>NC_136069.1:1218228875-1218828875 GCF_964261635.1 Lissotriton helveticus
ACCCCTAAGCCTAGTTCCACCAGGAGGTTGGTTATACCACAGAAGTTCTGGGGTTATCTTATTTCCCTGGCACATGACACTCACCTTGCAGGACATCTTGGGCAAAGCAAGACGTGGGACAGGCTTGTTCCTCATTTTCACTGGCCCCACATGTCTAAAGACACCAAGGAGTTTTGTTTTTCCTGTGTCACTTGTCAAGCCAGTTGTAAGTCAGGTGGCACTGCAATAGCCCCCTAAATTCCACTTCCAATGGTTGGGGTTCACTTTGAGAGGGTAGGGCTAAACATTGTTGGTTCCTTAAACCCCCAACTGCATCTGGACACAGTTACATCATAGTGGTGGTGGACCATGTCACTAGGTATCCAGAAGCTATTCCACTTAGGGCTACTACAGCTCATTTGGTGGCTATTGCCCTTCTGCGAGTCTTTTTCAGACTGGGGTCTCTTAAGGAGGTCTTGTCAGACAGAGGTACAAAATTCATGTCGAACTACATAACTACCATGTGGAAAGAGTGTGGTGTAAATTACAAGTTTACCACACCCTCCCACCCACAGTGCAATGGGCTTGTTGAAAGGTTCAACAAGACCTTAAAGGGTATGATCATGGGACTCCCAGAAAAGCTCAGGCGAAAATGGGATATCTTACTACTCTGCCTTCTCTTTGCATACAGAGAGGTTCCTCGGAAGGGGATGGGCTACAGCCCATTTGAACTTCTGTTTGGACATCCAGTTAGGAGTCCATTGTGTCTGGGCAAGGAGGGCTGGGAGCCGCCTTTCAATCCTCTTACACATGATATTGTGAGTATGTCCTTGGCCTTCTTCACGTATGGCTTAGTACATGAATAGGCCAGCAAAACCCTTGAGGCCAGTCAGGAGCTTCAGAAACCTTGGTATGACCAAAAGGCTGTGCTGACCGTTTACCAGCCTGGACAGAAAGTGTGGGTGTTGGAGCCTGTGGTCCCATCAGCTCTCCAAGACAAGTGGAGAGGCCCCAACACTATCCTTGAAATGAAAGGTGAGGTCACCTACTTGGTTGATCTAGGCACTCCCAAAAGTCCTCACAAAGTTCTTCATGTGGACCACCTAAAGCCTTTTATTGACAGGGCTGACATGAACTTCCTGATCTCCTCTCTCAGGACCCTGTTGATGGATCAGTTGATGGAGTAGCCTTGACAGACAGCCTCACTGACCAGCACAGGCTGATTGTAGGCAAGTCCTCAATCAGTTTCCAAACTTTGTCTCTCTGACTCCAAGTCAAACCACCTGGTGTACCCATGACGTGGACATGGGTGAAAGTCTGCATGTCAAGAGTAAAATCTACAGACAGCCTAACCATGTCAGATATTGCATCAAGACTGAGGTCCCCAAGATGCTGGAGTTGGGGGTCATTGAACCTTTGGATAACCTTTGGGCAAGTCCTGTAGTCCTTGTGTCAAAACTTCACACACAAGATGGTAAGAGAGTGATGAGGTTTTGTGTAGACTATAGAGGTCTGAACACCATCAATAGGACTGATGCCAATGCAATTCAGAGGGCAGATAAGCTGATTGATACTCTTGCCTCAGCCAAGTATCTCCGTTCATTTGACCTGACTGCTGGCTACTGGCAAATCAAACTCTCTGAGGATGCCAAGTCAAAAACAGGATTTTCAACTCCTAGTGGGCATTATCAATTTATTGTAATGCCTTTTGGTTTGAAGAATACACTTGCTCCATTTCAGAGTTGGTGAACAAAGTTCTCATAGGTCTGGAAGCCTATAGTGCAGCATAACTAGTTGAAATTGCTGTATTTAGCTCCGCCTGGGAGGATCACTTGGTCCACCTCAGGAATGTTCTGGAGGCCCTGCAAAAGGCAGGCCTCACTATCAATGCCACAACATGCCAGATAGGGCAGAGAAAGACTGTGTAATTGGGTCACCTTGTAGGTGGATACAAGGTCCAACCACTGGAGAGCAAAATCCAGAACATAAAGCACTGGGTTGCTCCCACTACCCAGACTCAGGTCAGAGCTTTTTTGGGCCTGACTGGGTATTATAGGAGGCTTGAAAAGGGATATGGGTCCATAGTGACTCCCCTTCAGCATCTGACCTCCAAGAGGATGACTAAGAATGTTCAATGGA
This sequence comes from Lissotriton helveticus, assembly GCF_964261635.1. Classification (NCBI taxonomy): domain Eukaryota; kingdom Metazoa; phylum Chordata; class Amphibia; order Caudata; family Salamandridae; genus Lissotriton; species Lissotriton helveticus. The sequence continues at coordinate 1,218,230,994 of NC_136069.1, forward strand.
CTGTTAGGTGACATAAGGCATTTGATGACCTGAAGCAAGCCATGTGCACTGCTCCCATTCTGAAAAGTCCTGATTACTCCAAAACCTTAATTGTCCAGACAGATGCTTCTGAAATAGGGGTAGTTGCAGTTCTATCACAACTTAATGCAGATGGCCAGGACCAACCAGAAGCTTTTATGAGCAGAAGGTTGACCCACAGGGAGAAGCATAGGTCAGCTATTGACAAAGAGGCCTTTGCTGTGGTCTGGGCCTTGAAGAAGTTAAGGCCATACCTGTTTGGTACCCACTTCATTGTTCAGACAGACTATAAGCCCCTCTTATGGCTAAAACACATGAAGGGTGAAAATCCCAAAGTTTTGAGGTGGTCCCTTTCCCTATAGGGGTGGACTTTTCTATGGAACACAGACCTGGAAGTAACTATGCCATTGCAGATTGACTCTCCAGATATTTCCACTAAGAAAATGAAGACTCTTGGGCAAGATAGCGTCTGTGTGAGAGACCGTGGCAGCCGCTCCCCTGCCGCTCTGGGCATTTTGATGTAGAGGGAAGCATCTAAATACCGTCTTCGGCAACACTCCTTATTGGCAGAAAAACGTGGGATGCAGAACATTCACCTTATGTTCAGGACTGGTTTCGTCAGTTCTGCCACTTGAGCTTTCTTCGGAGTACGGACGGCGCTGGTGGTGTTGGGAGCCTTGCTGGCTGGCCAGGCGAAGCTCTTAGTTCAGACTACCACATACTTTCTAAATGTGTGTGGTAAAAGGCCCAGACAGCTCTCAGCCTGGATCTGCGCCAAGGTCAGGGGCCACCTAAGTCAGCTTGCATAACCCGAGACCGGAGCACAGAGGCTGCACAAGTGGGGATGGCTGCCCCAGGCTCCAATCAATATTAGCGCACTAAGGTGGCAAAGATGGTGCCCATCGAGGCAAGCGGGGCTACCTCGAAGGGAAGGAAGGGCTTGGAGGCCTTACCTTGTAAGGATTCTGCAAGCGGAGAGAAAGAGGCCCTGGGGTCAAAGCCGGATCCTCCACAACAGGCTATAACATAATTTTTTCCCCCATGGCCGCAGCGGTTGGAGGATTACAGCTGACCTCCACAGACGAGGTAGGAAGAGAGGGGGTGGCCGCCCAACAGGTGAGAGAACCAGGACTTGTAAGCCTGGGAGGAGATTCAATATTTCATTTCCCTGTTATACATAGGGAGGGCGAACTCGGGACCATGTGTATGGGGCACAACTCGCCTGAGGAATCACTCCCGGGGGCCCAGATCTGTGTAAACCCTCTGACTTTGCAGGAGCAGAGTATAACTCCAACAAAGGAAGGGGGGCTGATCACTGATAACAGAACTGGTAAGTAGGTGACACTGGGCCCCCCACCCATTGAAAGGGCAAATCCGGAAATTAAGGCTCTAATAGGAGGGGCTGTGGGTCCCAGAAGTGTAGAGGACTCTCTGGATCTAAGTGATAATTGTTTTTCTTTGACTGACAGCTCTGGTATAAGCGTTGCTGAATCATAGTTGGAGAGTGTTTCATTGACTTCTAGCTCTAGTCCCAGTAGCCAGTATGAGGGTCCAGGCACAATTGTCCGCAGGAAAATACACATTAGGTGAAACAAAGAAGGCATTCCACAAGGTCATGCTAAGGACAGGCTGAAAAAACAATCATCCGCAGCTTTAAAATGGGATTATTCAGCCATGCAAAAAACTTATGAGGAGATTAACATGGTGGCTAAGGTCGGACAAGGAGGAAATAGCCCAGAGGAACCAATTTTGAATCTAATATATGAACAATAAAACAACACCAAGAAGAGGCACGGTGGATGGTAATAAAATCCGGCTAGCTACAAAGAAACTCCAAAGGGCCATTAGAAAGGTGGCAAAATCCTGCTCAGCAATCAGTGAAAGAATTGCTGTATTAAAAAATACCCCCGGGTAATGTCGGACCACAATGCTTTGGGATTAGCAATTACACATATGGGGGGTGAAAGCGCACAGCAAAGATGGACATTTGAAAGGGGATTGTTGGTCAACCAGGGATACATTATTCAGATGAAGGCTGTTAGAAAGGTGGAAAACAGTGAAAGACTAACAACAGTTGAAGAACGGACATTAGGGCTGGAGAATGATGTGGCTGGAAGCCAAACCCAGACAGAGGATCAAGGAATACAAATAACGGAGACACAGTGGAAACTTGAAGATTATGAAAATCGGCTACGGCGCAACAATCTGAGAATTTTAGGCACTGAAGAAGGGGCGGAAGGGGGTGAGATTAGGGCCTATATTCTGAAGCTGATGAAGGGGGCTTTCCCGGAGCTCCCACAATTAAATTGGGACATGGAAATTCAGCATGTGTACTGCTCTCCATATACACTTAAAAAGCGAGGACAGGCCCACTCAGATGTTAGATCCAGGGAACGCGTTCTTTATGGCTCAGCATAAGACCGTTGCCCGTCTGGACTACTTTTTTGTTTCGCAAAATATAATAGCGAATTGCTGTATGGAAAATTACCCCTGGGTAATTTCAGACCACAATCCTTTGGTATTAGGAATTACACATATGGGGGGTGAAAGCGCACAGCAAAGCTGGACATTTGACAGGGGATTGTTGGTCAACCAGGGGTACATAATTCTGATGAAGAACCATTAGAAAGGTGGCAAAAGCCTGCTCAGAAATCAGTGAAAGACTAACCACAGTTGAAGAACGGATGGTAGGGCTGGAGAACGATGTGACTGGAAGCCAAACCCAGACAGAGGTTCAAGGATTACAAATAATGACATACAGTGGAAACTTAAAGATTACGAAAATCGGCCACGGCGCAACAATCTGAGAATTTTAGGCACTGATGAAGGGGCGGAAGGAGGTAATATTAGAGCCTATGTTCTGAAGCTGATGAAGGGGGCTTTCCTGGAGCTCCAACAATTAAACTGGGACATGGAAATTCAGCATGCACACCACTCTCCATTTACACTTAAAAAGCCTGGACAGGCCCAATCAGGTGTAATGAAGCAGCCAAGAGCCATAACAGTTTATTTTGGGTACTTTCTTCTTCGTGAAGCGGAGTTCACTAAAGCGCACACCAATTCCAAGCGGTCTTATGAGGGATAATTGTGAGAAGTTGGCCTGGTATATGATGTCCACTATTCTAGTGGGCACCTGGCACTAGATACAAACGACCCTTATTGATGGTAGGTTATAAAATCAACCTTATAGAAGCTATCCTAGTGGTAGCTGTAGAGAGCAGCCTTCAGGCTAAGACTTGGAGACGAGTTAAGCAAGTTGTTTTACCAATTATAATCTCTTGAATGATCAAATGAAAGCACACCACACAAGGTTTATATCAAATATATATATGATAAAGCTCCCTAGAGGAGTGAAACGAGTTGTCGGATGGGCATTTATCCTTGAATATGAATAAAATCTCTATTCTGCCACCTGTGTGAAAATTCTTTATTGTGTAGTTAATAAAAACCATTACAATGTAAGATGCAACATTGACTTAAGATGGATCAGAGAAAGCACGTTCTTATAGAATAATAAAACAACCATTGATTTAAAAGGTAAACATAGTGGTCCTGGTATAAAAAATTGTAAATGCTGATTCAAATTCTATAAAATACAGGTTAAAAAGTTCGGGGAAATCAAATTTGTAGTAGGTCTTGACACAATTTCTGTTTTTTTTCAAAATTGATAACATATTTAATTATTCGACAGATAAATTGAGGGTCCGCTGAGTCCAACACTTGGACTATGGCTGAGCGGCATGTGCGGATTCCTAGTTTGTTAAATTTTGCCTTGAGCAGGTGCCGACGTTCACTGTCTAGTTGCGGGCAAATGCAGATCAGATGAATGAGATCTTGTACCGCAGTGCCACATAAGTTACACTCCTTTGAGCCTGGTGTCCTCCAGCCCGGTTGGTCAGCATTTGTAGGCAAATTACCCATTCGTAGGGTTAGGTATTTGGATTTCAGATGTGAGGAAAAGGCTAGCCCTAGATAGGGTGCCGGGGCCAGCTTCTTATATGATTGGATTATCATCCAGGAGTGTGAGCTTTGTCTCAGGATTGTTTTATCAGCAATCAGCGAGTGCCAATTAGCTGCCTTTTTTGTAGCCTGTTTGAATGAAGACACGGGTAACTGCTTTTCTCACAAAGACGCCAGCGCTGTGGTTTCTAGGGATGATTTTAAATACTTTGTATGCTGGGAGTTTGGGTTGCTTTGCATGGCATCCCAGAGAGCAAGGTTTATTTGTATCTCACGGTTTCGCCACACATTGTACCAGAATCTAACTGTGTCGTATTTGTTTTGCAATGTTTGACACTTCAATTCAAATTCAAGCCGAACCTGGGCGGGTGAGGCGTCGCATGGCAATCTGAATATGCGTTTATACACCCTTGTTTGGATTTTGTCCAAGAGCGGCGCGCTCTTTCCACAATGAACCACACTGCCATAAGCTATTGTTGGAAGTAGCTTGGCTTTGATGACTGTTAAAAGGGGGGTGAACAAGGGGCCCTTAAGTGATTTTGATAAACTGCTGAATGCATGGAGTAGCGCTGTGCCTTTCTTCTCGATGTCATTGAAGTGCGCGGAGAAGGTGAACCGTGTATCCAAGTATATTCCCAAGTACTTATAATTATCCACTACTTCCAATTTGTTATTGTCAATTATAAAATTCGGTACTTTTGGGCGACGGTGAGTTATAATCAAGACCTTTGTTTTCGTGGTGTTTATTTGTAGAATATTCTGTTTGGTGTATTCAGCCAGTTCGTTTATGAGACGTTGCAATCCTATTTTCGTCTGACTAAGGAGAACAACGTCATCAGCGTAGGAGAGATGCGTGAGGGGCATTATTCCTAAGCGTGGGGGGTGTGCATTGGTCCCATCAAGTCTTGGTGTCAAGTCGGCCATGAATAAGTTAAACAGATGGGGGGCCAGGACACAGCCTTGTTTTAGACCATCACAGGTGCCGATCTTCCTCGTTAGCCGATTGCCGTTATCAATCTTTACCTGCATCCAGGTGTTGGTGTATAGGTCCATTATTGGGTTTAAGATCGCGTCCGGCAGGCCCTGCTGCTTTAATTTTGCCCAGAGTAATTGTCGGCTGACACGGTCAAAAGCTGCCTTAAAATCCACGAAGCATAAGTGTAGTACTTGATGATTTTGAAGGCTTTTTTCTGCAATCAGGCTTATCGCTACGGCGTTTGCCATGGTACCTATGCCACGGCGGAACCCTGACTGGTTTACAGGTATTTTGTTGTAACTGTCAGACCATTTTGTAAGGTCGGCTAATACCAATGAGGCATAGTACTTTGCCTCGGCGTCAATGAGCGCTATCAGGCGGTAATTTACAGGATTTTTTCGGTCACCACCTTTGTAGATTGGGTTTATGATCGCCCCTCGCCAGCTTTCCGGAATCCGACCACCGATGTTTATTATCCGAAACAATTTGTAAAAGTTGCTGGCCCAGAAGTGAGGATCCTCCTTGTAAATTGCCTGAGGAACGCCGTTCGGTCCTGGTGCACTATCTTTCCTGCTTTTCTTTATTATTTGTAGTATGTCTGCTTCCTCATGTGGTTCAGGATCTTGCTGATTGATGTTAATAAGATCAAGCGCTATTGTATCAGCATTGGATCTTTGAAATGCTGAAATTTCTGTTAGCGGAGGAGATTTCATAGGATTTATTGAAAAGGTATCAACTAGATGCTGTGTCCATGCCTTTTCAGTAATGCAGGTCATGCATATAGGGCTAGATGATCTGTTGAGTATGTTTACTTGAGACCAAAATGCTCTAGAATCAGATTTTTTTGCATTATGTATTATTTTTGTCCAAAAATCGGTGACCTCGTGTTTTTTTCGATCCAAATTTGTTTCTTATAAAGTTTCTTTATGTAACGTACGTCCTGCCATGCCTTGGATTGGGAACTGTGACCATGTGCTCTCCTCACGGACTATCGCAAACGTCTTCTTAGAGAGCGTATTGCATGGCTGAAACGGCTAATGTTCTTTGCCTTATGCCTTATATTGTCATGGAGTTTGGTCTTTGGTAATTTATCCACAAAGGTAACCCACGTTTCCATGGCTAGTTCATTTTCTAGGGTAAGCTTATGCAGCAAATTCTTTGCATCTTGAGCTATTTGCGGGAGTGTGGCACTTGTCCACTTTAACCGTTTCAAGTTTATCGTTGAAGTGACCCCTGCTAATTTTGGTGCATTTAGATGTTTTGAAGGTGTTAATTTAATTTCAATGTGCTGGGCCAAATGATCACTATCTGGAGAGCATATAATTTGGAACTTTTTAATTAATCCCAAGAGTGGAAGGGAGACAACGGTGTAATCCAGAATTGTCGATGAGCTAGGGCCAATGTAGGTGCTGTTTGGGGGTCTGTCCTGACTTATTCTCCCATTTAACACTCGTAGTCCTTATTGTTCTAACTCTCACAACAACTGTCGTCCCGTTTTATCCAATCTCTTCGCGTGCGGGATTTCCTGTGTTTCGACAGCCCAGAGTTCATTAGCTGTGATGATATTTTCTTCATCCTCATGAGGGTGTAGTAAATTGGCATTGAAATCGCCTGTGAGTATTATTTCCCATGTTGGCTCTTCTAGGCGGAATTTTGTTATTACCCCACTGAGTTTCTTGAATAACTCTTGTTTAACCTTAGATTTTGGGTGGGCGTAGATATTAATAAGAATAACAGTTCCGATGCCAACCGGGGATCCCATTTCTAGTTTAATTATTTGCATTTCTGCAGTGGATGCTGGTATCTGGGAGGACTTGATGTTTAGTGCTGTGGAGATATAGACTGAAAGACCCCCCTTTGCTCGGCCGTAGTTTTGGGTTTGAATGGCACTAACATGGAATCCTATCCTGCCTGGAACATCAACTATAGATGTTAGCCATGTTTCCTATAGTGCAATGATGTCATAGGTATCCCAGGAGTCCGTTTTATTTTTATCACTTACGATGTTTTTTGCTCCCGCGATATTCCAGGATAGAATTTTTACTGGGTTTTGATCCAAGTCGGTGCCCTGAGTATTATTTCAGGCCTCTCGTGTTCCATGGGTTAATCGGAATTGAACTTCGGGCTTCCGATTTTCCGCGCCCCTGGCACCTTGCAGTACCGAGTGTGTGATTCTTTTTGCCACTGGACTGTTTGCTCTTGTACGGTGTTTCATCAAGAGAGGGGACGGATAACCTGGTGTTACCTCTGCTTTCAGAGTGATCCCCCACTCATCAAATTTAGTGGTTTCGTTGAGTAATTTCGTGACCGTTTCGCTATTCCTCCAGACTGTTAAAGTGCAGTCCTGCATTGAGTAGTTGTCTGAGTTTACAAATTCTATTGATAGTAAATCATCAGTTGTTAGATGGCTGAGACTCGGAATTACAGATGTCAAGTGTAGGATGTTTCCTCTATTTAGGTAGTCTTGTGGGCCTTGTGGTTTATAATTTGGAATGAAGAGGATCCTTCCATTTATGTTCGTTTTTTTCCTTGCATTAGCGCATTTAACCCTTGTCTCGATGTGTTCTTTCTGTATTTATCTTTTGCTTCGTTGGGTGAATTATTCGTATTGTACTTGTTGCCCTCCCTCCCTGAGTATATGGGGGGGTCGGTTGACTGTGTAGATAAGTTGGCCAGGGAAGATACTTTGTCTGTCGGAATTCGGCGTTTAGAGCCGGACAATTCTCAGACGCTCGATATTTCTATTATTGTTGCATCCTGAGGGGGTACTTGATTTGTTTTTTTCGATTGATCCAAGGGTGGGTATGCTTCCTTTTCCGACCCACTGGTTATCTCGATTAGGTTTTCCTTTGTTGGATCTTGAAGCAGTTGGTAGCTTGCATGGCAGCCAACCTGGGCTTTTACTTGCACATCCTTGGCTGTACTTTCAAGTTTATTGATTGGTTTCATTTTTTCCAGATCGGATTCCCTAATGTTTTTGATTTGCTTGTCATTGACATTGTTTGTATATTGACCTTTTAGTGATTCCTTATTGTCAAGGAGAATTTTGGGTTCCGACCAGGAGTTACACACCACGTCCTTTTCGGTGAAAACAAACTTTGTATGATTTAGACATGACTCATGTCTAGGTGTCGAGTGCTTGGTTGGTTGGTCTTTATATGCCTCATCTAGATTGCTGGGGTTAATGCATTCCTGGTCGTTATGTATGAATAGATTGGTGCCAGCCCCTAGTTGGTCTAATTTTGTGTCGCTTATTGTTAATGCTGGGGGCATGTTTGTCCTTACTGAGCTGCCACCTATTTGAGGCTTTGGATCTGCTTCTGTTCTAATTTCTTCCCTGCTGGTACGAGGTTTGGAGGTCTGCACCTGGTGTTCCCGTCAATTATTGACGAGAGCAGGAACATTTTTCACATATATATATAAATATATAAATATATATATATATATATATATATATATATATATATATATATATATATATATATATATATATATATATATGTATTTATTCTAACACAACCCCTCTGGACTCTTTATGAGGTCAGAGGTAAAAGTACAATACAAGGAACTTAATGAGGATACGATAAGTTGCACGGAATACGTTATGCCCTAGGTGCCTCACAAACCATATACTAAAATAGTGGTATGAGAACCACGTGAGAGTTAGAAAGATGACCTAGGGCCTGTGTAATTGCTGGGGCTGCCTAGAACCACCAAAGGTTAGGATGTACGAGGCCCATGGGAGACGGGTGCAGTGTCTAAACACAGCCGAGGGTTACCATTGACTTTCTATGGAGAACGAACAAGGTACAAATTTACAATTTAAGGGCACTTCTAGGTGAACTACGATGGAACCCCTTTAGACTAGGACACTTCGAGAGTCAAGACCCACAGGAGCACCGGAGTATTCGTGTTACCTCACCCAGGGATGCCGGGTGCATAGGTGTATTTTGGTGTCAGGTTTCATAGTCGATTCCAATGGAGAGCTGTGAAGAAGTGCTGCAGGCGACCAGAGGAGAAGTGTCCGGGTGGATCCAAGGTTGGATCAGAGATGTGAAGAACCTGAAAGCAGAGGAGACTGAGTCTGGGTCACTAGCCAGTGACCAGGATGGCGATAGGAAGATGCCAGCCGATGTCGGGTGATTTCAGGTGAGCAGGTGAAGGTTGTCTCTTCAGCCACGAGGACCAGGAGGCGTTGACGACAACCAAGAGCTGGATTCGAGCTGTACCAAAAAGGATCTAGCTGACTGCGGTATAGGTATCTGGATTGGACCCAACAAGCCATGTCAAACGCAATCCACACAGGATTTCGAGACGGGCTTCGGTGCAGACCAGCAAGGTCTGAGGAACTCCCCCCTTTGGGGAGGAGTTGGAGCAAGCCTGGAGCAACCAGGAAAGCAAAGTAAATCAAGGATTGTTCTTCTTTGGGACTCACTAGCCAACGGACTAGGAACCGCGAAGATGCGTCGAACTGACATGCTTTACTTTTACAATCTTTAATTCGATCTGCTTGGATCATAAAACATTACAACAATTGAGAATATTTAAAATAATTATCAAATAAAAAGATTGCAAGACAATGCAATTAAGCAAGAGTTAAAAATGATACAAAAAACATATTTAAAAACCAGTTACAATGCATTACATTTAGATATAATCAAGCAGTTCATTTGTCAGTATTTAACTTGATGCAGTGATTGCGAGAGTGCCACATTGCTTTTAAAAATGTTGCCACTGCAAACACAATTTGGGGGGAAAAGTCTGACTTTAATATTCTGTAGGCTGGGAGGTGGAGCCTAAAACCAAGGTTTTTTAGGAGGGGGACAAGCCAGTATTTCCTGTGTCTTTGATAAGCTTTGCAAAAGAATATAATGTGCAAATCATTTTCTTGGGGATATGAGTAGGCTGGGCACTGTGTGGAGGGCTGAGACTTAGCCCAGCGATCCGTGAATGCCCTTAGAGGGAGGGTGCCATATCGCCACTGCATAAATAGTTTTCGTGTCAGGACGGGACTAGTTCCGTCAAGGACAAGCTCAAGGAGGTATGAGTCCTTGGACTTGATAAACAGATTTGTTAAAGACCCCTCGCGTGTACTCTCAGATGAGGCGAGCAACTTTTGCTCGTAAAAATCTCTCGAGAGAAGTTTGCGTGGAGTCCTGCAACAAACATTTCCCGGATCAAGCCATAGGTCCGGCCTTCCCAGAGTCTCGCAAGTTTGTTTGACGTATCTCAGCCATGGAATTAGGGTAGCATTTGGTAAGCGTAGGATCTCCTCGAGCTCAGCCCTATAGCTCGATAATTCGGGGGTGCTCCAGATTCTGCGCCAAAAAGTTATAGGTTTTAATCCCAACTCTTCTGTAATGGGTCTAAGACCCAGATCTAGTCTCAACGGGAGGAGAGGGGTACTAGCTGGTAGGGCTGCCAGCTGCCTTATAAAGTTGTTCTCAGTAATCTGCAGTTTCTGGGCGATTGAATGACCCCACAGTTCTCCGCCATAAGTGACTGCCCCTCTTGCCTGCATTTTATAGATATGGAGAAGGGGACCAAAAGGCTTATAGGTCAGCCTGCTTGCCATCCTACAAATGTCACCCGTTAGCTGAACCAGTTTCATGTTGGCCTTGGTGCAATGTGAATCCCATGTCATGTTCTGGTTGATGGTTAGTCCCAGGTATTCAAAGGTGCAAACCCTCTCTAGTCTCAACGGCCCTATGGTAGGATTTGGACGTGTTGAGGGGGGGGGGTTAAAGATCATAAATTTTGTTTTCAGGGCATTGATCTCCAGCCCGCGCTCCACACAGAAGATCGAAAACCCATCCAAAACCCGTTGTATACCCATAGGGGACTTAGATAGCAGCAGGGTGTCGTCCGCAAACATAATAGCGGGCACCCTGCTACCATTGAGCTTAGGAGCGTCAATGTCAACCAGCCTATTCAAGTGGTCGATCACCCGGTTGACAAAGAGGCAAAACAGGGTCGGTGCGAGCACACAGCCCTGTCTTACCCCTCTGCCAACGGGGAAACTACCCGAGAGTGCACCACTTCTGCCACACCTGACCCGAGCGAATTCCCCTGATGTAGTCTCATCAGGATTGACAAAATATCCACCGGGATCCCTAGCTCAGCCAGGACAATCCAAAGTCTGTCTCTTGGCACTAAGTCGAAGGCTGCTCGCAAGTCCACGAATACCGTGTACAAGCTGCCGCCCTCCATTGCCACAGTCTTCCAAAACAAAAGATTCAGACGAAAGATCTGGTCCGTTGAGACCCCCCTTCTAAACCCGGCCTGGTAGGGACTCAGGATAGCAAGTTCCTCAATCCAATTTTGGAGGTGGTCTAGTATCAGCCTACCAAAAATTTTCTGAGTTACATCAATAAGGCTGATAGGCCTGTAGTTGGCTGGGAGCAGAGGCGACCCCTTCTTATATATAGGGACAATCTCTGCGCCCAGCCAAGTGTAATTCTGAAAATTCTGAACTCGTGAATAAAACTTCGTCGTAGCATGACGATTTTTATATCAAAAGACCGAAAATGGCTAGTACACTATGTACAAGCATTTCCGTCATATTCCAGTAACGATTTCACCTCGAAATCGTCATTTTCGTCTTGAACCCTTGGCTTCCATTTTGTGTACGGCAGCCATTTTGTGGGTTGCCCTCACATAGGCTTATAATACAGCTAAATTCGATTCCAAAGGACACGTACACCTTAATTGACTTCTCTCTGACCTGGGCAAGCTGAAACCATTGCCCCAGGCCGAACCTGTTTGGTCAGTTCCTCTCCCAGTGGCCGAACGAGATAGCATCAAGGCACAACATGCCATAAACCCTTTTCATCGCACACACACCCTGCCTAATTTTGCTCACACCTGTCCCTGCTCTTTTCTCTCACTTGCTTTATGATGAGGAGGTGCCCGTTTTTATTGGGGGTACACCGATATCTGATGAAAATGTTGGGCCTTGCCGGGTAATTTGTTGTGGGCTGGACGAACTGGAATGTGGGCTTGTCATCATGACTCTGCTTTTTCTTTGTAGTAAAAATATGTGAATGGTCTACTGTAAATCCAAGAATGTTTGCCTGAAGCATAATATTTTGTATAAAAAGAGAAGCCTGATTTTGTAAGATTGAGCAGTCTCCTGAGAATATACACACCGTGTTGTTGTACTTCTAGGATGCCTGTTACTTGGTTGCAGCCAATAAATTCGATCTTTGACTTCACCTAGAAGACTCTGAGTTTCTGTGGTCTGAATCAGGAAAGTACTCGAGGTCTTAGGGTGTACCCTGACACCACTGGGTTACCGGTTCGGTACCGGTTCTGAAAAACCCAGTACCTCAGCTGGCGCCCAACGTGGAGCTCGACCAGCGGTACCGGTCCAGCCAGAGGTTCGTGAGGAGCTTCGTGTGAAAATTCTGGAGGAAGGCCAACCACTTCATTGACCCCTGCATGTCGACGTGGTCCGAAAGTCTTTGCTGCGAGGTTCCTCGCTTCCCGACGGCTACAAAGGACTGCTGCCCTGGCTATCGCCCTGATTTGGACCCTTAAAGTTTGGTAGAGCGAAACGATAGACGAGTCTTCTGGTGAAGTCATCGATATCTCAGTTAAGTATAAGTGGAGCGTCTCCCAGTCCTTAGTTGGTCTTAGTTTGGGTACCCCCGTTGGGATCACTTTGTTTGGAACTTGCAAGTGCCAAAGCCAAAGGACTCGTGTATTCACGAGCAATATCGTAATCGATAATCCTTTGAAGTTTGAAGCTCGACTAGAGAGCGAAGATGCCTGGTCTTAGCAGACTTGGAAATGTGTTTTGTCTTGGTTGTAATAATAGGGACTCCCGATTGGAGGACTCGTGTCCGGTTCCTCCGATTGGAACTCCAACTTATGAATTGTATGTGAAACATGGAGTAGGCCCCATCACATAAAATGAAGTGTGGATCCGCTACACCAGAAAGGATGGTGTTTTAAAATGGCCCCAATATGGAAGCTTTGACACGGAAATCTTAGATAACCTCGAAGTTAAACTTTTCAAGAAGAAAGCCCGGCCGGCGATGTTTGACTCCTTCCGCCTATGGCGTAAGGAAGCCAAACAGAAAGAAATTAAATTAGCAAAGAAAAGTAAGAGAGAAAGGGGTATTTCGATAATGCAAGCTGCTATGCAGTATACAGACAATGAAGAGGAACAGATGAGTGAGCAGTTGCACAGGCAACGTAAAATGGTAATAGATAAATGCTATCCAGTTTTGCCGCCTCTTCAGCAAGATGCAGCAAAAGAACTTGAAAAAGATCCGTTAATGGCGCATTTGTTAAGTTCGCCACCCCCCTATGCGCAGAATGCTACGGCACCTCCGCAACCTTTAGTTGCGCAACCTGTGATTGCATTGCCTCCTGCTCCTCCACAGCACCCACCAGCTACTCTTCAGTTGGCTCCTATTCCTCCGGTGCAGCCTCCTCAAGGGCCACCGACTTTGACATCTGCTCTGCCTTTACTTCCTACAACTTTAACTACTATAACGACTACCACTCCTGGTACTTCTCCTGACACTGCCTCTGCATCTGCCTCGCCTAACCCTGCTTATCCGCTCGTCTTTTCATCAACTTCTCCTTCTGTTCGTCAGAGAGTGGCTAGTACTGTTACTAGTATTTTATATCCTTTCTTTGGTGCAACAAGTGTAACTCCTGACACACAGCGTAAGCAGTTGCATAGCCAACTGCCTAATTCTAGGGAGAAGGAAACGTTGAATTATTTGGCACATAGATGGATGACCGAACCGACTAAATATGACCTACAATCTGTTATGGATGTCTTCCATCAGTGGGAAGCATCGAAACAGAGATACGTTTTTGAGAAAATGAGTGGTTTCCTATGTGAAGATTTAGAGGACAATGATTTGGAATCTAATCCGCCCGAGTTGAGCCATGTACGGTTTGAGTTTTCAAAAGGCGCAATTGTGGGTTCAGATGTTGAGAAAGCAGTTGCGACGTTGTTGTCGCTTAGGACTGAAGGTGTTTCTAGGTCGTTGTTTGAGTCTGATTCCTCTGTTAAGAAGAAGGGGAGACAATATCCCATGAGAGAAGTTCCTCCAGTATGGAAGGAAGCAGTAGCAGCTGGTCCTGGTAATGTTCCACCACCTATACCAGCACATTTTCAGCGTGTATGGGTACATGTTCCATGGAAGCGAGCTGAAGTTTTGGCTCTTAAACAGACATTACCTGATCCCCGTAAAAATCCTGCAGGGTATTACAAAGAACTGTCACAGACTGCAGGCTCATGCATCATGAATTTAGCGGATATAGATATGTTGTTTGGGAATGTTGTCCCACAGCCTTTATGGGGTAAGATTCGTCATGCAGATCATGATCAGGAGTTAGGTGACTCATGGGCTAATATTGCGGCTGCAGATGACCGACAAGTTGGTGGTGCTAAACCTGAGCCTTTAGTAGCAGAACTTCCTGGTAAGATCATTGATTACATGAAAACTATAATGCCTGCGATGCAAGTAAATTGGGATAAATTGTCTGCGTGTAAGCAGAAGAAAGATGGAACTGTGTCAGATTTCTTCACCAGGTTTGAAGAAACGTTTGTCGACCACAGTGGTAAAGATGTGAGCACAGAAGGTGGTCAGCGACTGTTCGTCGATAAATTTGTGCACAATCTGCTTCCCGAGTTGTGTAAAAAGTTAAAAGATTCAGAGAGTTCTTGGGCAGTTTCCTCTTCAGCACAGATATTGGCTACTGCACAATATTACGAAAATCGAGACAAAGATGAGAAAGATAGAGCAGAAAAGAAAACTAAAGAGTTAAAAACGAAGGTTTTGTTACAGCAAGCATATCCGCCACGTGGTGGTCAGAATAGTGGTGGTCAGAATAACTATCAGCAACCTCAACAGTTTCAGAGGAACTCGCAAAGAGTCGAGTACACTCAACCACGTGTCCCTGTAGGTCCCAATCAGTGTTCATATTGTAAGGAAGAGGGTCATTTCAAGTATAGTTGCCCTATCTTGTTACAGCGCGCAAATGGTGTTTCTGGCTCATGAGGTAGAGGTGTTCAACAAGCTCCTAGAGGTAGAGGACGTGGAAGTTTCCCCCAGAACGCTCGTCCCCTTCCGCCTCAAAATTCTATGAATAGATTTGATCAGCAGAATAACGCGTCTGGTAGGACGGCTCAGTACTATGCTGATGATTACTATGCAGAAGATGAGAATATGGACGGTAATGATTGCTAGGACAGTCATAGACAAAGAGAGGGAGTTGTTTCAGTTCCAGTAGATCAGAGTGGGCCTTACGTTGAGGTGATTACATCAGGTGTGTCAGAGCCTTTTCTGTTGGATACTGGTGCTACAAAGAGTTCTATTATGCACTCAAAACTCCCTGGCGCACCTTTGTCTGGCGAAACAAATGTATCAGTAGGTTTTTCTGGCGCCCCAGTTAGAAATCCGATTTCTGACCCTTTGTCCCTTTCTGTTGGACCTTGTGAATTCGAAGCACCCCTTATTCTGACAACAGGTTGTGGTGAAAACTTGCTAGGATTAGATTTGCTGAAAAGATTGTATGCAACTTTGTACTGTTCTCCTTCTGGAGTACAACTTACACTAGCTAAGAAAGTGGTTTCTCCAATGTATTTGTCAAGGGATAAACTTCCAACAGAATTGTCATCTCTCCCTGATATTCTTTGGGCTACTGGTCCTAATGATGTAGGTCTTTTGGAAATACCGCCATATGTTGTAACATTGAAAGCCAATGTTAAAATGCCACGCATTCCCCAATACAAAATTTCTAGTGAAGGTGAAAAAGCTTTACTAGCGATCATTTATGATCTAATTGAAAAAGATGTAATTGAAGAGACAAGAGGCAACGTTTGCAATAGTCCTGTTCTGCCTGTTTTGAAATGAACTGACCCTTCCCAGCCACCTGTTTACAGATTCGTGATCGATCTTAGAGAGGTCAATAAAATAGTTGTGCCACAATTTCCAGTTGTTCCTGACATTACTGCCCTATTGACTATGATTCCAGCTTCTGCAACCTGGTTTTCGGTGATTGACTTGAAGATTGCTGAGGAGAGGAGGGATATTTTTGGCTTCAGTTTAGGAGGTCGAAGCTTCCGCTTTAAACGCGCTCCCCAGAGCTACTGTGAAAGTCCATCAATATATAGTCAAGCTCTAAAGACACAGCTTGATACAATTGTTTTACCTGATGGCGCTACCCTCATTCAGTATGTTGATGATTTGCTTGTTGCTGCAGATACTGAGGAAATCTGTAAAGAAGCCACGTTGTCATTGTTGCGTCATCTGTGTGATTTGCACCACAAGGTGTCCCTTTCCAAATTGCAATATTGTCGACAAGAAGTGACCTACTTAGGTCATCTCTTATCGAAGGAGGGAAGGAAACTGACCCCAGAAAGAATTCAGGCAATTGCGAAATTGAGTGTGCCAAGAACACAGAGAGAAGTGCGTGCTTTCTTGGGCATTACATCATATTGCAGGCAATGGATACCAAATTTTTCCTTGCTGGCCAAACCTTTGGTGGCATTAACTTGTAAAGATACACCGAATCCCGTCCCATGGTCTGAAGAGTGTCAGAAATGTTTTTCTGAATTGCGCACAGCATTATGTTCGGCTCCTGTGTTGGGTACCCCTGACTACAGTAAGCCCTTTACATTGTATGTCCATGAGAAAGAAGGTTGCACATTGTCAGTGTTGACACAGTTGTTTGGAGACAAGCAGCGTCCATGTGCATATTTTTCGTCGACTTTGGATCCGGTAGCTAAAGCATTGCCGAGTTGTTTAAGAGCAACCGCGGCAGCAGCTGTTTCTATTCGACAGTCTGCTGGTTTAGTGATGAATAACACGTTAATTGTGATGGTTCCACATGCAGTGGACACGTTGTTAAACAGAACCAAGACACAGCACTTAACTAGTGCTCGATTGTCAGGTTACGAGTTGACATTATTAGCGAGTCATGTGCACATAAAAAGATGTAACACACTTAACCCAGCTACGTTGTTGCCGAGTGTAGAGGAATTAGATGCTTCAGAACAGCATGATTCTTTTCTTAGAACAGAAGAAGAAACGAAAGGGAGAATAGATCTTAGGGACACTCCTCTTGCAAAGTGTGATGGTACCTTATGGGTGGATGGTTCATGCTTCAAGCTTCCGAATGGTGACACAACTGCAACATATGCTGTCACGACTTTGCATACAATTGTTGAAGCTGCACGTATCCCACATAATTCAGCTCAAGCAGCAGAGTTGATTGCACTTACGAGAGCATGTGTGTTGTCAAAAGGAATGAAAGTGACTATCTATACCGACAGTCAGTATGCATTTGGAGTGGCTCACAGTTTTGGACAATTGTGGAAAGAACGTGGGTTCCTGACTTCGCATAGAGCTAAGATACAGCATGGTCAGTTGGTGAATGAGCTTCTTGAGTCACTGACTTTGCCCCTGCAAGTTGCGATTGTGAAATGTAGTGTGCACAAGAAAGTGACTGATGATGTTGGTCGTGGTAATGCATTTGCTGACGAAATAGCAAAAGAAACTGCAAGGAATGTGATGAGTCGAATGTATGTTGCGGGCCCTGCTAGATGGGTTGGTGACATTGGAATGTGTGAAGACACGATAGAGAGTGTGAAATCGATTCAAGCTGAAGCTACAGAGAAAGAGTTGAGTGTGTGGAGAGAAAGTACGGGTACATTGGATGCCAATGGTTGTTGGATTGAATTGTCAGAGCATCAGAGATGGTTGTTACCCGATGCGTATGTGCTTGCAGTGGTTACAATGGCCCATGGAATGGCTCACATCAGTGTGAAAGGGATTTGTAAGTTGTTGGCTCCAGTATGGCAAAATGCAGGAATTCCTAAATGTGCAGAGAATGTGGTCAAGAATTGCATGGTGTGTCTGAAACACAATCCTGGTAGGGGAACCCCAACTCCAGCTGGTCATTTTGCACCTCCTACGTATCCGTTCGAGGTTTTGCAGCTAGATTTCATCCACATGGAGAGGTGCAACAATTTAAAATACGTACTCGTTGTTGTTTGTGCCTTTTCAAGATGGGTGGAAGCCTACCCCCTAAAAGACAACACTGCCTTATCCACAGCTAAAGCCCTTGTGAAAGAGTTCTTCCCCAGATTCGGAATGCCTAGAATGGTTTGGAGTGACAATGGGAGTGAATTTGTGGGTCGTGTGATGAAGAGAGTATGTGAAGGGCTAGGCATTCAGCAAAAATTCCACGCTGCAAATCACCCCCAATCAGCTGGATTAGTAGAATGCTACAGCGGCACTTTAAAACTTAAACTGGCCAAAATCCAAGCGAGCTCTGGTCTTAAATGGCCTGACGCTCTCCCTTTAGCACTCCTATCCACCAGAATGACTGTGCATTCGCGAGTGGGACTTAGTCCCTATGAAATTGTTTTTGGCCGGCCGGCCAACATATGGGGAGTGCCAAGACCCACAAAATTTAGTGAAATCGAACACCCTGTTTTGCTTGATTATTTGTACGAATTGACGGCTAAATTGCGTGTTTTACACCAACAGGTCCATGACACCCTGCCTCCGGTCTCTGAAACTCCAGGTCATCAGATCGACCCTGGATCTTGGGTTCTCGTGAAGAACTTCCAGCGAACCAAGAACGACCAGCCAAGGTGGACCGGACCGCACCTCGTTCTTCTTTCCACAAGATCAGCTGTTCGAGTGGAGGGGAAGAAAACCTGAATCCACGGGATCCACTGCAAGCGGATCCATCTGCCTCTGCCATTCGACCGGTGGGTCCAGGAGGGTGTCGCCGATTTAGAGACTGAAACCGTGCCACATTTTCTGCCTTTCAGTGATGCACGTATAAAAGGAACACTTACTGAAAAAGAGAGCGACAACATTTTGCAACCAGCTGTATCACCGTCAGTTCCATTGGACACTACTGAGCCTGAACTCCTTTTCCGAGATCATACCATACCTGGAAAGCAAAGATACAATTTGAGGCCGAGACCTATGGACAAATAAACAAATTTTCCTTTTTCGCTATTTTTGAAAGCGCAGCTCTCCCATCTGAGAAACTTGCTTATTTTTGTTTTTCGAACCGCCATCCGGGTTCCGCTGCTAGGGCCGCGATTGCCCAAAGTCTTAGGGGTGCAGCTGACGACGTTAGGTCGACAGTTCTGGTTGGTCTAAGGGAGTTGCCCTAGACTGACAGAAGCATTCCTTAGCAGAAACAACCTCCCATCGCGGGCAGCATTTTAGAGAGGATGGAGTTTTTCGAGATGGAGAGATCTGCCAAAACTGTGAACTTTAAAAACCGAATATGTAAAATGAAGACAAAGAAAAGCTTTTTGATATTGTGCATTTTCATGTTATTCAGTGTGATGATATTTTTAATAGGTTATGTTTTATTCTCTCTTCGAGTAACATTTGCACCACTACATCGCCTATACCTCCTCCTTCCACTGTTGCCTCACATTCTTTTCAACCCCTTCCTGAACACGAATCAGCTAGGAGATTAGAGTTTATTAATAACTCCTTTGTCCAGCTCTTGCACCAACACCAACTTGTAATGAACACGACTAACTGTTGGGTGTGTGGTCTTATGCCTCACACAACGGATAAAGGTCCTGCCATTCAGCCACAATGGTTCTGTGTGGGCATACAGAACAATGTTCATCTATGCACATGAAGTCTACCCCCTACATTCTGTGGAAGACAATCCTAAGAATAGTGCTCTAGTTAAGGGTATAGTAGACATGATTAAGGAAGATATTTCCTCCGAGACAATCCCTAGAGATGAGACACTAGTATACATAGGATGGAACGTAACCGGATATGGAGCTACTCTGAGTGAGAAACAGCAAGCTTAGAGATCTTCCCCGATTTGGATTGTACCCTATCAGGGTCACCTGTGTCTGCAAGGTACTGGCAAGAATCCCAGAGCTCAGTTAGGGAAGAGTATCTGCACTAAAACATATGTTTTTGCAGCCCAGACTTCCCCTTCGTTTTTAGCAGCTAAGGGTACCTATTTCATCTGCCATGATAGAGCCTATACATGGTTGCCCCCTGACTTTCGGGCACATGTTTTGTTTCGTTCCTGTTGCCTCCCACCTACACAGCAGCGGCAGATTACCACAAGACAAGGATAGTTAGAGGTGCCTTGAGTAAAGACGACACTGCAGGACAAGAATTTGGGGACTTCGTAAAGGGTTTTCTGCCGTTCTGGGGACCGATGGCTAACAGAAGGAACATAAGGCAATTGACAAGGGTGGTTGAATCCACCGTGGTTGAAACTGCCGGTGCCCTTAGTAACTTGACTGCTGAGCTCCAGTCGGAACGTCTTATGACCCTTCAGAACAGGGTCGCATTAGATGTCATACTTGCAGACCGAGGTGGGGTATGTAAATTGATCCAATCGAGTTGCTGTGTTTTCATTCCAGATAACGCTCCAACAGTGTACCAGGCCATCTCCAAACTACATAAGATTTCTGAATCTATTCATGTGGATAAAGGAGATTGGTCGTTTTTGGGATGGTTCTGGGAACTGATATCAGCCTGGGGATGGAAAATTCTGATGGTCATTGGGATGGTCCTAGCCATTCTTTTCCTGTTCTGTCTGTGCGTGCAGTGTGCTCCTGCAATATGTGGCCTCTGTGCTACATCATGTGTAAGGAAACCTGTATCAAGAGACGAGCTAAGTACTAGGATGATGTTACAGCAACATCTCAATGACTTTAGGAATATAGACCTGGACTCAGACTAGCATGAAGATAGGTTAATTGCCTATGTAAGGGCAAAAGGAGGGTTTGTAGTTCTGAAAATTCTGAACTTGTGAATAAAACTTCGTCGTAGCATGACGATTTTTATATCAAAAGACCGAAAATGGCTAGTCCACTATGTACAAGCATTTTCGTCATATTCCAGTAACGATTTCACCTCGAAATCGTCATTTTCGTCTTGAACCCTTGGCTTCCATTTTGTGTACGGCAGCCATTTTGTGGGTTGCCCTCACATAGGCTTATAATACAGCTAAATTCGATTCCAAAGGACACGTACACCTTAATTGACTTCTCTCTGACCTGGGCAAGCTGAAACCATTGCCCCAGGCCGAACATGTTTGGTCAGTTCCTCTCCCAGTGGCCGAACGAGATAGCATCAAGGCACAACATGCCATAAACCCTTTTTATCGCACACACACCCTGCCTAATCTTGCTCACACCTGTCCCTGCTCTTTTCTCTCACTTGCTTTATGATGAGGAGGTGCCCGTTTTTATTGGGGGTACACCGATATCTGATGAAAATGTTGGGCCTTGCCGGGTAATTTGTTGTGGGCTGGACGAACTGGAATGTGGGCTTGTCATCATGACTCTGCTTTTTCTTTGTAGTAAAAATATGTGAATGGTCTACTGTAAATCCAAGAATGTTTGCCTGAAGCATAATATTGTGTATAAAAAGAGCAGCCTGGTTTTGTAAGATTGAGCAGTCTCCTGAGAATATACACACCGTGTTGTTGTACTTCTAGGACGCCTGTTACTTGGTTGCAGCCAATAAATTCGATCTTTGACTTCACCTAGAAGACTCTGAGTTTCTGTGGTCTGAATCAGGAAAGTACTCGAGGTCTTAGGGTGTACCCTGACACCACTGGGTTACCGGTTCGGTACCGGTTCTGAAAAACCCAGTACCTCACAAGTACCTGGTACCTCCATGCCCCTCAAGACGGCGTTGAATAGCGTCATTAGGTAAGGTGCCCATACATCGGGCTCCTGTTTGAATAGGTCTCCCGGAATACCATCCAAACCAGGGGCTTTGCCTGATGTCAGCCCTGCGATGGCTACTTGCACCTCCTTTTCGGTAAAGAATTCACCCACTGGTGCAATGCTGGTGGTCGGAGAAGGATTATTAAGGGTGCCAACGTCCACCCCGTAGAGGGACTGGAAATGATCTTCCCAAGCCTTAGCTGAGATGTTAGGTTCAATTGCCGAGGCTAACTCCTCAGACCCCGTATTAACAATGCGCCAGAATTTGCGTGAGTCCCTAGAAGATAGTGAAAAGGTGAGGTTTTCCCATTTCTCCTGTTCCCATTCGGTTTTGGCATGGGAAATCAGGGACTTGTAAGCCCTTCTCCTGGCCCTAATCACTGAGCTATCTCTTCCCTCCTTAATCAAAATCAATAGGTCAGATTTAGCCTTACAGCATGCAGCATTATACCAGGTGGGTCGGGTGTAACGACCACTACCACTCTTTCCTGTCGAAAATAAAACTTCAGCCACAGTTAATCAGGTCCTCGTGCATCAGCCACAGCTGCTCGTTGGTACCCTGTGTGCTCGGTTGCTCCGTTATTGCACAAACCTTTTCAAGTATGGGGATGACCCGGGCATAAAGCCCTGAGATTTTCTCCGAATTAGAGGCAAGCTTCTCCCACCTAACTCTCCGTCTGTTATTTGTCATCACAATCCCATGGGCGAGTGGGCCTGTCACCAGCCCTCTATCATTTAAGCCAGGAAGGGCATATTCCAGTTCCAAAGCATTGTGGTTGCTGTCCTCCCTGGGTATCACCCGGAAGTCATTAATATAAGACCACAAAGAAAGTGGGACTAAAATATAATTTAGTCTCGACTTCCTGCCCACTCTATTGTAAGTACATTTAGGAGGGACGTCAGAGTTTGTGCGTCCATTGCAGGCCCGCACAACATGTTTCAGGGTCATGGCAGTAATTTGGACAGCCAGAGGAGTCCAAGCTCTGGGTGCAGGTGCTGACGTTGGGGGTACGGACCATAGTGCATCCTCCTCCTGGGAAATTCCATCCTCCAGACCTAAAAGGGGCTCAAAATGGCAATTCAGATCCCCTCCGATTAGAAGGGGGGGGCCCTGGGAGATGTCACTAAGGGCAACCGAGAGTTCATCGATGGTGCGTGACTCTTGTGTGATGGCAACCGGCCTGGAGTAGACATTTATCACCACCATTTTACCTAGAGGTGGCCACTCCAACAGAAGACCAAGAATGTCCTCTGTGGCTAGGGGAAGTACATAGATCGTACATCCCAGATCAACCGCCACCCAGGTCGCGAGGCCACCTGAGGGACGCACCCTTCCCCCCCACTTTGCGGGGATGGAATATGCAGCAAAACCTGTGCGGGAGACTTCCTCTCTCGCCCAAGTTTCTTGGAACAAACATATATCCCTACCCTCAATGAATGAGCTCCAATCCGGGGAGTTTAGTTTGTTCCCCAGGCCAGCCACATTCCAAGATAGTATATTTAGGAGAGACGATCTGTGATTCGGGGTCGGGAGGGGAGGAATACCGGTGTCAGGGGAAGTCATTGGTGGTATATTGCTATGTGATCTTTCCCCTTGATCAATTATGGTTACATTCAGGCTGGGCAAGGGCCCGGCTGTATTTGTATAAGCCTCGCTGATAGAATAATGCTCCTCACTACCAGCTGCCCTACAAGAGTTATCAGAGCAGGGTGTGGGGGTGGTGACTTTTTTTACCTTAAAACCCCAGGGTCTCTCGACAGCCTCCCGCCTCTTGGTCTCGCTCTGTCAATCAACTAGATCTAGGGTGCTGTACCTATTGAAAGTTGGAATGTAGACCGGATGGTGGGGTCCTGGGCGAAATGTAGCTCCTCTCTCCCTGTCACCCCATCTTCCCTCCCCCCTATGGATAGTCTCCCATCCCTCCTCATCTCGCACATGGGTCGATGGTGGATAAAAAAATTATAGAGGCAGGGGCTGGATGGATGTCCCATAGTCAGGATAAGACCATCTGCAGATGTGTGCGACGGTCGAGGGGTCCCTAAAATTAACTAGGACGCAATCCCCATTAATTGATTTTCTTGTGTTGCCTAGCCATGGGACTCTCCTCACCATGAGGACATCGCTCGATATACCCAGGGGCAGGGGCCTGTTGATGGAAAGCCAATTGACCACCTTATTTTTAAGAGCCTCGACAGGTTCTTTGGAGGATGATTTTAACTCTGGTACCCCGCCAAGATAACTATATATGGGCTCGCCTCCGGCGATAAATTTACTATCCTATGTTTTTTGTTGGTACCCTGTGCTCCCTGTGTGGCTGCAGCGGACCCTTCAGGGGGGCCAGAAGTTGTGGCGCAATCAGTCAGCTGAGGGGAAGCGATGTGCGATGCGGGCTGTTGGGATTGCGAAGGCTTAGAAGCCTGGGCGACTTCATTCGCTAATGGCGTGGGTGAAGGCTTCTTAGTCCTAGGCCCCCCACCTCTAGCAACGTTGCTGTCTTTTTTGAAGGTGTCTGCTAGTTGGACCGTAGCTTTTTCAATGGTCACTAATCTGGCTTCGATCTTAGTTAAGCGCGCTTCTAAAGGCTTTAATAGTGACCTAAAAAGAGCACCGATATCAGAGAGGGTAATATCTTCGTCACCTGAGGAGACACTGGGACGAAGTAGTGTCTGGGCTGGTGTTTGTGAAGGGGAGTTCGGCGGGGGTATTAACATATTTTTCCCCGGGGAAGTATGTCCCTTACTGCTTAATCCCAATTTGGTTACCTCCGCTGCAGGATTATGCTTTCCTACCTTAGCCTTGCGTCCCCCAGGGTTTTGTGCCCCTCTTTTCCTTTTTGGAATGGCTCCTTCCCTTTCCCCCTGAGTAGGACAGCTAACTATATCAGTAATGGCGTCCGTGTTAGCCAGGGTTGCAATAACAGTGAATGGGGAGGAGGGGGCTGGGGTAGGGGTAATAAGCTTAGCTCTACGGGAGCGCTAGTGTCGATATCGTTGTTTGGAAAGGTAGAATTGGTTAGGTCAGGTATATCAATCATGCCACTAACCCCATTCTCCCCATTGTCAGACACTATGCGATCCAATCTCTTTTCCGGAGTCCTAGCCTGCGCTATTGGACCCATGGAGGATCTCTTTACCCAGTCTATTTCATGTGATATTCGCCTTTCCAGAATCGTGATTTCGTCAATGAGGAGAGACCCCGCTTTAGCAAAATAGGTGTCCAAAGTACCTTTTGCTGTCCCAGCAGCTAGCGTGCTCTTACTCCTTGTCTCTCTCGTGTCCATAGTTCATAAATTTGGAGAGTGGAAGGGTGGTAATAGGTAAAGAGAAAAATGAAAAAGGGGTGGCCCAGTCCCGGTCTCTACCGTTCTCGAACGGCCTCAAACGGCACGCCCTTTGCCCGGGCTTAGCCAGGCACCCGCCCGCACGCGTCCCGCGTGCGCGAAAGAGGGCGTGCTTTTAAGAGGCACCTGGGGGCGGGAAGAGACGCCAGGTGCGCTGTGTTGGTGAAGCGCTGTGCACCCTGGGTCTCGCAGTCCCGGCCCGGGCAGCGACGGTGGATGCACCTGAAAGTACTGGTCCTCCTCAATCAGGCTCCGTGGCAGTTAACAGCAGTCCCAAAGCAGTGACGGTAAAATCCCAGTGTTCGATGTACAGCGGCAATGGCTGCGAGCGGCTCCCGCGAAGCGGGGGCCACGAGCCGTATATAGCCGCGAAGGAGCTGGGGGCGGGAAGAGACACCAGGTGCACTGTGTTGGTGAAGCGCTGTGCACCCTGGGTCTCACAGTCCCGGCCCCGGCAGCGACGGTGGATGCACCTGAAAGTACTGGTCCTCCTCAATCAGGCTTCGTTGCAGTTAACAGCAGTCCCAAAGCAGTGACGGTAAAATCCCAGTGTTCGATGTACAGCGGCAACGGCTGCGAGCGGCACCGTCATGCACAAAGCGAGCCCACGGGACACTCGTGAAGTTTGGGCATCTGAGCTTCACTGCAAAAGGTGCTCGAGGCTGGGGCTTCAAGCACCCCAATGCACAACTTCAGGATACCTTGGGAAGTAGGTGCAGGTTGCAAAATGCAGGATGTCCAGGAGTTCCGGTCCCACGTCTCTCGTGTCCGATACAGGTCTCAGCTTTGCTGGGAGCCCAGAACAGGGTCAGAGATGTCTGGAAGTCCATGTCCTGTGTCACAGATTCTTTGGGATCCAGCAGGAGCCTCAAAAAAGCAGATCGGCAAAGATGCAGTCAGTGCCTGTTTGAACAGGGTGGTCACTCCTTGACCACAAGGGAGATTTCTTCCGTCTTCCAGTTGGAATGTTGAAGGTCCAAGAATTATGTATCAGAGTTTCGTCCAGGGTAATCTAAAGTCCTAGGGACAGGGGTTCTATAATTATAGCAAGTTTAGGGGTTGGACTAACTCTAAGGTCCCTCCTTTGGGTGGACCTGGGGAGAGGCTGGTTACACCCCTTCCCCTTTGTCCAGTTTCACGCCAGAGCTGGAGCTGAGTGCCCCAGCAACCGGTTTGAACTGGGAAATGTATGGAGCACCTTATGTGCACCAGGCAGTGTCTAAAAAGCATTCACTGAATGCAACCTTCCCTTCCCCAATACACTAAAGCCTGTCCGGGGAGGTGCTTGCACCTCCCTGGACAGAAAACCTATTGTCCAGGCCTCCCCTGACAGAGTTTCGTCCAGCAGCAGGAGGGCAGACTTGTGTCTGTGGCAGCAGCATCCATTTTGTGATGCTGTGGCTCTGTTTAACTTTAACCGGGTTTACCAGTAACTACATGTCTTCTCCCTCTAGAAGGGTGGAATGCTAGCCCTGCCGCCAGATCTGGCGGGGGTAGTATTCCAAAGTGTTTGACACCTTACACGACATGTTTTGATAAAGCCAAACCAAAGTTAGTATTAACCGCAAGGATTATAATGCACTTAAGAGTATATGGTATGGCTATATCATAGAACAGCTATAAGGAGATGGTTCCGAAAGCTGCAGAGGGGCTCAGCTCATGCTAGGGCACCCTCTCACACAAAACCAAACACTCTGCCTCCAGGATTGTCAAGGCCTGCCATAGGAGTGACTTATAGGTTACTATGTGTCTATATATAAGGTAGATATAGATATACTATATCTAAGTAAGGGGTGATTACACCACCTTACCCAGGCAGTAAGTACAGACCTGTGGTGTCAGTTTGGAAGGCTAATCAGGGGTGGCATAATACATGCTGCAGCCCCTGGTAGGCCTAGGGTGCACTTATGCCTGGGTACCTAAGGTATCATATATCGGGGCTCACAAGGGTGACCCAGTTACCAATCTGGTATGTACCTAAAGTACATGGAGTCCATTTTATAGAGAAAGCAGATAGACTGGGGCCCTGAATAGCAGGGACCCCGTCCAACTAAGTCGAAAACCAACAAAACAACAGGCAAAAAGTGGGGGTAACCATATAGTCAGATTTCCACCTTATTACACCCTCCCAAACGAAAGGAGATAAGCCTAACCTTGCCAAGATGAGCCAATATGGACTAAGTGGCCATATAAGGAAGTACCTGCACTAGCATGGTTACCCCCTGTCTTATGGTCCGCTAAGCAATCCCTCCCCCTAAGGGTATCAGAAGGTCTCCACCATAGGGATTCACTACCTGTGGGGTTAGTTAGTCCAACCCCTAAACTTGCTATAAGTATAGCAAGTATATAAAGCTGCAGAGGGGCTCAGCTCATGCTAGGGCACCCTCTCACATAAAACCAAGCACTCTGCCTCCAGGATTGTTAAGGCCTGCCATAGGAGTGACTTATAGGTGCATATGTGTCTACATGTATATATAGATATAGGTATACTATATCTAATCAAGGGGTGATTACACAACCTTACCCAGGCTGTGTGAACAGGCCTGTGGTGTCAGTTTGGAAGGCAAACCAGGGGCGGCACAATACATGCTGCAGCCCCTGGTAGGCCGAGGGAACACCTATGCCCTGTGTACCTATTAGTACACTATACAGGGGCTCACAAGGGTGACCCAGTAACCAATCTGGTATGTACCTAAAGTACACAGTATCAATTTAGAGAGAGAACATCTGGGCTGTGGGCCTGAGTAGCAGGTCCACAGCCACACTAAAGTCGAAAAACCAGTGAATCACAGCACAAAAAGTGGGGGTAATCATAGGAAACAGACCCTACTCTCCTACACAACCCCCCCCCCCAAACGCAGGGACATTAAACTAACCTTGACCAGCTGAGTCTTCATGTTCTAAGTGGAAATATCTGGAGAGTCCATCTGCATTGGCATGGTTACTCCCTGGTCGATATTCCACTGTAAAGTCCATCCCTTGTAGGGAAATGGACCACCTGAGCAATTTGGGATTTTCACCCTTCATCTGTTTTATCCACAAGAGGGGCTTATTTTCTGTCTGAAACTTGAAGTGAGTTCCAAACAAGTATGGCCTCAGCTTCTTCCGTGCCCAAACCACCGCAAAGGCCTCCCTCTCAATAGCTGACCAACGTTTCTCTCTAGGGGTCAGCCTTCTGCTAATAAAAGTTACTGGCTGGTCTTGACCATCTTTATTCAATTGTGATAGCACAGCCCCTGCCCCCAACTCAGAAGCATCTGTTTGTACAATGAATTCTTTGGAGTAGTCTGGACTTTGCAGAATTGGTGCAGTGCACATGGCCTGCTTCCGGTCATCAAATGCCTTTTGACAGCTGTATGTCCACTGAACTTTCTTATGCATTTTCTTGGAAGTTAAGTCATTAAGGGGTGTCACTATGGAACCATACCCCTTGACAAATGTCCTGTAATACCCAGTCAGGTCCAAAAAAGCTCTGACCTGAGTCTGGGTGGTTGGAGCAGTCCAGTCCATTATGGTCTAGATCTTGATCTGCAATGGTTGAACCTTGCCTCCACCTACAAGGTGGCCCAGGTATACAACCTGACTCTGCCCTTTCTGGCACTTGGTAGCCTTGATAGGTAGGCCTGCCTTTTGCAGGGCCTCCAAAACATTTTTCAGGTGGATCAGGTGATCTTCCCAGGTGGAGCTAAAGACAGCAATATCATCTAGATAAGCTGCACAGTAGTCATCCAGGCCTGAGAGGACTTGGTTCACCAACCTTTGAAATGTGGCAGGTGCATTTTTCAGACCAAAGGGCATTACCACAAATTGATAATGTCCACCAGGGGTTGAAAATGCTGTCTTTGGCTTTGTATCATCAGCTAGTCTGATCTGCCAGTAGCCAGCTGTCAGGTCAAATGTGCTCAAAAACTTGGCAGATGTCAATCTGTCTATGAGCTCATCTGCCCTGGGTATTGGATGGGCATCTGTCCTAGTGACAGCATTGAGACCTCTGTAATACACGCAAAACCTCATCTCTCTCTTACCATCTTGGGTGTGAGGTTTAGGAACCAGGACTACTGACTGGCCCAAGGGCTCGCTGAGGGTTCAATGACTCCCAATACCAACATCTTTTTGGCCTCTGTCCTGATACAGTCCCTGACATGATCAGGTTGCCTGTAAATCTTACTTTTAACAGGCAAACTGTCCCCAGTGTCCACTTCATGAGTGCATCAGTTAGTCTGACTTGGAGTCAGTGAAAACATATGTCTGTAGGCCTGCAGAACCTTTCTGCAGTCCTTCTGTTGTTGGTCAGTGAGGCTGCCTGCCAAGGCTACACCATCAACTGAACCATCATCAGGGTTCTGAGAGAGCATGTCTGGGAGAGGGTCACTCTCTTCCTCCTGTCCTTCATCAGTAGCCATGAGCAAGCCCATGTCTGCCCTGTCAACATATGGTTTCAGTCTGTTGACATGAAGCACCCTGTGGGGTCTCCTGGGAGTTCTAAGGTCAACCAAATAGGTGACTTCTCCCTTCAGTTCAACAATAGTGTGGGGTCCACTCCACTTGTCTTGGAGAGCTGCTTGGGCCACAGGCTCCAACACCCACACTTTCTATCCTGGCTGGTAAACAGTCAGCACAGCCTTTTGGTCATGCCAGGCATTTTGCAGTCCCTGACTTGCCTCAAGGTTTTTGGATGCCTTTTTCCTGTACTCTGCCATTCGGGAGCGGAGATCAAGTACATAGTCCACAATGTCTTGTTTGGGAGGTTTGAGAGGTAGCTCCCATCCCTCCTTCACCAGACAAAGGGGTCCTCTAACAGGATGTCCTAACAAAAGTTCAAAAGGTCTGTAGCCAACCCCCTCCTGTGGGACTTCTCTATGAGCAAACAAAAGGCAGGGCAGTAGGATGTCCCATCTCCACCTGAGCTTTTCATGGAGACCCTTAATCATGCCCTTTAAGGTCTTCTTGAATCTCTCAACTACACCATTGCATTGTGGGCGATAGGGTGTGGTGAACTTGTAGTTCACTCCACACTCCCACATTGCAGTCAGGTATCCAGACATGAAGTTTGCACCTCTGTCTGAGACAACCTCCTTAGGGTAGCTCACTCTTGAGAAAACTCCAAAGAGGGCTCTTGCCACAACAGGTGCTGTTGTGGTGCTAAGGGGAATAGCTTCTCGGTATCTGGTGGTATGATCCACTGCCACCACCGCCACCAGAATAAATCTGTGCCCAGAGGCTGTTTGGGGATCCATTGGTCCAACAATGTCAATCCCTATACGTTCAAAGGGAAACCCCACCACAGGTAGTGGTATAACGGGGGCCTTTGTGGTGCCACCTAATAATAATAATAATAATATGCCACCTGATTTGCCACTGGCTTGGCAGGTGACACAGGAGCGACAAAACTCCTTGGTGTCTTCTGACATGTGAGGCCAGTGAAAGTGAGGGACAAGCCTGTCCCAAGTCTTGTTCTGGCCAAGATGTCCTACAAGGGGAATATCATGGGCTAGTGTTAAAAGGAAGCCCCTGAATGCCAAAGGTATGACCAACCTCCTGGAAGCACAAGGGTCTATAGCCTCTGAATACAGGAGCCGTTCATCCCAATAAGTCTTATGGGTCCCACTAGCATTCCCTGCAGGTTCAAGAGAAGGGCAGTCCACCTGCGCCTGCCTCAGAGCTGCCCTGGAAGGTTCCCCTGTCCCAAGAAACTCAACCTGATCAGGCTCAAGCTCTTCGAGAACAGTTCCTTCCTGGGTCTCACAATCAGCTTCCTCAGAAGTCCAATCCTCTTCCTAAGGCAGGGGGGAAGGCACTGCCTTAACCCTACTGCTTCTCCTCCTGGTAGGCAACTGGTCCATTATTCCAGAATCCAGTGCTTGTTCAGTGTTGCAATTTCTGACCTGTGACCTAGTCACAGCAAGGACATGTGCTGAGATTCCTAAAATTTCTGCATGGGTCCTATACTCCACTTCAGACCAGGCTGAAGACTCTAGGTCATTGCCAAGCAAATATTCTACAGGGAGGTCTGAGCTAACCACAACCTTCTTGAGGCCAGTTACCCCTCCCCAGGAGAAATTAACAAGTGTGATACTGTGAGTGGTAGTGACATTGCTAGCATTGGTCACTAGGTCATTTTCACCTAGTATGATCTGTTCAGGGTTCACAAAGCTGGGTGTCACCATTGTGACACTAGCACATGTGTCCCTGTAGGCCTGAGCCACTTTATCATTAATTAAAGGTGTTTGTCTGTACTTGCCCAATTTATTGGGACTCACAGTAGAGGACATGATTATGTCCCATCACAGATCAAGACAGCTTGAGTTGGTATTCTGACTAGGCCAGAATCCATCTCAGTTCCCAGGGTTAACCCTACTTCACCCTTCTGTTGCGAACCACCACTTGGAGCTGAACTAGGGGGAACTGTTGCCTTAGGGGCAATGGTGGCTGGAGCTGCCTCCTTCTTGGTGCACTCACTGGTCCAGTGAGTATTTACTTTACACACTTTGCACCATCGTTTCTTTGGGCCTTTTTTCTTTTTAGACTGTTGGGGACCTTGAGAAGACTTCTGGTATTTTTCTTTCTCTCCACCCTTTTGGTCTTGCTTCTTCTGATCACCACCTTGCTTCTGTACCTTCTGCTTCACCCTGGTTCTGACCCATTTGTCTGCCTTCTTACCCAATTCTTGGGTAGAGGTCAAATCAGAGTCAACCAGGTGTTGATGCAATAGCTGGTTTTGACAGTTATTAAGAATCTGTTCTTTCATAATAAGGTTATACAATACTGTATAGTCACTTACTTTACTGCCCAGTAACCAACGTTCCAGAGCCTTAGCAGCACACTCTACAAAATCAGTCCAGTCCTGAGTCTATATCTTCTGGGTATCTCTGAACAGCAACCTATACTGCTCAGTGGTTAGGCCAACCCCATCTATCAGAGCACTCTTCAGGGCATTGTAGTTGTCATCATCCTCTTCTTTAACAGTGAGGAGCTTGTCTCTTCCTTTGTCTGCAAAGGAGAGCCACAAGATTGCTGCCCACTGACTTTGGGGTACCTGCTGTACTTTGAAAGCCCTCTCCAAAGCAGTTATCCACTTGTAGATGTCATCCCAAATCTGAGAGGGAGGGACAATCTTGTTCAGGTTTCTATGTTCATGAGACCTTTCCCTACCACTAGGGTTGTTGCTGCCACCAGTGGGTTCTAGCCCACACAATGTCGTCTCTCTTTCAAGAGCCAGGGTCTCCATGGCAAGGGCAATTTCTTGCATCTTGATCCTAAGCTTGACTTCTCTCATCCTAGCTTTATGCTCTCTTCTCTGAGGGGAAGTCATTCTCCTTTAAGCAGAGGCATTGGACCCTACTGATGAGTCAGAATGCCCAGATTCACTGGAAAGGGATCTGGGCCTCCTAGGCACATCATAAGGCCTACGTGGTGGAATGGAGGAAGGCCTTCCTAGGCCATCTCCACCCTCAGGTATTCCTGTGTTCAGGTTAGTTTCAACAACCTCATCCTGATCTACATCGTCATCATCTTCAGAGACCAGTTGGGCATCCCCATGGTTACTCTCTTCTGATGAAGGATGCCCCCTCCCTGCTACCATGGGCTTCTGGGTCTGATGCTTTTTCTAAGTCATCTGCCACTAACAGCTTTATCAGGTGCTGGGTGGTTGGACTCTGTCCTTGTCTTAATTTTCTGACTAAACACAAGCTTCTCAGCTCCTGAAACGTGAATGTGTCATACTTAGTTGTCTGCAAGTTTCTGACATCTGGCAGAGAGGCACTACCTCCTGCTCTCAAAGACATGGCTAGTGTGGTGTGGTGTGGTGTGTGCACCTACCTACACTACTTGTTTTCCTACTAGAACCTCTCTAGGAGTTGTAGCAAGGGTGTGCTAAGCCCTTACCACCTACAACTGGTAAGTTCAGTAGAACGTATGTATATAAGACTTGATTCATATGTACCTACAGGTACCTTAATGTGATCTTTCAAATGATATTCTCAAGATTATTTGGTAAAACAATGCAAGCCCTTATCCCATCCGCTGCACACCAATGTGAATAGTTTTTTTTGTTTCACATTTGTTTATTTGGTTTTCACATTTAAAAACATTGGGTTAATCAACAATAGTGGTCATTGCATCTTACAAGCACGTAGATCTTCGACTATTATTTGGCGAGAAATCACAATTAATAAGAAACAGAAGATCTCTTGCACATGTTATTACATTTCAGGTACAACATAATAGATGCCGTAGGATTCTTCTCATAACTGACCTCAGGTAGGGTGAAAAGACATGTATAATTCTTCGGCGGTATACGTTAGAGGTCGAGTCCGAGACTTGCCATTGTCCCTAGTGTGTTCCCTCATGGCGTGCTCTCGCTGGGTGTTTTAGTATTCGTGTCTCTAACAATATGTCAGTGGGGGGGGGAACTTTAACCGTGGGGGAATATTGGGGGTGAACTGGGGGTTTCCGTTGCGGAGCTACTGGTAGATGATAGTTGAGTGTGAGTATATCGCGTGGTACTGTATCGGCCCCTGGGGAGGTGACCGTGGAGATCATGTTACATGTGTTCTGTCGGGGTCCGTGCCCTTCCAGCTATATTGCCCGTCTTATGTGTCCCTGTCTAGACCTATGTATACGCCTGCCTGCCTCTGCGGGGATACCTATGTGGACTGCGAGGGGGATGTTGTTGTTGAGGGTGTTTGTGTGGTTTTGTGAGTAAAGCGGTGCAGCAGCTGAGCCCATTCTAGGGGGATGGGGTGCCTTCGTGTTCCTCTCACCTCTTCACCAATGTGAGTAGTTAGCCTGGTATATGATGTCCACTATTCTAGTGGGCACCTTGCACCAGTCCAAACGACCCTTATTGATGGTAGGTTATAAAGTCAACCTTATAGAAAGCTATCCTGGTGGTAGCTGTGGAGAGCAGCCTTCAGGCTAAGACTCGGAGACGCGTTAAGCAAGTTGTTTTACCAATTATAATCTCTTGAATGATCAAATGAAAGCACACCACACAAGGTATATACCAAATATATATGTATTTATTCTGAACACAACCCCTCTGGACTCTTTATGAGGTCAGAGCTAAAAGTACAATACAAGGAACTTAATTAGCATACGATAAGTTGCACAGTATACGTTATGCCCTAGGGGCCTCACAAACCATATATTAACATAGTGGTATAAGAACCACGTGAGAGTTAGAAAGCAGGCCTAGGGCCTGTGGAATTGCTGGGGCTGCCTAGAATCACCAAAGGTTAAGATGTAGGGGGCCCACAGGAGACGCGTGCAGTGTCTAAACACAGCCGGGCGTTACCATTGACTTTCTATAGTGAACGGACAAGTTACAAATGTACAATTTAAGGGCACTTCTCGGTGAACTACGATGGAACCCCTTTAGACTAGGACACTTCGAGAGTCAAAACCCACAGGGGCACCGGAGTACTCGTGTTACCTTACCCAGGGAAGCCGGGTGCATAGGTGTCTTTTGGTGTCGGGGTTCGTCGTCGATTCCAATGAAGAGCTGCGAAGAAGTGCTGCAGGCAACCAGAGGAAAAGTGTCCGGGTGGATTCAAGGGTGGAACGGAGATGTGAAGAACCTGAAAGCAGACTAGGCAGAGTCTGGGTCACTAGCCAGAGACCAGGATGGCGATAGGAAGATGCCAGCCGATGTCGGGTGATTTCAGGTGAGTAGGTGCAGCTGGTCTCTTCAGCCACGAGGACCAGGAGGCGTCGACGATGACCAGGAGCTGGATTCAAGTTATCCCACAAAGGATCTAGCTGACTGCAATGTCGGAATCCGGATTGGACTCAACAAGCCTTGGCAAACGCAATCCACGCAGGAAGTCAAGATGGGCTTCGGTGCAGACCAGCAAGGTCTGAGGTACTCCGCCCTTTGGAGAGGAGTTGGAGCAAGCCTGGAGCAACCATGAAAGCAAAGTATATCAAGGATTGGTCTTCTTGGGGGCTCACTAGCCAACGGACTAGGAACCGCGAAGACATGTCGAGCTGAAATGCACAAAGCCGGCCCATGGGACACTCGTGGAGTGTGGGCCTCTGAGCTTCGCTGCAAAAAGTGCTCGGGCTGGGGCTTTAAGCACCCCAATGCACAACTTCAGGATACCTCGGGATGTAGGCGCAGGTTGCAAAACGCAGGATGTCCAGGAGTTACGGTTCCACGTCTCTCGTATCCTCTACAGGTCTCAGCTTTGCTGGGAGCACAGGTCAGCGTCAGTGATGTCTGGAAGTCCATATCCTGTGGTGCAGATTCTTCAGGATCTGGCGAGAGCCTCGAAAATGCAGACCAGCAAATATGCAGTTGGTGCCTGTTTTAAACAGGGAGGTCACTCCTTGACCACAAGGGAGATTTCTTCCGTCTTCCAGTCGATATGGAATGTCGAACGTCCAGGAATTATGTATCAGAGTTTCGTCCAGGGTAATCTAAAGTCCTAGGGACTGGGGTTCTATACTTATAGCAAGTTTAGGGGTTGGAGTAACTCTAAGGTCCCTCCTATGGGTGGATCTGGAGAGGGGGAGGTTACACCCCTTCCCCTTTGTCCAGTTTCATGCCAGAGCTGGGGCTGAGTGCCCCAGCAACCGGTTTGAACTGGGAAATGTATGGAGCACCTTGTGCGCCCCAGGCAGTGTCTGAAAAGAATTTACTGAATGCAACCCTCCCTGCCCCAACACACTAAAGCCTGTCTGTGGAGGTGCTAGCACCTCCCTGGACAGGAAACCTATTGTCCAGGCCTCCCCTGCCAGAGTTTCGTCCAGCAGCAGGAGGGCAGACTCGTGTCTGTGGCAGCAGCATCCATTTTGTGATGCTGGGGCTCTGTTTAACTTTAACTGGGTTTACCAGTAACTACATGTCTTCTCCCTCTAGAAGGGTGGAATGCTTACACCTTACACGTTTTGATAAAGCCAAACCGAATTTAGCATTAACTGGGAGGATTATAATGCACTTAAGAGTATATGGTATGGCTATAACATAAAACAGCTATAAGAAGATGGTTCGGAAAGCTGCATATGGGCTCAGCTTATGCTAGGGCACCCTCTCACATAAAACCAAGCACTCTGCCTCCAGGATTGTCAAGGCCTGCCATAGGAATGACTTATAGGTTACTATGTGTCTATATATAAGGTAGATAGAGATATACTATATCTAACTAAGGGGTGATTACACCACATTACCCAGGCTTTAAGTACAGACCTGTCCTGTCAGTTCGGAAGGCTAACCAGGGGTGGCATAATATATGCTGCAACCCCTGGTAGGTCTAGGGTGCACCTATGACCTTGGTACCTAAGGTACCATATACAGGGGCTCACAAGGGTGACCCAGTAACCAATCTGGTATGAACCTAAAGTACATGGAGTCCATTTTATAGAGAAAGCAGATAGACTGGGGCCCTGAATAGCAGGGTCCCAGTCCAACTAAGTCGATAACCAGCAAAACACCAGGCAAAAAGTGGGGGTAACCATATAGTCAGATTTCCACCTTCCTACAACAATCCTTCATCACTCGGCCTGATTCTTGCCACCTAACAGTGGAAAGGCAATGGTGGCTCTGGCAACTGATTGACCCATGTCAATCACTAACCTAAAAATAATATATAATAACAACATTAGAGTCTTCACGACAGAAATAAAGGCAAAGGAATTTATGGATGAAATTCGGAAATAGAGACTGGGCAAGAACACTGAATCAAGCTGAATTAGCTTATAATTTGCAATCAAGGTGGGTGTTTGGGGTGTAGCAAAAGTAATGTATAAGGGGGATGTTTTCTGTTATGCAGGGCAGGGAGTAGCTAAATGGTTCTCGAATGGCAATGGGGCACATATTTCATCACTCAGACCTCACCTGGTCTGTCTGCTTCAAAGTTTGGGTGGTGATGTGGGGTGGGTTGGGGATGGAAGGGGGATAGGGAGGTTTGGGATAGAGGGAGGGGTTAGCGATGGGTGAGGGATGATGGGGAGATGGGTTAGGAAATGAGGCACAAGTAGATTCATGAGATTTCACTGATGTATAGTGGTATCGTTCAGTATTTGATGAAGGGTGAAGTCATGTTTTGAAAGAAGAGGTAAGCCCAACATGAGTAGCCTGCGAATAGCATCAGTAAACATCTGTGGCCTAAACAATCATGGTAAAAGGTGTAAGGTGGCAGAGGATTTAAAGATTCTACGGTTCAATCTGTTTGCAGGAAACACATGTTGAAGTGACAAATAAAAGGGTGTTGGAGCAGTTAGGGTATAACCTTATAGCCTTCACTACGCAGGGTACTAGAACAAGAGGGGTGGCCATCCTAGCTCGGAAGAAAGAAATTAACTGTAAAAGGCAACTGACAGACAAATATGGGCACGGGGCTATTGCAAAACTATATAACACCACAATTATCTTTACCATCTGCTCAGTATATGGACCAACTGGTGATGACCCCGAGTTATTTGAATTTTTAAACTACGAGTTGGCTGCTTGGCCCATTCCGATTATAATGTTTGGAGATCTGAACATCAATGGGATGGGAGGATTTAAGGACGATAACTTAAGAAAATACACAGGCCGTAAGCCCCAGTTTTACAGAGCTCTTAGTCACCTAGTCCAGTGTAATGGGCTTATAGTCATTTAGCAGCAACTAAAGACGTTAGATCCAGGGAATGCACTCTTTATGGCTCCACATAAGACTTCTGCCTGTCTGGACTACTTTTTGTTTCACAAAATATAATAGCGAATTGCTGTATTGAAAAATAGCCTTGGGTAATGTCAGACCACAATCCTTTGGTATTGAAAATTACACATATGGGAGGTGAAAGCGCCCAGCAAAGCTGGACATTTGAAAGGGGATTGTTGGTCAACGAGGGATACATTATTCAGATGAAGGTATGGATAGAGGACTTAATGGAAAGAAGCAGAGGTAGCGAACATACGGGCATGGTCTGGGATGCCTTTAAGGCAGGCTTATGGGAGTAGCCATTAAGTTTTAGTTCTACTGCGGAAAAAAAACCCAATACCAGCAGCAGAATTAGTTATATAAAAAATTAAGGGAAACAGAAGAAGAGCTTATATGGGCTATAGGTGCTGGGGCAGCCATAGAGAACATAATGAGTAGGCTTGCTCTGGTTAAAGCAGCCATTGGGGAGGTAACAACAGCAAAAGCAACAGAGAAGTACATGGCATAGTGAACAGAATGCTATGAATATAGCGAGCGGGTGGAGAACACACTGGCGGTGCGCATAAGGCAGAAAACTGTGTGTAGTGAAGATTGTAGAGATCAATAATGAAAGGGGGCGCCCAGTAACTACTGCTTTGGATATCCGTGAAAAAGTTTGCAGATTCTATGAAAAATTATATGACACAGAGAGGGTTGGTGAGGAAAGCACAATTAGGGAATATCTAGGCTCCGTTTATAGAGAGAAATTTTCTCAGGAATGTTGAGAAGCCCCCTTTACGACGGAAGAAATATTTAGGGCACTTTGCGAACTCTCTGCGGGTAAGGCAGCTGGACCCGATCGGATCCCCCTCAAATTTTATAAAGTGTTTTAGGCTTCCCTCGGGCCCGACCTTATCTATACCCTTTGCCAGGTGTGCAAGGGGGAGACCCCCGGACTCCTGGGCTTGGGCCAGTATGATTGTTTTCCTGAAAAAGTGAAGCTGTCTACTGATCCAGGATCATACCGGCCAATCACACTCATGAATAGTGACCCTAAAATATATTCTAAAGTATTAGCGAATCGCCGAGTCTTGTTATTGGGAAAGATATTTCCCCCAGACAGCATGGCTTTATTCCTGGCAGAGGGACCACAGAACAGGTTAGAAGAGTCATTACGCTATTTGACGCTGCCTCGATCACAGGAGACCCTATGGCGCTTATACTCTTAGATGAGGAAAAAGCATTCAATAGGGTCTCCCGGGATTATCTGTGGGCTACTCTTGAATGGCTCAGTGGGAATGGGTTTTATGGAGGCTCTGCACGCGATGTATGTGGCACCTAAAGCTAGCCTACTAATGATGGGAGGACAAACAGAGGAACTTAAGATTAAAAGAAGGACTAGACAGGGGAGCCCCTGCTCTCCGCTATTGTTCCCCTGCTATATCGATCCATTGATATGAAAAATAAAGGCGGACCCAGGTATTAAGCCCTTATGTTTCCAACGGTTTAAGACTAAGATTTTGGGCTACATGGATGATTTAGCTATCGTAACACCGCTTTCCGAGGTGGCACTGGTAGAAATTGGGAAATAAGCTTAACCCACATGAAACGCAAATCATAAATGGCCATTTGAACCTAGTTGATCCCCAGGTAACACAATCTGCAACCTATCTAGGGGTAAATATATCACCTAACTTAGACCAAATGGTAGAATTTAATTTAATCCCAGTTATACAGAAAGGGGTGCAGGACTTTAGCAGGATGAATAACCTACATCTGTCAACAGTCAGCCACAGTAATGTCGTCAAAATGATCTTCCTACCTAAAGTCTTCTACCTGCTTTGATCAATACCTCTGGAAATTTGGAAATCTTGGTTCAATCAGAAGGAGAGTGTGGTTAACAGATTCATATGGGCATGTGGGAGGACCAGGAGTGCCCTGAAATATATGACCCTTCCTAGGTAAAGAGCAGGATGGGCGGTCCCCGACTTTAACATGTACTATCTAGCAGCGACACTCCAATACATGTGTATATTTCACAGGGGAAATTCTTTGGACCCTTGGAACCGGGGTAGGATGTCAGACTCTTACGGGTTATTGGTAGTCGACGTTGCTTCAAACCTGCTTTTGAAGTTTATTGAACCGAGCTACTATAAGAGAGTAAGGTTTAGGACTCTCCTGGCGGCATTTCGGGTGTAAGGAGTGCTAAAGACAAAGACTGGGATCAGAAGAATGAACTATTACACCCCGCTTTTCACGAACCCATCCTTTCCAGAAGTCTTTCATGATACTGTAATGAAACGGTGGGGAGACTTAGGGGTGAAGACAATTGGGGACTTGCTCGGTACTGTGGGATTTAAAGTCATTTACTGAGATCCAAGATAGCCATCGGGTTGACTGGAAGGACTTCTTTAAATACCCGCAGGTACGCAGCTTCCTAGTTAAGAAAACCGGGGGGCCAAGAGGGATAACTAAAGATGCCATTATGGTAAGGGTGAGGGATAAAGAGGGCTGCATAATTAGCCGGCTGTATAGTGAGTTGAGTTGAGAAATCTGCAACAGTATGACCTCGAAAAACAAGTTTATAAATGGGTTCAAAGGCTGGGTCTAAAGGGATTTGGCTTTTTAGAATCCCTAAATCTTGGCCAGACAAAGATGAAAGTAGTCTTAACGCCCGCTAATATTGTTGGGGGTTAGTAATTCTGGGTAGAATGGAGCCCACCCACACTTTGTTTCTGGCCATTGCAGTAGTCAGAATTTGCATCTCCACAGCCTTGTTAGAATGGCTCACCCGGCTCCTATCTACTTCTAACCTGGTAAAAGGGGTCTATGAACTAAAGGGCCGGAGGCCCAGAAAATTAGGAAGGAATATATGCACACGGATTTATCAATGGAAGACTGAGGTTGGGGTGGATCCTGATGATCTATAAGATCTGCTTTATTGTATTTAATGTGATGGTGATTATTAACTGAAAATGCTCCTACTTTTTCTTAATCTTGAATCTCATATTTATCTATGTATGTATTTATCTATGTGACCCCTAGAAAAACTTATTTTATCTTTATAATAGTTACAAAAAAAAGAAAAAAGAAAATGAAGACGACTTGGCAAGATTATTCTCATCTCCTTTCGTTGGGGGTGGGGGTTGTGTAGGAAAGTAGGATCTACTTACATGGTTACCCCCACTTTTTGCTGGTGTCAGTATGATTTTTGACTAGACTAACTGGGTTCCTGCCAAAAAGGACCCCAGTCACTGCTTCTTCCCTAAATTTGACATGGTAAGTTCTTTGGTACCTTCACAATTGGCTACTGGTGTTTCGCTATAAGTCCCTTGTATATGGTACTGAGATATTCAGGGCATAGGTACACCAGAGGTCTCCCATGGTCTGCAGCATGTATTGTGCAATCCATGAGAGACCACTTAAACTGTGAATCAAGGCCTGTTATTGCAGCCTGTGTAAGTTGGTGCTAGCACCATTTACGACAGATATACGTTTTCCTATATCTGAGATCACTACACTTAAAACCTATAAGTCACCCCTAAGCCAGGCCTTTCAATCCTGAAGGCATGGCGCTGGGTTATAAGTGTGTAGGTGCCCCTAAAAAATCCCCAGTCAATTTTCCAGGCTTTGTAAGTCCGGTCAGCCATTTAGATACATATAGTGGCCATCTATCATTACGCGATGGCTAACTGTATGGTTGCTATGCCAAACCTGGGCATATATATGGTATCAAACATGTTGGAATCATATCCCAAAAATGTTAATGGTGTTGGAGATATGATTTCATGCACTGGGGGGCTCCTCCTGGAAGCCCTCAGTACTCCCGGTAACAGCTTTCAAGGGTCTGCCATCAAGCTAGTGCTGCTGCCCACCCCAGACACAATTCTGCCCTCCTGCTGCTGAACTGAGCTTGAGCAGGGGAAAGTAGAACAATAGGTTTCCTGCCACAGAGAGGTGTGACCACCTCACAAACAGGACTTGGTGTATTGGGCTGAGGTGGGAGAGCTTTGCAGTCCCACCAGACTGCTTTGCAGGGTACATTTGGTGCCCTCCCTGCATACTCCAGTTGGAACCAGTTCTGGGAGCCCCAGACTCCCGCTCTGGCATGAAGCTAGACAAAGGATATGGGAGTATACTCCCATCTGTTGAACCCTTCCTCTGGGAGGGACCCCTGAGTTGCCCTAACCCCTTTCTTAGGGCTTACCCGTGGGCATGTCCTCAGATTAATCGTGGGACAAGACTCAAGTCTGAAACCACATCACTCTTCGACCGCCAGGACACCTGGACTTCGCCTGGAGCTGAGACTGCATCAAGGAAGACTCCTGCTGCTCCTGGTCTCGCTATTCTGCAAGTCTTCTTCGTCCTCTGTGTCTGTGCTTCTTCCAGGATATTCAACAGACCTGTGGGCATTAAAGACACCCAAAGTATTCTCCCTTGGAGTGAAGGTGACCTGCAGGCACTGCAACAAAGCTGACTGGTCTGCTGCTTTTGACATCCCATGGACTTCCAAAGGCTCAGCAACACAGGGCGTGGTTCTGCAATTCCCTTGAGGCCTGTCCTATCCTCCCTACAATTTTGAGGCCAGTATCCCTCGTCGGAACCGCTGGGACCGAACCCCTGTGCACTGTGTTGACTTGCCATTGCCAAGGCTTGTTGGCTCTACACTGCAGAGACCTTCAGGCTACAAGAAGCTCCAACCTCCTGCATCTCTTCCTGCTAAGATCAGCATCCTCACTGCACCCTCTGCATTGTGTGCCCTCATCTTTGGTGAGCCGCTGAAGATCATCTTGTGACTCCTTTGCCCTTGGCCTGTGGGCCCTCCTGAGAGATTTCTCTTACTTCAGTGGGTTCTCCTGCTTGCTCTGGGTCTGTTCTGACTCTCATGCTTGTGGTTAGTTCATTGGAACTGTCTGGTTCCAACATTGCTCCTTTTGTGCTTTCCACGCCTTTTGCAGCTGCCAAAGCTTGTTGGTGGTCCTGCCGGACACCAACCCCCAGGTTCTCAACTTCCAAAATGGTACAGCTTGTGCACAAGTCCTGGTCTACCTCAGCTTTACCTGGTTCTCACAGCTGCAGCAACAAGGTCACCCTCATTAGTCCTGTATCTCCTGACATCGGTGGGCATTGCTCCTCTGTGCCTCGTGGTCACCTTCAAGTGGCATAGTCTGTCCACTCTGCTTGCAAAATCTTCTCTTCAAGAATCCACCCTTGGATTCCACCGGACTCTTGCACAGACTTCGCCAGCGGCATCTTTACTGAAGTCCTCCTTTGTGGTCCACGTCAGTTTCCAACGTCACTTCACACCTATGCCGCCCGCTTCCATGGTGTAGGCATCCTGGTTCCTGGGGTATCCACAGGTGGGGAGACTCTCCAACCTTCTATCTTCTAAGGAGTTACTTCAGGGTCCACTGGTAAGTGTCCTTCTTCTTCAAAACTGCAACTGTGACTTTCCTGTTAACTTCTGTTGAGTACAAGTATGTGTTTCAATTCTGCACACAGCCTCCATGGGATTCCGGGGTACTTACTTTGGGCTTGTCTCCTGGGTCTCCAGCGCTTCTGAGTCTCCTGGTCCAAATCCTGATTTCGGTCACAGTTTGCATTCCACTTTTTTAGTAGATGATTTGGTCTCCCCCTGGAGACCACTGTGTGTTGTGCTTAGTTCCTTGTTACATTTGAAGTATTCTTGTGTATTTGTGTTCATATCTCCTGGTAGGAGATATACCAATAAGTTAGTGAGTGTTGTGTAATAAATAGAACTTTTTTTTTTTTAAGTTTCAAAAATCTTTATTACTCCTTTCTTTGATAACATCCTGCTATACGCCTACAACCTGGGGGCCGGCGGCAGTAGAGTAGAAGGATAGGACATAAAGTTGCAATTGTAACACAGCCTTTTAGCCGACAACCCTGGGGTCCGGCGGCGAGTCAAATATACTGTCATGTATCCATCAATTCGTTATCAAATATAGAATGTAGATCCTCATCGCTCCTGTGGATGACG
Source organism: Lissotriton helveticus (assembly GCF_964261635.1). Lineage (NCBI taxonomy): Eukaryota > Metazoa > Chordata > Amphibia > Caudata > Salamandridae > Lissotriton > Lissotriton helveticus. The sequence continues at coordinate 1,218,274,630 of NC_136069.1, forward strand.
TGGAATCCTATCTACTCTCTCCGCCCCTATCCATAACTATGTCTACCCTCCCTCACTCCACTGGCAGGTCCTTTTGTCGTGTTGTGAATGAGTAAACAAACCCCCCCCACCCCAATCTGCACACACACAGCCCTCCCTTCCCACAGACCACTAAGGTCGCAGCCAAAGCCTAAACACCTCTAGCGTAAAGATGGGCTCCGCTTGGGCCAGAACCCTAATCCTCTGCCGTGTCAGATCGCGGCCTGAGCCCAGCCACATATCCATCTAAGTGAATATCCATCTGTGTATCGCGCGCCTAGCACTCGTCTTCCAATCTCCACCTCTACGTATACTCCAGTGTTTCTTGGGTCTCCTGTTGGGCATGTCCCCACATAAGAGTGGCAGCTAGTTAATTCCTGGAGCATTCGATTCCCCGGACTGCGGCTCCGAGTTCAGTGTTTCCTCCCCCTCGGTGGTCCCAGCGTCACCCGCCCCCAGCCGTGTCTGGTACAGGGCCCAAAAGTTCTTAGGTCTACTAGTCGGGGGCAATAGCTCGCTATAAGTCTCAGATTGCGTGCAGCAGTAAAGCAAATCGCGCGTCCATCTCTTAACAGTCGGGAGTGGGCCTCTCATCCAGCAGCACGCCACTACTCGTCTAGCTATTAGCATCCCCATGTCCACCAGTCGTCTAACCGCCACCGGTAGGCCCCTAGAGTGACCCAGCAGCGCAGGGTCCAGGGTCAATTCAAGGTCTAGTGTTGTGTTTACTGCTGTGAATATACCGTCCCAGTATTGCTGTATCCCAGGGCAGCGCCAGGCGAGGTGCATAAAATCGGCCACTGGTTCGTGGCACCTCTCACATTGAGCTGACTGTCTGAGGCCATACCTGTGCAGTCTCTCGGGGATATAGTACACTCTTTGTAGGAATTTGAAATGCACTAACCTGTGTCTACCATTTAGAGATATCTTTTTAGTACTGGTGCAGCAATACTTCCACATGGCGTCGTCTATTGGGGCCTGCAGATCACTTTGCCAGGCCGTTTTGGCTTTCATGAACTGTTGCTGTCGGTGTATCAATGCCAATTTGTATAAGTTAGTTATTAATTTTCGGGGCGTCTCTGTTTTGATGACGTACGAAGGTTCCGGAACTTCAGGTGGCTACGCCATATCTGGCCCTAGCAGGTCAGAAAGGGCACTTCGCACTCTGTGATATTGGAACCGGAGCAGCAGCGGAGCTGGTGCTCCGTCTGCAGCAGCCTGGTCCCAGGTCTTCACCGTGCCATTTAAGAATAGGTCACCGGCCAAACGCATGCCCATGTCATAGAGAGCCTTCACCACCCCCCTCTCTCTAACCGGTGGCAGCCAAAGGGCCCACTCCAGGGGCATGTTCGGTGAGTATAACAGAGTACCACTCTGCGCCTGCAAGAGAGAGTGCCATGCATGATTTGTGCATGATTCGTGGCCGTGATAGAGTCCAATATGCCCGTCTGTCGGTCCACTGGCCTAAAGAACGTGGCTGGGAGAGGGAGCGGGTCCGCAAAGACACGTTCCATTCGCACATGGGGAATGTTCGCATCGCCATGTAACCAAGTGTGGAGATGGGCGGCTTGAGCCACCCTGTAATAAGTCTCAAGGTCTGGAGCTCCCAGCCCACCCGCGCTGCACGGTAGAGTAAGGACCGTCTATTTCACCCTAGGTTGTTTGCCTGCCCACGCCAACTTAATCATGAGTTGCGTCAAAGTTTGGAAAAAGGCCTTCGATAGCATCATCGGAATGGCGCTGAATAGGAACAGGAATCTGGGCAGTATTACCATTTTCATGATAGCTATGCGTCCCATAACGGATAGCGGCAGTCTGCTCCATGCCCCCACATCATCTTCTAGTTTGCTGAATGCAACCCCATAGTTTTCCCTGAGCAGAGTGTCCGAGTCCGGGTGCAATCGCACTCCTAAGTATCGAATTGGTTCCGTGGTCCACTATAATGGGAATTCCATCTTGAATCTGCTGGTCGCTGGCGTTAGGGGTAAGGCAACTGACTTCGACCAGTTGACCCGCAGTCCGGAAAGCGCTCCGAACCGGACGGCTTCTCGGAGCATGGATGACAAGTTGTTCTCTGGGTCCCTGACGCACAGCAGGGTATCGTCTGCGTATGTTGAGACCACTATTTTATAGGTTGGGAAGTTCACTCCCTCATTGCTATTATATTCCCGCAGGACGCATTCGAGCGGTTCTGCGACCAGAGCGTACAGTAAGGGGGATAACGGACACCCCTGTCTGGTCCCCCTACGTATTGGCAAGGGTTCCGTCACTAAGTCGCCCAGGCGGAGTCTGGCCGTCGGTTTGTGGTATAGGGCACCCAGCATCTGCAGAAACGGTTCTCCCAGACCCATGCACCGCAGCACCCGATTCATGAAGGGCCATTCGACCGAGTCGAAGGCCTTCTCCATATCAAGGAAAACCGCAATAGCTTTCACATCCTGTTTAATGTGCTGCAAAGTTCCTAGGACTGTTCGGATATTATATGTCAAGTTTCTCCTGGGGATAAATCCCGCCTGTTCTGGAGCAACCAGCTTGGGCGCCAGCAGAGCCAGACGAACCGCAAGTACCTTGGCGTATATTTTAGCATCCACATTGAGGAGAGAAAGCGGCCTATACGAGCTGCACTCGTCATGCGCCTTATCTGGTTTAAGGATTGTAACTATAAGGGCCTCCCTCATGGAACGCGGCATACTGCCCTCTACACAGATGTCATCGAACAATGTGGATAAATATGGAATCAGTTTGTCCTGGAATGCTTTGTAAAAACCAACCATCAGCCCCCGGCGCGCTCCCTGAGCGCATGCTCGCCAATGCCTCCACAATTTCGTCTCTCTCTATAGGTTGCATCAGGAACTCCCGGTGGGTGTTCGTTAGCATAGGTAGATCTATATGTTCCAGATAATCCGTGATTTCCTCTGTCGCATTGCCACCCCTCGAGGAGTATAGATCTGCGTAATAGCTTCTAAACTTGTGTGCTATGTCGGTATCATCAGTAACCACGTGGCAATCTGGTCTCCTTAATTCTGTGACGTGGGATTGGCCCCTATTACCCCGTAGTATTCTAGCCAGTAACGAGCTTGGACGGTCCCCCTCTCCGTAAGTGTGTGCTTTAGCGTATTTACCCATGTACTGCACTTCCCTGTCTGCCTCCTCGTTGTACTCAATTACCAGCGACTTTATCTCATCGGCTATTGTCGTGTCTGTTGAGTTCAGCTGCCGCTGTTCTAGAGTCGCTAATTGTTTCTCTAACATTGCCAGTCTCTGTCTAATCGCTTTGAGCACACTAGAGTGTTTCGACATTGCAATGCCCCTGATGTATACCTTAAAGGCTTCCCAGACCGTTTGGAAGCTGTCAACTGACCCAATGTTAGTCTCGAAAAAAGTATCGATCACCTCCGCCAGCTCGCCCCTGAACAGTGGGTCGAGTAGGGAATATGGGGGGAAATACCAAGTGAACGGTGGGATTCTCTTTGAGGGGGCCTCCAGGGCCAATAGGAGTGGGGAATGGTCAGACAACGTGCGGGTCAGGACCGTGCAGTACTTTATGCGTCCTAACGTGGAGGCAGAGGCAAGCCAGAAATCAATTCTGGTGTGAATGTCGTGGTATGCTGAGTAGTGTGTGTATCCTCCCTGTGTTGGGTGCCTGTGCCTCCACACGTCCGCCAGATCCAGACCAGTGAGTTTGCCAGTAACGCTTGCGCTGCAGCCGAGGGCCTATGCGGTGGGCCAGCTGACCTGTCTAGAGCTGGGTTAAGCACTAGATTGAAGTCTCCCCCCACAATATCTGCGCAGTGGAATATGTGCGTGTGATGTTCGCCAGTTCACTATAGAAGTCCGGGGAGTCGTAGTTCGGGCCATACACGTTTATAATTACTAGATCAAGCCCCATCCCCACACAGTGCGATATCAGAAGTCTACCCCCCTGGTCCGCTCTAAGCAGTCTCAGCGCCATTTTCGATCGCGGGTTGTCCCAAGTGAGTACGCCTCTGGAGTGTGTTGTGAACCCTGCCGCTGTAGAGTTGCCTGCCAATCCCCTACTGAGCAACATCTTACTTGTGATTGGAAGGTGGGTCTCCTGTAGGAGGGCTAAGTCTACCCGCTGCCTTTGTAGATAGTGTAGGACCTTGCAGAGTTTTAGGTGGTCATTTAGGCCCCGGACGTTCCATGTGAGCGCTCTAAGCACAGCAGGTTGATCACTTACTGTCGGCTCTACAGACTGAGACATGTCACTTGGGTGCTTGTATCTCGATCAATAAGCAATTGTACGTGGCCCAGGACGGCAGTGTGTGCATACTTAGAGAAAGATAAAGAAACTGAACTGTCCCCCCTATCAAGTTGCATGACAAACTGTTGAACCCCCCCTCCCCCCTCCCACAGCAGACCACCCCCAACTAGGCCTTGCCGAGCTCTTTCCCCCCGCCAAGCCCCTCTGTCTGCTCTCTAGCCCATCCTCCATCAGGAAACAATCCTCAAACCGACCCACCCCCCTCCCACAGCAGACCACCCCCAACCTGGCCTTGCCGACCCCATGTCCATCCCGCCCACCCGCATTCCCTTCCCTCAAGGTTGACGACTCAAAGGAGTCGTTGGAGAGCGTCATGCGCGGGGGCCGAGGTTGCCATGCCTCCATTGAACAATGTAGAAATACCCTACATCTCAGCAGCCTCATAAGGCTCCCGCCGAAGTTCCATAACCTCACCAACTGACTATACAAAGGGCCAGGAGTGGCCAGTAACTTTCTCCACAATTAGAGATCATGCTGAAGTTCACGCCTCCCCGTTATCGTGAAAAGACGGACACCTTAAGGGTGCCCGCGGATAACATCACAAAGAGCGCCATATACATTAACTTCCGCGGCATAGGCTGTTCGTACATCACAATCGGTTACTAGTGACCAGCTGCATAAGCATAGCCTCCCACCCCCGTAGTACTATACTTCAAATATGGCATCGTCCATAGACCCAGTCCAGAGCATAGCAGTCTCCGTAGGAGACCCCTTATTCGCCTTACCACCACTCCCGGTGATCTTCGGTATAGACTCTACTCCTGCTCGTCCAGGTGGCTATCTGCATCCACCTCAGCGTGTTGCTCTGGGTTGACTCCGCGGAGATCCTTCGCCCAGTCCTTCAGAGCCTGCCGCAGTGCACGAGGGTCCGTGAACAAGTGGGAGTGTCCCTGCCTGTTAATTCTCAGTTTTGCTGGGTATAGCATAGCATAGTCTAGCCCCTGTTCTCTGAGTTATTTCTTGTAGGGGGCGAAATGCTTACGGGCCTCTTGTACTCTGGCGGTGAAATCCGGGTATAACGATATTTCTGAGCCCTCTTATTGCAGCGTCTTCTTCTCCCGGGCAAGCCGCAGGGCAGTGTCTCTGTCTCTGTAGTTGAGTAGTTTAGCTATTATAGGGCGTGGCGGCATGCCCGGACGCGGGCGCGGGCCCAGTGAACGGTGGGCTCTTTCCACAATGAAGACCTGGGAGAAAGAGTCTCCCCCCAGCAGAGTCAATAATAGCTTCTCAACAAATCGTTCCATATTGCCAGTCAGCGTTGTCTCTGGTAGGCCCGTAATTCTGAGGTTGCATCGGCGTGAACGCGCCTCCAAATCTTCGGTTTTGTCCAGCAGCGCCTGCATTGCTTTTTCCACCTTTTTGTGGTCAGTGCCCAATTCCATCTGCGATTCGTCTACCTCCGTAAGGAGTCTTTCGGACATATCGAGCCGCTCTGCATGCTTATCTATCCTCTCCGCCATTCTATCCATCCTGTAAGTCAGTGCATCAATCTTGAAGCCCAGGGCAGTCATGCTGGTCTGTAATCCTTTCTCCATAGCGGGCAGGATCGTTTTTATGTCCGAGGTAGCAGTGGGCGCTTCATCTAGGTGCGAGTTCTCAGGCTCCGAGTCCGCAGGTTCCTGTGACTTAGACCTCCGCTGGCTAAAAGTGAGCTTAGACTGTGTCTTATCGCCTTTACCCATCTCGGCGAGTAGCTTGGATCGGTTAGCGTGTCGGGTAGCGCTCCGGGTCCTGCAATTCAGCTTATCCCCTATGCATTGGCCGAGCAATGCCCCAGGCCGTCTGCTCCCCCTGGCCTTGTAGCTTCCGCAGACCTCGTCGCCCTCTGCCATTTTCCAGCTATTATGGTGAGTAGTAGTGAACTTTATATCCGTCCGAGGGTCTCCTCATTGGCCGCTATCACACCACCCCCAGCTGTCTTGGCAGTGCAGCTCTTGGTTCTTGCTCTGCTGCGATCCACCCTCGCTATTCCCCGCAGCAGCCTCTGCCTGCCAGGACGCCGTGGAGAGGGGGGGTCGCCCCGAGCCGAGTCCAGCCAGTCTCGCCAGTCGCGGTGGCACGGACTTCGTCACTATCCACCACTGCTGCGGCACTGGCACCTGCCTGTTGCGGTATCTAGAGCAGCGTGCAGGCCCAAAGCCACTCACCGCGGTCTCACAGTGAGGCCAGGCCAACAACCTTCTCAGTATCTCTACCAGCGCGCCGACCTAAAGTATTCGAGGTAGAATGTCCCGCCTTCAGGCAGCAGCTCAGCTTACTGTCCCCCCTCCAAGATGAATACTGCTCTGGTGTCGCTTGCTTGGCAGAGTTCGTGACAGCCCGTACCCCACACTCCTCCTGACTCACCGGTGTTCGCCGTCCGCGCTCTCGGACACCGTTCTGGGCGGTGCAGAGACCCTACCGCCGGAAAGGCCTCACACGCAGGGCTCCATCAAGGCGCACCTCTCACTCTCTGAACACGGTTGTCAAACACTGTTCTCCACAAAGTATCGGCCCAAGACAACACCCAGCAGCCAACCGGGTCGCGTTGATTGTGTTGCCACTCAGGGGATTGCGCTATCTGGCATTGCTCTCTCGGCGCGTAGTCCGGCGTTTACTGCACCGCGGGGAAGCCCCAGGGGTCCAGGAGGAGGACGCGGCGCCCCACCGCAGGGCAGGTCTACAATGTCGGCCCCTCACCGCGGCCGCCCCACACTCCTATCAACAGGGAGCTGCACCCCTACACTACCCCATGGGCGGGGCCTACCCGCCGCACGTTGCAGCACGTCTGTCAGCCTTCCAGTGTGCTGTGGGCCGCGGCTCGCGGCCCGGCCGCTCTAAGTCAAGTACTCTCCCGGGGGATTAGCGATGCTCCGCGGCTCCGAGCGAGCCGTCGCTGGCGCCGCAGCCGTTCTTCAGTGCTGGGAGCTGGTCCCTTGCAGATTAGCAGTCGGTTGGTGCAGGATAATAAAGGATGTTAGGAGCCTTCGAGCGGAACTCTAGGCTATCGCGGCCATACACATACACTGTTTGGTTCTTTTTCATTAAACCTACACAGCATGATTAAATCTGCTATAACAAGCTCCCTTCAAGATAAGCCTGAAGGCTGCTCTCCACAGCTACCACTTAGAGAGCTTTCTAAGGTTGTCTAAGACCACTAAACTCACTCTAAGGGTTGTCTGTATTAGTGCAAGGAGCTTCACTTAAATACGTGTGCACCATATACTAAGCAAGCCTCCTACAAAGCCTCCAACCTGTTTCATGTAACTTCAGCTCAGTAGTAGAACTGATTACCCTTACCACAGCCTTTTGCATGTCCGATTGAATAAGAGTCACAATTTACACCGACAGACAGTATGGGTTCAGTGTGGTGCAAGATTTTGGACAGCTGTGGTTACGAAGAGGATTTTTAACATTGTCCCGTTCTCCCATTTAGAACAGGTTGTATGATTCAAACTTACACTCCATTTGCCAAGGGAGATAGGTGTTGTGAAGTGTACTGCACGCAAGAGTAGTGATGACTTTGTCACCAGAGGCAATTGAAATGTGGATAAAGTCCCTCAATATGAAATGTGGATAAAGTCCCTCAGTATTGTGCCATTGAGTCCATCACATTTCACTTGGATGAACCATGCAGTCCCAATGGAGAGACAGTTTCACATGTTATAGAACATAGTGCAGACCTTTAATGAGGTGAAAGAACATGAAGCTCCTGAAATTGAAAAGATGAAATGGGAAATGGCAGGTTGTGTGAAGGATGCCAGTGACATTTGAGTGTAAGGGGAAGGAAAATGAATTTTGCTAAATTCCATGTTGCCTGCCATGGTGAAATAAATGCATGGCCTGACCCAGGTTGGTCAAGATGCAGTGGTTCAGATGTTCAAAGGTTATTGGTAGAACCCTGATTTTTGAATAATGGCCGGGAATTTGTATCAGCAGTGTATTACTTGTCAACAACAGAATGTGGGGAAAAGGTTGTTTTAACAATGAGTCAAATAGGGAAGTCTGATCGTCCTTTTTTGTAGTCTCCAAAACAACTTTTTGGAAATGCCTCAATGCAACCAATTGAGATACATCTTAGTTGCTGTGTGCTTATTTTCTTGTGGGTGGAGGCCTGACCCAGCAGGAGATGCTATAGTCTGACAGTTGCCAAGGTACTGCTGTGCAAATTGATCCTGAGATTCAGAATGTCAGTTCATCTTAAATCAGATTCTGGGACTCACTTCAAGAATGAGGTGATGCAGCTACTATGTAGAGCTTTAGGCATTGACCAGAGATTCCATTGTATTCACAGACCAGAAGGCTATGGCTTTGTAGAGAAGGTAAATGGGACTGCCAAGGCAAAATTTGATAAGGCATACATTTCTCCATCTCTCAGTTGGCCAGATGGACTCCCATTGGTACTCCTGAGTATTCTAAGTACTCCACGCAGAAGATCCAAACTCACCCCACATAAATTATTGATGGGAAGAGCAATGAGAATTTCCTCTTTTCCAGCAGCTGTGCTTGTGAATATCACAGATGACCTAGTTCTTGAGAACTCTAAGGGATTGGCTGATGTGGTACGTTCTGTCTCTACCAGGTTAACATTGCAACACCAGATGTGAAGACTGCCCCCCGCAACAAGCTGAACGCCGGAGATTGGAATAATCTCAGAAGACATGTTTGCAAGTTGTGTCTAGAAGAGTGTTGGCAAGGGCCATAGCAGATCATCTTAGTGACCAACACTGCCCTGAAATGGGGCATGGCTTGCCTATCTGAATTCACTTCTCACATCTAAAGAGAGCAAGGCAGGAAGTTGAAGAAGGGGAGCCAACATCCACTTATTCCTCAAGTCCACCTCGATTTGAAGTTTCTGAAGTGTTGGAAGACGAAGGAGATGGTAAATCCAAGAATCCTCAACCCACATGTGAGACTCACGGTCTGATCTAGAACATCTTGAGGAAGCAAAATCCTCAGCAGCAGCGGTCATCCAAAACCTCAGGCTGAGACTCCGCACACACCAAGAATCTGGAAACACCTGCAGAACTGAAATGGAACAGGGTGAAGGTAGCTCCTCAGGAGAAGAGAATGAAGCAGGAGAAACTTCAAGGGAAGCTCAGGTCTCTAACGATGAGGTAGTTCTCCATGAGCCTGAAATATCCAGTATCATGGAAGGAAGAGTGCAATGCGAAGGAAAGTGGGCAAAAGCTGAAGGTGAATGGAAAAGGGTGTGGTCTAAAGTAAGGAGATCAGAAACAATTGACAAAGAACCTGAAGACCAAGAAGACAAAATACTAAGGGAAATCAGTGACCACAGGTTACAATAGATAGAGAGCAAGAAACAAAAAGAGAGAGAAAGCTCAGTAGCAAATACACAGGTCCTGATTGGACTCACTTTGTGAGAAACAAATGAGATGACTGACACAGGCGAAGGTCAATGAATTAAGTCAAAGGAGTAAAAAGGCTTTCACAACTTCTTAAACATTCTGATGAAACCCGACAAAAGTCAAGACTACAAAGGAGCAAGATCAGGGTAATTATCAGAGGACCTTAGAGCACTTAGGCATCCAGTTGACAGAGTGAATTGCCATGGTAGATTTTGAGATAGGGTAGAAACGTTAGGGTAGGAATAATAGGACTAACACGTAGCTAGTAACACAAGAAAATACCTTTCCTTGATCTGATGCAAGATTCAAATGGAGCTTAAAGGCTGTAAATGTGTCCTTGTAATTTTTGTGGCTGCCATAGCAGTATCTGTACTGGCAGTATCTGTACTTGGGTGGAATTTCGATTTCTATCTCATGGAGGGAAATGCTTCACCAAACATGGTTAATGTAACCAACGCAATACATTTTAACAAAGAAAAGTATGTAGGTAGAATTTTTCATGTTCTCCAGTCTGGGAGTGTTTATGATTGTAACGTTTACTTCCAGATGATGGTGGAATATGTAAAGTTAAAGAAGATCGGTAATTGTACTTCTGTTTCTATCTTTCTGCTTCAGCCGATGAAGGCTCTTCTTACTTTCACTTGCCTCTTTTATACACTTTTTCTTGTTGTGTGTTTCTGAATCTATCCTATCATCGGTTGGAACATGTGTATATGGGCAACAAAGCATGCTTATAATTTTTCTATGGCTTATAAGCGAATGGACAAGTATAAGTATACAATGGGGTTTTTCACCCCACTGACAAATGCAATCCTCACTAACGCTGATCCGCATGAACTAACCTGTAAGCTTAGTCAAAATGATAGACGCTTTGTTGACAAGCTGAACAAAAGGATTAGAGAGGTAGAAGAAAAGGTGAGTAAACAGGTTAGGCCAGAAATGAAGAAAGAGCAATAGGATAGTAAAGGAGGGAATTTACATCTGAAGTTGAATTTAGACTTGGCCAAGAAAGGAACTTTATGTATGCTGTCAGAGAAAGTAGTGCGGAAATGTGCCTTTTAATGGGCACACCAGTGCAGGGGTCTCCCTTCTCTGTCCATGGGTCCTTAGACCACCAAAATAGAGATTGGCACTGAAGCTGGAATTCAAATAACAAGTTTATTAATCACTCATGAGTGGTACTATATCCATACAACCCCCTCAAGTGTTCCAGGAGGTAGTACATTGAATACACAGACCATGGTGCTTATATACAGAGTTTCTTGCAGAGTAAGCATGTTGTTACAAACAGAAAGTACAAGCATACACAAGAATAACTACCGACAATCATGGGCAGATGGGAGATCACTTAGTCAGCAAAGTGAAAGGGGGAACAGAACTGCTTACAGCAGCCACAAATAGTCGACAGTTACATCTTGGGCCAGGTGCATATCAGCAGCTACAGGCCTTTTCTCAGCACATACATTGCTTTGGCTCAGTACAGAAAGAGTTAACTAAAGTTGAGGACAGAATCAGAATAGAAAGGCAAGCAACAGTGAAGACAGAAGATTTACATAGCGAACAACATGGATGCCACAAACAAGATGGCTTCAGCTTAAGTAACAGAAATTATTTTCGATTTCCACAGACGGCTCTTTTAACATATGCTGAAGACATGCTCTTATACGAAAATATCTTTTATTTCAATCTGCATCATTTCATTGATTTATTGATCACCTGTTAATCGGGCATTTAAGTTCTTTACATTTTGATTAGTCGGTGTACACGAGGTACAAGTAGATACACAAAGGGACCAAAGCATCGGGCTGCATTGAATACATAGGCAACAAGTGAAAAGTATAGCAAGAAATATACATAGCGCTGACTGTTATTTCCAGCCCCATACAGTAAACATATTCCATAGCCATCCAGTCAAAGTCCATGTCCCTGAATCCTGGTGGATTTCAGAGGTTATTTTATGCTTCTTGGAAATGGCACCATTCCACATACCCAGCTGTTGGTAACATTTGAAGCATTGTGTGTATGGTGTAACATCTGAGTGAAAGTGTTATTGAGGTAGGACATTCTATGTTTTTGCTCATGATAAGGAAGAGTGAAGTAATGGTGTTCAATGGGGACAGGAGTAGTAGCAGTCAGTAGATTTCGGACAGGAGCTACTTCCTCTACAACCCATGTTATTATAGCAACAATGACAACAGTCAAAGTGAGTCCAGTAACAATCATTGTTCTTTTGCTACAAACTTTTGCAGCAGTTGGTTTCTTCTCCTTAGGCATATTCATTTTGTTGACAAACAACAAAACAGATAGTGCCCTAAGGTCCTGGGCAGACGTTGGTTTCTTCAATAACATTGAGACGAATAACCACTAAAAGGCTACCCCTCTTTGAAGCTAGTCCCCAGGACACTGGCTCAAACAGTCTTTTTCAGCAACAAAGTGTCTTTCTTTCTAGTTCTCAGCTGATATCGGGATGGACCAGGAATCGTGTGGTCTGGGAAGCCTTCCTCAGATTCTTCAGGTGACACAGCTTGTCCTTTCTCGGTGACCAGGATATCGCGGTTATCTGCCAATGCAGCTAGGCTCACTGGGTCTTGTAACACCTTCCGGCAGTGTGTCGAATGGATCCAGTTCTTCCGGTACATCACTCGAACTGCAGTCCTGGTAGCCAGCAGCACTTGCTCAGGGCCTCGCCATCTCGGTGCTAGGGAGCTGGCTCCCTGTAAGGGCTTTATAACCACAAAGTTACCCGGGCACAAGCAGTGGCCCTCACTTTAGAACTTGTCTGGGAGAGTCTCCCGAACCTGTTGGTAAATAGAAGGCAAATGTCAGTCAACTGAGACAAATAATCATTCATCAATATATAAGGTACATCATGTATAGAGCGTGGCTTAGGAATCCCCCAAATATTCATTGGCCTTCCAAAAACCACCACATACAGTGTGAGGCCAGATCGTGTGTGTGGTATCGATCTAATGGATAGCAATGCTAAAGGCAGTGCATCAGGCCATTTCAAAGCTGTGGAAGCCTGTATCTTAGCGAAATTCAATTTGAGGGTAGAGTTGTAACGTTCCACTAGTCCTGCTGATTGTGGGTGAAAAGAAGTATGACATTTCTGCTTAATTCCCAACCCCTTCATGAGATGCTCAACAAAACTCGACAAATGCCAAATCTGGGAGAAAACTCCTTTAGGAGCACCTTTGCTGTAGTAAGAGCTGTAGTAATTTTCGTGGCTTATACCTCCACCCATTTACTAAAGTCACAAGTCACTACCAGATCCGGTTGTTGCAACGCTGAAACTGTATGTAGTCCATTTGCTGGACCTCAAAAGGTACAGTAGGTATTGCAAATCCTCCTGTTGGAGTTCATGTTCCCTTTCCAGGATTATACTGGCGACAGATCAGACAAGACTGGACTATTTTCTTAGCCGCACTGACAATCTCTGGATGATGCCAAACTTGCATAAGTTGCTTTGCTATTGAGGATGCTCCAACATGTGCCGGCCCATGTGCCATATGAATCATAGGGTATAAATAGGCTGTGGGTAGCTTCCATTTTCTCATTTCTTTATTCTTCCAACAGCCCTCATTGTCCAATGCTCCCTCTTTGAACCATTGGTGTAATTCATCGGCAGAGGCAGATTGTTGCATGTCCAGCACTTCTTGCCTGGCACCATGCCAACGGTCAGCCTGTGATTGAACTACATACATAGATGTGGTACTTTGCTGCATTGCGGTCTCCAGAGCTGTGTAATCCGCAAAGGCATTGCCTGATTTTGTCTTTTGTTTATTTTTATTTGTAGCACTTCTCCCCTGGTTTTAACAGGGTCTTGCCCTCGTCCTCATTCTGCACATAATTGTTTCCCGCACTGCCGTTTGTCGGGTCTGGATCCCGGGGGTGGGTCACTGTGGGCGCCATCTTGGTTTGGGCAGTAAGTTTAGCTTTAGGCGCCATCTTGGAGCGTCCTCGCGCTCGCGCCAGGATTGGAGAGCCTACTTAAGGCGGACCCAGACTCAAGACAGGTCTTGACAGACGCTTACTCTACCGCGCAATTGCTATTGTTAGCGCTACTGCTAGCGCGTTCGTTTTTAACCTACCTGATTTTGTCTTTTGTTTATTTTTATTTGTAGCACTTCTCCCCTGGTTTTAACAGGGTCTTGCCCTCGTCCTCATTCTGCACATAATTGTTTCCCGCACTGCCGTTTGGCGGGTCTGGATCCCGGGGGTGGGTCACTGTGGGCGCCATCTTGGTTTGGGCAGTAAGTTTAGCTTTAGGCGCCATCTTGGAGCGTCCTCGCGCTCGCGCCAGGATTGGAGAGCCTACTTAAGGCGGACCCAGACTCAAGACAGGTCTTGACAGACGCTTACTCTACCGCGCAATTGCTATTGTTAGCGCTACTGCTAGCGCGTTCGTTTTTAACCTACCTGATTTTGTCTTTTGTTTATTTTTATTTGTAGCACTTCTCCCCTGGTTTTAACAGGGTCTTGCCCTCGTCCTCATTCTGCACATAATTGTTTCCCGCACTGCCGTTTGGCGGGTCTGGATCCCGGGGGTGGGTCACTGTGGGCGCCATCTTGGTTTGGGCAGTAAGTTTAGCTTTAGGCGCCATCTTGGAGCGTCCTCGCGCTCGCGCCAGGATTGGAGAGCCTACTTAAGGCGGACCCAGACTCAAGACAGGTCTTGACAGACGCTTACTCTACCGCGCAATTGCTATTGTTAGCGCTACTGCTAGCGCGTTCGTTTTTAACCTACCTGATTTTGTCTTTTGTTTATTTTTATTTGTAGCACTTCTCCCCTGGTTTTAACAGGGTCTTGCCCTCGTCCTCATTCTGCACATAATTGTTTCCCGCACTGCCGTTTGGCGGGTCTGGATCCCGGGGGTGGGTCACTGTGGGCGCCATCTTGGTTTGGGCAGTAAGTTTAGCTTTAGGCGCCATCTTGGAGCGTCCTCGCGCTCGCGCCAGGATTGGAGAGCCTACTTAAGGCGGACCCAGACTCAAGACAGGTCTTGACAGACGCTTACTCTACCGCGCAATTGCTATTGTTAGCGCTACTGCTAGCGCGTTCGTTTTTAACCTACCTGATTTTGTCTTTTGTTTATTTTTATTTGTAGCACTTCTCCCCTGGTTTTAACAGGGTCTTGCCCTCGTCCTCATTCTGCACATAATTGTTTCCCGCACTGCCGTTTGGCGGGTCTGGATCCCGGGGGTGGGTCACTGTGGGCGCCATCTTGGTTTGGGCAGTAAGTTTAGCTTTAGGCGCCATCTTGGAGCGTCCTCGCGCTCGCGCCAGGATTGGAGAGCCTACTTAAAGCTCCCCCCTCCCGCGCAGCGGGACGCGCAGATGTGGACGCCGTCGCTTAGCCGGAGTCGTGCCTGAGTCCTGCCCGTCTGCGCTCGTCCGCGTCGAGACAGCGCGAGGCCGGGCAGGCTCTGTCTTATATTTATTCTCAGCGTCGTATTGCTACTCTTGCCAGGCATGGTATCTTACACACGGCCAGAGCTGTTGGCCATAGGTCATTCGTCCAAAGGCTGTGCGTGTAAGCCTGTGGACCCTTTAGTCGGACCTTACTGCTGCGCCTGTAAAGGCTGGTCTCTTAAGAGCCCAACCAAAATACGCTCCTTGGAAAATGTCGCCTCTGTTACACGACCTCGTGTTGTATCGCGAGATCTCCGTATTTGGTGCCTTAATGTGAGATCTCTTGTAAAGCACCATCTGTCTATCTATGACCTGATAGATAAAGAGGATCCCGATGTTTTCTTAATGACAGAAACCTGGCTTCAGGACTCTGACTCTGCCATATTGAACCTTGCATTCCCCCAGAACTACACCATCTTCACCTCTAACAGGACCACAAGAGGTGGTGGCATCGCTATGGCTGTTAAATCCTGTTTTCCGGCTCAATGGAAGCCGTCAGGACTACCCGCATGTGAAAGTGCTATTTTTAAAGTCGCCTTCTCCCATCAGTTTACCTTCAGTGGGATGCTGATCTACCGCCCCCCCGGAAATGATTCGGTATTTAGATCCGCATTGGCTGACATGGTCAGTCCTATAGCACTTGGCTGTGCCAATTTTAACATCCTGGGTGACCTCAACATCCATTTCGACAATGGGTCATCCACTACCGTGAGCTCCCTGCTGGCCGATTTGGAAGCTCTCCAACTTACCCAGCTCGTCACCCTTCCAACCCACGCTGGAGGTCATATCCTTGACCCCTTCTTTTCCACACTTGATGGGTTAAGTGTGTCAGATCCGAGGTTGATAGGGTGGACTGACCATCTGCTAGTAGAAGCGCTCTGCCCGGTCCACGACAAGCCTTTCATATCCATGGAAAGGCCAATTCTTAAAAGGCCGTGGCATAAACTTACGTTGGAAGAGTTTTATGGTATATTAGAGCAGAAACCTCTGAGCAATTTCACTAATGTGGAACAAGGCTACCAACAGTTCTGCACTTGGATCACCGATGCCTTGGACTCTCTTATACCTTTACGGTGGGCGAAAGGCCGGACAAAAACATCTAGTCCCTGGTATAATGAGTCTCTTGCAGAACTGAAGAAATCTTGCCGAAAAACAGAGAGGGAATGGAGACGATCATATGACCCTGCTCTGAAAACCCGGTATTTTACTGAGCTAAAAATTTATCACAGAGCTATCTGCAGAGCTAGAGCTGCATTTTATGCTCATGAATTTGCTACCAGCACCAACCGCTCAAAGCTGATTTTCAAGGTACTGAAGGACCTCATGAAAAACAGATCTTCATCAGAGGCGATTTGCACAGATTTACATTGTGACAAATTGGCCTCCTTTTTTGTGGAGAAAGTGGAAAAAATATATCACGGGTTCGATACACTCAACCAGGATCAAGAAGCCACTGTCTCTGATACGTTGGATCATGAGCCCTTGGCTATCCTACCTGAACTGTCGATTGCGGCCTTCGACAGATTCAGCCTCAAGGTCAAGTCAGGCTCCCCTGCGGACCCGTTAAAGCCAGCCTTTATTAATACACTTTCCCTGCTGTGTCGCAACCCTATATTGGATCTCATTAATATGTCTCTGTCTTCTGGTACAGTACCTGCGGCCTGGAAACAGGCAGTGGTTACTCCCATATTAAAAAAAGCTAACTCTGACCCCCGACTGCCAGAAAACTACCGACCTATTTCCCTGTTGCCTTGGATTGCTAAAGTAACAGAAGCCCACGTCAACTCGGTTCTGTCTGAGCATCTGGTTCGTAACCAGATTCTGGACCCCAGTCAGAACGGCTTCCGGTCAGGACACAGTACCGAGACGGCACTACTTTACATCTTGGAACATCTTCGCCAGGTACTTGACTCAGGTCATACTGCAGCGCTTATACTTTTAGATCTAAGCGCTGCCTTCGATACTGTGTCCCACCAAATACTTATCCAACGCTTACAGGAGGCGGGAGTGACGGATGTCGCTCTCCAGTGGTTTCGGTCCTTTCTGGCAGACCGTACTTTTAAAGTGGCCATACCACCTGGCCAATCCGCCACCTATCCCCTGAAGATGGGGGTACCACAGGGATCTTCGTTGAGCCCTACAATGTTCAACCTCTATGTGAAACCGTTGGCTGGTGTCGTCAAACAGTGGGGTCTTACGATGGCCTCATATGCGGACGACACACAGCTAGCGGTGACACTTAGTGGAGACCCCGAGGTGGCGGCTCCGAGATTCCGTGCGGGTCTCTTGGCAGTAGCCAGCTGGCTTCGCACCAACTGCCTCCAGTTGAATGCCACCAAAACTGAGGTGTTGGTTTTAGGGAAGCACGCTGAGCTATGGGGTAACCAGTGGTGGCCGTCAGAGCTTGGTGTCACTCCTATTCCAGTGGCTGGAGTGAGAAATCTGGGAGTCTGGGTGGACTCTGCGCTCACCTTCAGGGACCACACCAAGAGGGTGGCTGCCACATGTTATGGAATATTGCGTGGTATTAGGCCAGTCCTAAAGTACTTTGATCCCCCTACCAGACAGCTTGTAGTTCAGGCCTCAATACTATCGCGGCTGGACTACGGCAGTTCACTGTTGTTAGGGGTGAATCATGCGGAGGCCTCTGGGCTCCAAAGAGTACAAAACGCCGCGGCACGAGCCATTGTGGGCCTTCCCAGACACTGTTCAGTGTCTGGTACCATCACAGCCTTGCATTGGCTCCCGGTCAGACAGCGAATCAAGTTCAAGGCGCTGTGTCTGGCCTTCAAAATTTTGAAATCTTTTTCGCCACCGGCACTTGCCAATCTACTCTTGCCCTATGTGCCTTCGAGATCCTTAAGATCTGAGGGGCTACATCTGGCTGTCTGTCCGCGATTTAAGCTGAGCAGGATGGGCGGCCGCTCTTTTAGGGTGCTAGCGGCAGGCCTATGGAACTCGCTTCCGGTACACATCCGAGCTCTTGAGGATATGTTCGCCTTCAGGCAGGCGATTAAAACTTTCCTGTTTCCAGTGTCTAGCTAACTTTTTTTTTTTTTTTTTTTTTTTATTGTGTGTTATGTTACAGCGTCTGTCAGAGCGCCAGGACGCCCCTTTGCTGGGGCAGCTGTGCGCTATAAAATACAAATAACATAACATAACATAACATAACATCCTCCTATTTTATCAGTCACTTTCTTGTGTGCGCTACATTTAACAATTGCCACTTTCTTAGGCTAAGTCAAGGCAGTAAGGAGATTATGTATTAATTCCCCATGCACTATTTGTGTCCCATGTGAAGTGAGAAAGCCTCTTTCTTTCCAAAGCTGACCAAAGCTATGTACCATGCCAAAGGCGTATTGGCTATCAGTGTAACTGTTAACAATCAAATCTGTACTAAGCTCACATGCTCTTGTCAATGCTATCAACTTGGCTGCTTGAGCTGACTTCTGTGGGATGCGGGTTGTCTCAACTACTGTCTGAAGTGTTGTAATTGCATAAGCAGATGTAGTGCCATCAGGAAACTTCAGGCAAGATCCATCGACCCACAATTCTCCATCAACACTAGAAAGAGGTGTATCTTGTAGGTCAACACGACCCTTTGTTTGCCCTTCAGTAAGGGATATACAGTCATGTAACACTTGTGACTGAGACTGAGTAGCTGGAAGTGGCAATAATTCAGAGTCAAACATCTTTTCAACGTGATATGAGGGGCCAAAAGTGCCAATTCATATCCTGTCAAGGGGGCACTAGTCAGATGCTGTGGTTTTGTTTGATTTAGCAAGGCATCAGCTGAATGAAGTACTAACACAAGCAATCGATGTGACAAGACTATTCCTTCACTGTGACGTATGGACACAGTCGCTGCTGCTACCACACGAAAACAACCAGGCAGCAAGTGCAACTGGATCAAGGACAGTTGAATAATATGCACAAGGACGTTGTTTATCACTGTGTGTCTGTGATAAAAACCGAGAGGGCACAACCTTCCCTCTTGTGTACATAAAGAGTGAAAGTCTTAGTGTAGTCTGGAGTTCCTAATATTGGTGCAGAAAAAAGAGTTTGACGAAGCTGTTGGAAGGCATTCAGTAGTCCATGGGAGAGGTATCAGAGTGTCTTTAGTCAAAAGGGCCAGCAAGGGTTTAATAATATATGAAAAGCTAGGGATCCACTGCCAACAAAAGGAAGTAAGGCCAATCAATACACGAACATCCTTCTGAGTACGGGGCTTAGGAGTGTCTAAAATGGTCTGAATGCGATCTGGTGTGAGTGCACGTCCCTCCTTAGACAGACCTAAATTGGTAACCTGCTGTCTATAAAATTGCAACTTCTTTCGAGAGACTTTGTGATGATGAGAGGCAAGAAATGATAACAAGGACAGTGTTCCTTCTTTACACTGTTCAGGGGTATCGGCAGCCCACAAGATGTCATCGACATATTGAATAAGAGACACCCCTTTCGATACAGGAAAAGAATCAAGCTGCCTTTTCAATGTCTAGCTATAAATGCTAGGACTCTCTGTATACCCTTGTTGAGCTCTACAAAATCTGTATGATCTATTATTCAAAGTGAAGACAAACAAATAACGTCTGTCAGGGTGAATAGGTTTTGAAAAAAAGGCATTTTTCAAATCAATTACACTTAATGTAGTGGCAGTAGGAGGAACCATAGTAAGAAGTGCTGTGATGTCAGAGACTACCGTGTATTGGGGCACCACAATTTTGTTAACCTCTCGTAAATCAATGATGAATGTGTACATTTTAGTATCAGTGTCTCTTTTCAAAATAGGAAGGATAGGTCTATTACAGGTATTATAGGGGACTTTTTCCACAACCCCCACCATGATCAAATCCTGAACAATGTGCGTCAATGCTTTTTCACCTTCCCGAGATATTTTATATTCGGGCAGTCGAGGCAATGAAACACCTTCCTTCACTTGAATATGTACTGGTGGGATAACCATTTGTCCCACATCTGTATCTGATGTAGTCCATAAAAAACTAGGTAAAGATGCCAGAGCAATATCTTCTTTAAGGAGGCAAAACCTCTCAACCATTGGATAGTTATCATTTAAAATAACACGCCCACCTTCTGAGGAACAACATATTGTAGCACGAAAATATTTAAGCATATCAATACCCACAATATTATCCGGCGTGTTAGTGGAAAGCAAAAATGGACATTCTGCAGTGAATTTATCAAGACTAAATGTAAGTGGCTGTGACAGTGGGCTAGATGTATGTGTCCCATCAAATCCTATAGATGTTATCATTGCGCCAGACAGGGGAGACCTAGGAACCCATTTTTTAGACAGAGCACTACGAGTAGCCCATGTATCAACCAGAAACCGATCAGTAGAGTCCAAAACATTTGCATCAACATAAGGACCTTTCTGATCTACTGGGACCTCAACCGGTTCCTTACCCCATCCTAGGCATTCCTGTGTATAATCAGAAGCTGCAAGACCAGCAGTCGAATAATCAGACATTTGATATTGATTTCGTTTATCAAAGGTATTAGAATAATTTGGTCCATGCTCAACTGCCTCAAACCTGGGACGATTTCCTATTCCTCCCTTTTGTTCTGAATTCCCTGGGCGTCCTCTCATACTTTTTCTACCCCATTGATACTGCTGACCTCGCAAAAGGGGGCACTCAGAATGCCAATGTTCAATCTCTTTACAATAAGCACACTGATCAGAAGACAAAGTTGCTCGAGATAAAGGGGGTACACCAGGGGTATATACTGGACGTCCACCTCTTCTTATCCTGTGTGCCTTTTGCTTCTAATTTCTGACGCTCATAATACTGGGCCATAGTCAAAAGGGAGACTGGGGAAGACGTAGTCCACAAACTCTCGCTGGCCTTGAGGCGACTAGCTATTTCTGGCAACATATTAGCGACAAATTTGTCGACAAACAAATGCTTACCTGTGTCATCCGTCAATGACTGCCTACTAAAGTTATGGAATGTCTCTTGAAATCGTGTAAAGAAAACAGAAACTGACTGATCCGCTTTCTGTTTACAAGACGCTAACGTTGTCCAATCTATTTTTTTAGGGGGTATGAGAGTTTTTAACTTAGTCACGATAGCTTTGGGACGATCTAATAGCTCCTGTTGTGGTTTCTGAGCAGGTTTCCTAGCTGCATCTATTTCTTCTAAATGCACCCAAATATCACCATATGCTACATTATCATCAATTTTCCAAACTGTTATCCATATATCAGGGGGCAAAATAAGTCCAAAAAACACATCAATATCTGGCAGGGTCATAGTGCAGGAGCTAATGGCTCCTTCCACTTTTCCACTTCTTCATAGAAAGCGGCAGGATTTTTCCGCGGATCGGGCAAAGCGGCTTTAAGAGCCATAACATCTGCTCTACTCCAAGGTGTATAGACCCAATTATAGACAAAATATGCCTTTGTATCATCTGAATCTTTATCGGCACTTGTTCCCTCACCCTTCGGAGGAACATACAAAGGCGCAGCTTTACGCATTGGTTTCATAGTAACTATAATATCACTAGGGTAATTAGCTGTTTCCAAAACTTCTTCTTTTTGGGCTGGGGTCTGAACTGTTTGCGCAGTTTCAACTTTACCAGCTGAATTTTGCTCCGGTTTTAAATGTTGTGTATCATTTTTAATTTAACAACTTGCCTAATTAGATCAGCTTTATTTGTAAGAAGGAAAGTTCCATCACTTAATTGTTTAGATTCAGAATTTATATCAATGGGCTCTAGGCTTTTGGAAATGGTTCTGAAAGCAAGTATTACTTCCCAGGTGAACTTCTCTGCAAAATATAACTGCTCTAAATCTTTCCACTTTTTTTTTAAGTAAACAAGGGAGCCCAATGGATACCTTTGGACCATGGGTGATCAGTTATTATAATGAACAAGGGTCCTAAGGATAGATCAGCAGAATACACAATAAAATTATAGACCAGAATCAGTACTATAATCCATCTTCTACACCCAGCCGGGTGAGAAAGTTTTAATTTGTGATCAGCAAGATATCAATTAACCTCAGGGAGGTCACACATACAAATTAAGATAGGGTACAATCCTGTACCTAACCCAACATGACAAACAAACAGTGAGTGGCCCCTAATAAACCGGGATCATTATCAGGACTGTATTAATCATAGCCTGTTTGTATTGCAGACGCCTGTCGGATCCTTTTGGACCCCGCTCAGGCACTGTGGAGGGATGGGTTGAATTACCGCGTTTTCCCAATTGCCTTAGTTATAAAGGCGTATCCTGAAAAATCAAGGGCCCACAATGGGCAAGGTCCGGAGTGCAATGCTCCTTAGTGACTCCAACCGCGTCGTTACGGCAATATTGTTGCTTGCGTAGGGTAAGACTAGTAATTTTTCATTGTCTTGTGGCCTCATTAACGTGAGATCGTTGAGCTGTCACAAATATGATGTATATGAGCTTCTCATCGATAAAAATCCCGACTTACTCGTCATTACAGAAACATGGCTTGATTCCAACTGTGACCCTGATATTATACAGGCCTTACCAGAGAATTATCAGATGGTCCGTCTGGACAGACCGAAAGGCAGAGGAGGTGGAATTGCGATCGCCTTTAAACAACATTGGGCTTGTAAACTTGAGCCAATCAGTCTGGCAAGTTGTGAGGCGGGCTTTTTCACCATAACAATTGACGGTAACATGACGCTAAAAGGTTTGCTAGTTTACCGCCAACCAGGACCTATGTCCAGATTCAAAGGTAATCTTCTAGAGTGTATCACAGAAACAGCGTTAAGAAGTGATAAGTTTCTGCTGCTAGGTGACTTAAACACCCATCTAGAAGATCCACTGGACAAAGGAGCGATGGAGTTCCGTGAGGAACTGCATACCCTACATCTAGAGCTCAAGGGACAGCTTCCCACACATAACCGTGGGCATCTGTTAGATCCCATATTCGCCAATTGGGAGGATGTTTTGGTTGCACCCCCAGAGCCCCTGCCCTGGACAGATCACTTCTTTGTCCCATTCGTTATTCATCTGCCCAAGCACAAAGCTCATGCTTCCGCCCCTCTCAACTACCCTCGTCGAAGGTGGGCAACATTTTCCCTGTCAGAGTTCAATAAGGCTCTCATTGCGGAAGGGCCTCCAGGAGGCAAGGATGTGGCAACGGCAAACAAATTGCTCAATGACCGCATCATAGCCGCTTTGGACTGCACAGCCCCATTGGGTCGGCCAAAAAAAGGTGCCCACAGACAGATAACTGCTCCCTGGTTTGGCGAGACGTTGCGCCGCGCCAAAAGGGACTGTAAACGGGCAGAGAGACAATGGAGAGTGGCATATGATGATTCGATGAAAGAAGCCTATCATATTAAGAGACGCATCTATCATAATAAAATCTGTATAGAGAAAGCTACATACTATGCAGACAGAATCCAGAGGGCAGAGAACTCCGCCAAGGAACTGTTCAGCATATATAAGTCTCTAGCCACCCCAAAAACTACAAGTCTAGACAAAGAGCACTGAGTAGCAGCATGCAACCGCATCGCTACTTACTTCGGAGATAAAGTGTCCAAAATTTACGCTGCTTTCCCCGAAATACCTCATGCAGCGGAAGAGCCGGTAGACCTAGTAGCAGAGGAAGATGATCGAAATCAGCTACTCAATTTTACCACTCCCTCACCAGAAGAACTAGTTAAAATGTGCAGGTCTGTCAAATCTGGCTCTCCCCGAGATCCTGCACCCCCTAAAAGATTGAGTGACAGTTTGGAGACCCTTGAACCTTACATCAGGCATGTGCTAGATGTCTCCTTCCGGTCCAGTTTAATACCTGAGGATTGGAAACAGGCTGTGGTGCTTCCCCTCCGCAAGAAGCCCAGCATTAGCTTTGAGAAACTGGACAATCTACGCCCCATCTCCCTGCTGCCTTATCTCTCCAAGGTAGCGGAGAAGGTGGTAAATAAACAGCTAATGACATATGTGGAGGAAGGCAACCATCTTCATCCTACCCAATTCGGGTTTCGGCCCCGTCATTCTACGGAGTCTGCCCTTCTGAGGGCCACCGAAGCTCTCAGGCAGGGTGCCGACAAGGGACATACAATGGCGCTAATTTTATTAGATCTTAGCGCCGCGTTCGACACTGTAGCACATTCCATCTTGCTACAGTGTCTGAACAAGGTTGGGGTGAGAGGGGCGGCGTTGAAATGGATTTATTCATTTCTTACTGGCCGGGGTTTCCAAGTGAGGCAGGGTGACCACTACTCTGAGCGAATCCCTTTGGACCAGGGGGTGCCGCAGGGCTCGTCCCTGAGTCCAACACTTTTCAATCTTTATGTCGCTCCGATTGCCACCTTAGTAGAGAGTCACGGCCTCAGTTTGGTGTCGTATGCCGACGACACGCAGTTGGTTATCTCCCTGTCGCGCGCACCCGGTCTCTCGGCGGACATCTTCAGAGCATGCATGCAAGATCTCGCTGCCTGGATGTCCGCCAACTGCCTCAAGCTCAACGGAGGCAAGACCGAGGTGCTGGTCGTGGGGGGCTGCCAGTCTGCGTGGACGTCGGCATGGTGGCCATCTTCTCTGGGCCCAACACCCATTCCCTGCCAAAAAGCTAAGAATCTGGGCATCTGGTTTGATGCCACCCTCACCTTTGGCCCTCAGATCAACCAGGTGGTCGGACTATGCTTTGGGACCCTTAAAAGCCTCAGAAAGACTCTGAAGTTCTTGCCTGTGAGAGCCCGACAAACCTTGGTACATGCACTAGTCACATCAAGGATGGACTATGGCAACCTGCTCTATTTAGGTACCTTGGAGAAGAACCTCAGTCGCTTACAGGTCCTACAGAATGCCGCTGCCCGATTAGTGCTCAGACTACCCAGAAGAGCTGCTTCTGCAGCGGCCCTCCGGTCTCTGCACTGGCTCCCGGTCAGAAGCAGGGTAGAATTTAAAGCACTATGTACGTGCCATCGGATCATTAATGGGAGATCCCCTCTCCCTCTGCAAGATCTTTTGACATCTTACGAGCCTCCCCGATCCTTGAGATCCTCCGGCTCTGGACTCCTGGTTGTCCCTAAGGTGTCCAGAGCACGGATGGGTGGAAGATCTTTCAGATGCCTTGCAGCCTCGAGATGGAACAAACTGCCCATGGCACTGCGACTAGAGCCATCTGAATCAATTTTTAGAGCTAAGCTTAAAACTGCTCTATTCGCTCAGTAGGTCTGCCGCTTCTGTAAGCTCCAGTAATAAAAGTTTCTCCTCACGCCGTTGTTGCGTCACCATGCGCTTTATAAAACTCCCTAAATAGAAATAGAAATAGAAATCTACGCCGCAAAAAACTTCGGGGAAACTCAATGGTCTCTCTCCACTGCACATCAATACAAACAGGCTATGATTAATACAGTCCTGATGATGATCCCGGTTTATTAGGGGCCAGGGGATCGAAACGTCGACGATTAAACAGTTCTACAGCTAATTTATTGTTTTAATGCTCTGTAGGCACTGTAGGTCGAAACTTGCTGAGAATATGTTAGAGTTTGCAAGCGACAATTGGCTCCAATGTTCTCTGCCTGTTTAAAACTCTCTCTTTATCTGTCTAATTCTCTCACTGTTTGTTTGTCATGTTGGGTTAGGTACAGGATTGTACCCTATCTTAATTTGTATGTGTGACCTCCCTGAGGTTAATTGATATCTTGCTGATCACAAATTAAAACTTTCTCACCCGGCTGGGTGTAGAAGATGGATTATAGTACTGATTCTGGTCTATAATTTTATTGTGTATTCTGCTGATCTATCCTTAGGACCCTTGTTCATTATAATAACTAAATCTTTCCACTGCTGAACCATCACTATAAGGTCTAGAGCAGAAGTAGTCCCACCAGCTTCTTTGTGAGCAGTGGATCTGATCGTAGCCTTTTTATCAGTAGACAAAGCAGAGCGAGTCTGCCACCCATCTTGCTTATCTTTGTCTTTACCATCTGAAGATAAATGCTCTTCATTGGGAAGATCATCCTCAGGGGCAGAGGGAAACTTATACGGGGCGGAGGTCGATCTAACAAGATGGAATCATCCTGAGGTTTATTAAGTGTGGGAGAAATGGGGTGCCTAATAGGGTACTGGCTAGTTGCCTCTAAACAACGCTCCCTTTCCTCTTTTTCTTTTATTGCCTTCATTTATTTTTTAATTCCAATGCTTTTTGATATATTATTTTACGCTGTTTTTTCTGCTATAGCTTCTTCTTTTCTCACTCTCTCATGCACTTCTTTCTCCCAAATTCGTACACAATCAAACATATCTTGTCGATTATTCCTTTTAAATAATCACTGTTCTACATATTGAATCTTTTTAAAGTCAAATGACCCATTTACTGGCCATTGGAGATCAGGATCCTTTTTCATATATTTGTTCCACGGTGTACTATACATTATAGAGGAAATACCGTATTTAATGTAAATATGCCTATCAGGTGTCCCCTCTGGGGGAGCCGGCTAACTTCTGTCTAAATCTATTTTGGTACCTCCAAGACAGCAACACAGCCTACGGAGTGTGCTGAAAATAGACATGCTACCAAGTTTTTGTAAAATACTACTTTTCCGAAATATTCAAAAGTAGAGAAAAATCTCCACCCTTATGCTAAGGGAATTATTTTCGATTTCCACAGTAGGGAAAACGAATGTTGAAGATGTAAGTTGGAAAGAGTGTGATCATAGATATTTAACGAAGGGTAGAGTGTTTGCAGAACTTAAATTTTGCATTAGAGGCATATATTATGTGTGTGGCAAGAGCCTTCAAGGGGGGCGAGGCCTGTCCGGCTAAGATGGCGGACGTGCTTCTCTAGAGCTCCGGCCGGCTGCCCACGCAATCCGAGCTCATCTATGCCATAACCCTCTTCAAACCCACTGGACTCAAAGCCCATGTAAACAGTACCTTCCGGCTGACCTTGAAATTGGGGGCTGAGCGGCGCTCCCCGCCGTGTCCGCAGCCTCTCGGACAATCCAACAACAAGGCCAAGATGGCGGTGTCCGCCGCACACTGGGTGCCTGCAGCGGGGACGAGGGAGAACACGAGACCCGCTGCGGGGTCCAGCGGTGTTTCCTGGCCCGATAGTGCAGAAGGCGATCTCCGGTGCCCATTGAGGTACCTCTACAGCTATGTGGACCAAAGGTGAGAGTGTGACTCGAAGGGAGGCCATAATGCCCACAGCCAGAGACAGCTCGGTGCGTGAAATCTGGCTGACAGGGATTTTCAACCCCCCACCGTAAGGTGCTAAATCCACCATTCGCCCGCATCCAAGCACAGCGACCTACCCCCCTCTCTGCGCTAGGTCTTGAGGCGTGCGGCCGGAGGCTCAAACACACATGGGGGGCGTCTGTGGAGCAGCCACCTGCATCGGAGCTTCGCGCTCACAAGAAGGCACCCAGCCCAGTGAGGCCATAATGCCCAACACCGGCGGTAGCCTGAAATGAGAAATCCGGCTGGCAACGATTGCCATCCCCCCAATGTACGGTGCTGAACACAGCGACTTCCCCCTGCTCGGCGCTAGGTTTTGAGGCACGCAGCGGGAGGCTCAGACGGGCTGGTTTGTGGAGCGGCCTCCTGCATCGGCGCTTCGCGCTCACAAGAAGGCGCCCAGCGACAGTGAGGCCGTGGTGTCAATGCCGACTGGCGGCGATTACCAACGCTCCACCCCAAAGTGCTGAATTTGCCATCCGCCTGCATCCTCGCATAGCAACCTCCCCCCGCTCGGCGCTGGGTCTCGAGGTACGTGGCGGGAGGCTCAAACGCATCAGGAGCATCTGTAGAGCGACTACCTGCTTCAGAGCTTCGCGCTCATAAGAAGGCGCCCAGCAACAGTGAGGCCATCACGCCCAACACCGGCGGCAGTCCGAAGAGTGAAACCCGGCTGGCAGCGATTACCAACCCCCCACCTCCAAGTGCTGAATTGGCCATCCACCTGCATCCCGGCGAGTTGACCTCCCTGCGCTCGTTGGTCGGTTTTGGGGTGCGCGGCAGAAGGCTCAAGCGCGTCGGGGGCAATTGTGGAGCGACTGCCTGCATCGGAGCTTCGCGCTCGCAAAATGGCGCCTCCCAACGGTGGTCTGCCACCTTAAAAGGAGTTGACAGGCACCGGTTTTCCCTCGGGCCCTGAGAACCGGCCTGTGTGACAGCAGGCCCCGAGATGTACGACAGTCGCACCCAGGTCAGATTCCAGAGGGACAACATAACCAGAGCTCTGGAAGGCTATATCTCACCACCCCCCCACAGCGCTGGGACTCGAGGCGCGAGCCTGGGAGTTCAAGGGCCACAGCAAGCACCCCAACAGAGTGCTCCTCGGTCTAGGACCCCCCGGCCTGTTTCAGCATATGCACTAAGACCTGTTAACTACTCTCCACAGCCCAAGGTCACGTCGTCCAACCCCAACATCAGAAGTTGACTGCAGGCCGTGTGTTAGCGGCCTACCCCTGTGTTTGAGCTGGCCACCATCGCCTTCCCCCCCTCCCAGAGCCTCTGGGCCCCGACCACACGGTGTCAGCTCCAGAGGCATGTGGCGATTGAGAAGATTAAGTAAGGGGGACGGCCCTGGGGTGCCGGGACGGGTTATCCCAATCCCGTACCGCTATACTGAACACTAAAAGAAGAAGAGCAGGTGGCCAGGCCTCCACTGGGCATGCCAACCTAGGGAGAGAGGCAGGCCCTTCCGGGTGCCACGAGGCCCCCCTGGACCGACTCTATCTGCACGGCGCTAGGCCACGAGGATGTGGCGGATGAACAGAGGTGAGCGGTCTTCGGACGGACTACCCCGCCGCTCAAGCGAGACTCAGAGGAAATCACTTGGAACTCACATAGCAGTACGCTAATCAAATGCAACGCATAGAACTCCCTGCAAGCAGCAATTAGACATTTCCTAGCGCTATGGGATGCCAACGCATAACGGG
This sequence comes from Lissotriton helveticus, assembly GCF_964261635.1. NCBI lineage: Eukaryota > Metazoa > Chordata > Amphibia > Caudata > Salamandridae > Lissotriton > Lissotriton helveticus. The sequence goes on from NC_136069.1 coordinate 1,218,303,592, forward strand.
GACACCGCAAATGCCAGCGAATTGGAGGCAGATCACCCCGGATCCCACGATCACCCACCCAGAGGGGGAGCCCTCCCTAGCAGAGTCCATGTCCGATAAATTGGACAAGGTCCTCGCTGCAATTGAACATTCCAGACTGACCATGGAAAACAAAATCAGGTAATTAGCCACGGACCCAAACCTCCATCGGGATGATCGTGGGAAACTAGTGGACAAAGTTCAACAGGGCGAGAAGACACTCCAAGCGATAGAGCCGAAAATACAGACATACCAAGACGCCATAAAAGATCTCCAACTAAGAGTAAAGTACCTGGAAAGCAAGATGGATGATTTGGAAGGCCACTCTTGTAGAAGTAATATCTGCATTCTGAATCTGCCGGAGGGGTCAGAAGAATCTAATCCTCTCCGATTCATTGAAACATGGATCAAGACTTTCCCTCAAACAACGGACCTGACCCCATATTGTTCCATAGGGAGGGCACATTGAGTATCGGCCAGTAGACCACCTCCGGTATCACCACCTCGACCATTTCTTCTGAAACTGCTCCACTACCAGGACAGAGACACTATTCTTAGAGCTGCCAGACAGAAAGGGCCACTCCGAGTGGAAGATAAACAAGTACTTCTGTCCCCAGATTACTTCTGCACCGTCCAGCAACAAAGGTCCACCTTTCTAGCAGTCAAACAAACTCTACGCCAAAAGAACATACAATAGGCTCTCTTTTTCCCTACACGCTTGAAAATCTTGTATAATGGAACTGCACATTTCTTCACCGAACTAGCGGAGGCAAGTAATTGGGTGGAGTAACAATTATCAGGACTGGACGACCACAGAAACACACAAAGTCATCGGCCCTATAGTCGCCAAAGACATCAACACAAGCGAATAACTCTCACGCATTTGAGCCCGCTCTCCGATTCCCTCACGCAGCGCTCCCCTGACCTGGAGCAAATTATAGCAGAGCACAGGAGAGCACTGCAAGCAGCAGCAGTGGTGCGATCGACAGGGGACAGCTCAGATGGAGAGAAAGCCCCCCACCTGTTCACATTAGATGAAGACGTTAGTGATGCACACACCTCCCGCGATGGCTCAGTCACACCCCCAATAGTCACTCCACAAATGGCAGTTATGCAGATATAGAACCCAATCAACTGCGAAGTAATCACAATGGCATACTACACTGGATGACATCAGCTCCCAAACCATGAACGATGCTGTGAGAACACGGGATGCTGCGCCCAGAACTCCGGAGCGGCAAAACACAACGCACTAGACTGGGGTGAGGTGAATGGACAATAGTGCAGGGTAATCATTTGGCAACTCTGACTCAGAATCATAAGGAGGGCAGCATAGATGCCAGAGACGAGAGATACTGCAAAGCCACCCCCCACAAAGAACGATTTAAAGACAGTACATGAAGTACAGTTTGGGCATATCGTCCCCTACGACGTCCTCTCAGTTGGGAATGCTCCCTGTTTCTATGTGTGCTGCACAACACAGTACCCATGGAAATCGCAAAAATAAGGAGAAATTAAACATTTCTCCTCGTTTTGCCAGGTAAATACCAGGTTTTCTCTGGTCTTAATTTTGCCACTGCCTCCTATTTATGCCACCCTTTTAAATAGGGGGCAGCATCAAAATCATTGGGTGTTGCTTGGGAACACCCACCGCAACACCCATTGCCCACCCCTTTCAAACTAAGTGTAGTGTAAAAGGGAGCCTTATTTACAAGGCAGCGTTATGCTACTTAAAATGTCTCAACGCTGCCTTGTAAATAAGGCGAAGCCCCTATTGCCCCTACAATATCCTGAAAAGTGACATTGTGGTGGCGATAGGAGCTTGTAAATATGTCCCCAAGTCTGACAAAGTAAAGGTATCTGACAAAGTAAAGGTACATTAGGTAAACATAATAGAATAGAACTTTAGAATGGAATACAAGCTGCTGTCGCATCAAACCTATGTGTAAAGAAATTCTTAAGATGCACAGTGTTTACTCATTGTAACACTCTACATTCTGTAACTGAATATACACCATTTTATGTACTGAGTGGTAGGTTAGTCACACTTATATTACACAGACAAAAGGACTTGGTAGCAGATGTTATCAATGATGAGAATGTATATGTTAGAGAAAAGTTTGTTGAAAAACAAAAAAAAACAAGAAAATAGTTGTTGATGATTTGGTAATCATAAAAACCCCCCATAAAAATACAGAATGGGGAAACAAAGTATACAAATCCTGTTTATGTGTTAAAATTATCCAGCAGTGTGGGTTTATTAGAGAACAAAGATTCGTGGAATAAAGGTAGTGTTGTTTTCCTCAAACCCAGGCAAGAAATAATTCTCAATGACAATATAGGAGAAAATGAAACTAATTGTTATAATTTCATGGGTGATTGAGAACTTAGATCAATCCGTATTGACAATTGTATTGTATTGTAATTGCATTCATATAGCGCTTACTGCCCCTAAAGAAGTGTCAAAGTGCTTTTTCGGTGAGTAGCACGCTACTCCGGAACCCATAAAGGATTAATGATGAATTAGTATAGTGAAATTATGAAAATAATTTGAGCGGTGGATATGATAGCCAGTTATTTGGATTGAGAGGAATAGTGGAGGCATAGATGAATGTTGTGAAGATAGTTTTAAGCAACTAACTGAAAGTATTGAGGAACAACAATCTGGCAGAACTGACTCTGATATGCCGTGTTCAGAACACAATGGAATGACATTTGTATTACTGGCAAGGTTTACTGACTATATAGTGTATTAATTGTATTCATTTTCATGAATTCCCATACCTACAAATGAAATAATGATATTTTTGTATTCATTTGTTTCTCAGTATAGTCATATGTAATTATTTATTATATATCATGTTTTTTTCTTTTTGTCTTTGTTAAGGATAGAGGTGTTGTACCAATCCATTAGGTAAACATAATAGAATATAACTTTTGTTTAACAACTTTATTTTTCCATTTTACCAAACAAATACAGGGCGGATGAATACCATCATCATCATATCTTAAAACAGTTAATTCCTAAGAACGGCAGATTCCCATGACCCAGCTATAATACATGATTATATACTACAAAGTTTGTGAGTAATATCTTTGACATTTACCATTTCACACAAGACTCAACTTGACATTTTGCTATTGCTATCAGAGGTTTCATTCTGCTCATTCCCATTTCCCATTGGGTTTAGATGTTCCCTGCATAATTCTCTCTAGAGCACAATGTCTTCGGCTAATTTTTTGTCCTTTATACAGGCTTTCATATGCAATTCTTCCACGAGAGACCATTCCCCTACATCCCTTATCCGGCTCTCTAATGTCTGGACTCAAGCGCTCATCCAGCATATAGCTACCCTTCGTTTGGCCAGTACCAAGGTTAATTGAAGCAATTTATAAGCCATTTTCTGTTTCTTGGGCTTCGAGATCAGCCCCAAGAGGCAGTGCTCTGGCTTGACCTCCACTGGTAATCCCACCCCTTCACGCAACCTCGCTACTACCCCTCCCAATACTGCCGAACCTCAGGACACTCCCACGCCAAATGCGCAAATGCTGCCTGGGTTATATTTCATCTAGGACAGTTGTGGATACGGGTCAAATCTATCCAATGGAGCCTCACAGGGGTTATGTACATCCGCTGCAGAAAGTTATAATGTATAAATTTTAGGCACGCATTACAGGATACTTTACGTGTTAGCGTACAAGCCCTGACCCTACTTTTGTCCGGTAACGGAGCCTGTAGATCCTCCTTCCAATCATCTCATGCCTTACGAGCTAGGGATCCAGAGTCTGCCCTCATTGCTTTATATAACAGTGATACCAGCCTGTGTCCACTGACGCATGTAAGCAATACGTCCAGGGTCTCTGTTGTCTGGGCCATGTTTGGGTACGTGGGCCATGTAACCCTGGCCAACTCCACCAACCCCTCATATTGTAGATACTGCCCCCCCGACCCAAGTTGAATCCTTCCCTCGCATGTTCATATGTATGTAATGTGTATAAATCTGCCAGGACCATACATCCAACTTCCCTCCAAGCCTAAAAGGACATATTTTCTACCATTGTTCACACTGGGACCAATTGCCAAATGTCCAACTCACAGTAAAACGGTGTGTGCCTTAGTACTCGTTCCACAAACTTCTGCCTTATTAGTGCTGTTTGTGTAACAACATATGGTCACTGAGCACTTGCTCCAGCCCCTTCCATCAGATTAATGGGTAGATTCTCTGACTGCACTAGACTGCTGAGTAGGTGCTTCTCCCAGTTGTCCCCCTCGTCAAACCATCGCGCCACATGTTGAAGGTGTGCTGCATAGTAGTATAGATCTAACCTGGGTGCCTCCAGCCCCCCTCTTCATACCGCAGAGAGAGGACCTACCTATACTGCATGCAGTGTCTGTGGCATGAGACACAGGGATGTGGGCCATGTCTTGTTTTCACTTTAGTCTGCACAAAGACACACAGCCTGCAGTGGAAGTCTGTATGGGTTTGGTGAGTGGTCTTTTGGGGTGGCACGATTCGTGCTGCAGTGATTAAGGCCCCTCTTTAGCCTCCTTGCCCTAGGTACCAGGGACACCACTTGCTAGGGAATTACAGGGAGTGCTAAAGGTATTGCCAATTGGGGTGCCATTGTACATTTTATGGGAAAGAAATCTGGCACTGTGGACCTGGTTAGCAGGAACCCAATGCACTTCTAGTTAAAATCACATCAAACAACCAGGCAAAAAGTGGGAGTGACCATGTCAAAAATAGCATAGCAGAAAAAAAATTCTAAACTTACTCAGAAGTGTAAGTTTAACTTTGTATATTTTGAAATATTTCTACAGTTCATTTAAATGTATTTAAATGTGTGTTAGAATTAAATAGATATTCTGCATTCTTTTCAAACTCCCTGTACACAAGCAAGATAGACATATAGGGCCAGATGTAGGTAAATATATTTTACCGACTCATAAATACTGAATTTTACCGATTCGGTATTTATGAATCGGTAAAATATAAGGAGGGAGATGTAGGTAAATCCAGATGTGGATTTACCGAATCTGTAAAAGTCGGTATTTACCGATTCGGTAAATACCGACCGGTAATGCCCATTCATTCCTATGGGCTTTGAAGCCCATAGGAATGAATGGGCATTACCGATTCGGTATTTACCGAATTGGTAAATACCGAATTTCACAAGGGTGCAGGGGGTGTCACTTTGACACCCTCTAGCACCCCCAAAACAGGTCCGGGTGCCATGTGGCAGGCATACCTGCCCTAAGGGCAGGTCTGCCTGTCATATGGCACAGGTGTGCATGCACACATGTGCATGCACACCGGAATCGGTATTTTACCATCAAATTGAATTTGATGGTAAAATACCGATTCGGTAAGGCTTGTGGGACTCAGAAGAGTCCCACCTACATATCAAATTTACCGAATTGGTAAAAATACTGATTCGGTATTTTACAGAATCGATAAATTTACCGATCGGTAAATTTACCAATTCTGTAAAATACTCCCCCTACATCTCAAATTCCATTTACCGGTGGGTAACGGCCGAATTCGGCCGTTACCGACCGGTAAATGCCTACCTACATCTGGCCCATAGTTCCTTTACAAAATCCTCCAACTTTGTAGTCTAAGAAAAAAAAAGCAAACACCAATCTCCATGTCAAAAGAATAAGCACAATCTATCAAACGAAATAGCCTGACATTTGATCTCTGTCTTTGAACACACGATTGTGACAAAATTAAATAAATGTAAAGCTCTCTTTATTGCTCATTTACCTTCTGAATGCCAGCATGATTATTTAGTGGGTCCAGTAGCACACCAGCACCCCTGCGTAAAGTTCCTATGATTTATAATTGATCTGCTGTTGCCATTGCTTAACCTGGTGTTTTAAATGGATCAAAGCAATAAACTCACAGTTTACCTAACTGTTCCCTAACTTTAGATCCACTTAGTGATACATTTGAAAAATCTGGTTCTATAGCATTATTATTTTTTATTTTTTTTATTTTCACATGTTTACATTTTTTCGTCAATAAAAAAAATACAAAAGGGAGTTCTGTGCTGGGGAAAAGAAAACATACTTCATATGTACTACGGTTTTATCAGATGCAGACACATAAAATCGTTCAAGTTATAACATACCATCTTTATTCAAGGAAAAAGTAAAACATAATTTTGATTGAAAAATAACCAACTCTTTTTCCTTAAACAAAGCATCCAAAATAAACCCTGTAAAGGAAAAACCATATAAACCCAAAATACTATGACAGCCATAGTACAAACCAATACACTTTAAAAGCATAAACATCAATGTGAAATACATAGAAAGCACATATGAAATAAAATTAAACATTACATTTCACGTTAAAACCTACCATAAAACAATACATACTACTCAAGGAAAATACAGTAAAACAACATCAAATTACAAACAGTAGCATAACTAAGTCTAAACACCTCCCACAACCACTGAACCCTTAGGAAAGAAGTTTAAAATTGTCTTACCTTTACCCGACACCAGCAATGGGAAACTGCTCCTGCTAGCCCAAAATTATGAAGTAAGACTACAAAATCAAATAAACTACAAAAAAAGCACATTCTAACAATTTATTAATATCCCATGTACTATTCCTTATAAAAACGTAACCACATTGATTTTGGGGATTTTATATTTACTATTCCCACTCCAACCATAACTATATCATAAAGGGTTGAATTAAGGTTAGATTTACTATTCCCACTCCAAGCCTAAAGATGCTAGGGAAAGTACGGGGGAGGTTCAGCTTTACTATTTACCCACCAAACTTAAGCACATAGTTGGGCTTTGGGGAGCGGGCGGGTCCGGTTTACTAAGCCTTCTTTAAACTTAATCACATTGGGGAAAGTGTTGGACTTTGAGGGGGTCAGCTTTACTAGTCCCACTCCAAAGGGAACTACATTTGGGAAAGAGGGAGACATTGAGGGGTTCCGATTTACTAATCCAATCCAAACTTTGCCACATTGGGGAGATGTTTGGAATTTTGGGTTCAGATTTACTATTTCAAAGTCAAACTCCACTACATCGAGGAAAGAGTTGGACTTTGCGGGGGGGGAAGCAAATTCACTTTTCCCAAACCAAAGTTAAAGATAAAAATATTATACAAAACCAAGGCAAACTATTTGGAACCACATACAACCAAAAAATACACAAAATGCACCTAAAAAAGATATACATTAAAACACTATTTTAAACAGCAATATTAAACATTATTTTAAAAAAATTATAATCTTAACTGTGATATTTTGGCTCAATGTATTTTTGACATCACAATATTTAAGACATGATATTTGTATCACACGATTTTCTTTTTACAGTATTTTGTCGGAACATCATATATATATATATATATATATATATATATATATATATATATTGTCCACAATGTGATCCTATACACAGCGCGCTCTCGCAGTCGGTGCTTGGCGAGGGAGCCGGATCCTGGCCCCAAAATTCAATTTTACACAAATTGCACAGCACTCAGCCGAGGAGGCTGAAACGCGTTGGTTGGGTTCGGCTGTTTGAATAAACAAACTTCAAGACTTCCACTTCTGAGTGCTGTGCAATTTGTGCAAAAAAAAAAAGATATATATATATATATATATATTCACTGAAAAACCATAGGTTTTACACCAGTTATAGTTAGCTGGAAATTTTACTGGCATAAAACCAATGAAATTCCCACGTTATAGTTAGTTGGACTCACTATAACTTGCGTGTGCAATGCACTGCTGATGACGTCACATATTACATCACTCATGACATGGTCAGTGACATCACTCATGACATCACTGATGACACCATCCAGTGAATGTGTGTCTTTCTGAAAAATAAATATGTGTTATATATGTATATGTAAAACTTGATGGAAGAATAACTGTTTAAATAAGTGTTTATATGGATGTTTTAAAAAAAAAATTGATTGGTTAACTGGTTTATTAAGTGTATCTTAGTGAATACATATATTAGAGAGTAATGTTTAAATATTTAAATATATGTATTAGTGTTTCACTTTGTGTATAAGTGGCTGCATGGGTTGGTGAGTAGGTACATGTGTATGTATATAGGTTATTAGATGTTTTTCTTAGTATCAGTATGAGTGTTTGTATAGTTTTGTGGAGGTATTACTTAGCACATAGATGCAAGAATGACTGACTCTCTCTATGTATGTGTTTTGAAGACAGCATATGTGCAGGACTGTATGGGTGGATGACTGTGTATATGTGTGTGTTACTGAGTGAATGAGTGTCTCACTAGTTTCTTTATCAGTAACTACATATGTTTTAATCTAGTGTATGCGAATATTTATGTTTATAAGTGAGTATATCTGAGAGTAAGAGATTGTAAGAGTTCCTATTTAAATTAGTATGTGTTTCTATAAGTGATTGTTTAAGAGAGTAAGTATGTGTAAGTTTCCTTAGAAGTAAAGTGGTAGTGTATGTATAGCTGTATATGCAAATAAATGGATGTTGAATAGTTAATTTGCATGTGTGAGTATGTGTGTGAGAAACTTTTGGATGACTGTCGGTGTGTAACAGGATGTATAGGTGTATCACTACATATGATGAGTCAGTATATGTATGAGTGACTATATTGAACTGTTGGTGAATGAGTGCATGTGTATATAGATGGTGGAATTATTGAATTGGTTGTTATAAGTGGTATGGCTATCTCCATTTTTTTGTAAATTTTAGTTTCTATTTTTGAATATTTGTTTCAAGGGTTACATTACAGTGAAAGGAGGTCTGTCACTCTGTCACAAGGATTTTTTTTTGCAAAAACGGTTTTTATTGGCAATCAGGTGGAAAGATACATTACAGGATAAAGCAAGTCAGGCATCAGTTAACGATGCGATAAAGCGGCACAGCTCCAACAAGACACCTTTTATAAAGAACAGTCCCCAACTGACCCCCCCCCTCCCACATTACCCCCCCCGTAGCCAGTGTGTCGTGCCCTTCCCCTCCAGTCGATGATGTGTTATCAGCACTCGTCCTGAATAAGGACCACAATGGAGGGTAAGAGGCTCCCCTCAACGGAGAGTCCCGACCCCCAGATCAGCCAGCAGTAAGTGTAAGTAGTGTGTGCACCCTGGGGAGTGTGAAGAATCCCAAGTTCGGTGCCCTCACCCCGGGGTCCCCCCCTCATCCTCGCTCTGGTCGCCATCCGGCAATTGGAGCGCTACCACTAAGGCCTCCCACGCCCTGGCCACCTCCAGCGCTTTGTCATTGTCAAGACTCCTAGCCTGTCGCAGCCGCAATGTACTCTCCGCTTTCGCCCAGCGCTCTAGTGTGGTCTTCCAGCGCAGGTAGCTGGGGCCTTGAATTGACTTCCAATGCATGGAGATCTCCCGCTTAGCCAGTATTAAACCCAGGTCGCAAAATTTGCTGGTAACTCGGTTGCGAGGGGTGTGAGGGAACCACAACAAAAGGCATGTGCCCATGTCAAGATCGATCTGCCAGTCCGTGACAGCATTCAGGCAAGACATCACCGCCTCCCAATAACCCGCTAGCTTGGTGCAAGTCCAGAACATGTGGGCGAAGTCCGCATCCGCGGTTCCACACCTGGGGCAAAGCGAGGAAGCCCCCTCGAAATACTGCGAGAGCTTCGTCGGTGTTAGGTACGCTCGGTGTAGAGTGAAAAACTGGATCATTTGGAACCTGGCGTTCCTTGTGCCCTTCCATGCTCTGCGCAGTAGCTGTGGCCACACCGTGTCAGGAATAGGACGCCCGATGTCCCCTTCCCATTTGGCTCATAGCCCGTCTAAGGGTCGCAAGGCCGTAGACGTCAGCCGTCGGTAAAGGCACGTGACGGCCTTATAAGTGCCAGCGGCCGTCACCACATACTGGCAGCACTCCGAAGTCGGGGGTTCAGTGAGCCCACTCCTCCAATATCGACGAACACCTGCCACCAATGCAGCATGCAGCAGGTACCCACCCCTCGGCAGACCGTAGGAGTCCTGCAGCTCCTGAAACGGGAGTAGCGAGCCGTCCCTGTAGAGGTTGCCGACCATATGCAGGCCAAGTTCCTCCCAGACTGCTAGGGCGGACCAGTCGCCACCATGAGGGAAGGCAGTGCACATCCCGAGCGGGATGTCTGGGGCGTAAGGGCGAACAGCACCGGAGCGCTTGTGCGCCCGAAGCCAGCAGCTGCGGATCGTCCGTTCCTCCAAAGTGAGCAGAGCTAGGTCCAGTTTCTGTCCCAAAACTATAAAAGAGATGATATGTCTCGGGAACAATTTGCCTGGCGCGTCCTCCGGGCCACGGAACTCCAAAGCCACTGCCTGGGTCAGCCACTGCAACTGCGCTGCCAGATAGTACCACTCGAAGTCCGGGGCTGCAAGGCCTCCGTCCGCCCTGGGGCGCATCAGCGTGGTCAGCGCAACCCGTCTCCTGCCCGAGCCCCAGATGAACCCTGTCATCAGGGAACGGAGTCTGCTGAAAACCGTTACGGGTATCCAGATCGGCAGAGTGCGGAACAGATACAGCAATCGGGGAAGCGCTACCATCTTCAGCAGCGCGACTCGACCCGCGACCGAGAGCGGCAGCGTCTGCCAGAAGCCCATGCAACCCCGTAGGTTCCGGATTGCCCTGTTGATGTTACCGTCTAGGAGGGCCACAGGCGAGTGATAGACGTGCGTGCCCAGATAGGGGAGACAATGGTGCTCCCACTGCAAGGCACCCTCCAGCTGGGTGTCATCGGCCCTCGGAGTCAACGGGAAGAGGCAAGACTTCCCCCAGTTGACTCGCAGCCCCGAGAGGTGACCAAAGTCCGACAGGAGCTGTTCGGCCCCGCGTAGAGAATCGCCCGCGTCTGCCAAGAACAACAGGCAATCGTCCGCATAGAGAGAGATGTAGTGAGCGTCGCCTCTCAGCGGGAGCCCTGCATGCGCCCTTCCCAGCCGGGCATGCGCCGCCAGCGGTTCTATGGCCAGTGCAAATAACAGGGGTGACAGAGAGCACCCCTGTCGAGTTCCTCTACCCACCACATACGAGGCAGAAATGGTGGACCCCGTGTCACAAGGATGGTGTCATCAGTGATGTCATGAGTGATGTCACTGACCATGTCATGAGTGATGTAATATGTGACGTCATCAGCAGTGCATTGCAGGCGCAAGTTATAGTGAGTCCAACTAACTATAACGTGGGAATTTCATTGGTTTTATGCCAGTAAAATTTCCAGCTAACTATAACTGGTGTAAAACCTATGGTTTTTTCAGTGAATTTAATAGGTTTTTTAAATGCTAATTCCTAACTATAACTGGTGTGAAACCTATGGTTTTTTCAGTGAATTTCAATGGTTTTTTAATAGCAAATCTTTATAGGTATGGAAAGTGAAAAATGTTAAAACGAATTTTATATTGTATAAATATGTATAAATATGTTAAAAAAAATTTTTTTAACCCAGGGGCGCTCCCGGGGCGTGTACCGGTGAACGCACGGGTAAGCGTAGTGTTATGGCGCGCCCCGGGGCGCGTACCGGGGAGCGTCCCGTTAGCGCTATTCTCGCGAACGAAAACAACTTCGTGACATTTCGCGTAACAGCGTAATGCGTCATATGACGCACTGCGTAAGCGCACCCGGAAGCACGCGAGCGCATACGATCGCGCAACGTCCTGACGCGCTCACGCCTGGCGCCCCGGGGCGCGCCCTGGAGCGCGACTACGGGCGCGTCCCGGGGCGCGTAGCGTAAGCGCGTCAGGTCATGTGACCTAAAAATAACACTTTTCATTGGTTGCTAACATTTTTTTTATAAAGAATGAAATCCCCACCCATTTCCTTCACTTCTTCTTTCACTTTTGTGACTGAAGGACCTGCCTGTTTTGCTGTTGGTTCTATGTTGGATATCTTGGATTATCATGGCTGCCAGACCATCCAGCAGTGAAGATGACTCCAATGAATTCATCGATGAAGAGCCTCCTCAGCCAAAATACAAAGAACATTTCATCTGGAAAAAAATTTCAATACCTGCTCACCAGAAGAAGGTAAATGCTCCAAAAGTGGAGTGCAGGATCTGTCACACAGTCCTGTCACGGGGTAACCCCAATAACAAATATTCTTTTGGGAACTACACAATGATTCGCCATGTGGAGAGAAAGCACCCCCAGAATTTTGCCCGGGAAAGTGTCAGGGCTCTGGCACAAAAGGTTCCCAGTGATGGGGCCTCTACATCAACCGGAGGACGAACACCATCGGTGAGGGGGAGATCACAAGAGCAGGTTCCGAACATTCAGCCTGCATTTAACAAAGGCGCCCTTAAATGCAGATACTGTGATCAGCTACTTTCCTGTGGGGAGCAAAGTGTTCTGCTCATGGTTCGAGCATTGGAGAACCATCACTGCTGTTACCAGCCCTAATTTTGTTTTTTGTTTTTTTTGCTCCTGTTGAGCAGTTTCCATTCCCTGTTTTAGTTGTAGTTCTAAAAAAAGAAAAAAGAAGAAAAAAAAAAGTTCTTTTCAGAACTACCTCCAGTTCTCATCAAAGAGCTATATTCTTAAAAAAATGAAAAAGAGTAAGTGAAGTGGAGTGCATTGATAAATGAAAGGAAAATGAGTAAGAAAGAACAGAAAAGTATGAGAGGAAAAATGAAGTAAAATAAGGGGACTGAAAAAAGGTGAGTGTTGGGAACGAAAGTAAGGAGAAGGAGAGTGAACATGGGGAATGTGGTTATTCAAACAAAATGTAGAAAAGGAACGGGGGTGTGGAAGGGTAAGAAAAGATGCATTGCTGGAGTTGCATCATTTTTGTGACACTCTCCAGCAATGCATCACTTTTGCGCTTACAGATACGTCTGAAATACTGACGTATCTAAAAGTACTTGCAACATAATACGTCATATATTTAATATGACGCATGAGTTGAAGACTGAAGGCCTCATTTATGAGGCCATGCGTCACTTTTACGCCACCGGTGCGTCACTTTTTGTGACGCACCAGTGCTGTTAAAAATGCACCTTAATGAGTCATATTTACAAAGTGACGCATCTAGGTAGATGCGTCACTTTGTAAACCCCTGCGCCACATTATACCTACGTCAGGTGTAATGTATGCAAAATGGGTATATTGACGCAAGAAAGGGTCGTAGAGGTGACGCAGTGAATAAACAGGGTTTTCCCCATGCTACGCTCCCCGGTACGCTCCCCGGTGCGCGTACCAGGCGCTCCCCACGTGAAAACCGAAAAAAAATAAAAAATGTTTTTTTGCCCGAGGGACCCTTTTATGGCCCCCACATCAAACCTAGGGGGTAAGGGGGGGTCTACCCTGCCCCCTTTTGGTTATTTCCCCCTTTGTTTTTACCACCTCTTGTGTCTCGATCCTACCGAGACACAAGATGGCGGCAGCTCCGGACTGTTTTGAATGTTTACAGACACCCGAGAGCCAATCAGCTTTCCGTGCGCAAGTCGCGTGGCGCGCCCAGAGCGCTCCCCGGTGCGCGTACCGGGGCGCGGCTATAGATATATAAATTTGTTTGAACCTAAAATACTCAAAATCCTCTGGAGCACATATCTTGAGACATAGCAAAGGCACATCGGGCTACCAGTCCCTACAATTTTGCCAAGTTTGGTGAAAATCCATTCAGCCGTTCGAGCTAAAAGTGCGACCGACCGCCCTATGGAAATTAACATGGGGAAAACACGTTTTGGGACCCCCCCTTTTATCTCGGCCCCTGCTTGACGAATCCCCCCCAAACTTTCAGAGAAGGAGCGGAGCGTCGCGAGGCAAAGTTGCTGAAAAATTCAGGCAGATTCCTCAACCGGCGCCAAAGTTATTCCCAATAGAATGTTGCGATTTCCCTATGGAAATCAATCCTAACTATAACTACCTACTGGCGACCGCCAGAAGGTAATATATATATATATATATATATATATATATTGCCACAGCTTCTTCTCTCCACTTCTTACGGATCAAAGGACACGGCACAGCAGCAGTAGTTTTTAGCGTTTTATTATTTACACACCAGTGCAAACATAACGTGCAACAAAAAAGGACGGTCTACGCGTTTCGGCTCCTGCCTTCAACTGGACCATAGAGTCCCTAGGTCTAGACCTTATTTAAATAGTGTATTGTAAGTGTAAGTACCCTCTACCATTTCCATGGTCATCTTGACCAACCCGCCCAGCAGTATACACATGGCTTGTACATGTTAAGGGTATATACACAAAACTATGTACAATCAATGTAAAGTACTCTACTGCATGTTCATTTCTAGTCACTTTTTAGAAAATAAAGTATTTACAATATCTCTCTTTTGTACATATTTGTGTTACACAATTATAAAATTAACGTGAAGTACCCCTGAAAATAAAGTATTTACAATATCTCTCTTTTGTACATATTTGTGTTATATATATGTGTATATATCCAATATTTTGGTTGTCGATATTTTTTCTATGATATTTTGATAGCATGGTATTTAGGTTTGGTATTCTGGTACCATGCAGGCAAAAGTAATTCTGTATCTTGATCATAATACAAAAAAAATAAGGGGTGTCCGTACATACATGAGGCAAGCCCCTATGGACTCAACTGGAAACACACCTAAGATTTCTAAGAAATAGCAATATATTACTGTTGCAGTAAGGCATTGAAGACTGCATGTAACAATAGACAAAGGATGGAGAAGTGATTGCCTGCTGGAATCCGAGAGCAAGTTGCTGTACAAAAGAAATGCAGATATACAGAGACGAGGAAGGACAAAATAATACTTACCAAACACCAAGAGCCTAAGAGGAGGCCAACGCAAACAACAGAGAGATAACTGTTCTAATTAAAGAAGCACAGATAGGGCAGCTGAACCTGGAAGACAAGTATGGGCTAGCAATAACAGGACAAAAACTAGAGAGCAAATAGAGCCTAAGAACTGTCATCTAAAAACTGGAGCATACATAGAAGAGCAAGACATTAAGAAAAAACTGGAGAATGAACAAGGTAGGACAAACACAAGCATAATAGGAACGGTAACAAGTAAAGCAGTGCAAATAGGACACGTTCAAGAATACTAGAAAGTGTATGATGTAAGAGATATGGACTACAAGGTAACTAAAAACTGCAAAAGGGGAGACACAAGTAATAGGCAGATAAACAAGAAGATTCAGGAGAAGATACAGGAGCAAAGGACTGAAACAAAAGGAATATGCAAAGGGACAACGGGACATAAAATAGTGATGAAAGACAGAAAGTAAAGGGAAATTATAGCAGCAACGGAAGGAACAAACTAGGAACAAATTAGAAAGGGAGCAGCAAATGCAATATAGGGCTGAGTGACATCTGCATCAAGCTGCACTGGAATATGTAACAGATTGACTGTCACTGTAAATTTGCTTTCAGTGGAGTTTTCAGATACCTGAGTGTGTGTGTGAGTGAATAGCAGTGTGTGAAAACATGTACCTTTGTTGGCTACTGACTGTGTAACTGTAGATTTGCATCCATTGACGTGTTCAAATCCCTGAGCGTAGCCCTGAGTGTGTATCTGTGTATCTGTGTGAGAGGAGGTGTGCAAAAGCTTTTACCTTTGTTGGACACCGACTGCATCACTGTACTTTGGCCTCCACTGGGGTGTTCAGAATCCTGAATGTAAGCCATAATTGTGTTTCATTGAGTGGGGTCTACCTATAATTTTTTTGCGGTGCTCGAAACTCGCAAGTCAGAAGAGATTCAAACAATTAAGAGTCTAGCACAAAATGGCAGTGGAATCTGGCACCTGAAATGGTAGCACTCAGTTCTACTTCGACTCACAAGCTTTTTTCTATGGATTACTTTCTATTTTCTGTGCAGCTGGGTTCCCCAACTACTTCCCTGGTATCGGTCACATTTAGAGTTGGCTCCTATGGTTGTAGAAATATTTATTCCACAATACAATACACGTGCGTCACAGTTGAATCGAGCTTGAAGATGGCAAGCAACATTTATGGGCTAATCCTGTCAATCACATTTTGTTAAACATTCAAAGAGTGATTGCCGGGATTTTCATGTCATGACTCTCAAGTAAAAATGACAGAGGCAAACGAAAGTGTTAACCATTTCAATTCCACTTAAGAACTTTTATCTCAAAAACTACTGAACTGAGTTACGTAGTAACACCAAACCAATCAATGGGCACTTTCTGAGTATAGCTCTACTTTCATGATAAGTTTAGTTTAATACACTTTAAGTTTCTACATAGATTCTACAGGACACTGGTTGGGCTGCACCGCATGAGGCTGAAAGATGACGATAGCTGCTGGAAGTGCGGTATCCTTGCAGCAACCTTTTTGCACATAGCAAGGAGTTGTCCACGTCTGGCGTCATTTTAGACTGGTGTTTTTACTTATATCCATCAGATACTTGCCGCCCCTGCTGACCCTAACCCCTTACTGGGTTTGCTAGGCTATGTGAAGGACACCCTGGTTAAGGTCCATAAGCTGCATGCTATGCTCCTTTTAGTTGCTAAACACCAAATTGTCATACACTGGGGCGGAGGGGGATCCCTTCTCTAAATGAATGGATAAGAGATGTCACATATGGCCGCTCACAATTGTCCGCCTTCTGGGAAATACTGACTTCCACGTCCCGACCTAGAGACATATGGGATCCATTTATCACATGGGCTCGTGAGCGCGGTGGGGCAGGTGGAGATGTGTAGGTGGTCCCTGTGGTTGTGTGATCTGGGACGAGCGGCCTGAGCGAAGCTGGTGCCCAGTGGGATAGATGCTGGCAGGGGACGGGTAGACTGGAGAGATGGGGATGCGGTCAGTTCCTTGCATAAAAATCCTTGTCGTATGCGCCACCTGGAACGGATGAGTGTGACTTTTCCTAGCATGATATCACCTGGTCTTTTGTTAATGGTTGTGACCTTTTATACTATGACAAATCACCTGGTGAGTATGACTACCGGATGGGAATGCAGAGGCTACTAGGGGAAGTCTCGATGTCGTAACAGGCCACACCCAGCAACCCTCAGCAATGTCTGCCTGGCTGACCTGGTAGAACTCCGCGCTGCACTTCCTACTGCAAGTTACCGCTCTGCTGGGTTGAGGTAAGGGCATCTGCCAGGCGTTGGCAGACAAGTCTGTACAGAATAGGCAGTCAGACCAGGCACAGGCTTATGCGGTGAGCTGCATGTCCACCACTGTTTCTTTTCAAGCGGCTCAACTCACCCAATGTTGGTCATTGGCAGCACAGCGCAAAACAAATCTCAGTTACAGCCTGTGTGGAGAGACCCGTAGAGCTATTTCAGACACATCATTGCCTTGTGAAAAAAGATTACAACACTGATGAATCAGGAAAGCTTTGGCAACACTTACACACTCACAAGTCATGCCCCTTTAGCACTGTTATAATACAGAAATAGATCTGGGCAGTTTGCGAGAATTCCTAGCACTTGGGATTTAATTTTTTTAGGTCTAGGGCTAAGTGCTTCTTTTGAGAGAAAGTGCGAGCCTCGCTTCTGCAAAGTGCTCATGGACTGAACATGATCTCGGCTTCTTGTTGAGCCCATGGCGGATGATCACACGTATGCGCCCAGGGGTGTTAAAAACACTAATTAGCACAATCAATTTTAAAGAATGTAAAAAGGTACATAAATCTAATAGACAAGCCTATACCTCTCAAGCATGGCAGACAGTTTTACAGCTCTCGACTCGTGCTTTCCTTAAACAGTCAGTCCCTTGAATTCACAACAGAGCTTCACAGCTGCACGTGTTTGCCATGAGCCCAACTTGCTTCAATGAGAAGAGGGGCCTCCTGCTTTTCTGGATTATAGAAATGCAAATAACAGGATCTCCTGCAGGTGGGCTCACACAATGAAGCATCTCAAAGGTTGCCTTGCAAGATTTTCTGTTGGGGAGGAGCCAAGGGACTGTGTGGCTGGAAAACATAACCGCGGAATCCTGTTCTTGCAACGGAATATTGCCAATGGTGGCACAGGAATGCAGGAGGCCCTGGCATGCCAGTTACAGCACCCTGTCTGACATTTTTTACTCCCCAGCCTAATTTGAAGAACAAAGAAATGTTGCCTCAATCGCTATGCACATAGTTTAATATTATGAGGAAGACAAAACACTGAAGCACTCAAGACCATTTCCTTAAGAAAGAAAAAACAAGGAAGTACATTCAGTAATGATCTTCAGTTTATCATCACAATGCATATAGGCAGTCTAAAAAGACTGCAACCGAGTCAAACTCAATAGAGGAACAAGCATGCGCGCCTCACACTGAAAGTAAAAAAAAAAAAGTTTGAGGGGGAGGGGAGAGAGGAGGGGGCCTGCGCCTGTTTCCCTTGAGGGAGTGAGCAGGAACCATCTGTTAATTACAAACAGATGGTTTCAAAGCTCGCTCCCATAAGGGAATCACCAAACGTGCACGCGTTGCGATTGAAAGCAATGCAAAGCGTGCACATTTTTGGGTGAAAAAGGGAATCGATTACACAAGGTCTCCTATGTAGCGTTTGCGCGCTGCGTAGGCGAGACATAACCAACAGTTAAAAAAACGGCAGAGCAGACCATCAAACTCGTCCACACACAGCCAAAAAAACACAGCTCACAAACTGACCTGTCAGACCAGCCTGTCAGGCACTGTCTGATAGCCCTATGGGCCAGTCAGATCCTGCTGCCTATTCTCCCCATTTCCGAACTAACATGGCATACAATTCTGCACAGCTGAAAGTAGGGCCGAATGTACAAAAGCACGTGTTTTTTTCTTTCCCCACTAGGCAAGACAATTTTCCTTATGATAATGTCCTTCACTTACACTTCCACCAGATCTGGGGGTGATATGTTACTTTTCCATCCTGAGAGGGAAATTAGCTTTGGCTGGAGTAACCTTTATACCTAGTTAGGAAACGGTTGGGTTTTAGTTTGTGAATGTCCACAAATGGTCATTTGTGAATGCTCACAAACTTACAAGGCAAATAAGGAGTTGTAGCTCCCACAACCCTCCCTTATATGACATTTATTACAAATGTTTCCACACTTGTAGCAGAGAAATCTGTGATTGTAAATTCATATTCCCCCCAGGAATTCTTTCATGAATTCCGAGCAGGTGTAAATGAGGTATTCTTGACTGTAAAAATATGCTTACGCCCACACTGGGATGTACAACGTTACAACGCGTCCATTACAACGCGTGCTTTCACAACGCGTCCCTTACAACGCAAGTCGTTACCACGACTTGCGTTGTGGGCGCGGATTGAGAATAGTATAATTTACTATTCTAACACCAGTCCCCGTGGACACTAGGGAATGTGTTGGAATAGTAAATATACTATTCTTAATCCTCTAGCGCCCTCCCGCGCAAGTCGTGGTTACGACTTGCGTTGTAACGGACGCGTTGTGAAAGCCATGCGGAGTAAAATCCGCGTTGTAAAGGATGTTCCCCCCACACTGTTATGGACCAGCTGGCATGGCGAGTATGCAGAGAAGCTGCTATCTAGTGGGATCAAGGACCACAAGTTAAAATTCTTGCCATGACAATTCAGTCTCATTTCACTGAGTTCAATAAATTCAGTACCTTTAAATTGGTTAATAGTAACACCAGTTGTTACAGCGCTTACAAAATGTTGTAACAGTTGCATTAAGCACTTCATAAACAGAACTAGTTACCCGCATTAGAGGCAGGCTAGGTATTTAGAGCTCGAGCCAGATACCCTGTTCTGGCTCAGCTTGAGGTCCTCTTGGACCCTTGAGCCCAATACAAGCCAAGTTTTTTTGTGGCGTCGCCTTCCACCCTTGCTCTACTATCATATACAAAGTTAAAAACAAAGCGTTCATATTTGAGGTAAAAAGGTGAGACAAAGAGATATCCCTTTAGTGGACGGTTTGTACAAAGTAAATCCATAAAATCCCCTAACCAAACTGTGCGATTTGAGGCAAATATTTTGTTCCACCAATTCCCCCTTTTCTTCATTATCGCATATGAAAGCATCTTTACATGCGTGCTTTCAGAATACAAGCTGAAAAATCCATATTGTGTTTGATTTATTTGACTATAATGTTGTTCCATCTAGAAGACTGTGGGCCACATACAGGATGCACATTGCAGCTGTCTTGCCCCATAGTTCACTAATGGTGTTGTTGCCAAGATAGGGGAAGGAATTATTCCAACTTCATGTTTTGAAAATTATCAATTTTTTATTTACCTTTCAATGACCCTATAAGGTGACTTATTAATATCAAAGCTGTTGCATGTTGAACAAATGCACTTTTTGAATTTTAAAGAGACTTTATCATATTTTGCGTGCTGTTTGTTCCACGATTTACATGGCAATCTTTTCCCTGGCTCGGCTTGTGCAAGGGCTCTTAGAGCCAAGCCAGGCACTCAGCTCTGGCCTGGCTCTCCCTGTTACTCTGTTGGCTCGCCACCTCTATTATTTAACATTAGTGTGGCAGGCCACAATGTTCTTGCCACACTCTAGGAGAGGTTTGTAAGCCTAAACTTGCCCTCTCAGAGGCACCTTGAAATCGGTCTATAGCATATTTATAAGTATTGCATTGTTTAAAAGTATTTTAAAAACCTGTGTGCTGGATCCACACCCCTGATTATCATATAAAATCCTTTGGTCTGAAATTTATTTGTCACATATATGAGAGAGGTGCCCCTGGCCCCCGATGCAGTCATGATCCCAGTCCTGCGGCCCCCTCTCTGATAGCACCACGATTCCGCGATACACCTAGTCACGTCCAGTCTCACCAGACCCATACCGCCCCCTTTCCTACTCACACTTCGCACCCACATGCTTTTTCCCCTAGTTTATACCCCACACGTTTCTTGCTACTGCTAGCACACGGACCCGACCCAAACGCCACTGTTCCCCCATTCTCGACCTCCACTGTTGTTTGTGCACTCTATTGTGTATATGTCTCATGATATGGTCTGTATTGTGCAATATCGAAATGTTAATAAAAACAAGTTTCAAAAAAATATGAGTAGAGGTGGGTGAGCCACTGAGAGCTCGAGCCAGGCTCGAGCCTGATGTCTGGCTCTGGCTCAACTCAAAGTCATGTCAGTTAATCTTCATCCTGAAAACTATCGTTGCACTCAGGCCATTCATTTATTGGAAACTCTGCAGGGTTTGACCTTAACCCAATTAGTTCAGGGCTCGACTCACATAGCGGGCCATACTCTCGATTTAATTTTCTCGAATCATCCTGGTATTTCAGTACATTCTTCCCTTCCCCTTACATGGTCAGACCATCACCTTCTCCCTTTTGACCTAACCCTTCCCTCACTACCTAGTCCTGTAGCACCTGGCAGGGAGTACGGGAGAAAATGGCACAAAGTCACTTGTGCTGCTTTGGATCCGTTATTCTCTTATCAACCAGATCCTCTGTCTAATGACCTTGACGAAAGAGTGGCTATATTTAATTCCTCCCTTCTGCTTGCCATTGATGCTATTGCCCCTTTGCAACCTATTATCTCCGCCAGATCCCGACCGTCCGCTCCTTGGTTCTCTCCTGCCCTACGCGAGGAAAAGAGCCGCTGTAAAAAGTTAGAACGTAAATGGCGGCAGACTTATGATGATGAGTCTAAAATTATTTACAAGATTGCTTTAAAAAATTTTCAAAAACTAAAACGATCAACCATGAGAGACTTCTATGCTTTACAAATTAAGAATGCAGATAATTCTGCCAAAACTCTCTTTAGTATTGTGAAGGATTTTGTGAATCCCCCTGCTATGGTGCCTCGGAGCACCTCTAGTCAGGCCTTATGTAATGGACTATCTGACTACTTTCAGGATAAAATTAGCAATATTACGTCTTCTTTTTCTTCTGTCTTGGCCCCCCCTATCTCCAGTGACAGAGACCTGGAGAAAGTGTCATTGGTGACTTTTAAGGAGCTTACTATTGAGTCTGCACTCAATCTGTTTTCCCAGTGCAAGTCTGGTTCCCCTTTAGATCTGGTCCCGGCTAAAGTGATGGGTAATCTTGCATCTCTATTGATCAGTCCGCTCCTCTCAATTTGGAACACATCACTGTGCACAGGCCATTTCCCAACTGTCTGGAAGGAGGCAATGCTAGTTCCCATTTTGAAGAAAGCGGACGCGGATCCGGTGCAATTTAGTAACAACCGTCCCATTTCTCTTCTTTCTAAACCGGCTAAAATCCTGGAAAAGGCTGTTCAGAAGCAACTGGCGGAATATTTAGAGACCAACTTATTGCTACATGATTCACAGTCGGTATTTAGAACGGGCTTCAGTACCGAGACCGCTCTTTTAGAGGTCTCGGAGACGATCCGGGAGTGTGTGGATAGGGGCGAGGAGGCAATGTTGGTCCTCCTCGACCTATCCGCCGCGTTCGATACGGTATCCCACGAGATACTATTGGATCGGCTGGGTCAGACTGGAATGGGTGGTACGGTGCTGACCTGGATTAGCTCATTTCTTAAAGGACGGACCCAGAAGGTTCTTCTTAGACCTTTTGAATCAGAGGGTAAACCCCTTCTTTGGGGCGTGCCTCAGGGTTCTGCTCTAAGCCCCCTGTTTTTTAACGTGTATGTTGCTCCTTTGGCAAAGATGGTGGAATCCTGGGGGATCAGAGTGATCTCTTATGCTGATGATACTCAGCTGGTGTTCTCATTTAGAGATCACTCTGACTCCAGTTTTGCCAGCTTCCGCCATTGTCCTAGCAATATATGTTCCTGGATGACCTCTAATCATCTCAGATTGAATACTGATAAGACTGAGGTCCTATTCTTCAATCAGAAAACCTTGCTACCTGCCACTTTGTGGTGGGCGACTGTGCTTGATCCTCCCCCCATTCCAGTCCAAACAGTACGCAATCTGGGCTTTCAATTTGATAACGCTCTTTCCTGCAAAGCTCAAATTAATAAGGTCTCAGCAGCGTGCTTCGGGAAACTACGTATGATTAGGAAGATTTTCCCATACCTTCCGCTGGATGCCCGAAGAACCATCATCCATGCCCTTATCACCTCACACTTGGATTACGCCAACAGTCTCTACGCCGGTGTCCCCTTATACCAAATTGAACGTATGCAGATCGTTCAAAATGCGGCAGCGAGACTGATTGGCAACATCCCCTATCGACATTCTGTCGCATCCTATCGTAAGAAGTTACACTGGCTTCCTATTGCCCGTCGTATTCAATTTAAGGTTCTAACTCTTGCTTTTCGGGCCCTCAATGGGTTGGGCCCGGGATACTTGAGAAAGAGACTTATATTATCCCAATCGGTCAGATCTTTGAGGTCGAACTATTTGCGTCTACTGGTCGTCCCTCGCTTTCGCCGTTCTAGAATGGGTGGCAGAGCATTTGGTGTAATGACAGCGAAACTCTGGAACAGCCTTCCATTGGACCTTAGGTTTATTTCCTCTTAACCACTATTCCGGAGCAAACTGAAAACTTGGTTGTTCACCACCTCTTAAAGTGCTTCGTTCTCTCCAAGTCTGCGGTCTATAGCGCCAGGACACCCCCGTTGGAGGTAGCCGAGCGCTTTACAAGCTTCATAAATAATAAATAATAATAATAAATGTTGGAACCTCGAGCCCATAACTAGCCAAGCTTTCGTGTGGCTTCTGCCTGCCACCCCCTCTACCCAGGATATGGTGTTAAACCTTGAGCTGTCGACTTTGGAACTGGGGACTCATGTCTCATTCTGGGCGTTGGATAACCATACTGTGATTCTGGGCAAATCATGTAATCTCCTGTGCCTAGAAAAGGTGATTCTGAACTTGTATAATGTAACTGGTCCCACGTGTTGCTGGAGGAGGAGTTTGTGCTAGCGGTGCTTTGTGGTGTTTGGAGGCCGGAGTTCGGAGCTGCGGCGTTAGGAGCTTGAGCGGGATTATCTGCCATAGGCGAAACCCTGCTTGCTCACTCGCTCATTCCTGTCTGCTCACCCACCAACCGCAGGAGCTTCGGAGTTTGTTGGTGGAGGAGTTTGGGCTTACGGAGCCTGGAGTGGAACCTGGAGTGTGGAGTGTGGAGTGGTGGCGGTGGTGGTCGGAGCTTGAGCAGGACTTGCCAATACAGTTAAATCCAGCTCGCTTGATCACCCCTATGTAGCTGACAGCGCTGGTTGCAGAGCCCAGAGAAGAGCCTCCTCCCCGCAGCAAGGTGCACATTCGCCCATTCATTGGATGATTGAGATAAGCATTTGGAGGCAGCAGCAGCGGGCTCAGGGACTGAAGCAATAAGACACATATTATATTTTATCATAGGAGCTCCACAAATGTTGCAATTTGTTAATTGGGGATAAAATTGCTGCCTTTAAACCGCAAATGGTTAACTTAACTCTAGAGTAACAGTAACATACCTGCCCCCAGTTCTGTGCACTGTGTATTAAACACATTGAAAGATTGTGTGAAATCTGTCCCCCGGGAGTCGAAGTTTGTGCTGGGTTATTGCACCTGTTTAACGCCCAGCGGTTAGCAACCTTGGCTCCCCTGGCCCCTAACCCTGCCCGAGGAGGCTGTGTTGTGCCCGGGAATTGAGGTGGTCAGGGAGAGGCGGACAAAGTGCATAGAGAACACCTGGCGACGACGTACCTGTGACCAAAGTCTGGTGTGTGGCAGTCCTGTCCTGGGTCAAGTGATCAAGTGAACAGTGGCGCAACAGGGCAGGAACTGAGAGCACCAGAGTACCAGGGAGATCCCTGAGCCTGCGGCTACAAGGAAGGTGAGAGTGGCCGCTGCGAGGCTGGGCTAACAGTTGCCGGGCTCGCCCAGTTTTGGTCTGATCATTAAGGAGGGGTGTCCTGGCTTGGACAGAAGGGCCCGCGACTTACAGTCAGGGAGAGTTTAGATTGCTTGTCTGCCAGGTATCTCGCTTAATTTAGTCTGTAGTCTGTAGATAATGATATCAGGCCGACAGCGAGGGGCGCCGCCTAAACCTCAATCGCAGCAACGTCAAAAGAGCGAGGAAAGCATTGATATTTGTGTCTCTACAAAGGAGTGTATGAATGATCCAGCTAAAATGGCAGTTACCCCTATAAATTCTGGTCAAGACTATAAAAATCAGGTTCACGTTAATCAGCCGTCTATTTAGAGCTTTTTTAAGTATCACCAAAAACAACAATAAAATAATGAGACTGACAATGACCGTTTATCACCTTCATCACCCTCATTGTCAATAAGTGTAAAAAGAGTTTGCCCGTGTGCAATAATACAATCTAAGTTGTCTCCAGAAATAGAGGAGTTAAAAGATGGAGGTAATTCTCAAGTTAAGACCAAAAACTCAGGCTTAGAAAAGGATGAAGTGTCGCCAACCCCCAAATCATTTCTAACAACCTCTGGTCAGTTACAGACAAAAGCCCAAATTCATTTGCAAGACTTTGCTATACAATCCGTTGTGATATCTACGGCTGACGAATCTTTAGCAACTAGACGGGAGGAGCTTTTTAAATCGCTAGTTAGTAGCCAAAGAGAGATCGGATCACTGATCAACATCTCCTCAGGCCAGGACCAGAACGTAAGCAATGAGGTCTTTATGTTAGGCTATGTCGCTGACGAGACAAAAACCAAGAGGGGGTGTCAAATATCAATACCAGTGATGGCTGAATTAGCATCTAGTCCAAATGGCCTAACTGATAAATTTGGTAATGCAAGGCCTTTTATTTCGGACCAGTCAAGTATAATTTTGGAGAACAACTTCATCAATGACAAATCATTACTGGTACCAGGTACTGCTAGTGCTGAGAATGTTCCCATCTCAAATGAGCAAAGTAAATCCACACAAATAGTTCTAAACAATCAGTTTATTTCAGTGGACTTATCTTTATTAACAAAATTTGATGGGAATTTCTAATCTAGATCTGGTGACATAGAAATTAGCCCTTCTAGCCCTGACCGTAGAATATGGGAGTGTTTACTCCACACTATGGATTCAATCACAAATGCTCTTAATTTTCACTCGGATAAATTAAATATCCAGGTAGATATTTTAAATACATTGGCTTCCCATGTAGTAGGGATAGATGCAAAACTTCTCCAATTTACCAAATTGATAACCAAAGTCCAATTGAATAAAGAGAATCAATAATAACCTGTACTTGTGCACAACTGATTGACAACATTTCAGATCTACCGTCAATCAATAGCTCTATAGTACAGGAAGTAAAACTGATGTTGGGTAGAACAGCCCAAGGTAAATTAATTACCAATAAAGATAAAATTAATTTAACTGTGGCAAAAAATAATTCAAATGATCTAGTTCAATCGGGATTGACCACCATGGAAAAATCAGTGAATTCACAAGAAAATGTGAATAGAGGAAATAGTAAAATTACCGATACGAATGAACAATCTGCCAATGATGCCATCAATTTAAAAATGTCTAAACTATCTCAAGATAGTCCTAAAAGTACTGAATCTAAGGATCATTTGATAGTGGATGAGGCGAATACGATCTGTCCTGAAGCAAATCAAGCATTAAGTGCTACTACAAACTCTGAGATTCTGTCCAAACGGGCAAGAAAAAAGTTAAGGAAAACCCACAATAAAATATCACAGGGAAAAAAACTCTCAAGGCTGTTGTAATCAAAGAACTTAATGAGCCTAAAGAGTCCGATATGAAAGCCCTATTTCCAATTTTTAGATCTGGGGAAGCACCTCTGGTCAATCAAAAGGTTAAACAAAACAGACAAACCATCTATATTCCCACCCCCGACGTGCCCAATGTCAGTATATGGTCTAAAATTTCTGTTCCATCGAAGTCAGGGGTCATTAAGCAAAAACAGTTTGGTCGATCAATGTGGAGAACAAAATACCTTCACTCAGAAAATTGTAAGTAATGTTGACCATCAAAGTCATAATGAGATTCATATTGGTATTCATGACCAAAAGACATTAGAAGCCCATGTATCAAGACAGTCGATAGTCCCTGTTTCCGGTCCTATCATTGGGAAGAGGGATCCAATTGGTTACATAAATAATTATTCCATAAATAAGGAGGAAACAGAGGCTATAGATTACTTGTATGAACTGAAGAAAGTAGTCTTTTGCCCTCAGTATACTACAAGAGGCCCTTATATCTTGAACCGTGGAAACATTCTGAAATTATTGAATGCAATTGCAGATTTGAAGGATGTAACATCAGATGATTTGGAATCAGTGGAGTTTAAGAAAGATTGTAATAACTTTTATAATGAAATAACTGTTACAACTTGGCAAAGTGATGAAATTGTCAGTAAAATATTCACTAACAATAATCAATTTGAGAAATGGGGCATCAAAGTTTGGAGAATTTATGGGTCTCAATATACGACTTTGTTGATTCCGAGTAGGTCACCTTGTAGCCCGGACTTAAAGATCTGTGAACAAAAAATAGGTCCGGAACCTCATGTTAGAGTTCTGAAAGGTACCTCTGGTCCATCAACAAAGTTGAATTTGTCGTTCGGTATTAAGATCACGAGTTGTCAACCAGGTCTTCGAATATGTGAAGAGTCAAAGAAAGAAACCAATCCGGTTGAAGATTGGAGTTGGCTTTCGTCGAAACTGGCAAATGGAAACCCTGTGAAGAACGATTGATGCCCAAATTCTCTTGAAAAAGTATTAGAACCTTTTAAAATCTGGTCCTAGAACACAAATGGTCTTAAATCACTTCTTGAAGATCTAGATGTAATAAGTTTTCTTAAAACCTTTGACATATTAATGCTCCAGGAAACTTGGAATATGTTTAGTGAACCCCTTATTGGTTATTGTGAATATTCAAATGTGGCTATTCGTAAGGCCTCTACTGGTCATCCTAGTGGCAAACTCTATCCATTTATGTTTCTGTTAACTTGGATGTTAAACATTTTGAGATTGACCTTCAGGCAAAATGGATACAGTGTATTAAATTAATTTCCAAGCAATCTATTATTTTTTTTAATGTCTATATAAGTTCCAAAAATAAGGTTAAATCCACTCAACTTTCGTGCTTATGGGAAACAGTAAAAGTGTTATATTATGACCATTTAGATTCAATGATAATCATTTCTGGTGATTTCAACACGCACCTTTTTACTTGTAAAAAGCTGAATATACATTCGAAAATGTTATCCCAATGGATTAATTCCTAGTTTATAAAATCTAATTTTAAGATTATGCAAGACGTAGATAATACACCGACATGTAATAAAACGTGTAGTCCCTCTATTATTGATTACTCCATAATTTCTGGGAAACTTTTTAATTCACTACAAAGTTATCATGTATTACCAAGGATTGAGAGTGATCATAATCCACAAGTTATTTCTCTTGCTTTTTCTTTTGATTATTTACCAGAAACAAGAACAATCAAAACTGCTCCTATTCAATTTAACCTTAAAAGGTTAATATGGAATGAGAGAACTGAAAAGGATATATTGGAAGTCCTTTCCCGTTTAATTTTAAATGTCCAGGATGCTATTGCTGAAGGAAAATCTGTGGTTGCTCTTTGGCCTTGTTTGTGTACCGCTCTTTTGGCTAATTTTCCTAATTCTAAACCCTCACAAGGTGTAACTTTGACCTCAAATAATCCAGGGTGGTTTTCTAATGGTTTACTATACCTTAAAATAAGTCTTAATAAAGCAATAAGAGCATTGTATAGGAAAGCGAAAGGAACATCTAATTTTGTTGTATCACAACAAATTAGACAACTGAAAAAGAATACAAGAACGAAATATGGAAGGCTAAACAAGCGTACTATGAAGGAATTTGGTCTCAATTACATTTTTCATCTAAAACTAAAGATTCAAGGTTATTCTGGGGTATTATTAATAATCTTGAACTTGGTAATCATAGAGGCAATAGTGCCAATATTGAAGAATTAAGCTGGGTAAACTTTTTTAATAACCTTAAATCTGTTCCTCCGGGCCCACAGTATGATTCTGGTAAAATTAATTCTGCCCATCATGGCCAGTAAGAAAACATAAAAAATGGCGGGTCAGACTTAAGTGTCTATGATCCATTAAGTTCTTTTGATAAAGATGGTCGGTAGAAAAAGTTAAAAAAGTAATAAATAATATTAGATCAAATGGAGCTCCTGGTCTGAATGGAATCCCGAACATAGTTTTTAAAGCAAATATAAAACAATGGCCAGAGGTATTAACACTTTTATTTAATGATGTGCTTAAAACAGGTTTTATTCCCGGATCATGGTAGGGAAGTATCATCCAACCAATATACAAAAGTGGTCCCCAAGGCAATCCCGCAAATTATCATTTAATCGCCTTGACAGATGTGGAAGCGAAAATATTTGCTAGTTGTCTTTTCGAAGAACTGGAAGCATGGGCCCTGAGAGAGGATCTGATTCCAAATTTACAAACTGGTTTTAGAAAGGGAGAATCGATTAACACAAATTTGATTTTATTTACGTTATTGGGCGATAGAGCCAAATATAGGAAACAAAAGTTTTATATTTGTTTCATTGATTTAAAATCCGCCTTTGATTCTGTGCCACGAAATGTATTATGGTCGAAGCTAATTAATTGGGGCATATCTAACACTTTATTAAAGATGATCAAATTATTATACTCCAATACATGGGTACAGATCAAAGTCGGTGACGGAAGACACACAATTCGTCGCCTTGAGACCAATATTGGCAAAAAACAAGGTTGTGTCTTGGCACCTTGCCTTTTTAATCTTTTTATGTCGGATCTCCCAGCTCATTTTAAACATGTTAATGTCCACTCTCCTGCTATTTTGGGAAAAGAGATTAAATATCTACAATATGCCGACGACACCATTTTATTAAGCCAAACTGTTATAGGATTAAAAAGATTAATAGATTCTTTTAACCAATATGTTACTCAAAATTGTCTAAAAATAAATAAAAAAAAGACAAAAATAATGACCGTGGGAAAAAGTAAACTAGGATTAAAAGACTGGACTATCAATGGTTTGGTCATTGAATGTGTAAAATTGTAAAAATATTTAGGAATCACATTTGATGATAGTATGTCATTTAGGCAGCGCTTTAATAACCTTGAAGCTAAGGGAACATCACTATCATTTGCTTTTAGAAAATTGAGAGATAAGCTATTATGCCCAAATTATGACCACCTGTTGAAGGTTATGAAAGCAAAGTTAATTCCATCCTTGGATTACGGTTCCATTATTTTTGCGGCAAAAAAGCAAAAATTCTTGATGCCATTGAATTGAGGACATATAAATCCGTTTTTAGGATTCCATATATATATGAGCAGTGCCAATATAAGACTAGAATTTGGTCTAAAAAAAACAAATATTGGCCCGACAATCTACATTTTTAAAGACCTTATTGTCATTGTCTCGTGCTGAAGAGGGTTCTCTTGCAAACCAGTGTTAGCATGAGATGAATAGAAGTGAATATGCGAGTAGTTGGCAAACATACTTAAATGAGTGTCTAAGTAATTTTGAATGTCCAAATTTAGAAGATGAAGTCAGGAGTAAAGTGGTTTATAAAAAATCAATCAACCAATCAGCTATCTTATTGTCATCTATAATAGATAAAGATGAACTAAGGGAAAAAAACACCTATGGTCATTTGCTATCTCCTTTGGTAAACTGGTTCCCCAACCTCATTTGTTGTTTCATTTAAAACCCTTAATTAAGAATATAGGGGCATATTATCAAGGGATTTATCTCCGCTTTTTTGGCTTTAAAATCCAAGAAAGTGGAGACAAAACTATCTCCCTATCAGCAACAGGGTGCTAACACGCAAATTTGCATGTTAGCACCCATTTTCTCTACGCTTCCCCTTGCATCTCTAATGAGATGCAAAGGGGGCGTTCCGGAGAAAAATAATAGGAGAAATGTTGTTAAGCGACATTTCTCCTATTATCAAGGATTTCGCTAACCCTGTTAGTGATAAAAAAAGCAGCGCTAACCGCGGTTAGCACTGCTTTTTTTTACACCTGGTATTTTCCTGACTTAGCCATGATATCCTATGGAAGGTGGATATCATGGCTATGTTTGTGAGCCCCTATCATCAAGCTAACGCCAAACTTCGAGAGATTATCGTTGGTTTTCCAGCGATAATCTCTCATTTGGCAGGTAGCGCGAGGATTTTTATCACTTCTGAGATAAACCTTGCTAATAGCAAGTTATCTCTGCCATAATTTCCTGTGATGCTTAGCGTTAAAAATTCGTTGCTAAGCCTCGTTAGCGATAAATATCGCTAATCGTTGGTAATATGCCCCACATTTATGTTATTACGGTTTGGGAGATATCCAACTAAAGATGGAATACCAAAATGGGAAAACAAGTGGCCCTCCAACCTATGTAGGTTATGTGGTTCTTGTGAGGAAACCTTAGTGTATAAAATAACTTTATACCCACAATTGTTAAAAGAGCGGAAGACCATCTTAAAGTCTATTTTTAATGAATTGGGAGTAAGATCTTGTAGAAACGCCATCTTTTTATGTTTAAGTGGAGCTACCACCCGTCTTATTTCCCGATTTGTTAAGTTTATTTTTATAGCTGAAAAGAAACTTTGTAATAGAGACAATTTAAGTGAAAATATTTATGCTACGAAAATTATTTTAAAAGCTGCAATGATTTTCTTGGGTTATGCATTGTCTTTAACCCCTTCCATGCTGCCGTCGGCCATTGGCCGACGGCAACGCTACCTCGCTGGTGCTGCCGTCGGCCAATGGCCGACGCGGCCCCGCCTGTTTTGCGGAAGTGCCGCACTTCCGCAAAATCGCAGGCGCAGTAGAAGGGTTAAACCATAGTTGTTAGGGTTTGATAGCCCAAGTGCGTTTTTTTTATATCGCTATCAAAGTTTTTAGGGATAGTGTGGGCATTCTGAAGTCTGGCTAAAGTCTATTATTATAAATGCACTTTCTAACGCAATTTTACTATGGTTGGTTGTTTTTCATGTACCATTTATTCTAAAGTTTATTTGGCATATTGACAACTTTAGCTGCTAGCACAAGGCACCTTAGTTGCCTCGTGTGGCTCCCCGGCCCTATGCCCCTTAGCACGGTGCTATAAGCTGTATTACCCCCAAAACCCGGCTCAATCTTGCGCCGCTGGGTAGCATCTCACCGCGCCACCCTCCTGGCTGAGTTTCGGGGCTGCGGGGTACCCAGGCGCCCCGTTGTGACCATTGCTGAGGAACCCGGGGAACCGGCATCATGGCGTCGAGGAGCCGAACTGGTCTGACGGCGCTGGTGTAGGAGAAGCGTTCTACACAGCCGAAATCGGTGAGCGACATCTGAGCCTCGGCGGCGGCCACTTGACTGGTGCCGGCGGTCCCTGCTCCGGAGCACCGAGCGAAGACCCGGTGGGTCCCCACCACTCTAGCCCCCGGCTCTGGGCCTACACGACGAACGACCGGGACCTCCTCCGGCGGGAGTGAACCCGATCGAGGTTACCGCATCTCCCCTGCTGCCTGCCTACAGCGCGCACCCCGGTCCGACCCCCCCTCAGAAGCCCAGTGCCACCAGAGGGCCTCGCTTCGGGACCGGGACGCTGCCCACCTGCGCCGGCTCTCCCACTGGGACTACGCCGCACTTGAGCCCCCGGGGCAGGGGCTAACTCTGAAGAGGCGGATCGCCGCGCCGGCGCTCTTGGTGGGACATGCCGGCGGCATCGGCGCCTGGGCCCCCCCCCGCACCGCACTTTGGCCCTACTATCTCCGGCCCCCCATCTAGGACTTCACATCAACGAGGGACCTCGCCCTGGGGCTGGAGCACCGCCGGCCGCTGCCGGCTCTTCTGCTGGGTAAGCACCGCACTTGACGCCCCGGCGTGGGTCCTAATTCTGACGTTGGGCGGCCGGCGCGTTCAGCGAGCCCGCCTGGCAACACCAGCACCTGGGCCCCACCACGCCGCGGCTCATGCCTGCCACCCCAGGCCCCCCGGGGATCCGGAGGTCGGAGGGCCGTCCACGAGGTCCCGGGCCACATGGGGCCTTGCCCTGCTATTGGGACCCTCCGGCTCCAGCTCCAGCTTGTGTGCATCCTCACGTTACGCCACTGACTCACGCTACATCTGTACTTGAGCGGGCTCTGACTTGGGCCCTGGGAGCGATACTGGGCGGCCGGCCGGCCTGTTGCCTAGTTCCCCGGTTCCCCGGCCGGGGGCCAGGTCACTCCCACGCGCCTGGAGAACATCAGCGCCCCTAGCGCCCACGACAGCGGCTGCACGGTGCACATCCCACTAACGGACCCTCCACCTCCGAACACACCAACGAGAACATCCCGGCCTCGTTGCCCGGGACCGCCTGTACGTCTCCTCCGCCACACCTGTCCTGGAACCCCTGCGGACTTCCCGCACAGCTATTCCGCCTGGCCTCTGCACGCCGCCTGCGGTACGTCTGCGACTGGCTGCCAGGGAGCTCCACCCGGCTCCGGACACCTTCTCCGCGAACACATTGGCAGACGCACCAGGCCGGGCGGCCCCTGAGCTCCACGGAGTGCCGTCTGAGCCCCGCTTTCCCCCCTGTCTGAATCCACAGGTTCCTGGCTTGGCCAACATGGCTCACTCCAACCGCAAGGGGAATCGGAACATTGTGGATCTGTTGCATAAATCTGCACCAAAAGTGGAGAAGACCCAGACGGCGGCCTCCCCGAAGCCTCAAGCGAGCCCACAGGGACAAGAGGATGACGCCGCCCCCATCACCAAGGCCTTCCTTGGCTCCCTCTTCAACACCCTGAGGGAGGACTTCCAAACCCTGAAACAAGAACTTGCGGGGGAGCAAAGAGAGCTGCGTCGAGACTTAGACGGCCTGGGCGAGCGGGTGGCTTCGGTGGAGGATGCGGACCATACACGCAGCATGAAAGTGGAAAGGCTACAGCAAGAGATTCTCCGGCTCCAGGACCAACAAGTGGACCTGCAATCGCACTCAGAAGACCTCGAGAACCGCTCCAGGCGGAACAACATAAGGGTCCGCGGAGTTCCATCAAACACTGAGAAGTCTAACCTGGTCGAATATTTACAAGAACTGTTCCGGGAGATTCTGGGTGAACCCCAGGACTTCGCGATAAGAATCGACAGGGCGCATAGAGTGGGCCTTGCGCGCTGCGCCCCGGCCCCTCCACCGGACATCTTGGCTTTCCTCCCAGACTTTCCCCTCAAGGAACGCATTCTGCGGGAAGCCCGCAGGACACAACCTATCCATTTCCGCGATGTACCTGTGGCTCTTTTTCAGGACCTTTCCTCCATCACTCTACAGAAGCGCAAGTCCTTTCGGATAGCAACTAACTTCTTGAGAGACAATGGCATACCATATTCCTGGGGTCACCCATTTCGCTTGATCTTTAAGTGGAAAGGCTCGCTCCATCAACTCAGATCACTCCGAGACACCTGCGCCCTCCTGAACATTGAACTGCCGGAGGGACCCGGATCCAGAGACGCATCCCCACATAGATCACAAGAGGACTCGTCCCAGCGGCCAAGGGACGGTTGGCAGACGGTGCGCTGGAGGCGCTCCCTGAGAAATGTCTTGAAGCCGGACCCAGCTACTGTCCCACAGGAGAGGGAGGCGGCTGTGCAGGAAGTGGCGGACAACACTGCGACGGATCAGTAAGACAATGTAATTTTGGGGGTTCTCTTTCACGCTACGATCACCTGGGGGGAAAGGTCGGGGAGCCGCCAATCCGGCCGCTACCATGGTACCCCTACTTATGACTTTCTACGGACCTGTGTCACACACATGTAGGCCCGAGACTCTAATTAGTTCCAGTTCTGGGGATTGTTTTGGGGGTTGTCTTGGGGTGGGGGAGGGGGTGGAATTGGGAATGGAGGGGGGTTCTATGGAGACTGGGGAAGCTCACCCTGTTGGGGTTAGGGAGGGTCCTTGGGGTTGGGGGGTAGGAGGGACAGGGGGGGACGTTGTTGCGGGCGGGGCACGGGGTGCGAGGGCGGGGACCAGTATGCCAAGGGATCTGCACAGGGTTCAAAAGCTGCCTATGTTCTTCCATACGCAAATGACTGACACACTCAAAGTATTGTCTCTCAACGTCAAAGGTCTCAATAACCCGATTAGGCGGAGGGCGGTCATCTCTTACTTGGAAAACTCGGAAGCTGACATCTGTTTATTGCAGGAAACTCACCTCCTGCCCAAAGACTGGCACAGGATGCGCTCCCGGGCCTTCCCCCAGCAATTCTTTTCCTCTCTCCCATCCAGGAAAGCTGGGGTAGCCATTCTTGTGTCCCGACGTTTCCGAGGCCGGGTGGGAGCCAAAACAGGGGAGATCAAGGGGCGCCTCCTGGCATACACCTTCCTTATAGGGAATGGCGCATTCACGATAGGCTCCATCTACGCTCCCAACACGAGTCAAGAAACATTCCTGAAAGCTGCACTTTCCGAGGCGCTACGATCACCTCACTCTCAGCTGATCATTGGGGGGGACCTCAATCTTGTTATGGACACAACTATGGATTGATCCGGGCACCGCTATGGTGACACTGGCGCGCTTTCAGGCGCAGGCAGATCATGGTTACAGGAAAGGGACCTTGTAGATCTCTGGAGAGCGACACACCCCAACACAGCGCGCTACACCTTCTATTCCCATGTACACCACACATATGCGCGTCTAGATCACTTCTTGGGCCCCTCGGAACTAATTCCTCACATTGCCGAGATCTCCATCATCCCGACGGCCCTCTCTGACCACGATGCGGTGGAACTAACACTCAGGGTGCCCAGGTCTCCGCGCAAGCCGGGCTCTTGGAGGCTCAATGAGCCCCTCTTGCAAAGACCAGCCGTTGTCAAACAGCTTCATCAATGCATCTCGGATTACCTTGTCACTAACGACACCCCTGCAATCTCGATATCCTCTCTTTGGGGAGCCTTGAAGGCTGTGGTTAGGGGGGAACTGATAGCAATCGCCGCCGCTGACGCCAAGGTTCGCAAAGAGAAAAGGGCTGACCTCACGGCACAAGTAGCTGAACTGGAGAGAGTTCACAGTCGCACGTGTGCCCCGAGAATCTGGCGCCAGCTGAAGGCCGCTAGGGCTCAATTGGCCAGTCTCGACACTGACAGAGCGGAGTTCGCTGCTCTTCGTCTCCGCCACACGTATTACGTGGGAGGCAATCGGACCGGACGCCTCTTGGCAAGCGCCTTAAAAGCCAAGACTCAACGCTCGAAAATAACCGAGCTACGGGACGAATCCGGTAACACTCTTACAGATGAGACGCAGGTAGCCTCTGCCTTTTGCTCCTTTTATGCCTCCCTGTACAGCGCGGATAGAGCGTCACCTACCGCTGTTGACGAATATTTGCTATCAGTCAATATCACGCCACTTTGCCCAACGAAATCAGAGGCCCTGGATGCTCCTATTCGCCTGGACGAGATTCTTGCTGCCATCGCACGCCTCCGCCCGCTCAAATCACCGGGCCCTGATGGTTTCTCGTCGGGCTTCTATAAAATCTTTGGCCGCACTTTAGCTCCTATACTAACGAGACTGTTTAATTCCTTTGAGGGTCCAAGCTCCATCCCGCCGGACATGCTGGCGGCTGACATAGTGGTGTTGCCCAAACCGGGTAAGCCCCCGACGCACTGCTCCGCGTACCGCCCCCATCTCCTTACTTAATTTGGACTTGAAACTGTTCACGGGGGTTTTGGCGGCCCGTCTGGGCCCTTGCCTCCCAGGAATCCTTGAACCGGACCAATCGGGCTTTGTCCCAAACCGCCAGTGCAGCGACAATACTAAGCGACTACTGCACCTCGTGGACAAAACTCATTTCCAGGACTCGGAATCAGTGCTGCTGGCCATCGACGCGGAGAAAGCATTTGACCGCGTCGACTGGACCTACCTACAAGCAGTCTTGCAACGATACCATCTGGGCGACCAATTTCAGGCCTGGATCGCGAGCTGCTACCACCGCCCCATGGCCCGGTTGAGGCTAGGTGGCCTTAAATCAGACCCCTTCGAGATACAAAGGGGCACTCGTCAGGGGTGCCCTCTCTCGCCCCTTTTATTCGCCCTCTATGTGGAGCCCTTGGCACAGAAAATTCGAGACAATCCCCGCATTTGTGGCGTCTCCTTCGGCCACGAACCCCACGTGGTGGGACTCTATGCCGATGATATTATAGCTGCTTTAGACCACCCGTTCGGCTCCGTACCAGCTTTCCTGGAGGAACTGGAGGACTTTTGAGCGGTATCTGGCTTCAAAATCAACCGGGGGAAATCCCTGATATTGCCCCTAGGCAGCTATGCCCATCCTAATGCCCCGATACCTGACTTTGGCTGCGATCTGCAGACTTCCACGCAACTCCCGTACTTGGGAATAACCCTTACCTCATCCACTGACTCGACGGTAGCCCTTAATTATAAAACACTGTCCACCCAAATCCGAGCCGACCTCGCGCGATGGTCGAAACAGCCCCTCTCTTTGCTAGGACGCGTAGCAGCAGTAAAAATGTCCGCTCTACCTAAGATCCTGTATGTCTTCCAGACTCTCCCGGTACTGCCACCGCCAGGCGTGCTCGCCGACCTACAACATGCTATCCACCAGTTCATCTGGGAAAGGAAGCGTGCACGGCTGAATAAACAAGTGGCACATAGAAGTGTCGATGAGGGAGGCCTCGGTATCCCTAACCTCCTACAATATTTTTGGGCCTCACAGCTCCGCTACTTAGTGGAATGGTACAGACCCGAGTCCGAGAAACGGTGGTTGTTTCAAGACAGGGCGATGGCTCGGACATCGCTGTGGAAGATCCCGTTTCTTGCCCGCCGACATAGACCACGATACCTCCTACGCTCCCCTATCACGCGCGCCATCATGAAGACCTGGGACTCGGTGGCGGTCAGGAGGGGCCTAACGGCCTTCCCTTCCCCACTCACTCCACTCTTTGATAACCCGGAGTTCCCACCGGGCACCGACCCTCGCGCCTTTCTACAATGGCGGGTTACGGACTGCCGCTCAGCCAGCCATCTCTTTGACGTGGAGGGATTTCTCCCTCTTGCCGATGTCACGCAGGGCTACGGAATAAACAAACCCCACATGTACCAATACTTCCAACTCCGCCACTGGCTCCTGAATCCGGAGTGTGCCCCCCTGGTCGGTCGGCAGATGACATCATTCGAACGCTGGCTGGTGTCGAAGGACTCGGATAAACACCTTATCTCAGAGCTTTACAAGATGCTATCCCCCGAGACAGACCCAGTTAAGACAGCGGGGCAGAGACGCTGGGAGTTGGAACTCGGAAGGGCACTCTCGCCCAAAGAATGGGGTTTCATATACTACAGAGCTGCACACACCACTCGCAATACTGCTGCTAGGGAATCTGCGGTGAAACTGGCCATTTATTGGCATCTTACCCCAGCACGACTCAATCAGGGCAACCCTCTCCGAAGCGCGCTGTGTTGGAGGGGCTGCGGCGAAAGGGGTACTCTAACCCATCTCCTGTGGGAATGTAGCGAGTTGCAGGGATACTGGAAAGCAGTTTTAGACGACATAGACTCCACTTTGCAACGGAAATCCCACGCTTTCCTGCATACACAATCTTAGGACTACCCAACGCGCTCACATTTCCCTTGCGCTCACCTCGTGGCAGGCAGATGGGCATCGCCATGCAAGCGGCATCGCAACACATCCTGTCGCTATGGGGCTCTACCACATTACCTACCCACACTGGCTGGCTAAACAAACTATGGTTCACGCTAGGCATGGAGCGTATCCAGGCCACGCTTACACACACTGCTGATTCATTCCAGAAAACCTGGCAACCTCTCCTGTCACTCCTGTCCAGAGAATTTCATGAAATCACGTGCCCAAAATACCTCCGCATTTTGCGGCTCACGGACCAGCCACGAGACCCAACATGAACCTGCACATTTTGATGCACACACATCTGGTGGTGCTATGATGGAAGCTTTGGACAACAGGCATACTGGTCGGGGAGGAGGGGGGGGAGGGAAGGTGGGTTTTGGGAGGGGGGTTGGGTTTTTCTTACTGTTTTGTTCGATTACCACTCTTATGTGGCTCTTTTCTCGGACTTTGGGCAGCGCATATCCACATGGGCATGGCTTATTTGCTTCTTTATCGATTCATAGAGAAGACGTGTTTGTCTGTCTCGCTCGCCATATCTGCCTACTGCATGAGTACTGCATTGTATTGCCTGTCCTTTTTGTTCTTAAAAACTCAATAAAAATACATTTGAAATTAAAATTAAAAGTTTATTAGCGTAATTGTACTTTAGTCAAATTTGTCCTAAATGTTATTCTTTTGTGCCTTTTTTTATTTCTGTATGTCTTATTGTTTTAAAGTATTGTATATTGGGAATTATAGCTGCTGGCACAATGCATTTTATTTTTGCAAATTGATTATTTGCAGTCAAACAAACTATGTTAGGGCTTAGCTGTAGATTTTGGCTTGGATATAAATGTACACTGTATCTGCATATGTTTTATCTAATTTTGTTTTGGACATGTACTTTGCTGATTGAAAATGATTTTAAGTAATCAACAAATAAATATATCTACTTACTCGTGCTCATGTAAAGCACTCCAATACTTGTGTTTGCATTACATAAAACTGCAGATAATGCACAAAGAGGTAAAAACAATGCTTTAAAAATAAACAAGGAAAGACATATAGATACCCATGTTGTGGCTGATTTGTACAAAGTGAAACCAGATAACATGGATAAATTGCAGCTACCCTGCTTAAATTGTGTGATCTTAGGCAAATATTTTATTTCACCAAAGCTCCTTTTTCTTTAGTAGTGAATATAAAAGCACTTTCAAATATGTGAGTTCAGAATACTAGTTGCTCAAAAACCTATTGTGTTTGCCACTTAGGTCACTAATGTTTCATTTTTAAAAACTATCACTTCTAATAAGTACTTATCAGTGCAGTGTTATGATGTGACATCAAAGCGTCCACATGTTATATAAGTACATTTTTATTTAATTGAAGAGACTTAATCATATTTTTGGTGATGATTGTTGCATGAACCACATGGCAAATATTTTGAGGGTTCGGGTCGTGCAAGGGGTCTTAGATCCAGAGCACATTATTGCCTCGGCTCTCCTTGTTAATTTGTTGGCTCGCCCACCTCTATGTACGTACATGTTTCCGTTGGGCGTCTGGAGCTTGGTACATTCTTATACTGCGTACTCGGAAGTAAAGAGAGAAACACTTTTGGTTCATAAAACCAATTGTTAGGAAATCGATATTTTTGGAAACATGTTAGTAAAGTTGTTAAAGTCCAAACAAATCCACTTCTTCACACGTACTAAAATATAATCCCACGTAGCGGAAGCTCACGTATCCAAGTCGGCGCGCGTGTTAACAACTTCATGCCTTTCCCGGCCCCTCCCCTTCGAACGTTCCACTCTGGTTTTTTAGGCTTTTGAACCAGAGACGACGGTTACTCTCGACGTCTTTACAGGAATGGAGATGTTGAGTTTTCACATCTCAACCTGACCCTTTGACGGAGCAGAGACCAAGCCACTGATTTGGAGCCAAACGATGGAATACTATTTGTCTTCTCTTCCACAGCTTCATTATGGACGTGGTATCACCGGCGAGCCTGTGAGTATGAGACAAATGAGCTACAAAAGCGGCTGGCTAAAGGGGTGCGCTTATCTCTAACGGGGCTTTGCAGTCTCCGAAATATTTGGTTTCGATCTGCATCAAAGCCCGGGGTGCTTGCTAGAGCCCTGTGTCATACTTACCGATTCCTTCAGTGCTCGTCACTTTGGTGCTAGCAAGTGTATTTTATCTATCTATGCCGTGGCCGTGAACATAAATAAATGTGTGGCTCAATAACTTATTTTACTTAGAGCAAGTGTTATAATAAACGCATCTTCATTCATGTATTTGTAAATAGCTAATCAAGGTCAAATTGCATATACTACAGTGAAATTGATTTTAGAAAGATGATGTTCGCTCCCTCACAGATTTCGTGTTACCCAGGCAATCAACTTTTTTAACGACCACATGGCCTCTTTAGTGTGATTATTACCTTTCTACATGCATTTAACCTCTTGGTACTGGGTTTTATTTAAATTTCCCTCTTTTTTCAAACAAATACACATTTAAACAAGCATTGGCAAAGCCAACAAGAACCCATGACTTTGGCAATGTGTTTTTGCCAAGTTGTATACCAGTGTGGCTGCGGTTCAGCATGGCTAAATATTATTGGCGTGGATTGTCCTAGAGTGGAGTGGGGGAGTAAAGTGTCGTAGACTGGATTTTTTTGAAGTAGAGTGGAATAGGGGAGTAGAGTTCAGTGGCAGAGAGTGGCGTGGGGTGAGGTGGAATAGGGTGCAGTGGGTTGGAGAGGATTAAGGTAGTGAGGTGTATTGGATTGGAATAAATTGGGGTAGACTTTATTGGGGTAGAATGGGTTGGATTGAGTTGGGTAAATTAGATAGAGTAGGTTGATTGGTTTAATTGTGTGGGGTATATTGAAATGGGGTGTGGTGGATTGGATTGGGGTTGATTGAAGTGGGGTGGATTAGATTAATTTGGGCTGGATTGATTGGAGTAGAGTATGGTGGTTTGGAGTGGGGTGAATTAGAGGGCACAGGAGTGTGATGTATTAGACTAGAGGGGGGTAGATTTACTAGACTGGATGGGGTAGAGTGGGGTGGAATGGACTTGAGTGGGGTGGATTGGAGTGTGGTGGCATGATGGATTGAATGGGGTGGACTAAATTGGGGCGGAGTAGATTGGATCGGGGTACAGTGGGTGGATTGGATTACAGTGGGGGTTGGGAGGATTGGAAAGGGTTGGATTTGAGTGAGTAGATTACAGTGGAGTAGGGGGGATTGAAATGGGTTGAAGTGGGTTTGAGTGGAGTGGGGTGGGGTGGATTGGAGTGGGGTGAAACTGAGTGAGGTGGAATTGAGTGGGGTGAATTGGATTTGGGTGGATTTGACTGAGATTTGGTGTATTTGAGGTCTACCAATCTAGCGATTTTTAATTTTCAAAGAATCCATAGTCTGTTGACACACAGCTGACACTTGTTTCGTCGAAAAGATGACTTTTTCAAGGCTCCTAAGGCTTTTGAAGTGAGGTAAAAGGATTTAACTGCGCCTCGTGTGCAAGTGCCACAAAGAAGTCCTTGGAGCTCCAAGGATAAATATGTTCAAAGCAAAAAGGTCTTAATTTCTAATGATCTCTGTACCCATACATGTCGGGAGAACACGAAAGCTGCTACGGGCATGGGCCTCTTCCTCGGGCCAACTTTAACACCTGTTTGCACGCTGTCCTCATTTACCTGTTGGGGAACGCTAACATTATTTAAGCATATACGTAGATCCAGAGGTCATTAGAAATTGACCATTTCGCTTTAAACATATTTGTAGTGGGGGGCGCAGCAGGGTGGATTGGAGTAAGCATATTGTTTTGGACTGCAGAGGGGGCAGATTTGAGTTAGCGGATTGGAGTGGGGAAGGTTGTTTTGGATTGGAGTGGGGAAGATTGGAGTGGGGTGATTGGAGTGGGGCAGGTTGTTTCGGATTGGAGGGGTTGGATTACAGTGGGACCGATTACTTTGTATTAGAGTGGGCAAATTGGAGTGGGGCAGATTGCTTTGGGTTGGAGTGGGGCAGATTGTTTTGGATTGGAGTGGGTCTTTTTGGAATGGAGCACATCGGAGTGGGGCAAGTTGGAGTGGGGAAATTGTTTTCGATTGAGTGGGGCAGATTGGGGTGGGGCCAGTTGGAAAGGGCAGGTTGTTTTGGATTGGAGTGGGGCAGACTGGAGTGAGGCAGATTGTATTGGAGTGGGGTGGGCTGATGTTTTGGGGATTGGAGAGGGGCAGATTGTTGTTTTGGATTGGTGTGGGGGAGATTGTTGTTTTGCATTGGAGTTGGGGAGATTGTTGTTTTGGAGTGGGGCAGATTTCAGTAGGACAGTTTGTGTTGAAGTGGGGTAGGTTGTTTTGGAATCAGGCCGGTTAGTGGGGTAGATTGTTTTGAATTGGAGTGGGGCAGATTGTTTTGGAAAATACAAATCCTGAATAGGATTAAAAACTAAGAAATGGTGATGATCTAGGGGATAATTAGGACCCCTTTGTCTCTCCTTACTGCTTCTGTCATACATACACATTATTCCTAACCAGGGAACCCATGATTAAAGATTATGAAGGGTATTCCTGAGGTAGTTTTACACTGTCTCTTTATATGTAGTTTACTGCGTGAATATATGTTTGTATTGTCTTCCCCCTCCCTTTGTTTCATCCTAGGCGTTGGACTGCGCAGGGATGTTTTAGCAGCCCTATGATTAAACATGCCACTACCTAGTGGGTGATGGCAAATTTTTTTGGGAAAACATATTTTATTAGTCGATTCGCATATGTCATGCAGGGCTCTGCACACCAGAGTCATCTGCCAAAGCAATCTCAATACATTTGTTACAGTAACCGACTGTAGTTTCTCCCCTCCCTGTACTCCTCCCCCCTCCATGACCAACAATACAAAACATTGGGGCATTAAATGAAAACACCCACACACCCCCAACTCCCTCCCTCCCCCCAAAGATCACACAGATCCATACTACCACTTCTTCAGTATTAAAAGGAGAATGTTTAGAAGGTCCCAGTCCAGACTACCACCCTCTTTGCTCCTTCCCCCTGCACCCCTATACAGGATCCTCGGCTCAAACCAGCTGCATAGGCTGCTCTATCGCCGGAGGTTCCAGTTAGAGACCTCGATACTCCACCCATCGCTTCCATATTTATAATGTTTACGCGGACACCCCCTGGCCACAAATATGGGTTGCTCCAGACCCATGCAGATCTCCAGGCCATTTTTCCAAGCCGCCACCGAGGGGACCCTCGTCGCCTTCCAAGCTTTGGCAATTTCTCGTTTCACCAGGGTAAGGCCGAGCAGCAGAAGGTGTTGTTTATAAATATTGCCCCCCGCCCCCTCCATTACATGCAACAGTGCCAGCTGTGGCATACGGGTAAGCTCCCAGCCCAAAACTTCAGAGAGGCAAGTAAACACCCCCCTGCAGAAGCGTTCCAGTGACGTGCACAGCC
This sequence comes from Lissotriton helveticus, assembly GCF_964261635.1. NCBI lineage: Eukaryota > Metazoa > Chordata > Amphibia > Caudata > Salamandridae > Lissotriton > Lissotriton helveticus. The sequence goes on from NC_136069.1 coordinate 1,218,347,458, forward strand.
AAACTGTGTGGATAAACGTGCCCTCCGCCCAGCCACAGCGAAGGCATTCTGGGGAGGCAATCACCCCTACCCGCCAAAATTGCGTCCTAGTGAAGTAGACCCTGTGGAGGTATTTGAATTGGACTAGGCGAAGCCGCATCGCTATGGCCGCTCACCGCGGGGCTGCTAGTGCCTCCGTCCAGTCCTCCTCTTCCAGCCCGCTTCATCTGCCTCCCAGTCCCCTCGAAGTTTCTGAAGTGTAAGGGAGCAATGTCTGATCAGGGACTGATAAATACGCGAAATCTTTTTGTCCTGTAGATCCCCCATAAAGATTTTGGGTGATGGCAATTTTGAACAAGCATTTGCAATGCAAATGTTACCACGCATTTGTGAGAGTTAGAGGTATTGGCGATGTAAATGACAATGTATTTTGCCCGTGTGTTTTGGTTTGGAGTGTAGTGGATGTATGTGGTGTGGAGTGAAAGAAAACTTACCGTACGGACAATTCCTCCGGATCTGTTGCAATTGCTTCTACAAAGATGAGTACAATCTACATGCCAATAGTTTGGTAGAAAGATTACTTGAGTGCGGCTACCTAAAAAATTGGTAAGATCTGCGATGAAGAGAGCCTGGTGGACCCCTAGAGAAACACTACCACAGAAAAAAGAAAAATGGACTCTACAAAGACAAGAATGTGTAACTACCTTTTGACCAAATTCTAATCTTTTGAAAAAACCATGAAACGCAACTGGCATTTGGTCAAGAATCTGGATTCATCATTTTCAAATCCCTCATTATTTGCGTTTAAAAAGGAGAAAAGTCTGTCAAACCATATATTCAGGGCAGCTCTGGGAAAAACGCTAAAACAACATTATGAGAACTAATAGATTTAACACAGGTGATAGGACACCATAAATGCAGCACTTGCACATATTGTGAACAAATGATCGAAGGGTCACTGTTTAGTCACCACGGAATTCATTGGAAGCATGACACATTTACGAACTGTAAAACCAAATATGTTGTCTATGGGGTTTTATGTCCATGTTCTATGTTATAATCAAAAATGTGAGGGAGGGTCTAGGGGACAGTATTTAAAGACCAGATTAACCCCACACCCCTAAACAGGAACCTATTTAACTACAGAGAGGAAATCGGTCTGTTTGGTGTGACAGTAGAGTCTCCAATGCTAAGACATACCCAGTTCACCAGTTATACATAGCTTGTCCATTACCTGGCTTGAGACAAGTTTCCATCAGCCCACCCATTTGGCGGAACTTCGTCATCTGGAAAGCTGAGAGAAAGGTCACATGTAGCCAATGTTGCTCCAAGGCTTACATACATGGGTACTGAGCCCCATACTCTCAGAGACTCCCAGCCATAGTAGTTGTTCAAGATATGTGGAAACTGATGAAGTGCAGTGCAAGTGAAAGTGTGTGAGATAAAAATTACTAGAAGGACAAAAAATATGTTTATTAGAGATTGTCCTTATGTCATTTGATAAAAACCGCCTGATAGAATAGAAGACATTTTTCTATCTTTTGGCAACAAGTGAGGTCAACATGTTTCAGCCGTTTAGCCACCTGGCTCGGCTTTCTTCAGGACCTTGTGAAAGTAATGTGCTACTGCAAAAGAATATTATAAATATTAGTGCCAATTATCCAATTAAATTATCAGTAGAAGATGGATCAGTGGTATATTACCACCCTACCAGACATGTATCCCATGTGCATGTGGATGATAAGTTAGTTCTTCATTCCTAGAAAAAAGGGATAGATGTCAAAGGAACAAGCTTGTAATGGTGAACAAAACTTATGTCCTAAGCATGGAGATAAAACAAGTCACTAGGTCGATAATACACTGTATTAGCCTTTTCGCCCATTCAATTTGAGCTTCTAATTGGGACATTGAGTTTAAACATTTGATAACTACTCACCCAGCTTTCTGTGGGAGTAAGCCTCCCCTCACCCGGCGCACTGCTCGGTGGCTGAGGCCCCGCTCTATTGGTGAAAGAGAACACAAGGGGACAAGGGGTAATAACATCATCCATCTCATGTACCTCTATTGTGTTCTCAAATTGCAACAATAAAAACCTAAATCAACAAAAAACATTAACCATGTGATTCAACACCATGTGCAGAGCTACAGGCTAACATCGACTGATGTAATAGTTTCAAATTGCAGTAAAGAATTGGCCAGAGTCTAATTCAATTTGTTGTTATAATCTATTGTGTCAGTTAATCCCTATAAACATAGACCAGTTGTAAGGGAAAGTTAACTCTTGTTGAGATATTCCTACCTCAAAAGATTCATTCAAACATTTATTTATGGGTGGGCCATGTTATTGTATTATTTAATCCATCCCGAGGATGTCCTAAATATGGCTGGTTTAGTCATTCTAAGCACCCACACTAGAGCTCAAACATACATTTTAAAATAATTTTTTGATGGTAATCAAGTCTCTCTTAATCAAAACTTTGGCAAAGATTAGACAAATGGAGATAGAAAACCAACAAAACATGCTTCGTATCGGCTTACCTATCCGTCTGTACCCCTTCGCTGTGTGCAAACAGTGTGGGAGGTACCGAGGATAGTTTAGGACCTTCTTTTATACTGGAGCTGATAGGCCAAATGGGCTTCAATCTACTAATTAACCAACCGGAGGCCGTGTTGTTACAATAGGGGGCCGCCCTTTTTGAAACATGCTGACTTATTCGAGCCTCGCGTAATTCAAAAACGCTACCTTGGATGTGTTCAAATTGGCTCTTACAGCGCATGCGCCTACCTCGCACAGTAATCATCTTAGAAGCCGGGCCAATGACTTCACACATCCTGTATTGACGCTACATTCCCGCGCATGCTCGTTAGAGATTTTCATCGGCTAGCATGTCAATAAGTGTCTCCTCTAGCAGGATATGGCAGCGGCAGAACAAGTCGTAATTAATGCGGCGGACATCGTGGATGTCTAAAAGGGGAATAAGGCTCCATAAATACTACACCCTTCCTCTCTGAAATAATCAGCTAGATCTTGCTAGCTGGCCTAATGTTTATAATAACACACCCTGTTTTTATATAGTAAATTTAAGTTGCAGCGATGTAATGCAGCGTTTGACAACAGTTCTATAACTTCTGAATAAACGACTCACATTGGGGAACTGTAGGTCGTAAACGAAGGGTACATATTACATATGTATCTATAGATGTTAAACTTCTAGTAGAGTGACCTGAATATATCATATGCTGGAATGTTCGATGTTACATCTCTAATGTCCATAGTTTCAGAATATTAATGGGGTATATAGCCCATGCTGATTTTTGATCATGCATACAGAGCTATTGGTCCATATCTAGTGTAGGTCTCTTGTAATGTATGCCACCTACAACACCCAGTAGAATGAAATAACTGATATTAAAGAGACATGCTAGTACTGAACTCTAGTCATTAATATGGCACCTAAAATCATACAAAGGTTGAACCTGGACCCACGGCATGATGTCATTCAAGCCTTCTGTCTCTGTTTTCAATTTAAAAATCCACCTTTGCTCTCTGATAAACAGAAACCTGGAGATATCGGTCACATGCTGGGGGATCATAGGACGTTCAAGAATCACCCACCTCATGTCGTCTGCTGAGTGTTTGACACTCAAAAAATGGTTGGTCAGACGTGTAGATTGCTTATTGCATCCTCGGTACCTCCCACACTGTTCGCACACAGCGAAGGGGTACCGACGGATAGGTAAGCCGATACGAAGCTTGTTTTGTTGGTTTTCTATCTCCATTTGTCTAATCTTTGCCAAAGTTTTGATTAAGAGAGCCTTGATTACCATCAAAAAAATTATTTTAAAATGTATGTTTGAGCTCTAGTGTGGGTGCTTAGAATTACTAAACCAGCCATATTTAGGACATCCTAGGGATGGATTAAATAATACAATAACATGGCCCACCCATGAATAAATGTTTGAATGAATCTTTTGAGGTAGGAATATCTCAACACGAGTTAACTTTCCCTTACAACTGGTCTATGTTTATAGGGATTAACTGACACAATAGATTATGACAACAAATTGAATTAGACTCTGGCCAATTCTTTACTGCAATTTGAAACTATTACATCAGTCGATGTTAGCCTGTAGCTCTGCACCTGGTGTTGAATCACATGGTTAATGGATATTGTTGATTTAGGTTTTTATTGTTGCAATTTGAGAACACAGTAGAGGTACATGAGATGGATGATGTTATTACCCCTTGTCCCCTTGTGTTCTCTTTCACCAGTAGAGCGGGGCCTCAGCCACCGAGCAGTGCGCTGGGTGAAGTGAGGCTTACTCCCACGGAAAGCTGGGTGAGTAGTTATCAAATGTTTAAACTCAATGTCCCAATTAGAAGCTCAAATTGAATGGGCGAAAAGGCGAATACAGTCTATTATCGACCTAGTGACTTGTTTTATCTCCATGCTTAGGACATAAGTTTTGTTCACCATTACAATCTTGTTCCTTTGACATCTATCCCTTTTTTCTAGGAACAAAGAACTAACTTATCATCCACATGCACATGGGATACGTGTCTGGTAGGGTGGTAATATACCACTGATCTATCTTCTACTGATAATTTAATTAGATAATTTGCACTAATATTTATAATATTCTTTTGCAGTAGCACATTACTTTCACATGGTCCTGAAGAAAGCCGAGCCAGGTGGCTATACGGCTGAAACATGTTGACCTCACTTGTTGCCAAAAGATAGAAACATGTTTCTATCAGGCACTTTTTATCAAATGACATTAGGACAATCTCTAATAAACATATTTTTTGTCCTTCAGTCATTTTTATCTCACACACTTTCACTTGCACTGCACTTCATCAGTTTCCACATATCTTGAACAACTACTATGGCTGAGAGTCTCTGAGAGTATGGGGCTCAGTACCCATGTATGTAAGCCTTGGAGCAACATTGGCTACATGTGACCTTTCTCTCAGCTTTCCAGATGATGAAGTTCCACCAAATGGGTGGGCTGATGGAAACTTGTCTCAAGCCAGGTAATGGACAAGCTATGTATAACTAGTGAACTGGGTATGTCTTAGCATTGGAGACTCTACTGTCACACCAAACAGACCGATTTCCTCTCTGTAGTTAAACATGTTCTATGTTATACATAGGCAAAACAAATCAGGAAGTGCGACAACGAATTACACAACATAAATCTCGGATCAGGAAAAAAGTAGAAAATGCTCCATTGGTTAATCATTGGATCTAAAAACTACATACAGAACGAGACTTGCGTTGGACCATAATTTCGAAAATTGAAAGAGACCCTAGAGGAGGCAATTTGGATCAAAAACTGTCACAACGTGAGGCTATGCTTATTGTTAACCGCTTCAGCGCGGCGCGAATTTTCGCGCTGTGCTGAACGTTCCATTGGGCTTATGGAACCATGACGGAACGGTCCGTCATGAGCACAGCTCAACCGACGCTCATGACGGAACCGTTCCGTCATGAGCATGGAAGGGGTTAAATTCGATACTGCCTGATATGGGTTGCATGGACTATCAGAAATATTCAATATGTAGAGAGTCCCTTGTTGAACTAGTTCATACAAGTTAAAACATTATGGTTCACATGGCTCCACTAGTCAAATATCACTGCGGAATCAGCATTGGACCACAACATCCAGAATGCCGAGCTTACAACACCCAGCATTCTGTGCTGGGCCGGTAAAGGTGCAGTTCAACCCAGGAGAGCACGAAGTGAATGGCACAGTTTTGAGCAGGTGAGACATGGGGAGTAAGATTCACAGGATCAGGAGACCTCCGCAAAGCTGACTAATTAACATTTGCACCCGTTTTCTTTTAGACACATTGTGCGGCGAAACAAGAAAAACACGCTGAACGGGCGTTCCCCGCCACGCGTCTTTCTCAATACTGAAAGTTTAAAGGTATGGGCGCCCTTTCGTGAAAACAATCGCGTTTAAGAAGTCCTCCGCGAAACTATCAAACTAACGGATTCATCCGTCTGATTACAGAAATATTTTGGAAGTGCATAACCAAACACACGCAGAGCGGCTTCTCCTGCATCGCGCTCGTTAAATTTGAAAGTCTAAGTTAGGGGCGCCTCACATAAATAAATCGCGGTGCACCATTATCAAGATGTCTTCGCTGAGTTTGATTAAAAAAAAGATATATTCTCTTTTCAGAAACAGGTGACTAAGAAAACTCACGGCGAGCGGGCGAATCCTTCACCACTGTGGATTTACAATCACTTTCAAGGTATGTCATGGAACATGGCGGTGAAGAAAACACCATTATGGATCACACTGTCATTTTGCCACAAAGATAACAATCATATTGCGTGCATCTTTCTGTTTTCAGACATGGGGTCCTTGCTACTTGCTACAACGAGAAAAGCACCATGCTTAAACTACACCATATTACTGGATGAAATTGAACATGTAAGTTCGGGTGCTCAGTGGTCCAACACAAATTCAAGACGAGATTACTCTGACTCCTCTCTTGACAGTTCTCTTCTTTTTTTATTCATGTTTCGAACCTTCGTTTCTACGATTCAGAACATCATTAGGTGTTCAGTTGCAGAAATTGGTAAGAACAATGCAGGGTGTTTGCTCTAAGTTGGAATGCTTTCTAGTCTTTTTTTCACTCATGGTTTTAAAGTCTATTTTTGTGTTCTTCCCACAGTTATTGTCCTGAAGAGAACCCCATAAATTAGCAGGTTCGAAACGCGTAGACCTGTTTTTTCGATACCAAACAATTGTATTTCTGAAACAATTGGTGTTGTTGTGCATTTTGAAACAGTTTTCTGTATTGAACAAATTATACTGTTATCGGATATGATGCACCACTAAGAAAAAACTACAAGTTCTCCTTGTTTGGTTAGGTATCCTTGGTGTTTTAATGTGGAGGATAGTAATGTTGGCAACACCGAGGTGGTGAATTGGGAGTGTTTGTATGTATGAGGAATGTGGTATGACTGTTTTAGAGTGAATGCAAATGGTGTGATAAGCCAAAGGGTTTGCTGGTCATTGTGGTGTGTGTGTAAGAATTCTTTTTTTTTTTGGGGGTGAAATATTTGTTGTGGTGCTTTTTTGTACAAAACAAAATTGTTGTAATGTATATAAAAGGAATTAATAATCTAAAGTATGGTTCTGAGAATAAACACTATTGAATAGAAAAGATATACAATGACTTGGAGCTTGGACGCCGATCTAAATGTTTCAATATTCAATCATCAGTATTGGCATTTGTGGTTGTTTTTTTAGTGGAATATTGTGTCATGGTGTGCATTGGAAAGATGTAGATAGTAATTATGTGATATTGAGCGTAATGGAATTATGTGAAGTGGGATTGTGTGTAATAGAGTGGAATTATGTGGAATGGCATTTTGTGTTTTGGAGTGATATGTTGTGGAGTTTCATTATGTGGCATGATGTGGAATTCTGTGGTGTGGATTGGATGTATGTGGTGTGTTGCGTAATTGTGTTGAAATATGTGGCGTGGTGTTGAATTATGTGGCAGGGAATGGAAATGTTTAGAGTTGAATTGTGTGCATAGAAGTGTGTGGTGTTGAGTATAATTATGTGGCATGGTGTGGAGTGCCCAAACTGAGGTAGCGTGGTGGGAAAAAACCGAACAGTTTGAAATACTATCCCGAGCAATTGCTGTTGGTTAGACTTATTGCAAGCAGACCTCCTATCACATTTTGCATGTTTGAAATCTTTTCTGTGGCCCATGTTTACATTTGCCTGCAGTCAGTGGCACCTCACACAATAAACCTTTGCAATGAAACATGAGCTATAACGTCTACTACACAACCTCGAAATTACTTACTTTTTATGGTCAGTAATTCTAATGATTTTAGTACTGAAGCGCATAGCATTTTTACAGTACATGTCTACGAAATGTTTGTCTGGTCACACAGGCCTTCTTGTTTTTTTTGCTTTTCACCACATCCAACTCCTCTGTGGCTATCCTATCTGTCCTACCCCCTTTTCCCTTCTCTCCTCAGTTTGTACTTGAACCCCTGTGTGCTCAACCGTTGATCGCCCTCCCAATAGAGTTTCTTTTTTCTGCATTTCTTTATCTTTGATTTCATTTTTGGGGGTCCCAGCTCCTGTAATTTGCAGAGGGGTGATCCTTTCTAATTTAGGCACTTTTGCAATTTTTTTTTTTAAATTACCACTGCAAGGTGTGGTTCCACCATCTTAAAACTGCTATTTTGAAAAAAGCTTCCGCACCGGCATAACATATAAGCGCAAACGTGCATATGTCACGAAGCATGTATTATGGTCTTATATATACCTGCATATACTTCGTCATGCTGCTTTTTTGGCTGATGCAGTTTAGCGTCAACAATAACCATTTAATTTTTTATTTCATGAGGACCAGTTTGCTTCTCTAGAATACAGTGTGAAAACGGTCCATGGGTAAGAAAAGGGACGGGAAATAGGTTACCCGTAAACCTGAGAGCACTAACTCATGGTGAAGCACAATGAAAAAACACGGATATCTTTGCAGCTGTATTAAAACTCTTGCCCTGTTAAATCGTGGATCAGTTGAATTTTAGCATAAATATATGATCATAAAAAAGGAGACTGCGAGCTGAAAGTTTTCAAAGCATTGATAAATGTAAACATGGTTGGTGTTCAGAAAAGCTTGGGTGTTTGTACTAACTTCAAGTATACACGCTCTGCTTGGATTTCTACTCACATTTAGTGTGACGATAATCAAAGAGAAATATATTCATTCATCAAAAGTAAATATTTAAAGAGACCGAGGGGCTAACTGCTGATTAAGTCGCATTGCCACAGAAGGCCCTTAACACAGTTTCAAATAAACAAGTTAATTATAAGAGCGATAGGTTTGTAAATGACTTCATGTCGAATGTCAATATCGTGAAGGGCGAGGCTGAAAGGGGAGTGCACCATCTGGCAGCTCTTTTATGTAAATCAGTAGTGGGTGTTTATTTTTACCTAGTCAAAAAATGTAACTAAATGCAGACCGTTTAGCGTCGATGGTGTTTAACGTTCTATGTATCTTTTTCCGCCTAGCTTCAGTAGTAACCGCCTGTGTACCGGTGGTCGGACTTGAACCCTGAAGCTGACATTTATTTTTTTATTTTTTAAACAGTTTTTATTAATAACAAAAAAAGCGTAGGTTCAAGGCAGTGTACAGTCATCTTTGGCAAGGCAAGGCAAGATCACAACAGTGCTTCGCAACATATTCAGGCTCAGGAGTACATAAATCCGTTAACCCCAGAGGTTGTCTCTTCTTCTATATTTACAACATTATTGCAGGGTCAAGAATATGAAGAAACAAGTAGCTGGTCCAACTCCAATTACATCCTATTATTGGCTACCTGGTGTGGAGGTCACCACAGTCTCTCCCAGTCTGTCCATCAACGTTCGTCTCTCCCTTCTCAATTCCACCATAGGAGAAATGCAAAAGTCACCCCTATATTTGTTCCACTTTCCCCATTTGTGGTCCCATTTTATGGGGCATGCCCTCCCCTTGAACACTGTTTTTTCAGCAATCATAGCATAGTCCATGTCATTTGCCCAGTCCCTTACTCATGGCATCGTGCCCACCCCCCACTTTTGGGCAATATTGCGTTTGGCGATAGTCCATCCCATCATGGCCCACGATTGCTCTGCCTGTGATAGGTCCGTAGCCTCCCAAATATTGAGGAGGCAGAGTTTGGGGGATGGTTGAATGGGTTTGCCACACGCCCTAGCTAGTTGCCGGGTGACGTCTGTCCAATACTGTTGTATGTGTGGGCAGTCCCAGAGGATGTGTGTGAATGTGCCGTTCTGGTTGCATTGTCGGAGGCAGAGCGAGTCAGGTCTCCTACCTAGCCTAAACAGTAATTTGGCATCAAAATAGACCCTGTGGAGCACTTTGACCTGGACCAGTTAAAGTCGCATAGGGATCGCCACTGCTCTGGGAGAAGCGAGTGCCTCCCTCCAGGTCCTCATCTTCAATATCCCCCAGATCAAGTTCCCAGCTCGACCGTAGTTTCAACATTGGGTCAGCTCAGTTATTCACAAATTTTTTATATGTTAGGGAGATGGCTTTATGGTCCATTGGATCTAATAATAGTCGGTCCTCCAGCGGGGGAAACAACCTTTACAACGCACTACCATTACAATAAAACTTTTACAACGCAACATCCATTACATCGCATGCCATTACAACGCAACCATTACAACGCATGACACTACAACGCATACCTCTACAACGCATGTCATTACAACGCATACCATTACAACGCATAACATTACAACACATTGTGCCCTTACACTTTCCAACACTTACCCTTCTGTTGCACCCCCTGGAGTTAGAATAGTAATTTTTACCCCTACACTATCCAACACTTACCCTACTGTTGCGTCCCCCTGGAGTTAGAATAGTACTTTTTACCCCTACACTATCAAATACTTACCATACATGCAGTGTAATGTTATGCGTTGTAATGGTATGCGTTGTAAAGGTAGCATGCGTTGTAATGGAATGCGTTGTAAAGGTAGTTTTAAAAAATTTGTTGTAATGTCATGCGTTGTAATGGATGTTGCGTTGTAAACAATGCGTTGTAAAAGTATGCGTTGTAACGTCATACATCCTCCAGCAGGGAGGAATCTGGAAGGGGTGTACCCTTTAGGAGGGCAGAGTCAATGGCATGGTTAATTTGGAGATACTTAAATGTCTCCGACGGTGCAAGGCGGTATTTAGCTTGAAGATCAGCAAATGTGGCCTTTTTCCCCTTCACCCACATGTCCCCCACCCTGGAGATCCCGATTGTATCCCATTTATCAAACCCTGGACATGTGCTGAGGCGACCCAATATGTCAGGTTCCCACAGCGGAGTTGGCTTTGTTTTTTATTTTTTTGTCAAATCTGTTTTTATTGATTTTAGTTTTCACATTGTCATGACAGGCATCTCATATGTAAACTTACTGTCATGCATAAGGCTGCTCGCCAAAATTTGGATATGTAGCAACATAAGATTCGCATGTATTCTGACTGTACTTTAGTTGGAAAAAGTGCTCACACAGGAACTAGGTTAACTTAGATCCGAAAGTCATGATGCAATCTCCAAGGTTACTTTATAGAAGCAGTGTGTTAACCTCCTGACAGTATGTGTGGTTCTATACTGACCCTTCACCTCAGATGACTTGCATATAAAACAAAAGAACCAGAACAGTAGCAGCATAAACCAATATGTGTACATTTAACTCCCTCTCCCCTTCCCTGCATCCCGCCCCCGGGCCCCCTTATGTGTTTCACTACTGTGACTACATGGGCGTGGTTACATGAGTACAGGATTTAGAACAAAAGTAAAGTTTCACTGGAATATCACGTCAGTGCATTAGTAGATGGCATATCTCTGCTTGTGTGATCATTATCTGTTCCCTTAGAGTGTCTCCATGTCCCTCCCTCTTCAGTTGCTGAAGCGCACTGAGTATCTGCTCCCAGTGAGCTGCTATAGGCTCCTTCCACAGCCCCAATGTTTCCTCCCTTCGAATGGCAATCCCCTCTGTCCTGGCCATGCCTGAAGTGAAGAGCTCCACGCCCGCGTGTGTTGTGGGTCCTGCACCTTCCACCTCTTTGTGAGAAGGCGTTTTGCAACCACTAGCCCCATATCCAAGAACCGGGACATCATCTTGTCTTTAGGGGTCCTCCTAAAGTGGTGTAACAGGTGCTCGGGCCAGTCAAAGGGTATGGTGTGACCTGTGCAACCCTGCAACAGCCCACTGAATGTGCGCCACTATGTACCCAGCCTCGGGGAACTCCATAACATGTGTAAAGATCCCACCCCATGCTCACTACACCCGGGGCACAGTGCATCATTACGATGAAAGTACCTATTGATCAGCTCAGGTATGAGGTATGGCCTATGGATGATGAATAGCTGAATTTGGCGGAACCGCATGTTTCTAGGTATATGCACAGGGCTTTTGAGTATCCGTTCCCATTCCTTATCCGCCAATTGTCGCCCCAGATCCAATTCCCATTTGCGACGGAGTGGGTCAAGGCTGAAGGCCGCATGTATCCGCATCAACGTCGCAAACCTGCGAACCAGGTGCCTGCCTTTCCCCATAACATGCAGATACTGTATGGTTAGATGTTGACTGGGCTCCGTGGTCATATCCCCCCATTTGGCTGTCAGCTTTGCTATCAGGGAGCGATATACTAAAAAAAACCCGGACGGGAGCCCCTCCTCTGCCACCAGGGACTCATATGGCGTGAGCACACCATCCCGGTACAAATCCCTGAGCGTGTGTACATGAGCCTCCCCCCATTCTGCGAGTGTATGAGCTGTAAGCACCCCTTCTCCACTGGGGGATCCTTCCAGAGGTATTGCAGGTGTGTAAGGGACGATTGTTTTGGTGAGGTATAGAGCCCTCCAATAACACTTGTATGCCACAGCTAAGGGGAGGGGCTTCGGCCGCACAACCGCCGCAGCAGGGTGAAAGAGTCTGGTTATGTGTTCCAGCGAGTATGGTGGCAGTGTTGTGGCCGTATCCTCTCTACCCCTGTCTGCCAGCCAGCGGGCGAGCCATTGCAGCTTGGCGGCAATGTTAATAGTGTTCAAAATAAGGAGCAGCCAGTCCTCCCTGATCCGTTGGCAGATATAATTTCGCTAGTGCCAGTCTATGCCTAACAGTGCCCCAGATAAAGTCACATTGTAAACATTGTAAAGAAGGCCGCCAGAATAAATAGGGGCAGATTAACAAAGTAGTACAGGAGATGAGGGAGCATGACCATTTTGTCGAGCGCTACCCTGCCCGTGGTTGTCAGCGGAAGGGTGTTCCATAAGCGCACCTGCGATTTAAGTGTATAACTGCCCTCCCCAGGTTCCCATCAAACAAGTCATCTGGCTGCCTGGCGGTAGATCTGTATCCTCAGGTAGCGGAAGTCCACTGGACTCGTGTACCGCCAAGGGAGTACCCCGGGTCTAAATTCCCTTCTCCAAAAGCGTAAAGGCAGGATTTACCCGCATTCACTCGGAGCCCCGAGATGGTGGCAAAAGTCTGCAGCAGTTGGGCTAGCTGTCCAGGTATGTGTCCTATGTCCTTCACGTACACCAATAGGTTGTCTGCATAGAGCCACACTTGATGGACCGTGTCCGCCAGCGGTATGCCATCCCCAGAGTCGCACGCATAGCAGCGGCTAGGGGCTCAATTGCCAATGCGAACAGTAACGGGGACAAGGGGCACCCCTGCCTGGTGCCTTGAACCACTGGTATGGCATTAGAGATGTATGGGCCTAGCCGTACTCGAACTGTAGATTTTTGTACAGTAGATCGACCATTTGGAGGAACCTCATGTCCAACCCGTATCACAGCAGCAGCGCCGACTGGTAGCCCCATTCTAAGCAGTCAAATGCCTTCTCCAGGTCTAGGATGAGACATCCCGCCCTGGGCCACTCCCGTGTGGCTTCGGCTGCCACCCTGAAATATCTCCGTAGATTCAGCGACGTGCACCTCGCGGGGACAAACCCGTTTTGGTCATCGTGAACTAAGTGGGGGACAACCAGCGCCAACCTTTCCGCCAGTACTTTGGCAAGGATCTTGCAATCTACGTTAAGCATCGCCAGGGGTCTATACCATCCTAACACCGTGGAGTCTCTGTCTGGTTTCAACAGAGAGACCAGGTATGCCTCCCGCATCGAAGGAGGTAATGTGCCCACCTCTATCGCCGTGCTATACAACGTGTGGAGTAATGGCGTCAGGGACTCGCGGTACGCTTTGTAGTACACAGCAGGCAGACCATCCGGCCCCGGCGTCTTCCCAGACATCATGGATTTGATCGCCTCCCCAATTTCTTCTAAGGAGCGAGGCTCATTAAGTGCCTCCTTGTGTTCTTCAGAAGCCGTGGTCAGTTGGAGAGAGTCCAAAAATTTCTCCAGGATGTGTCTGGGGCCAATTCCCCTGGCCCTGTATAATTGTGTGTAATGGTTGGTTAGAACACGGTGTCTCTCGCGTTGCGTATACACCAGATTCCCCTCCACCGTGCAAATTCCTATAGGGTCAAGACTTCCCTCCTGTCGCAGCAGCCAGGCCAGCAGGCGGCCCGCTCTATCGGCCCAAGCATGGGTTTGGGCCGTGTGTGCCATGTCATTGTGGCATCACAGCCGTTCCAGAAGTGCTGTGTGCTGGGCGCGGAGGTCCCCCAGCCGGCACGAATCTCTGCCTCCCCTTCTCCTTCACGCTCATATTGTAATAGCTCGGGTTCTAAGCATGCAAGGGAGGTTGACAGCGTCTTACGTATATTCCACGTGGCTCCCAGGCAATGTCACCTGATAACCACTTTGTGGGCGTCCCATTCTACTAGCGCATTGCTTACCGTCCCTTCATTATTATCAAAATATGTTAGAACAGCCGTCCCCAGAGATGAGCGAAACTCTTAAGTCCTCCAGCGCACACGGCTGGAGTCGCCATGTGGGCACAGGCAGGCGATCTGCTTCCCAACTGATCTGGAACCATAGGGTGTTATGGTCGGAGTGTGTCCGCCCTAAATATTCTGATTGCACGACAACCGGGAGAAAAGACTGTGAACCCACCAGTCTGTCCAACCGGAAGTGCAGATCGTGGACTGCTGAGTAATAGGAGTAGATTCTGGGTGGATCGATGCGCCACTGATCTGTAGCGCCCAGTTCGAAAGTCAGCGCCTGCGCATTGGACACTGCGATGTCGTGCGGAGAGGGGGACAAGATCTGTCCAAGTGAACATCCAGCACCATGTTAAAGTCCCCGCCAAGCAGCCAAGGGAGCCCAGCGTAAGGGGTCAAGACCTGTGACAGCTGTGTTAGGAATGATGGCTGATCTATGTTAGGGGCATATATCGACCCCAGCAGTATCATTTGACCATTTAATTTCCCACGCACAAAGGTGTACCTGCCCTCCCGGTCCACTACCACCTCTTCACAATGAAAGGAGTGCCCGCCCACACCCAGATCAGTGTACCTCACACGTGCACTGAAAAGGTTGTGCCAAATAGTTACCCTCTCCAATGCCTGCGAAGCCGGTCAAGCACCATCAGGTTCATGTGTGTTTCTTGCACAAGGGCGATACCCACTGAGTGCCGCTGGAGGTAGGAAAAGATAGAGTAGCGCCTCAAGGGAGTGTGCATGCCGCGTATATTCCAGTTCACAATGTTAGTACGTGTCATTGCTAAGCTGGTTAGTCAGTCGCAGCATGGAGTGCGGGGGCCGCTCCGGTGAGCTGGTACAATGGTCAGGGGAGAGCGCGTCAGTGTGCTGAAATGAAAACAATATAACAACTGCAAACAATATAAACGGGGGCGTATCCCTGAAGGGGCATCCGTCCGAACCCCAGTAACAACAATTAAGTGTGAGCTAATCAAGTGTAATGACTGGTGGGGTGAGTGTGGTGACTGTCTTATCTGCACTATCTCCCCCCATTACCTACTGTGTGTCCAGGAAGTGTATCAACATGCCGTGGTCTAGAATATCGTATAAGTCTGGTGTGGGCCATGGTAGAGTGTCTGTAACTACAATTTAACGCAGTACTGAGCGTGATGCAGCCAGGCTCGCGCCTGGTGGGTTGACTCCTAGAGTAGCGCATGTGCCTCCTCAGGTCTTGGTGTAACCCCTAGTGCGCAGTGTATCTTAACAAAATGTGTGGAGAAACAAGAACCAAATCTCTACTTGCGTTAGTTGATCATGTCTAAGGTCAGCACAGCTTCGGAATAATCACATAATCTGATCAGCAGTCTGTGGGGTCACCACTGGTAGATTCGAGTCCTCAGAAGTTCCAGTGGACGGAGATGATGAACCAATAGTTCCTGGAGTACTTCGTATGCAGGCCTTCATACGGTCGCCGATGTGCGTAGGCCCAAGGGTCGCTACCGCCTCCAGAACTTCCTGACGTTCCATCCTGATTTTCTCCGGACTGGGCGCAACGGGACCCAGCCTTGCAGACTGGGATGTCCATTGTCGCCTTCGTCGCCGGGGCCTCCGCTTCATCAGGCTACGAGTGTCCGCACCCGGGGGTCGCGTTCCTGTCCACAGTCCTGACTCCTCCAGCCAGTCCCACACTTTCGCTGGGGAGTCGAAGAAGCGGGTCCCCTCTTTCATGACCACTCTCAGCAGGGCCGGGAACAGCAAGGAGTAAGGCAACTCCAGCTCCCCAAGTTGACGCTTCACTGCCATGTAGTTGCTTCTGCGTCGCTGCACAATTGCAGTATAGTCCAGGAAGAACATGACATGACTGATCCTCACGGTCAGATCACCTGACTTCCGAGTTTCGCGCAGCACCACGTCCCTCTTCCTGTAGTTGAGTAGTTTGAAGAGGAACGGGCGGGGCCTGGCTCCCGGCCTGGGCTTCTGCGCCGGCACCCTGTGCACTGTCTCCACTACGAACTGCTGTGACAGCGCCCCCTGTGGCAGCAGGTCTCGCAGCCAGAGCTCGACCTATTGCTCCCGGTGTCTGCCTTCCTCCCCCTCCGGAAGACCCACCACACGAATGTTGTTGCGGCGAGAGCACCCTTCCGCATTCTCCACCTTGTCTTCGAGCACATGAACACGATCAATCATGTCTTGTAGTGCGGCAGCCTGGATCTGGGTGACAGGCTGAAGCTCTTGGATTGTTTGGCCATGTACCGCAACCTTTTCAGCCAGTTTACCATGATCTGCGTGGAGGAGAATAAAATCCGATGTGACCATATTGATCTGTGTTTCCAGGGACTCCTTGGTCAGTTCCAGTGTAGTGCCAATCTTTTCCACTGCTGCAAGCACTGAGTCCATCTTGCTGCAAGAGCCGCCGCCTGCGGCTACATGTCCCCACCTTGGCGCGCTTGCGAGGGGTCCAGGCTTCCCGCACGTGGCTGTCCTTGTTGTAACTTGTCCCGCAGTCGGTCCATCGCAAGTTGCTGTGCCGTTGGCATTAGCAGGAAGTCCACAGTGTGGGGAAGCTCCACCGGCAGCAGGTTACTGATCCAGGCCCACGAGGGGCTCTGGGCTCACTTGTAATTGAAAATCCCTTGTGCCACTAAGTTAGAAAAGCATACAGAAGGCGGTCCTCCCCGTGAGCAACGTCTAGATTCTGTGGCCGGATTCTCAATAGGCAGACTTCTGTCCCCGCTTTGGGAGGAAAATCGTCCATGTCGTGCATACCGCGGCTGCTCGGTGCGCCACCTGTGGGCTGTAGCACGTAAAGCGCTCCCCTGCCGCAGTGCCGGGATCTCCTCAGTCCTTCCCACTGGCCCAAGGGCGCTGCAATGCTGCCCGCATGGCTCTGGTTTACACGCTGTCGTGACTGCATGTGGTTTTCACGGTTGGTGTCTGATGCAGTCAGCACAGGCGTGACACGGCCACGCCAGCAGCACAGGGTAGATGTCCGTCTGTCTCCCAGACAAGTATGGGATCACTGAACACCGCTTCCCCTGCACACCTCTGGCGCGTGTTACACGATCCCACTTATGCAACACATAGGTCTGGCCTTCCCTTCCGTATCGTTGCCACCCGGCTGCATTCCGTGGGGGCCACGCTTCAAGCCCCACAAGTGAGCGCCACTCGCCTGGTAGTACGCTGGTCTGCATGCAATCACCACGTCTATCCCTAGGCCCCCCTGTTGCTCCGCGGGAGCCCAGCACCTCTCTGGCCCTCCAGTTCCTGAGGCCCGTGGGTGCCCCAACGCCGATCACCCCCGGGCTCGCCCCTTGCTCCCTGGTCTGTTTCTTGTGTCAGGGGCACGCCACTCAGGCCTCTGTTCCACACAAAATGGCGCGGCCCCTAAAATAGCGCCCGTTCACTGCCTCTCCGACTCTCGGGCTCCCAGGCCACTTCTGTGATCACATCCAGTCTGCTCTCAGCCTATCTCCACTCTCTTGAGGCCACACCGGGTGTACCATCTCCTCAGATTGCTTCACCTTGTAAAACGGCCCTGGGACTTGCCCCTGCGGCACTTCCCTGGTGTGCCCAGTCTCATGCTCAGTGGCACTCTGTCCAACGTCTGTCCCGGTGGGAAACAATCTTCCGAGGCTGACCCCGCAATATAGTCTTGGCGTGTACAATCTCGCACCCTGCAGCAACGTTCCCTCAGGTGCCTTCCTCTCCTGTTCTTCTCAGCTGCAAGCCGCCTCGGAAGTCACCCAGGCCGCCGCCGCTTTCGTTACACTGCCCCGCAGGCCCGCGCCTCACATGGGCTGCGGTCCTCACCTAGGTGCCCGTGAATAAAGCGTGGCAGATCGACCCGAGTCTCCCGTACACAGTAGGGTCCGGTGATTCGCCGCTCATACATCAACGCCGGGGGGGTCCACGTCTCTGCAATATCAGTGTGGAATCAGGCTCTCATGCCGCCTCCCACAAAGTAAGCTGCGCCGAGGATGCAGCCTCGGGCACCGGCGGCAGTCGTCACCATGCGGGGTCACTTCACGCCTTCCCCTCCTGGGCCTCACTGTTCTCCCGGGCCACGGCTCCAACTCAGAGCCCAGCAATCAGTGGCCCATTGGGATTTATAGACGCCTCTCCGCCTCACCGCATCAGTCCTGTGCAATTTGCGCACCAATGGCACCTCGACAGGATTATACACAGGATAAGTGGGGGATGTCGGCCAGAGCGCTAATAACTCGCGTCCGCCATGTTAGCCACGCCCCCAGCCTTTGTTAGGCAGTTATGCATCCCAGCTTATGCTGGGTTTCGTGCCACACTTCTACCCTGCGAGCCGTGAGGCCAGTCAACTGTGACTTCCGTTGGTTCGTATAAAGTACCCTATTGTAGCCACCCCTCCCCATAAGCCAATGGTCCGTTCGGAAATTAGGATCATCGTACGGTCTAAACACCCATCTGTTAATGGCTGTCAACTGCGATGCCTGATAGTAGAGGCGCGGATCCTATACATCCGTCATACCATCCCATGGTGAGTTTGTTCATGGCAATCCGTGGAGGTCAACCCTCCCACAGCAATCCCCTCACCACCTCTTCAATTTGCAAAAAATAGGAGTCAGGAACAAGATTAGGAGTGTTTTGCAACCTTGTATACTAAGCGCAGGAGCACAAGCATTTTAAACAGGGAGGGGTGTCCCAAAAGAGTAAGGGTCAGCGATCTCCAATGCGTAACGTCCGACCTCAAGCGCTACAAGAGCACCTTCAGATTTCGCCCATACATTTTTTTAACATCGAATGTAATAAAAATGCCCAGATATCGAAAACCTTATGTTGCTACTGGAATGTCATAACCTCTAGGACTATATGGAGGTTCCCCCCAGAGTGCGTATATCTGGGATTCAGACCAGTGTATCTGATACTCTGAGTGCGCGTCAAATATGTGAAAGATGTGCAACACCATTCATAGCGAGCGTGCTGGAGAGGCCAGATATAGCAAGATGTAGTCCGCCTAGAGCGATATTCGGTCCTCATGATCCAGCACCATGGCAAAGAGGAGCGGCGACAGCAGGCAACCTTGCCTCGTGCCTCGACAAAGGGGAAAAGAGGCGGAGTGATGATTGTTTACTGCGACGTGCGCCTTGGGCTGTTTATATATTAGCCTGATCTATCTAATTTGTTTGGGTCCAACCCCATGCGAGCCAAGACATCAAAAAGATACTCCCATTCGATAGTATCGAATGCCAAAGTGGCATCAAGTGATAGCAGTATTGCTTCCTCCTCTAGGGTGTCTATTCGTCCTATTGCCCCATGTACTAGTCGCAGATTCCCAGCCGTATTTCTTCCGGGCATGAAGCCCGATTGATCTGGATGGATCAAATCATTAAGATACGGGACTAGCCGATTGGCCAGGAGTTTGGCCAGAACTGCTGCAGATCTCACAATCCACAGGGACATGAGAAGAAGGGAGACAGAGGATACACACCCTGTGTGGATCAGATTTGGCCTTCTTCCTGGCACACTCAGGGCATTTGTCAAAAAAGGAAGGCATATCTGACCAGAGTGGCCAAACTCACCAGAAGTTTTTTTAACCTAAAATTCAATGACTCTGCCAGACACAGAAGATGCTTCCTGCTCCCGGAAAATAAGCGCTCATGGAAGAACTTAGATTCGAAACTGTTAACAGAGGCGCTTGCTAACAATCCACCAATATTTGAGCAATGTAGCATCGACACCGGAGCTTCCAACTTTAATAGATGGATTGCTCAGGCTGCCATGAACTTAGAACTGATGACTTTTCTAACGAAGAATAACCTTCTTGACTCCACACAACATGGCTTTCGAGCATGCCATTCAACTGAGTCAGCTCTCATCATGGCAACAGAGGATATCAGGAAGACCATGGATGACGGTGGAAGAACGGCCCTCATATTACTTGACTTAACCGCGGAGTTCGACACCGTCAACCACTCAGTCTTACTGAGCCAACTGGAAAATCTGGGTATCTCTGATGCCGCTTTGAACCTCTTAGCATCATTCCTGACAGGCACAATCCAACAGGTTTTTTGGGATGGACTTAAATCAGAGGAGTTCACTCTTCCTGGAGGAGTCCCACAAGGGTCGGCGTTATCACCAACCTTGTTTAATCTATATGTCACCCCCTTGACGGAACTGATAAAATCTCATGGCCTGAGATTAGTGTTTTATGCAGACGACACACAAATCATAGTGTCTGTCTCCGATTCTATTGAAGCAACTTCAGGGCGTTTCAGGAATTGCCTTCTCAGTGTGAAAAAGTGGATGAGCCAAAACTTTCTCAAATTAAATACTGAGAAGACTGAAGTCATAGAATTCGGTCAGAAGCCCTCGATATGGAGTCAGCTATGGTGGCCCCCGGAAGCCGGCTTTTGTCCAACTCCAGCCGAGAAGGTCAGAAACCTTGGATTTCTATTGGACAAAAGCCTCTCCTGCACGGCACAGGTTAATCAAGTCACCTCTGCCTGTTTTCATACGATGAAGGTACTTAGAAAGATCTTGCCCTACATCCCACCTACCTTAAAAAAGACTGTTATATCCGCCCTGGTAATGTCTCGGGTTGACTATTGCAACTCTCTCTATCTTGGTACGGGAGAGAAGCAATTGATCAAGCTGCAGGCTATCCAGAACGCGGCCGCCAGGGTTCTTTTGAACCTGCCAAGGCATCACCCCACCTCCCGTGCCATTCGAGAGCTACACTGGCTGCCAATTAAGCGCAGAGTTCAGTTTAAGGCCCTCTGCCTGGCCCACAAAGCCGTTTATGGAAATGGATCGGATGACCTGGCCAAACTCCTTCTGCGATATGTGCCCAACCGAACTCTAAGATCGGCCAATCAAGACCTGGTCTGTGTACCTAGAATTCGGCGAGTGCGTTGGGGCGAAAAATCTTTTTCTAATCAGGCTTCCAAACTTTGGAACTCACTGCCTGCTGAACTTCGCTCACAAGCCTCCAAACTGAGGTTCAGAAAATCCCTGAAAACATGGCTGTTTTCCCTACCCTGATTTGCCTCACATCGCCTTCTAATCTACAGCGCCAAGACGCCGCGGCATTCGAGCGCTTAATAAAAATTTCAGTCAGTCAGAAAACTCCAGCAAGGGGAAAAAGGAACAAAAACACGTCGAGTGAAACACTCTAAACACTTGAAAAGTGCAAAATATTTGACAAAACACCTAAAAAAGGGAGAGCTCAATGCTAGCAGAAGCCGGAAAAAAGAACTGAAAGTGGAGGGAGTTGCTGTGCATTCTGGGATACCGAGAGCTCTGGAAAGTTTCCTTAAAGGCACGGTATCCCTTTTTAAGCCACATAATGGCAGCCTATGGGGGGCTTGTCTGTCTATCCCTTCCTCTCTATCATTCCAAGGATTTTGTGAAGGGGGAAGTTTCTCTATGGGTGAAACTTTGCAGACTGTGCTGAATATGATATTGGTGGAATAACCTTTGCATTTCTAGTTGAAGTACTGGACAGTGTAGACTTACAGGTATAGGCTGCCTTATTTGTCTTTAATTCTCTCTTAAGTGTCTATGCAAGACTGCACAGAAGACAGCTTAAGAGATTATTTTTGATTGCCCCGGGGTCCCCGCACATGAGCGGGACTATTCACTAGATTATGACTATAACAGAGATACCCCTACTACAGAACTTGAGTTACAGGTAAGAAACTACTTCTTCCTGTGGATGGAATCTTTTCTACTCTGAATAAACTTCTAACGTTCAAATACCTACTGCGCAGAGTTGCTTCTTACATTTGGCGACAGAGGATGATGGGATTTCTTTGGAATTTCAAGAAGAAGAAAGAGTAGAAGATCTCAACACTGAACATATTTAATCTCTTTGAAGGTTGGACTTTGATTTCGGACTGCAGAATCTCTGAGGTATTGTGTTTTAATTTACTTCAAGACTGCGCTAATATTTTTACATATATATATTCCCTCAAGACTATATTTTCTTAAAGGGAGGGTTAGACTATTTATGAACTTAAAATCACATTGTGTCGATTTTGGCTTCTGGTACTGTAATCTGTATACTTACTATTGTACCAGTACTCCCCCCAAAAAAATCGCTCATGTTTCAAATTTGGTCTGTTACAGTGCACCTAGGATAAGTCTGTGTAAACATTCTGCAAACGGCTTTGTAGAGCATTCTATAAATAGCATCTCGCTAGTTTGTTTACCTTTGAACAACTCGCTGCTTGAAGTCGCTCTTGAGAAACCGAATCCTGAAGGACATTTGTAACGTCACATGTTGTTCTCCGGAATGAATATATCACGTCTGAACTGACATCTTCACGTCCAACGTTGTACGTCACCTGGAGGCCATATTTGATGCTTACATTTCTCGTCCTGCCTGCAGACCAGTGTTCCCTACGTGCATGTGTCAATACGCACGTTTTACAGCGTGACGGCCACTTTAAATGAAGTTGTTTCTCTAACATTCCAGCATTATCGATCAGCAGCTTATTACATCTGTGATACGCTTACATCGAAGTATAATTTATCGGCTTTTCGGGAGCGAGCATCAGTTTTTTCTGCTCATTTAATTGTTTTGGTTCAAATTTTACACATCGCGTGTCACTTCTGTGATAAGCACAAAGTATGAAGTTAATGTCCAACAGTGATGTGCACACTTTCTTGGATTTGCTTATCCTGGGTAGTGTTTAACATATTTTTGGAAGTCACCAGCATTTTTCATCAGTGATGTACACACTTTTCCTGCATACCTGATTCCAGCGCGTCTTCCCTGTGACACACTCACAGTGAGTTTAAGTGTGTTTGTGGATTTCTTTTACGACACTGACACACACAGTTGGGAACTTTAGGTTTGTCTTGTTGTTCTTTATTTATTTATTGCTTGCACGATTTGTAGTGTCATAAGGAACTTCAATTTATGTATTCTTCTAATGCTGATATTTTAATGTCAAGAATCCTTTTGAAGTGATGTTATAACGTGACAATTATTTAAAAAATAAAAAAACACAAGGTGAATTTAAAAAACACAAGGTGGATTTTCACGTTTATTAATTGAAAGTTATATGTAATTTTGCATATTTATTTACATTTCTTTAGCATATATTCTTTTCCCTTACAAGATGCAAAAAGTACCTGCTCCTCCTTTTTTTCTTTCTAGCCCTGGTGATCCACCTATTAAGTGGCAGAAAGGGCATGAAGTCTTCAAAATATATGCAAGGGTTTGCGGTTCTTCCTTGAGTTCTGAAAGAAAAACTGCGTTGTTACTTCATTGTCTAGGATCAGAGGGACGGGAAGTATTTGATCACCTTCCTGATATTCAGGAATCTGATATTAATGAATATGAAATTTGCATTGCTGAATTAGACAACAAATTTTGCCAAAAGTTAGTACCATCCTTGAAAGGTATCACTTTGGTCGCAGATGTCAACTTGAGGATGAGTCAATAGAAAATTACATAACAGCTTTGAGAAAACTGGCGTCATCATGTAAATTTGGCTCATCTGTAGATGAAAGAATTAGAGACCAATTTATGATTGGTGGTAATATTGAACGAGTTAGAGAGGAGTTATGGCAAAAAGATGAACCATCGCTTGAAGAAGTACTAGTCATAGCTAAAAGAACATTCCCTTAAGTGTGTAGAAGTGATAAAAAAAATTGGGATAAAAAAAGAGAGCGATTCTATTCAGGTTGTTAAACCCTTCCAGCAAACAATTAAACAAACTGGAAAGAAGAAGTTCGATTCAGGGAAATATAAGAAATTTAGTTTTTTCCAACCCAAGGGCCAAATGTAGGAGCCCAAATACCGGTCGGTAACGGCCGAATTCGGCCGTTACCGACCGGTATTTGGGTTTTCAGATGTAGGGGCTATTATTTTACAGAATCGGTAAATTTACAGAATCGGTAAATTTACCAATTCTGTAAAATACCGAATCAGTATTTTTACCGATTCGGTAAATCCAAATGTAGGTGACACTCCTGAGAGTGCCACAGGCCCTTAAGAGTCGGTATTTTACCGGCCGTTACCGACCGGTATTTGGGTTTTCAGATGTAGGGGCTATTATTTTACAGAATCGGTAAATTTACAGAATCGGTAAATTTACCAATTCTGTAAAATACCGAATCAGTATTTTTACCGATTCGGTAAATCCAAATGTAGGTGACACTCCTGAGAGTGCCACAGGCCCTTAAGAGTCGGTATTTTACAACAAAATCCTATTGTGTGGTAAAATACCGAATCCAGGTGTGCATGCACATCTGTGCATGCACACTGTGCAATGTGACACACAGACATGCCCTTAGGGCATGTATGTGTGCCACATGTTACACGTGCCTGTATTCGGGTGCTAGAGGGTGTCAAAGTGACACCCCCTGCACCCTTGCAGGAATCAGTATTTACCGAATCGGTAAATACCGATTCGGTATTGCCCATTGATTCCTATGGGCTTCAAGGCCCATAGGAATCAATGGGCAATACCGAATCGGTATTTACCGATTCGGTAAATACTGATTTTTATAGAATCGGTAATTCAAATAAAGAATGTACCTACATCTCCCTCCTTCTATTTTACCGATTCATAAATACCGAATTGGTAAAATTCGGTATTTATGAGTCGGTAAAATAGAATTACCTACATCTAGCCCCAAATGTTTTCGCTGTGGCAAAATAGGACATTTGGCCAATGATAAGTCATGTCCTAGGTGGAAGGCAACATGTTCCAATTGCCAAAAGAAAGGCCATGCTACTACTGCATGTAGAATTAAATCTTATAAAAGAAATGTAAATGAAATCTATGATGATTGTAATGATGCCAGTGACACTGATCCTGAACTTGATTATGGTCAAATTCTATTACAAGTTGTTAATAGTGAAAGTAAGAATGGACCTATAGATGAAGTTTTAGTTCAAGGAAAGAGTACTTCTCTCCTATTTGACTCGGGTGCCAAAATCACCATTGTTTCAAAAGAATTTTATTCAAAGAAATTGAAACATAACAAAAATATGCTTGCCTGATAAAACACCACGTTCAATATGAAGGGAACCGATTGAACTCTTAGGTTACTTTTGTGGTCCTTTACAATTTCTTTTGTGGTCCTTTACAATATAAGGACAGAATAATTCATGCTAAGATCTACATTTCTCAAAAAGGAGACCGCATACTTAGTTGGTTACACCAAAGAGGCCCAGGGATAATTTTGGATCCTAATTCAACACCACCCGTTAAAGTTGAGGGAAGATTTTAATTCATATGTGATCTCATCTGTAACAGACAACTCCTCTGAAATTGTTATACAGATGGTGAAGCTCAAGTTTCCCCAAGTTTTTTGTGAAAAATTTGGCTGTCTGAGGGATTATGTTAACCACATACGTTTAGTTGAAAATGCCAAACCTGTTTGTAGTAAAGGGCGCGATATTCCGGTTTCTGTGCTTAAACAAGTGTTGTCAGAATTAGAGCATCTAAAATCTGAAGGGATAATTGAAGAAGTTGAAGCTACACCTTGGCTTGCTCCGGTGGTCGCAGCCAAAAAAGCTGATGGGTCTTTGCGTCTCTGTGTGGACTTGAGGGAGTTGAATAAACATGTTGTTGTGGACCATTATCCTTTGCCCAAGATTGCAGATTTATTGATGTTACTTCAAGGTGCTGAAGTTTTCAGTACCGTAGATTTGAAATCTGCATATCACCAGATCATGTTGAGTGAAAAATCTAAAGATCTTACGGCATTTGTAACTCCATTCGATACTTTTCACTTTGTTAGACTACCTTTTGGGCTTGTTTCAGCTGCTACTTTGTTTCAGAGAGCTCTGGAAAAAGTTCTAAAGAATCTCAGTGGTGTAAGGGTATATCAGGATGATATATTAATATATAGTGGGGACAATAGTGAGCATGATAAACATGTTATACAAGTGCTAGGTAGGCTGAGTGATCACAATCTCACTGTTAAGATTGAAAAGTGTACATTCAGGAAACAATCCATTGATTATTTGGGCCATACTATTTCCACTGGGGGTGTTATGCCGAAAGCGGATTTGGTTAACACAATTCGTAAATTACATTCCCCCACAAACAAAGAAGAACTGATGAGTTTCCTGGGGATGGCGGAATATTACAACAAGTTTGTACAAGGTTTTGCCTCTCATTGTGTTAAGATGAGATCTCTTCTTCGTAAAGGTTGTGAATTTGTCTGGGACCAAGAGTGTGAAGATGAATTTTGCAATTTGAAGGAGAAACTGAACTCGGCTCCGAAGAAAAGTTGTTTTGATCCCAGGAGGAAATCGTTTTTAGTAACAGATGCTAGCATGAAAGGTATTGGTGCTGTTCTTTTCCAAAGAAATGGTGTTCGAGATGAGGTCATTCTATTTTGTCACAGAACCTTAGAAGAGCTGAGTTGAGATATTCAGTTATTGAGAGGGAAGCTCTCGCTGTTTACTGTTCTGTCAAAAAACTAAAGAATTTGTTATGGGGACTTGTGTTTGAAGTTAGATCTGACCACAAGTCATTATGTGAGATATTTTTAAAAAAAAGGAATTGATGCTGTGTCTAGCAGGATCACTAAATGGGTTGTGGGTCTTCAAGACTATGGCTTTCAAATTAAGTATTTGCCTGGTGTGGATAACAAGGTTGCTGATGCTTTGTAAAGATTGGTTAATGTACCAAAACCAGGAGCGCCGCCTAGAACAATCATAGCAAAGGTCCTGAACTATCGAGATAGAGACGCCATCCTACAAGCGGCGAGACTAACAGGAGACCTCCAATATGAAAACGCCACTATCTGGTTCTTCCCGGACTTCACGCTACAGGTGCGGAGGGAGCGCCGCACCTTTACAGGTGTCAAAGCAGCATTGCGTGACAAGGGAATAAAATATATGATGTTCTTCCCAGCTAAACTCAAGGTCATTGCCGGGGGCAAATGCCTCTTTTTTACCAATCCGTCAGATGTACAGAGCTGGCTGGACGAGGAGGCTTCCAGGAATCCGGACAGCCGGGACAGCGGTAGCTGGAGAGACACACAGGTTACTTCACCGGGATCAACGACTGGACAGTCCGAGGCGGGAGGACGAAGTCAACGCTCCTGGAGGTCGAGGTCGGCCAGCCCTCGCGGGGACGTTCTCCGTGAAACAGGGGAGCAGTAGCGGTGGCAGACCGGCAGGAGTGAACTTCTACGAACTGTAACTTATTGCAAAGTCTGCACATAAGGGTCATGCCCTCTATTTGGGAGGGAGCAACCGGGTGGCAGGACACGGGCCGTCTGGGAGTAACAGATTGGGAAGTGGTTAGAGATGCTATATGTATTGCTCCCCTGAGGTAATTGACTGTAGGGTGCATATCTTCCTGGGGTAGGCTGAGATGTTGTTGAACTGTGTTCGGGCCGGACTCTGCCTACTGCCCGAACGTGACTTTTGCTAGGAAGCTGGAATGGTACACAATAATGTTTAAGGGTGGGAGTGAGTGGCGGCTGGAGCTGGAGCCGGCCCACGTTCCTCTTAGCATAAAGTTTTATTAGGAGAGGGGAGCTTTCCTCCACTCTAGGTTGGGGTTCTGGGCGAAAGGCGCTCTGCTAATTGGGGATGTGGGTAGTTGTAAGCCTATGGAGCAGGGATGCAGGGAGGGGGGCTTGTTTGGGGGGGAAGTGGAGGGGGGACCTGGTGGGGTGTCTGGATTGGGCAGTTGGGATGGGGGGAGTTGGGGGGAGGGAGTTGGACTTGTTTAGTGTTGTCACACAAGATGAAAATGATTGTAGTACAGTGTGGTGCCAGGAGTATCAAGGCCTTACGCGCATTTCAACATATCTACCAACATGGGGTGGGATAAAAAATTCTGAGTTGGAACGTCAATGGGCTGGGGGACAAGCTTAAGAGAACAATAGTCTTGCAATTCCTTAAACGACAAGCGCCGGACGTGATTCTCCTGCAGGAGACCCATCTCCTGGGCAATACTTGTCACGCCCTTAACAGATTTGGTTACTCCCTTTTTCTTCATGCGGGCTTCACCTCTGGCTCCCGAGGGGTTGGTATTATGATATGCCGGAGCCTGTCCTTGTCCATTGACCATACCGAGACAGATTCGCTGGGTAGATATGCTGCTCTGTCAGGCCAATGGGAGGGTTGCAGAGTGAACCTAGTGACTGGCTATATCCCGCCGGGGCTACAGACTCAGTTTTCCAGGCTTTGGGGAAGCTGCTCCTCTCCCTTCTGGAGGGACAGCTCTTTGTAGGGGGCGACTTCAATGCGGTTGTCTCAGGTCATTGTGATAGGAATCCCCCGAGGGACCTTCCCCCTGGCCAGTTGTGGCTAGCTGATTTTATTGATACGTTTGGCCTCACAGACCTCTGACGCTTCAAACACCCTGTCGACAGGCAGTACACCTTCTTATTGGGTCCGCATCGCTCCTTCTCCTGTTTGGATTACGTTTTTGCACCTCTACAGTGCGGCATGGTTGTCCGGGAGGCCACCCATCTGGCTTGCGGTATATCAGACCACTCCCCTCTACTGGTCCAGCTCACGATCGGAGACAAGCGAGAGGGCAGAGTAGCTCCGATTAGTGCCTGGCATCTCCGAAATACTGTACATATATCAATAAGGACTAGCTAGTTAAGTAAAAATAGAGAGAGAGACTCTGTTAGGTACGTCGTGGAGCAACATAGAGTGGGGAAAAGGTATTGCTTTCCTCATAAAGCCCTCACCCACCGACCTAGTCGGTGGCATGCTTCATCATCGGGCCCACCACAGTGGCACCGAATGTGCCCCGGGTGTGCTTCAACGCCAGGAGACTGCGGAGCTGGTATGTTGCTGAGTGTGCGGTGAAAAAGGGGTGAGAAGGTGTAGATTAAAAGCTATGCAGGAGGTCCCAGCACCCGAGGGTTTGTTTATCTTTAATGAACTGGGCCTCTGCTAGCAGATAAAAAGGCAAGGAGACGTAATGGAGTGCTGATTATGACCTCCAGCGTCTTGTGCGGTCTACATGTTTCAGCCAGTGCCTTGTTGAATTTAAGCTGGCTTTCCTCAGGACCATTTACTATGTGAAAGGTGCAAAATAAACTTAATTTAAGTGAAAGTGGTGTTTTTGGCTATGTGTGGCGCTCGCTAAGGCGCTGTAACTGTTAGAGGGGATTCCCTCAAGCTTGACTACATTTAACACATAGGACAAAGACAAGACGTACGAGGTAGAGTCATATCAGTATGGTGAACTTTACTACAAAAAGCCGACTTATAAGGTGGTGTACGTCCTATAAACGGCTATTGTGGGCTCATGGCACGTGCATGAGCCAGGTGATGATTTTATCAAGAAACCGGTGGTGTGGTGGGCTAAAAGAGCGTATTTTACAAGGTGAGGTACAGGTAAGTATAGTACTGGGTCCTCACTCTGTTATTCCTTGTAAAAAGCTTCATGGGTCGCTTGGCAGAGAAAGAGACCCTGTTGGCAGAAAGGTAAGTTCAACACGTATCCGACCTGTAGGGGAAGAAATAGGTGGCTTACCCTGTTTGTAGCTGTAGCGGTTCTATTGTACTCACGAAAATATCGGTCTGGTTCCTCCTTGGACCTATTCGTCCTTCCGCGGCGCCCGTTATGGGGGAATGGAGCTTGCCGCCTCTTTTTAATACTGTCCGGTGGAGTAGTTTCACCTGTGTATAGTAGAAATAGAGGGAGGGGGGACGCGCTAACAGCCATGTCATTGTGGGCTGGGCGCGCAGGTGCTGAGGAGTAGTGCGCGGTCTGGCGCATGCGCTTTGGCAGCTTCGTATTGCGCATGCGCGGGTTGAAGCGCATGCGTTTAGACTTGGTAGCGAAGTTTCTTGCATACGCGGGACCTTGCGCATGCGCATTGTGGGGGGAGAGAGAGCCAGAGTGTGGCGCGCCCAATGAAGTCCAAGAGTGGGCTTGCGAATGGGCAGTTATTACGTGATAGCAAGGAGATTGCCAGTTGCATGGACATTTGTCATCGTCCTGCATATGTAAATAAAAACAGAAGTTTAAAAACAGGTGAAGGACTGTTTTGGCACCAAAGGTGCAGGGGGGAGAGGGAGCCCATCAGGGAAAGGAGGAGCATGGGTGGACACGCTCATGCAGGGTATGTGCTGGCAGGGATGTTTACTTGTTTGGCGGACTCTTATGTATACCATGTGAAAATTAAACAGCTAGGGAGTTCCACGGTATGGCATCGTTAAGGCCCTGGGTATGTGATGGAGTTATCAAATTTTTCAATGACAGTCCAAGAGAAATCATTGGGGGTATAATTGTGGGTAAGGAAGTGGAAGTTCCATCAATGAAAGAATCCTCCTTCAAAAAGAACAACGATGGATATATCGCTTGTCCACACATACCCAGGGCCTTAACGATGCCATACCGTGGAACTCCCTAGCTGTTTAATTTTCACATGGTATACATAAGAGTCCGCCAAACAAGTAAACATCCCTGCCAGCACATACCCTGCATGAGCGTGTCCACCCATGCTCCTCCTTTCCCTGATGGGCTCCCTCTCCCCCCTGCACCTTTGGTGCCAAAACAATCCTTCACCTGTTTTTAAACTTCTGTTTTTATTTACATATGCAGGACGATGACAAATGTCCATGCAACTGGCAATCTCCTTGCTATCACGTAATAGCTGCCCATTCGCAAGCCCACTCTTGGACTTCATTGGGCACGCCACACTCTGGCTCTCTCTCCCCCCACAATGCGCATGCGCAAGGTCCCGCGTATGCAAGAAACTTCGCTACCAAGTCTAAACGCATGCGCTTCAACCCGCGCATGCGCAATACGAAGCTGCCAAAGCGCATGCGCCAGACCGCGCACTACTCCTCAGCACCTGCGCGCCCAGCCCACCATGACATGGCTGTTAGCGCGTCCCCCCTCCCTCTATTTCTACTATACACATGTGAAACTACTCCACCGGACAGTATTAAAAAGAGGCGGCAAGCTCCATTCCCCCATAACGGGCGCCGCGGAAGGACGAATAGGTCCAAGGAGGAACCAGACCGATATTTTCGTGAGTACAATAGAACCGCTACAGCTACAAACAGGGTAAGCCACCTATTTCTTCCCCTACAGGTCGGATACGTGTTGAACTTACCTTTCTGCCAACAGGGTCTCTTTCTCTGCCAAGCGACCCATGAAGCTTTTTACAAGGAATAACAGAGTGAGGACCCAGTACTATACTTACCTGTACCTCACCTTGTAAAATACGCTCTTTTAGCCCACCACACCACCGGTTTCTTGATAAAATCATCACCTGGCTCATGCACGTGCCATGAGCCCACAATAGCCGTTTATAGGACGTACACCACCTTATAAGTCGGCTTTTTGTAGTAAAGTTCACCATACTGATATGACTCTACCTCGTACGTCTTGTCTTTGTCCTATGTGTTAAATGTAGTCAAGCTTGAGGGAATCCCCTCTAACAGTTACAGCGCCTTAGCGAGCGCCACACATAGCCAAAAACACCACTTTCACTTAAATTAAGTTTATTTTGCACCTTTCACATAGTAAATGGTCCTGAGGAAAGCCAGCTTAAATTCAACAAGGCACTGGCTGAAACATGTAGACCGCACAAGACGCTGGAGGTCATAATCAGCACTCCATTACGTCTCCTTGCCTTTTTATCTGCTAGCAGAGGCCCAGTTCATTAAAGATAAACAAACCCTCGGGTGCTGGGACCTCCTGCATAGCTTTTAATCTACACCTTCTCACCCCTTTTTCACCGCACACTCAGCAACATACCAGCTCCGCAGTCTCCTGGCGTTGAAGCACACCCGGGGCACATTCGGTGCCACTGTGGTGGGCCCGATGATGAAGCATGCCACCGACTAGGTCGGTGGGTGAGGGCTTTATGAGGAAAGCAATGCCTTTTCCCCACTCTATGTTGCTCCACGACGTACCTAACAGAGTCTCTCTCTCTCTATTTTTACTTAACTAGCTAGTCCTTATTGATATATGTACATATAAAACAGGGGATCGGGCCTAGCTTATCTAGTCCTCTCTCTCCCTTTGATCTATATATATACATCTCCGAAATACTGACACACGTAGGGCCCTTGCTACTGCGATGGACCGCTATTTTGAGGAAAATGAGGGCACGGTGGAGGCCTCGGCCATATTGTGGGAGGCGTTTAAGACGGTGTTGAGAGGGGAGGCCCTGTCGGCAATTGCTGGCCGCCGAAGGTAGCGGGAGGCACAGGTGCTCAGAGTGGAGGGTGACTTGCAGGCCCTTGAGGCGGCGGTGTTAGCTGGGGATGACCTGAAAGAGACACATCAGTTGCACCTTAAAAGAGCCGAATACAAAGCGCTGGCTACGGATGCTGCGCGTAACACCCTTAGGGATAGGGAGGGTAGGATTTATGATCAGGGAGACAAGGCCGGCACACTTATTGCATGGCTGGACAAAAAACAGCAGTCGCAGAAGGTAGTAGCAGAAATCTTGACCGACTCTGGAACAATTGTAACGGAACCCCGGGAGGTGGTTAGAGAGTTTGAGAAACACCACCGACGGGTTTACAGTAAAGGGTCTGACCGGCCTGAGGAAGACTCGGTTGACTTGCTGACCGACATCCGAATGCCTGCCCTTACGGATGTGGAGAGGGAGCTATTGGAGGCCCCACTCTCGGTGGAGAAGCTTAGCAGGGCCATATGTGATCTACGTTCACAGAATCCTGTGTGCCTCCTATAGGCCTATCTCCCTACTAAATTCGGAACTCAAGATCCTGGCCAAGGTCCTGGCCAACAGGCTCCGACCTGTCCTTTCGACACTGGTCCACCGAGATCAGTCGGGTTTTATGCCACATCGTAACACCGCTCTTAAACTCCGCCGAGTGCAGGGGGTGTTGGGGCGCTGCCACACTCTCCGGGAGGACGCTGTGCTAGTATCCCTAGACGCGGCTATGGCTTTTGATACTCTGGAATGGCCGTACATGATAGCGGTCCTCCGGAAATTGGGTTTTGGACCCGAATTTATTGGCCGGGTCCACCTCCTTTACTCTGAGCCACTTGCCCAGGTTACTGTTAATAACAAATTATCTGAGGTGTTTGCTTTGGAGAGGGGAACACGGCAGGGGTGCCCACTCTCGCCGTTGCTCTTTGCTCTGTCCCTGGAGCCCTTAGCTCCCTGGATTCGACAAGACCTTTCTATAAAGGGACTCCGCTGGGCAGGCGGCTGGGAGAACAGAATCTCGCTATACGCGGACGACATTCTTTTGTATTTGGCTAGCCCTCGTAAATCCCTCATTGTGGCCATGGACATTTTCACGAGCTTTGGGCGTAACTCAGGATACAGTATAAATTGGAGCAAATCGGTCCTCTATGTCCTTCGTGGTGACCCACCGGCTGTATCCCGCGATTGCCCAATTACTGTAGCTGAGGATGGGTTCAAGTACCTGGGGGTGTATGTCTCTAAGATTGCGAGCACTTGTTATGAGAGAAATCTCCTCCCCCCTTTGCAGCGATTCCAGGGGGACTCGGCCGCGTGACGCAAACTCCCTCTGTCCCTGTTAGGCAGGGCATCACTGTTTAAAATGATGGCACTACCGAGATTCTTATATGCGTTACAGAACCATCCCGATCTGTTGCCACAGTCATACTTTGCGACACTTGAAGCTTCACTCCGTGAGCTTCTATGGGCCAGAGCGCCTCGCATCTCCCTTCAGAAATTGACGCTTGGTTGGTTTGATGGGGGTATTGCGTTGCCTGATATCCGCAAATAATATTGGGTTGCACACCTCTCAGCCATCAACCAAGGCATATACTGTGACGGTAATGACCCCGGGTACGGGATGGATCGTTGTTTGCTGCCGGGGGGAACTACGAGAGAGCGCTATACTCTAGGCCAGGTAGGTTCCCGCTCACCGGGCCCACCAAACACTCTGTGCAAATCTGGCATGTGGTGCAAAAGAAACTGGGCTGGGCGGGTACCATCACTATGTCCACCCCATTGTGGGCTTCGGAGCGTCTGGGCAGCCTACACCGCACTAAGGGGTTCCATAACTGGGACTTGATTGGGATCTCCCACATCCGAGACCTATGGGGCTCCAAAGTGGTAGTATCGTTCGCGCACCTCCAACAGACTTATGAGCTTGCCCCTAGTAAATTTTACCGCTACCTGCAGGTTCGGCACTCCCTCCAATCCAACATTCCCCCTGGGACCCTTCCCCCAGCATCCTCCCCCTGGAAGACAGACTGCTAGATGGACACATTCCCGACCACGCCATCTCCCTCACATATAAAAAGATTGTTAATAACTCCCCTGAGCTGCTGCATACTCTCAAGAGAAAATGGGAGGCGGATGGGTTGGAAATTGATGAATCGGAGTGGACTGGAGCACTGGCATCCCCTAAGGAGATGGCCATATCGGCTAGACTCCGTCTGATTCAACTGAAAATACTAAACAGTATGTACATCTCAGGCACAAGGTTGCGGCTCATGGGTCGTGGCTCTGACGGGCTCTGTTGGAGGGGTCGCGGGGAGGCGGGGACGTTTTTTCACATTCTGTAGGAATGCCAGCTTATACAGGTCTACAGGCAACAAATACACCAGTGCATGCGCGAGGTATGGGGTGGAATTGCGGGTGGAGGCGAAACGATGCCTGTTGAATATATGGGAACCCACCGATCTATCTACACGGGGTAGAACATGGGCTACACTTGGATTTGTGATTGCAAAGCGTAATGTAGCTAGACTCTGGGGGGCTGGTATTCCTCCAAAGATTGGTCCATGGAAAAGGGACATGGACTGGTGCATGCTCCATGAAAAGACAGTCTACGTGACGAGGGGCTGCCCACAGAAGTGGGTTGGTATTTGGTCCGACTGGAATGAGTACAGGGGCCATATCTGCGAACCCCCAGTGACGGCCAGAGTTGACGAACCACTTGAAGGGTTGCATATATGATGTAATTTTTACTCATTGTAAGGCTTGTATCTGTGATTTGATATGCTGTGCCTTGATCTTGCCTGGTACAATGATGCGTAAAATGCTGACACTGCAATGTACACCACTGTCTTTTTCTATGCAGTTAATAAAAAGATTTTTTTTAAAAAGATTGGTTGATGTAAATGAGGAAAGTTCACCTGATGAATCTGATGATTCTGCTCAGTTTGATGATGATGACAAATTGGTATATAGTATAGATGGTGGAAGTATATCTCGTGAAAAGTGGCCCGAAGCTGTAGCTGCAGATGAGGTATTGCCTAAAGTTATAGATTGTGTGATAAGTGGTTGGAAAACTAAAATCAAAGATAACTTAGAATTAGAGAAATTTTGGCCTATAAAAGATGAACTCTCTGATCAGGGCGGTTTGTTGGTTAGAGGTTTGAGATTAGTTCCTCCTTTGGTTCCTAGAGATGATCTTCTTGTTTTAGATCATGATGGACATCAGGGTATGACAAAAACTAAAGAAAGATTAAGGCTGTCGTACTGGTGGTTAGGCATGGATTTGCAGGTGGAGCGCACTATTAGAGATTGTGTGCAATGTGCATTAAGTGAGAGAGTTGCAAACCCCAAAGGTCAACCAATGGTAATACGTGAACGTCCTGAGGGTCCATGGGAAGAAGTTGGATTAGATATAGTTGGTTCAGTTCGGTCAAATGGGACTGAGTGGTATGTGATCGTTTTTGGTTGATTTCTTTTCAAGATGGCCTGAGATCAATATTACACGTGGCATAGAAACCAAACATGTGATCAAATTTCTACAGTCTCATAGCTAGGGAAGGCATCCCTGGTTGCATTTTAACCAATAATGGGGTTCAATTTGTGTCATGGGAGATGCAAGAGTTTTTGAGGAGGTATGGTATCAAGCACAAGAAAAGTGCTTTATATCATCCAGAAACAAACGGAATGGTTGAGCGCTTTAATCGTGTTCTAAAAGAACCGATTGAGATGGCTAAATCTGCTGGTTTGAAGTGGCGTGATGAAATTCTGGATAAGGTTGAGGTCTACAGAGTTTCTTCACATGCCACAACTAACAAAGCTCATTTTGAGTTGTTTAGGAAAAGACATTCAGCACATTAGTGACCCCTGCGTGGGTAAATGAATTTCAACGTTCTCGAGGAGAGTGTGGTGATGAGTATGATTGGAAGCTGGTAGAGTCTAAAAAGGTTGCAGCTCGTAAAGAACTTTATGATCAGAGGAAATGTGTGAAAGAAACTGTTGTAAAAGTGGAGGATTGGGTGTTAGTTAAAAATCCTTGCAGAGCCAATTCCTCTACTTTTCTAAAGCCATTGCAAGTTATCAAGATTTTCAAAAATGCGGTCAAAACTGCTGATCACCGCATATGGAATCTTAATAGGGTGGTGGTTGTTAGGGATGACCTTGTACCTTTTCATCCTTTATTTAAAGATCCTGATAAAGGAGTGCACAAAGACTCAAATATTAAAGAAAACTCCTTTGCATGTTCCAAGAGTTCTAAACTCCTTGATGGAGAATGTAATACGTCTAGAATCTCAAAAAATGGGGTCAACATTTCTGGTACAGTACGTAAGTCTACAAGGGTGTCTTCCACTCCCAAATATTTAAAAGATTATGTACAGTAATTCACTATATTGTGTTAACTTAAGCTTACTTGATGTGTAAATATCTTATTAGATACTTTTTTTTCTGTTTTCTTTTTGTTTAGTATTGTAGAGGAGGGAGATATGTAGCATTCTAGGATTGTACCTCTTGTTGCTAGGAGCATTAGAATGTAAGGATGTGATAATCTTCAGTTGATGCTGTGCTGACTTCTTGAATAATCTGTTCCTCTGGATGGGATCTTTTCTACTCTGAATAAACTTCTAACTTTCAAATACCTACTGCGCAGAGTTGCTTCTTACAGAGTCCTTAAAAACAAACTACAACTAAATGGATAGTTTCCTGAATAGCTTGTTGTTATCAACTAGATAATATACTACTTCCGGTAGACCCAAAGCACTCTACCCGAGGAACGGCGGCTGCTTCTGCTTAGCTGAGATACGTTCCTCTTGTCAACATATATAAAGTAGCCACATGGAAATCTGTTCGTACATTCACTTCGCATTACTGTTTAGATGACAATGCTGAAGTTAGATGAAGTTGTCAGAACTAACACCTTAGTTCGCGAAGCAGCATTATAGAACCTTTTTGGTTGACATTGCTCTATTCATGCAGTGTATATGCATCTTGTGTATTTGCTATTAATTATTGACATCTGCTATCGAAGGATAGGCTTGCAATTATGTTCTGCTTTTCTCGAATATCAGTGAGGATCCTATAATGCCGAAACAAATATTACTTATAATCCTAGATCCGCATCGTAGGTATCCTCACTGAAGCATAACAAGCATTTGCAATGCAATAGGTCTCGCATTAGGAAAGTTTGAGCTATTGGTATTGTAAATGGCAAAGTTTTTATTTTTGTGTTTTTGAAAATAGCGAAATTAATAGCTTTGTCATTTACAATGCCAATAGTTATAACTTTCGCAAATGTGATACCTATAGCATTTGTAATGCAATATGTTTTGTATTTACATGACTTAGATGTATTGATATTACAAATAACAATGGCGTTTAATTTTTTTAAATAACTAATACTTAAATAAACGTTATTGTAATTTATAATGGCAATAGCTTAAACTTTTCTAAAGAACTTTTGTGAAATTATGTTCAATGTATTTTATTGTGACGAAAATCCAAGAACAGAAGTGAAATATTAACATCTTTTTGTGACATTTGCAATAAAGCTTGAAACATTGATAGCGTATATTTGAACCAGTTGTTGTTGAATGGTTGCACAGATTTATTCTGTGGTGGCACTGAGTGATGCAACGGTCTTGCCTTTGCAAAAGTTAGAGCTATTGGCATTGTAAATGACAAATTTTGTATTTATGTGTTGGTTTTGAAAACAAATAAATAAATGGCATTGTCGTTTACAATGCCAATAGCTTAATCTCTTGCAAATGCGAGACCTATTGCATTTGCACCCACACTGACAGAGAGCCACACACACACAGAGCCACACACACACACAGAGCTACACACACACAGCCACACACACAGCCACACACACAGTCACAAACACACAGATGTGGTGGTGGATGTTGTGGTGGATGTGGTGGTGGATGTGGTGGATGACGTGGATGTGGTGGTGGTGGTGGTGGATGTGGTTGTGGTGGATGTGGTTGTGGTGGATGTGGTGGATGTGGTGGTGGTGAATGTGGTGGATGTGGTGGTGGATGAGGTGGTGGATGAGGTAGTGGTGGATGAGGTAGTGGTGGATGTGGTGGTGGTGGATGTGGTGGTGGATGTGGTGGTGGATGTGGTGGTGGATGTGGTGGTGGATGTGGTGGATGTGGTTGTGGATGTGGTGGTGGTGGATGTGGTGGTGGATGTGGTGGTGGTGGATGTGGTGGTAGTGGATGTGGTGGTGGATGTGGTGATGGATGTGGTGGTGGATGTGGTGGTTGTGGATGTGGTGGGTGTGGATGTGGTGGTGCTGGGTGCGGTGGTGGTGGTGGATCTGGTAGTGGTGGATGTGGATGTGGTGGTGGATGTGGAGGTGTGGTGGTGGTGGATGTGGTGGTGGATGTGGTGGCGGTGGTGGATGATGTGGTGGTGGATGTGGTGGTGGTGGATGTGGATGTGGTGGTGGTGGATGTGGTGGTGGTGGATGTAGTGGATGTGGTGGTGGTGGATGTGTTGGTGGATTAAAATATATATTTTTTAATAAATGATACTCAATTCGGGGATACATTCGTACATACTTAATCAAAACACTGAAATATGTTGAAAAATAAAGGTTTCCATTGTAAAGTCTTTATCACTTGTTTTCAAAACATTTACTGCCGGATTTGCATATGGCTCGGCACATACTCTGCTGTAAGAGCCAATCCAGATCTCTGCTTTTGCCACTGAACTAATAGCGTATCTTGGACTTCCTCCAAATTGCATGATAACCTTACGCATTGAATTCGCTGGGTAAGCAGGATAAAACATGAACAACAACCTGCGTAGAAATACAAACTAAAAATATGTTTGCATTTGTTGGAGCAAATGTTACCCAAAACTGTCAGAGTATCCTGACATAGACACTAAGAGGGCAGAATGTATTAATGAAGCACATTTGTTAGGAAACAATGATGAGCAAACACTCGCAGTTTGGATGTGATTCACTGAGATTTTAAGCACAAGTCCTCAAGAGCCATCAAATCAATTAGACTGGAAGTGCTGATAAACTAGCTATGCTTGGAGTTCGTTTTACATATGCCGGGTGGAAAAAATAAATTAGCGGCGGTTCTGTTCTAGCTGTTGTCGTATTGCTGTACAGCAAACTACGCCATAGAAAATAATATTGTGTGGGTGTTTTTTTTCTCCAAATCACACCATAAGAAATAATAATTATCATGTTGCGACAATCCCAGCTCCGTAACAATACTCCCACCCCCATAGCTGAAGAAATACTTCGCCATGGCGTCAAGACTTTCGTCCTAACCCGTCCTCACACTCACATTTGTCGCAGACAATGACTGGTGTTGGAGAACTACTTCTGCTCCTCAGCCCAATAGATGCCCACAATAGAAGCACTAGATCGGTACCTAACGACAAGAACGGGCCAAAACGTAAACAGGAAGTGACCACTATCCAAAAACGACAACTTCCGCTATCAATTTAATTCACCAAGCAACGGCGCCCTTATGAACTTCCACCAATCACAACGAAGCTCTGCTTGACTGTTATTTCCCCCACGTTCTGCCTATCATCACTTTATTGATGCATTTGAAACAATTATTGCAACACGAAGTGAGCGTTTATATTGAACTATTATCATATAAAAATCCTCTTCTTTTATATTGAACTATTATCATATAAAAATCCTCTAATCCAGCTGCCGAGACCAATAAAAATTCACCGTCGCTACCCGGCTTGAACAGGAAGCCAGGCAACCTGTGTTGGGACGGGGGCGGGGCCTCAAAAAGACAGGAAGCAGACGGGAGCCTACCCCGCGCTCCTGTGCCCGTCAGCCGGAAGATTTGCGTGTCAGCTAGCGGGGCTCCCGTGCTCGTGGAGAGCCCCGCCTGCTGCTGAGGATGACCCGCTGCCTGCCGTTGAGGATGACCCGCTGCCTGCCGAGGGAGAGAGGGACACACGAAAAGAACTCGGTGAGTGGGGTGTGAGGGGGGGGGATGTGTGCGCGCGTGCGTGTGTGTGTGTGTCTGTGTGTGTGTTTGTGCGCGTGTGTGCCTGTGTGTGCGCGTGTGTCTGTGTGTGTGTATGTATGCATGCATGCATGCGTGCGTGTGTAAAAAGAGCCGATGACTGGTGGGGGGGATGGAAAGTGAAAGTAACCAGGGCGCGTGTGTTTCAGTCTGTGTGGTGGCTGGCTGCGTGCGCACGCGTGGACGGAGCCGACGTGCGCGTTCGCGCACCCAAATCCTGGAAAAAAGCTCATAACACCCTTTTGTCCCTCATTCCCCCCGAGACCGGCAACTATAAGTCTCCAGCTGGACGCATCCTTCGGATGCAGTACCAGCGAGACCTAAAAAAGACTCCCTCCTCCCTGGTTGGCAACAATTTCAACAGCAATGGCTTTTTAATTAATTAGATGCTGCCTTACAAAAAGAACTGAGGATGTGAGGCAAACTGCATGTAGAGTGCATGCTGAGAGATGGTAACTGATGGCGCTATAAAGGTGCAGTGTATCATTTCTAAACATTTGCTCTTGGTCTAGCAGGTATCCTTTATCTTTATTTTATCTAATTCGTTCAGGATTATCTTTTGGTCTCTTTTACAAAACAATGGAGATATGTTACAAAATGGAAATGGGCCTAAGCCTGCTTTCTGCTTTGTATTAGCTTTGCATTGCTATTTGGATGTACGGGAATGATTCAAGCATGTGACTCTATGAAAGATTCCAGTACTGGAGAACTACAGTTACAGGTAATTAACTTATTTTCATCTCATCAAAACATACATTTCTGAAAGTCTAATGTTGGCGGAAAAGTTGGTTACCTGTGACTACAGTTCTCAAAATTCGATATCCTTTTAGATGCTCTTGTGACACTCCCTCCTCTTCATACATCAAGCTCTTACTTATTTCTTTTGCTCAAGTGCATTGGTTTTGATGGTCTTTAAAAGGGAGCAGAATGTAAATGCTCTTGACCTCATTACTAAAGTAGCAACTCAAACAATGAGGCAGTTAGGTTGCATGATGTACCAGGTAAGTATCTTTTTCTTCCCTTTCATTTATAGAAGCTGGAAGCTGTTTGAGTTACGTAATCTTTAATGACAGTTTTGTTGATTGTCTTCATTTATAGGGTTCATATAGGCACTTGTTACAAGGCCCAGCAGCAAAGCAGTTGTTGGAAGCGCCTCTTGGTTCCAAGTTTCCACAGCTCCCAGGTAGCAACATCTTACTTTATACTACAGATCTATGCGAAAGGGTAAGTACAACACCACTTCTTTATTTTCTGTTATAATATCATATTTATTTGAAATAAGCTCTATTTGTGGAAATATAAGCTCTTCTTTTTTTTTAAACTCTTTTTTATTATAATCAGCATTGATAAGGTACATTACTTCCAGATAATAATCACATATCATAAAAAATGTCAGCACTACACAATCCCAGTACAGTATTAAAACAGTATACAGTACACTACAGTAATTTCTATCACATCGTCCATCCCATGCCTCCCCCCTCCTAAAAATCTTCTTCTGAGCTCTCATCCCCCCGGACTCTGGGTGCTTCACATATATTTCCCCTGAAGTCATTCCAAGCCCCCCAGATCTTATTCCATTTTCCGGGGCAGCCACGGTTAACAAATACCGTCAGTTCTGCAATCATAGCCAGATCCATGTCTGTGGACCATGCCGTCAATTTTGGCACCCCCGCCGCCCCCCACTTTTGCGCAATGTTACGCTTTGCTACCATTAACTCAAGAATGGCCCAATCCTGCATAGGGTGGTTGAGGTCATTCGGCTCCCAGACATTCAACAAACATCTTTTGGGTTCCGGTAGGAGTGACACCTTCCCCACCTGCAATATTGTTCTCATTATTTGAACCCAATAGTCCATTATCTTCGGGCATTGCCATATGGTATGGTAGAAAGTTCCCTCCTCCCCACATCCACGTAAACAATATGGATGTGATGTTCTACCAATTTTATATAGGGTGAGTCTAGTGAAATAAACTCGGTGCAGTATCTTAAGTTGCACCAGTCAAAGTCGCAAGGTTATGCCTACCTTCTTCGGGTATGCAAGTGCAAGTCATCAAAGTCTGCATTGATTGCACGAACCTCCTGAGGCGGAAGCCGGGAGTGTGATTTGATATTTTAAATACTTTGTAAGTCATTTGAATAAATTGTACTTTTTAACTTACCACTTGCCCGGAATTCCCCGCACAGCGGATTTAACGCTGCCCTGAGTATTGGAAACCAACTCTTGACGCCATTCCGGCGAGCTCCGAGGCCACGCCCCTTCTCAGAGGCCACGCCCCCACCGCCGCATATAAATTGACGCTGATTACAAGCGCCACATTGATTGCACGAACCTTCTGAGGCGGAAGCCGGGAGTGTGATTTGATCTTTTAAATACTTTGTAAGTCATTTGAATAAATTGTACTTTTTAACTTACCACTTGCCCGGAATTCCCCGCACAGCGGACTTAACGCTGCCCTGAGTATTGAAACCAACTCTTGACGCCATTCCGGCGAGCTCCGAGGCCACGCCCCTTCTCAGAGGCCACGCCCCCCGCCGCCGCATATAAATTGACGCTGATCACAAGCGCCACATTGATTGCACGAACCTCCTGAGGCGGAAGCCGGGAGTGTGATTTGATCTTTTAAATACTTTGTAAGTCACTTGAATAAATTGTATTTTTTAACTTACCACTTGCCCGGAATTCCCCGCACAGCAGACTTAACGCTGCCCAGAGTATTGAAACCAACTCTTGACGCCATTCCGGCGAGCTCCGAGGCCACGCCCCTTCTCAGAGGCCACGCCCCCCGCCGCCTCCCTGCCAGCTATATATCATGTGCTTATTTCGGACGCGCAGCGGGCGCGACGATTGCGCGCCGAAGGCGCGCCTAAGGCAAGCCCGTCTGCACCCGTCCGCGCTCGGCCGGGCCCCTCCACCATGTCCAGGCCATACAATACTCCTCTGTGCAACTTCACAAACTCCAAGGCCCCTGGCCTGTGGATGTCTCTGTGACTGAGCACATCGACAGACAGGGACTGACTGTCTTGTGCCCTTCCCCTTCTCCCTCGTCCTTGCCCTGCTCTCCCCCTCCCCCCTCCACTCCTCCCGATTCCCTTGCTCCCCCTGAGCCTACTACCCTGTCTATTTACTATCTTAACACCCGGTCAGCAGTTAAGCACTGCCATGAACTATTTGTCCTACTGGACTTGCATAAACCAGATCTCTTATTTCTCACAGAGACTTGGTTTTGTGACACTTCCCTCCCTTCCTTGTTAGCTGCTCTTCCCTCCACCTACTACGCACTGCGCTCCGACCGATCCTCTGGCAAAGCAGGCGGTGGTGTCGCCCTAATTGCCCGTAGAGAATTTCCATTTCAGCCTCTAACCTTTCCCTCCATCGGCTCATCAGACTTCTTAGTCGTCCGCTCCCTATCCCTTAAAGTTCCACTTACCTGCTTACTCATGTATCGTCCCCCCCAACCCTCCCAACTCTTTCTCGTTGGGTTTCAAGATCTTGTGGCCACCTTAGCGGTCAACAATTCTTCCATCGTGGTCTTAGGTGATTTCAATTTTTGGCCCTCTGATCCCACAGAATGTTCTACCTCCAAAGAATTCACGGACACCCTTCGCTCCCTCTATTTTGACTCTCACGTCCACTCCCCTACTCATATCCAGGGCCACATACTGGATCAGATTTGGTCTCTCAACTGTCCGATAGTCTCCTTGTCCATCTCCCCCTGTCCCTGGTCTGACCACTTCTTGATCTTTTTTTCCCTTCACCTTAGCCTAGTCACCAAGCCCTCTCTTCCCAAAAACATCT
Organism: Lissotriton helveticus; assembly: GCF_964261635.1. Classification (NCBI taxonomy): domain Eukaryota; kingdom Metazoa; phylum Chordata; class Amphibia; order Caudata; family Salamandridae; genus Lissotriton; species Lissotriton helveticus. The sequence goes on from NC_136069.1 coordinate 1,218,391,736, forward strand.
GGGCACGCTCGTGGAGCCGGGTGGATGGGCCTCTCTGTCCGCCACACTCTCCTCCTCCAGTCCAGGCTTACTTGGTCTCTCATCTGCTGCACAAGCAGACTCCATAAATTCCTGGCTTCGGTCAGGCTGCGACTCGGTCGCCCCCCTCAGACAAGTGTCCTCCAGAAGGCCGAACGATGCCAACCGCTGGTTCAACAAGGAATTGAAGGCCTTAAAACTTACAGTCCGCCATGCTGAGCGAGTCCGGAGGCGAGACTATTGCCCCAACCTTAAAGCTCAGTACACCACCCTTCTGTCTCAATATAAAAAAGCTATTCTGTCCACTAAAACAGCCTACTTCTCCTCGAAAATCTTGGCGGCTGAAAACCAGCCCAGAGAAATCTTCTCTATTGTCCACGACCTCGCCTACTCTGATAGAACTACCCTCAAACCCTCTCCTTCGCAGGCCCTATGTGATTCCCTGAATTCTTATTTCTTCGATAAAATTTCCAAGATCAAAGCCAATATCCCCCTCCCCTCCCCTTCTTTTCTTGACCCCCGGTGCCCACGAGTCGAGGGACGGCTTGACTCGTTTCCCCCTCTGACCGAAGAGGCTTTCCTCTCCCTCCTCCCTCTGATCAAATCAGGTTCCCCTTTAGACTCTTGTCCTGCCCACATCCTCAGGCACATCTACTCGGTCTGTGTGCAACCCCCTCTTATTTTCCTTAACAACTCTCTGTCTCAGGGCATTGTTACTCCTTCCCTAAAATCTGCCGTCATCGTTCCCATTCTTAAAATACCTGGCGCTGACCCTTCCGCTCCTGTTAACTTTCGCCCCATCTCCCTACTGCCCTTCCTGGGGAAAGTATTGGAGCGACACGTGGCCAAAGCGCTTACTACCTACGTGGAGGAAAACGGGGTGTTAGCCCCCCGCCAGGCCGGCTTCCGCCCCGCACACTCCACGGAATCGGTGGTGTTATCGGTCCTCGACAATCTCAAAGAGGGCATGCACACCAACCGTCCCCAGGCTCTGGTCCTCCTCGACCTCTCCGCCGCCTTTGACACGGTTAACCACTCCATCCTACTCTCCCGTGTCAGGGCGGCCGGGGTTGGAGGCTCAGCCCTGGTCTGGATGTCCTCCTTCCTCAGGGACCGTACCCAAGCAGTACGCCTGGGTGACTTCTCGGCGGATCCCCGGCAGGTACAATGCGGGGTTCCACAGGGCTCCTCCCTTTCCCCACTTTTATTTAATCTGTACATTGCCCCCCTCATTTTTGCTCTTCAGCAAATGGAGGTCTCCGTCTATAACTATGCGGACGACCTCCAACTTATTTTTTCTTTATCACCATCCCCATAGTCTATGGCCAAGTTCCAATCTATTATGATCTTCATCCGGGCCTGGATGAACTACAACCACCTGAAATTGAATCCAGACAAAACCGAGCTGGTTTTGACGGGTGGTTGCTCCAGTCCCTGAACCCCCCTTTTTTGGTCCTCCTCCCTAGGTCCCTCTCCCCCTCCTTCTTCCTCGGTGAAAACGCTCGGGATCAAGCTGAATGATCAACTCACCCTGCACTCCCATGTTAGTTCAGTGGTGTCCTCCTCTTTTCTCGCACTTCGCACCATCCGTAAGGTTTCCCGTTTTTTTACTTTCTCTGCCCTAAAACTCATTATCATGGCAATGGTTACCTCGCGCTTAGACTATGGCAACGCCCTATACTGTGGCATGCCTGCCTACAGTATGCGCCGACTACAGCTGGTCCAAAATCAGGCTGCCCGCTTAGTCTACAATCTGGCCAAATTCCATCACGTCACCCCGCTCCTCAAGTCCTTGCACTGGCTCCCCATCCGAGAACGATCCCAGTTCAAGATGGGTTGTATCATTTTCCAGGCCCAGGTTGGTTCCGCCCCTGCCTTTGTTTCCTTATGCCCCCGCCCGGGAACTGCGCTCATCTTCCCAACATCTGCTGTCAGTTCCCCGCTTCAGGCATAAAAAGTGGGGGGGTTCAAAATTCTCCACACTCGCCCCTACCTTCTGGAACCTGCTACCGGCTCACCTCAGATCTTCCACGCAATACTCCCACTTCCGAAAGGCGTTAAAAACCTATCTCTTTCTACAAGCCTTCCCACTATAAACCACTCTACTCCCTCTCGACCTTCCGGGTCTCTGAGGTTCAGCACATCATAGCGCCATGAAACAGCCAGGTGAACGTGCGCTCTAAAAATAATTTAAACTCCAACTCAAACTCTCCGACAACACGGGACCACTTCCCTCTGAGTCCTACCGTGGGGTCTGGGAGATTACTGACTAGTTTCGGTATGTGAATGAAGTAGCCCGCTTCTGCATATAGTCTGTTAATAGTCTGTCCTCCAAAGGCGAGGCTTCCTGGACCTCAGTGCCAGGAGGCAGGGCCAATTCAATACATAAAAACTGTCTGCCCCAAATGTATAAAAAGATGCTCACATAGAGTCCAGAAATTGTATCATCAGTATTAAGCTCACTAAGACCAACAAAGAATCATAATAACCAAAATAGTTGGGTCATAAAAAAACATTTCTTATTTATCCTATCTTTTCATAAATGTGGATTTTTTAATTATAACACAACTTAATTGCAGTAGCATAGTATAAAGTCCAATCATTCAGCCTAGATCTCACACATCCCTTTAATCAGTCATATCCACCTCACACATACTCAACCACTCTTCATACATCCAATACATATCACACTTGAGTTGCCAGTTGTTAACGATGTATCCAGTCCTACATAGTCTCACGGGGAACCGAGACTAGATGACAAAATAGTAGGACAAGCTTGAGGCGCCAACGCGTGTTTCGGTGCTTGGCCGGATCAAGGGCCACACCTTCATCACGGCACACAGTAGAAGGAAGGGGGACAACCGCAGAGATCTGCAATAATTTATGAATGTCCTCCATGATTTCCATCTTAAGAAAGCAGATGAGGTCACAGAAAAGCTTGATACGTTTTATGAACTAGTGATCTCCTGCTTGTACCCGCAGTTGTGGGCCTGGTCTTTGATGCTCAGTGGGCAGGCTAATCATGTAGACTCTGCTACATATATGTGTACGTGTCCCCCCTTGCCCTGTATTGCTGGGCTAGTGTGCATACCCAGAGGCGATGTGGTTCCTCCCTGGGCCTTTGCGTTGAATCTTTTCTTCTGACCTCTGTTGATGTTTATCATAAAAATGAGGTGAGGTTATAAAGGTTAGTTGATATATGGATGTCTTCCGCTTCTGCACTTACCTGTGGGTTGACTTTATGGAATATAGCGGGTAGGTTTTTTTTAATGAATTTGATACACAGATGATTCTGTGTTTCGCTTTACTGCTAATTATTTGGCTTATGGTTGTGTCCATGAGATAAATGGCTTGCTATGACCCGCCTTCCAGCCTACCCAACGTTTTCGATCCATTTCGTTCTTTGATACATTATGTATATTCAGACCTATCGGATCCATTTCGGATCTTGTTTTTGACTTTTTGAAAAGCCTTGCATCCCGCTGTTTTATGATAGGCTGCTGTTGTTGGACGGGACCCTTAAATCAGATCGTCTCGGTCGCCATTCACCGCCGGCGTTTTCTTCGCTGAAATCCTGTTGCAGCCTGATGCGGACTCCGTTTCGAAGAAATCTGTATAACCTTCAGGTATGACAATTTAGGACTTTTCCTTTCTTTCTTCTTTCTGTTGGAGCGCGCGTCGCTCGATTTCTAACCTGATCCTTGTCCCATCTACTAAGACCCTCGGGCTAATGAACTACCGCCTGTACAGGCGTAGGCCTCCTCCACGCCCCTATTTTGATCTAAGTGACTCACCGGGCCCATATTTATTTGCTCCCCTGCTCTGGCCCGCACTAGTTAGAATCTTAAGATCTACACACATTGTTTAATGGAGCCTCTTATTACTAACCTGTTAAATTCATTACTATACGTTAAATATTTGTATCCTCTGTCGATTTGGATACCTGGATCACCATACGTATCTCTTCTAAACAAATAAGGTAATGAAATTTTGATGTCTATGCTTCTACTCTATTGCGAACCGAGAGCGGAGTACGTAAGAGAGAGTGACTGAATTAATTGACTTTGCGGTCCGCGAACTTACTTGTCGAATTATTTTTGTTGGGCGCGGGTCGATGCGGGCAGATCAGACGCCGGGTATTTTGAAGCTTACTCTTTTGTCGAGGTCTAGAAAAGTTTTATAATCCGACTAACTAAAGACCTCGACTGACTCTTCTTGAGTTAGAGCGCGCCTAGACTGAATGTTCCGACTATGTTCATGTTTTGCAGAATCGGAATTGCTAACCTCCTGTGAAACTTGTCTGGGAACCTCACCCAGTTACAGTACCATTCTCGGAACCAGTACCGACGCTTGGGATCCCATTTCCGTGGATAAATGCATCCCCCTTCCTGTTCACTATCAGAGGTAAGTATCTTGTAATTTTTGGAACATAAATCTTATATTGAATGGACCTTTTAGAGGTCCACAGGGATTAGAACCGTGACTGTATCTGGAGGTTCTCTTCCAGGGGATACTCATTAATAGTCATAAGCACTGAATTATCTCCGCCCATGAGCGGGAACCCGGAACACATAACAATATACATATATATGTGTAAATATATCAAAAAGTACATAGTACTAAACTAATTATACACATATAAATGTATAATAACCATAATATGCAGCCTAACATATATACATAGGCTAATAAAGCCAACATTACACACGTTCTGAAGCATGAAAATATGCTATATATAATGCAATAAACAGGCATGAGCCCAAAATGCATTTCATAACCATGAAAAACTTTTATTTTCATCAAAGAACCTGTTGTAAACAGTTATTAGCCTAAAAGGCTGCATATGAAAAATTGTCTGTGTACAGAAAATCAGACTGGCACCCTGCCTTTAAGGCCCCAGAGAATCTGCACACTTTGCCTTTAAGGCCTCTAGGAGAACTCTGTTCCCATCATGCACCACAGGTGACAGTTAGGTCAGTTCTTTTTTCCGGCTTGTTCTGTGAGGAACCTGGAACTTGAGCTCTGCTCATTTGTAGTATTTTTCTGTCAGAAGTTGGTTTTTTCTTACCTTTTTTTGACAAAAGAATATTCATTCTTTCTTCCATTTCAGGCCTTCCTAACGGCACTTGTGGTGGTTTTCTTGCCTTTAGCCCGCGTCTTGTGTGCCAGCCCAATCCCTTTGGGATGATTGACGGCTGGCCGTGAATATATGGCCGCGCTCCATACAGTGAATGATTGATCTGAGGTGCGAGGTGGGTATTGTCATGATTGCTATTACTGCTATCTTTACAGGCTGTATAGCAGCGTTGATCCATCGGACTTGATGTACGAACCCACTAGAGAGTGTACCACATATATGACCACTGGGGGAGGGTCCTGAATTTTCTGTTTCACCTTTGAGGTTGGTGCAGGGTCTCTATATAGTATGTATCATGCATTGTGTGTCCCGGTTCCCATTTTCTCTTTTTTAATACAAATTTTTTAAACTGTGTGATTTGTTAGTACTAAGCTCACTGCTTATGACCAGATTTTGATGAGAAATATGTTTGTTATATATATTATATGATTAACTCAGATGATGTAATTGTAAATATGATGAAATAGATACTTAATGACATTTTTAAATTATTGCAGATCTCTGCGGTTGACCCCCTCCCTTCTACTGTGTGCCCTGATGAAGGTGTGGCCCTTGATCCGGCCAAGCACCGAAGCACGCGTTGATGCTTCAAGCTTGTCCTACTATTTTGTCATCTGGTCTCGGTACCTCTTGAGACTATGTAGGACTGGATACATCGTTAACAACTGGCATCTCAAGTGTGATATGTATTGGATGTATGAAGAGTGTTTGAGTATGTGTGAGGTGGATATGACTGATTGAAGGGATGTGCAGGATCTAGGTTGAATGATTTGACTTTATACTATGCTATTGCAATTATGTTTTATTATAATTAAAAAATCCACATTTATGAAAAGATGGAACAAATAAGAAATGGTTTTTCATGACCCAACATTCTGGTTATTATGATTCTTTGTTGGTCTTAGTGAGCTTAATACTGATGAAACAATTTTTGGACTCTATGTGAGTCTCTTTTTATACATTTGAGGGCAGACAGTTTTTTTTGTATTGAATTGCTTTTGATTCCCCTGCCCGTCTGCCCTATATTTGTGCATTCAGGGGGCCCCTATTCTCATTGGTCCAGGAGGCAGGGTCGTCAACAGAGCGTGTTTTATTTGTGTGTAGTGAAAGAGTTCAGTGGGCGCCAACTCGTACTGCTGCTGCAGGTGCTGAAATGACGCAACGTTCCCCTTTTGCCAAACATCTCCCACCGTGGAGATTCCTTGGCATCCCAGTGGGCAAAACCCTTGCTATTCCTGAGCAGACCCAGCTGTGGCGCATCCCAAAGAGGGGTGAGTTGGGTCATAGTCCCCTGCCAACCCAGCTTCCTCTGTGCCTCATGCCATAGGGTGACTGTCTGCTGTTTGGGTCCGATGAGGGATTTGGTACTCTTTTTGTCATAAAGGGGGACAGTATCCCACCCACACCAGAGAGCCACTCTGTCTGCTCTAAACGCCGGGTCCTCTTGGGGGGCATGAATCATTGATTGATGATCTTCAATTGTGCCGCCCAGTAATACAACTGTATATTCGGAAGTGCCACCCCCCATCATACCAACTATGCCCCAGCTTAGTCTGTGCTATGCGCGCTGGTTTGTGTCCCCAGAGTAAACTGGAGACCTGGGCTTCTATGGCCTTAAAGTAGCTCAGGGGCACCGGGAATGGTGTATTTTCCAGCACATATAAGAAACGAGGAAGCGCCATCATTTTGAAGAGTGCCCCCTTCCCTAATAGCGTGAGCGGTAACGCCTCCCAGTGTGCGGTGTCCCGTGTAAGGTGCTTCAGAGGGGGCTGCAGGTTATACTTATAGAAGTCCGCGGAGTTGGCCGTAACGTTGATCCCCAAATATTTGAACCCATCATCTGCGATCATAAGTGGGCAGTTCTGGGGGATCTGCGGCGGTGGGCCGTGCAGCACGTACAGTACAGATTTGAACCAGTTAATGGTGTACCCCGATGCCTGCCCAAAGAGTTCACAGATATTCAGGAGGACCAGTATAGAACGCCTAGAAAGGGTCAAATACAATAAAACGTCGTCTGTGTATAAGGAAATGTGATCTTGCCACTCTGCCGTCCACTTGAGTCCCTTTATCATTGTCTCTTAAAGGATCCATGATGCCAGGGGCACGTTGACTAGTGCGAAAAGCAGCGGCGAAAGGGGACAGCCCTGGCTGGTGCCTCGAGTCAAAGGGCAGTCATCCGATATATGCCCGTTTACTGTCACATGAGCTATAGGCTTGGTATATAGCAGACGGACCCACATGCAGAATTTAGGACCAAAGCCCAAGTGGCGAAGGACCGCAAACAGAAATGGCCACTCCACCAAGTCAAACGCCATTCTTGCGTCAAGGGAGAGAATGACTGCTGGCTCCTGAATATACGGCATTCAGGCCATCACACCATGTAAACGTTGCAGGTTTAAAGCTGTGCTCCTGCCCGGCATGAAGCCGGATTGATCCGGGTGTACCAGTGTTGTTATCCAGTATTAGGGGTGTCTTTCATAGATTCACATGCCTGAATCATTCCCCGTCGTCGAGACGGGAGCCTCCGGTATATAGAAAAGTAATGTCCTATAGACATACATAAAGAATAATAGGCCTAAGTGCCTAACCTTAGTAGCCTATCCTTGTCCTTATGCAAAAAGGACCAAACTCTTAGAGCCAGCCAATCAGCTATCATCTCCCTCTAGAACCTTCCTGGCAGGAGCCTCAGTCTCTCAGATTTTCTACCGCACGTTGTGCTAGGGAGTCTCCAACCTGAGTTCTCCTCAGGATCTCTTCAAAACCTACTTATTCACTGGTAAAGTGAGTTCTTTCTCAAAATCTCGAACAGAGATACTTCAGACTCTTCTCCTTGCAGTAAGTGACTTCTTTCTTCAAAATTATAAAGGAATGTCTGAATCCCAGAAGAAAGCCCTGTTCAGGGCCTGCTCTTCATGTGGGAAGAAAAGGCTACATGTGGAGGACAAGCATGACCTGTGCTTATATTGCCTTTATCCTGACCACATCCCTAAAGACTGTAAGATATGTCGGTCTTTCCCTAACAAGACCTTGAGGGATAGAGAAGGTCGACTACTAATTTGGTTGGACAGGCTTAAGCAAAGGGATAATGTGGAGTCCTCAGAGGGCAGCTTTTCCATGACCTCAGAAGTCTCCCACAAGAGGCCACGGGTGGAGTCCCCTGGTCCCTCAGACACTCCTCCTATGAAGGTACAAAAGAAATCTTCAGAGGCTAGATCGACAACATCTTCAGTGTCTGACAAAGGCTCTCATGCCTTTAAAAAGCCTACGCATTCATCCAGTAAGCTTGCGACATCTTCAACGCAAAAAAGAGTTATGACGCCACTTGCCGTCTCCACAACGACGACAACTGTGTCGACGAAGACGGCGTCGTCTGTTTTAGCCTCAACGACGACCACTCCATCATCGTCGTCAGCTGGTAACCTATTCCATCTATAATACTGCCGAACCCGTCGTCGACGAAGACCTCATCGACGACGAAATTGGGTCCGTCGACGACGACACCGTCGACGAAGAACCCATCGACGATTAAGATAGGCCCGTCGACGAGGAGTCCGCCGTCGACGGGAGAATCGACGTCGAGGACGTCGACGAGGAAGACGTCGACGAGGAATGAATCGTCGACGAGCGCGTCGTCGACAAACATAGTCGACGAAGAAAGTCTCGTCTACGGAAACACCGCCGACGAAGATCATGCCGTCGACAGGAGGGTCGTCGACGGAATTAGACATTCCTGAACCGTGGAAGAAGTCCAAACTGGTAGAAACGTCGTCCTGGACCCTACCACCGTTGACAACACCAGGGATGACAGCAGGGGCTCCTGCTAAAGGTCCTGTGTCTGGCAAAGTGGCTAAAAAGCAGATAACGCCTGAAACGATGTCACCAAGCAAGGTGCAAAGCCATTTACCCACAGAGATTCTCCAGAGTGAAGATTCTGAAGAGGAACTCTCAAATCAGGCTACTTCAATTACAGACCTTCATGTGAAATGCCAAAGCACTGACGAAGAACAAGAGGAAATGGGCTACCAGGAGCACTTTTTCCAAGCTCATGTTCGTACAGAGGTTACCCCGATGGTGTGCCTTCCTGCTTCCATTGTGGATGACCTTAAACACCTTATCCGGGACTACAAACAGCGTTTCCCGGAAGCACCGTCGACTGAGACAGGGGGCCCGACGCCGGCTACAGATACACCAGCGGCAGCCCCAAGACAGACGCGGCCAACTTCTCAGACCTACCATGAGACGGTTACACCTCAGTTGGTAGAGTCATCAGATGAGGAGGCTGAGGAAATGGAAGAAGGTGAAGTCCAAGAAGATCGGACGGATCAGGAAGACGACGAGGAGTATGTGGCACCTTCCCCAGCTTCACCCCAACCGCGCCAGTCAGACTCACCGCCAGTGGACATTGGTGGTTTCCATAAAATAATGGAACGAGCAGCGAAGCGCTTTCATATGGAGATGGAGTCGACTGAAACCGAGTGTTTCTTATGTGACTTTAAGGAGCAAACAAAGAAGATCACGAAATCGATTCCAATTATAGACTTTCTCTGGGACCAGGGAAAGAAACTGATGATGACGCCGGCCTCTATACCTGCGGTGGTTCCGCGCCTGGATAAGAAATACAAAGCTCCCACCAAGGCGGCAGCTTGCTTTAATGGACACCCGAAACCAGATTCGGTTGTAACCTAGGCAGCCCAAAAGAATTCTCGCAACCCTTCCTCTCCCTTGTCAGCCCCACCGGAAAAGGAAGGAAGTTGGACACCATCGGGAAAAGGTTTACGACGACGTCAACCATGACAATCAAGGTGGCCAACTCCATAGCCCTGTTAGGGCGCTATAATCGCCAGCTTTGGGAAGATATAGTCCCTTATATAGCGGAGCTACCAGATACAGTTCAGGAGGAAGTCAAGGCACTGCTCTCGGAGGGTCAAACCTCGGCAGCTGAGATCATTGATTGTGCCATAGATGGAGCCATGACGGGCTTTCGCCAATTAGCTGGGGCAGCAGTCCTGCGCCGTCAGGGCTGGCTTAAGGCAACATCATTCAGACAAGAAGTACAGACAAAGGTGCTGGACATGCCCTTCGACGGGCAACATCTTTTCGGAGCCAAAATTGATGAAGCGCTCCAGACAATCAAAAAAGACACTGATACGGCAAGAGCACTTGGTACTCTGCAAGCAAGAAACCAGTCCTTTCGGGGTAACAGGTCCAGGGGCCAGTCCTCCTACAGGGGGTCCTTTCAAAATAGATCCTCATATTCCTATCAAAATAAGTCACAATACCAACAGAAACAGCAACAGGGTCGTCAAACGTCGTACGGAAGCTCAAACTTCCGGGGAAAGAACCAGAGGAGGGGCACTGGCGGACGCCAGTGACCAATTACTCCAGCCAGTCCAGCAACAATATCCCTCATTACAGATTGGAGGAAAATTGACCCATTTCCTAAAAAATTGGCATCTCATCACCACAGATCGATGGGTACTCCAGTTAATAAGATTCGGCCATTCCCTGGAATTCACCACCATCCCCCCTCCAACACCTCCCGCAAACTTCCGCACAAACATCTATGACTACTGCTCCGAGAAATATCTGCGATGTTGAAGAAAGGAGCGATCGAGACAGTTCCATCGTCTCAAAGAGGAAGGGGATTCTATTCCCGCTTCTTTCTTATACGCAAGAAGGAGAAAAAGTGGAGGCCCATATTAGACCTCAGAGCCCTCAACTCTTTCCTAAAGAGTCAGTCGTTCAGGATGGTGACAATCCAAGAAATATTAGGCATACTAGAAAAAGGAGATTTCATGACATCCTTAGATCTCCAGGATGCCAACTACCACATCCCGATACTCAAGAGGCACAGAAAATTCCTAAGGTTCGAGGTGGCAGGACACCACTACCAGTTCAGAGTCCTACCGTTTGGCCTCAAATCCGCACCGCGGATTTTCACGAAGTGCCTTTCCCCTGTGGCAGCCTTTCTACGCCAAATGGGTCACCAGGTCTTCCCCTACCTCGACGACTGGCTGGTAAAAGCACCCTCAGCGGCAGGCGCAACCAAATCTTCCAACGCCTGCACCAATCTCTTTCTACAGCTAGGATTGACTCTCAATCTCGAGAAATCCTGCATGACCCCAACCAGAAGCATCTCCTTCCTTGGGGCGACCTTGAACACAGAATGCGCAAAAGCATTTCCGTCAAAGGAACGGAAACACAAGATCATATCTCTGGCCACGGCGGTGGCATCAAAAAAGTCCATAAGAGTTCGGACTTACAAATCACTCCTGGGCATGATGTCATCTTGTATACTCCTCATCCCGCACTGCAGACTCAGGATGCGCCTATTGCAAGAAGGCCTCACATGCCAATGGACTCAGAGTACAGGTTCTTTCGAAGACATAATGAGGATAACACCACAAATGTCCAAGAACCTGCAATGGTGGATGAACCACAGGAATCTGTCTGCCGGACTGCCTTTCCTACTTCCGGCAGCGCCCTTGGTGATCACCACGGATGCCTCCTTGGAAGGCTGGGGAGCTGTCCTCCAGGACCTCCAAATAAGCGGAAAGTGGACAGATCAGGAGAAGCAATTCCATATAAATCTTCTGGAACTGCGAGCTGTGTATCTGGCACTGAAGGCCTTTTTACCACGTATCCAGAACTCCCAGGTGCTCGTCAGAACGGACAACACCACGACGATGCACTATCTGAACAAACAGGGAGGAACGCGTTCGCTCACTCTATCGCGCGAATCGCAGAAGATCTGGAACTGGCTTGTACCTCAGGGGATCACGCTCAAAGCGGACTATGTCCCGGGCAAAGACAATACCATCGCGGACGCCCTCAGCAGACAGAGTACGTTGGATCAAGTATTCTCAGAATGGGGAGTCCCAAGAATCGACCTGTTTGCCACCAGGGAGAACGCCAAATGCCCAAACTATGCAAGTTGGCGTCCCCAACCAAGGTCACTCGGAAATGCTCTTTCCATCGGTTGGTTCAGCGTATTTGCGTATGCTTTTCCAACATTCCCGATGATTTCCAGCGTCCTCAGGAAGATGAAGGCAGAGCCTTGTACCCTGATCCTAATTGCCCCGTTCTGGCCGAGGCAGCACTGGTTCTCGGATCTTCATCGCCTCTCCATCAGGACACCAATTCGTCTGAAGCAGCACCCAAACCTGCTGACGATATCCAATGGACAGGTCCAACACCCGAACCTACAATCGCTCAGATTATCAGCCTGGCTCCTGAGCACAGAGAATTCTGTCATCTAGACATCCCACAGGAATGCAGGGAAGTACTGGCAAAAGCAAGAGCGGAGAGTACCAACAGAACGTACTCTCTAAAGTGGAAACGATTCTGCATATGGTGTGTAGAGAACGGACTGTCACCTCTCCATGTTACACCTGAACAGATATTGCCATATCTGCTGCACCTTGCACAGTCAGGATTGGCGCATGCATCTATAAAGGTGCATTTGGCATCAATTTCACGATTCACCAGGTCTTACAAGGCTCCGTCGCTTTGGTCCAGTAGACTTATCAAGCAGTTCCTAAAAGGACTATATAGATCCTTCCCAAGACCTAGAAGGGTCCCACCTACTTGGCACCTCAGTTTGGTCCTCACCCAGCTCATGAAGCACCCTTTTGAGCCCATTCATCGAGCGCCCATCAAGTACATCTCATGGAAGGTAGCTCTGCTGCTCGCTCTAACATCTGCCAGGAGAGTCAGCGAGTTACAGGCTCTATCCATTCAGGAACCATGCATGCAGTTTAAACAAGACAGAGTGGTGCTGCGGACAAATCCCAAGTTCATACCGAAGGTGCCTTCAGACTTTCACCTTAATGAACCGGTGGTTCTACGTTCCTTCTTTGCAAACCCTACCACTGCAGCAGAAAAAACGCTACATTCCTTGGACCTCAAAAGTTTTATAAAGTTTTACCTAGACAAGACAAAGAGCTTCAGGAAGTCGTCACAGCTATTTGTGGCCTACAGTAGACCAAGGATGGGTCTGCCTCTAACGAAACAGAGCATCTCCAGGTGGATCTCTTCAGCGATAGCATTCTGCCATGAGAATGCCGGACGGCCGTTGAATGCTACTGTTCAAGCGCATTCCACAAGAGCAATGTCCACATCAGCAGCGCTGTTCGCTGGAGTGCCGATTCTGGACATTTGCAGAGCAGCGACATGGAAGTCACCGCACACATTCTCCAGACACTACTGCCTGGATGCTGAGCTTATGCAGGATGCTGCAGTGGGCCAGGCGGTGCTTCGACATCTATTCCAGTGAGGTGAGCCTTCCAACATCCCGCCATCCTGGTATGCACATCTCTTACTATTATGTTATGTTGATGTATGCTAATGTTCACAGTCGCATGATAATGGGTGTATTATCTAACTGATTATATAGCATGATTACATCAGAAATGTGCATAATATATTGCTGACTACTCTGATTCAGGCATGTGAATCTATGAAAGACACCCCTAATACTGGATAAGAAACGCGTTACTTACCTGTAACAGCAGTTATCCAGTATTGGTGTCTTTCATAGATTCACATGCAACCCTCCCGCCTCCCCGGGAAGGACTCACGTTCTCTCTAACTATATTACGCCTACCTAGCTTGGTGCGTACGAAAATCTGAGAGACTGAGGCTCCTGCCAGGAAGGTTCTAGAGGGAGATGATAGCTGATTGGCTGGCTCTAAGAGTTTGGTCCTTTTTGCATAAGGACAAGGATAGGCTACTAAGGTTAGGCCCTTAGGCCTATTATTCTTTATGTATGTCTATAGGACATTACTTTTCTATATACTGGAGGCTCCCGTCTCGACGACGGGGAATGATTCAGGCATGTGAATCTATGAAAGACACCAATACTGGATAACTGCTGTTACAGGTAAGTAACGCGTTTCTTAGGTATGGCATTAGTCTAATCGCCAATAGTTTTGCTAGGATTTTGGCCTCCGCATTAATCAGGGAAATTGGGCGATATGAGGTACATTCATCTGCAGGTTTGCCCGGTTTGAGTAAAGCCACTATTGTGGCCGTTCTTTGATCCAATGGTAGCTCCCCCTTCTGATAACAGTTATTATACATACGTAATAGATGGGGAGCAACAATTCCCGTAGTTTTTTTTTTAGAGCTCGATGGGGATACCATTAGGACCTGCCGCTTTGCCAGACTGCATTGCGCCTATTGCCCCCTGTTTTTCCTCCACCATGATATCCGCCTCAAGCGCCAGAGCCGCCTCTGGAGGGAGCCCGGGCATGTCAATATCTTAAATGTAGGTCAGTGCTTCCTCTACCGACATTTCAGAGGTTGAGGTATACACCTGTTTGAAATGATGCGCAAGGCCCTGCACTATGATCTGCGGGTCTGCTGCAAGTTCCCCTTCAGCCGTCCTAATCCTCGCTATCCACCTGGTACTTTGTTCCTGTTTATCTAGCCACACCAGAAGCTTCCCGGCTTTATCCCCAAGTTTGTAAATCTTATGCTGGGTGGCCTTCAGGCGTGACCTCGTCAGATCTTCTAAGTGTTTCCTATGCTGTTGTTGCGCTAGCCTCAATAGCTGAGCTGTTGCTACTGTAGGATCACTGACGTGACGAGCCTCCACCTCCAACAGCGCCAGCTCTAGTCCATGAAGGTCATGCTGCTTCTCTCTTCTATGCCCCGTGACCGAGACAATGGCTTGTCCTCTAAGGACCGTTTTGTATGCTTCCCACAGAATAGTCGGGGAATCAACCGACGCCTCATTCTCCTGAAAGTAATGCTTTGTTGCTGCAAGAATCTCCTTTTTACTTTTAGGGACCTGCAAGTAGCCCAGATAGATGGGATAAGTGCGGCGCCGAACCATGCGACTATGGATGTATGTCAACATTACTGGGGAGTGGTCTGAGATACCTCTGGGCTTTATTTCTGTGCTGTCAACGTTCTGCAGGCAGCCCGCTGTAGCTAAGAAATAATCGATGCGGGACAAGCTGTTATGGACCCCTGAGTAAAAGGTGAATTGCCACGC
This sequence comes from Lissotriton helveticus, assembly GCF_964261635.1. Lineage (NCBI taxonomy): Eukaryota > Metazoa > Chordata > Amphibia > Caudata > Salamandridae > Lissotriton > Lissotriton helveticus. Next base: position 1,218,406,891 of record NC_136069.1, read on the forward strand.
TGTGGGGTGGTGCCATCTCCACACAACTGTGAGCCACATTGCCTCCATAAAGCTCCCAAGACGACGAGACCTGCCCCGGACATGCGCCAACGCTGGGTGGCGGTCAAGGGTGTTATCTACTAGTGCATTAAGGGCCCCCCCGATCAGCAGTTCCCCATCTGGAAGGTCAAGTAGGAACTTACTGAGTGCTGGGAGCGGGACTGCGTGTAGGGCAGGGGGAGCATATACAGAGACCATGTTAAAGGACCGTCCTTCCCACTGACCCATAACAGCCGCAAAGCATCCGCTGTTGTCCGATTTTGTGTTTAGCACTATGAACGGGGATTGCTTTTTGATCAGAATACCCACCCCCCTGGAGCCGGTCGAAAACTTAGAGTGAACCACCATTCTAAGCCCCCATCTGTCCATGGCTTTGCACGCTGCGCCAGTAAGGTGTGTTTCCTGCAGTAGGGCCACCATTGGTGAATATCGTTTCAGGCATTGTAGAACTAGGCCCCTCTTTATTTTGTCCCTCAGACCATGAACATTCCACGTCAGCATTGATAGAGGAGTAACTTGAGTTGTGGGGTGCCCTATAGGATCAGGGGTGGCTGAAACCTGTGCTGCCATGGTGGGCAGAGTATGTGTGACAGAGTACGGAGTGCACTGTGTACCTCAGGTGCTGAAAAAAGGTAAAACAAGGCCTTATACCTAAAAACTTTGCAGAACAATAGTACAAATAGCAAACAATGTGGAGGAAATAGAACTTCCCTTTCATCCCAGACCAGCATCTACTGCACTATAAAAGAGAAAACAAAGAACACAAAAATCCGAAGATACCAACCCATTCCCCCCCCTCCCTGCCTCCCTGCCCGATGGTCTCAGAACTACCCGCCTCCCCAACTTAGCAGAGTGCTTAATCCCAACCCCAAAAAGTACTTGCGTGTCGGGGTAGGAAGTCCAAGGACAGGCGTAGCCCTTCCTTTCCCCCAAAGACTTCTTCAGCTTAGTGTCCATGTCATGGTCCGCTGTAGGCCATGTCTGGTCTATGCCCACGGTCAGTGTTCAGCATGTAGGATCACAGGCGTTGTTGAGTTTCATTCTTCAACTGCATCCTGTTGCGGTCGATCACCCTCATCCCGCTGTTGTTCCTAACCCTCTGTCTCATCCGTTGTGTCACGTCGCCGCTGGTTCCTCTCCCTGCGTTTTTTCCCGTTCACCTGTCTCCAGCCCTCGAGCCAGTCGTGCGCTTCCTCCGGCTTGTCGAAGAACCATGTTTTTCCGTCTGCTACTACTCGTAGCTTTGCCGGGAAGAGCATCAAGTAGGGCAATTCCCTGGCTCTCAATTCCTTTTTAACCTCCATAAAGCTCCTTCGGCGTCAAGAGACTGCCATTGTGTAGTCCGGGAAGAAGGATACTGTAGAGTTCTGGATTCGGAGAGGCGGTGCCACTCTGGTGGTTTGCAGTATGGTGTCTCTATCGCGAAAGTTAAAGATGCAGGCCAGCACAGGTCTGGAGGGGGCTCCAGGTTTAGGCTATCCCCTGGGAACTCTGTGCGCCCTTTCGACTGAAAAAAAGGTTGAGAGGCCCCTGGGCTGGAGCCTTGTTTTAATGAGATCCTCGACATACAGATCCATCGCCGGGTTCCCTTCACTTTCCGGAATACCAGTAATACGGGCGTTATTCCGGCGGGAGCACCCTTCATGATCGTCCAGTTTTGCCGCCATTATTTTGTTCTCGGCCTCCAGCCGGGACACTGTTTTTTGCAAAGCTGATGTGTCCTTGACAAGAGTTTTGGTGGTTTGCTCTACTTCCGTAACTCTGGCCAACATTTTCTGGAAGTCAGCCCTGAGAAACAAAACATCCGTTGATATTGTCCCAACTGTGGATTGAACATTGGTGAGGGCGACCATAATGTCCTCTAAGGTCACTTTCTGCGCGCCATCTCCCCCCCGGGTCTTCTCTGCCTGCTCCGGGCGTTCGGACAGTGGTGGGAAATCTTTGTTGTAAGCATGTTTATCCAACTTCGACTGAGTGGCCGATGTCCGTGACCCGAAGGTGCGCTCCGGCGTCCCTTGCACCCGTTGTACTGCCACCAAATGGTCTATTGGAGGGGGGAGGGGTCACTGCCTCCTTAGTTCCACCGAGTCTCCTTGTCCCTGTGCCTTCGCACCCTGGGTACTCCACAGAGTATTACTGCGACTGAGTCAGGCGGTGTAGCCGTGTACCGGCAGGTCACATTCAGCCAAGCGCACCAACGTTGTTTCACTGCCAAGCGTGCAAGTGGAGATATAGGGGGGCTCTGCTGGGCAATCGCCTGCTTTACGTGTTCCCCCTCCGGTTGATGGGCTAAGTCTGTGGAAGGCCCTCTGGCGCTACCACCGTCTCGCGGTCCGGCCTTCAGTAACAATCAGGATCCGGCTGCACCCTCACACCCTCACAGAGCGTTGTCCCTCTGTCTTGTACTCTTTGTTGTTTGGGCATCAAACTTGGGCAAATGCGCTGTGAATCTCATGTGGGTGTCACCGAGGCTTTCCCAGCACCTGCCGCCAGCACCGTCAAAATCAGGTCCTCCTGGCACCAACCAGGCACGCTGCTTCTAAATGCGAAATGCGCCAATATTCAGCCCTTTGAGAGGGGAGGATGAAAGGCCAGCAGGGGAAGGGGGGCGCCGAGGCAACGTCCGTCACTGCTACCGGTGCAATTATGGGAAGCCTCACTGCTGCCGTCACTCTCCAGGCCACACACCACCAGACCCACGCCCCTTCCGCCTCAGTCCACCCCTGCGGGCGTACCTTGCCAATCGAGTCCCCGGCTTCCACGAGGCCCGCAGGCCACCGCAGCTTGAGCCTCCACAGTCCGTGATTCTTGATGTCCATGCGGGTCAGGATTTCTTCTGCGTCAGTTGCCCGTATCCCTGCACCAGCAAGAGTCTTTGAGGCACAATATTTAGGCGGATTAATAAACGGATCGGCTTGGAAGGCTAACGCTTCCCCGGAGCTCTTCTACGCCGCAGCCATTTCCCTTGGCCGCGTAGCCACGCCCCAATGTAAGGTCTTCTTAACCAAAAATCCTCTTTCTGGGTGCAGTTTCCCTGGAGTTTCTCACTTTAGTATTGCTGGCTTCTTTAAAAGTGTGTGCCTTTTGCTGTATCCATGTATAAGACATTTGAATCCTACATATATAGAAGTTAGTTGTCTAATATACTGTCTAATACTGTCTGAATTAAATGCTCTCCTTTGGTGGATCTCCTCTGATAATCATAAACACTGAATAATCCCACCTGTACTCGGGATCGCAAAGCACCGTTCATAGGATATACACAATTATCACTTTTAATTGGAAAAGACAGACAGATTATAACTTTGCAGTGTATTTGTAGAAGCCTATCAGTAGGCTATATTAGCCAAATTCAATGTATGTTCTTTATAACAAAAATAGGCCAACGTCACCAGTGAAAATAGGTAATAAGAAAATACTCTTTCACAAACCGATTGAAAGGAAAATGAAAACGGGGGCCCTGTAGCTAGATAGGCTGCAGATTAGCAAGGCTGGAAAACTGACCCTTCACCTTTATGGAATCCTATGAAAAGGGATGGTGCACCAGAATTAACAGTCCAAGAAAGCTGTCGTATTTTGAAAAAATCCTTTATTGTTTTTAATCTTTTAAAAGGCCTCAGCCAACGCGTTTCGTTCCCATATGAACTTCGTCAGGGCTAGAAGGTAACTTGGAGACACATAAGGCAGGCAAGAGAAATATATAAGTCGACTTCTTAAGATGAATAGATGAGACGTGTTAAATAGGGTTTCTACCGCCAATAAGCGTCAACGGGCAGGAGTCTTCACGGTCCACAAACGTGGTTATATATCAGTATAAGCAAGGAGATGAACCAAGTTCGTTGGTATGTCAAATACTAGACCATACAATAATAACAGAACTATTTAGAAATCGATGACCACCTCTCAAAATAAGCTATTGCCCATAGTGCTCTGAAAGACGAATATACACAAACTGGGGGTAGAAAACTGCAATTGAGTACAATAACTGGGATAGGGCATATATAAACCTGTACCACCAGTAATGTTCTCCCAGTATAAATTCGTATTTTCCGTGGTTTCTGGATCCGTGTCTCCAAAACCGCCACTTCAAAGAATCGCATTTCCCTAATACCCAGTCCTGACCTGTCCTGACCTGTCTGTCTGTGACAGTTGCTGCAGTTATTTTTCCTTCTATTGGAAATAAGTAATTGAAGCACGGAACTCAGCATTTTTTTTGGCTTATTTCTATTTTGTGAAGCTCTCCTTGAGACTGCAAAAAGGCTCATTAAGAACTAGGAAAGGCGACTTCAAACCCCCGGGATAAGGTAGAAGAGGCAAACCGTGACTCTTCTCTTCCCTAACTGCCATTGGGTGAAGAATATCTAACCGCCTAGTACACTGGAAAAAGATCTGAAAAGACAAATGGATGCTGATTATTGCAGAAAATATCTGTACTCTCATGTTGAAAATGCCTCAACTTACATAGTTTCCAATGAAGTCAGCATTGATCTTTCAGGGTAGGCTGCATAAGAATGTCAAAATCCTTCTTCAGAAAGAAGCTAGGACGAGTCTCTCTCCTTCCCATAAAGGAAATAAAACACATCCTAAATTTCCTGGCTCCAAAGGTAGAAGCAAAGCATGAATTAGGACACTTTCTTGAACTCAAAATGGTAAAGAAATATATCAAATCAATTCCACCACCAGCTTTATCAAGGGGACTGGATGTGCGCCTTTGATCTTCAAGAAATTTTCTTTTCATGAAAGTGGAACAGTATCGTAAGTTCCTGATGAGGAACATCCTTGATCATCACAAAGTACAACCAATCGGCCTCAGGGTCGCACAAAAAAAAGTTCTCAAAATTCATGGCTGAGGTGGTGCTTATCTTAAAAGGCAACATATTTTGTATACCTCTACCTCAACAACTTGCTCATCAAAAACTTAAGCCCTTAGGAAGTGCTTCTGCATTTCCAGATAGCAGTTTCGACACTTCACCATCTGGGCTTTTAAACTTCGCCATCTGGGCTTTCACACTTTGCCATCTGGGCTTTCGTGTCAGTTAGGTGAAATTAATGTTGTCTCCGGAAGAAACCAGCCAATACCTGAGAACAGCCCTTGACACTCAAGAAGTAGAAGCGGGTCATTCAGAGGAGAGACTATTACATATTCATCTGCAGTGTCACAGTCTTGTAAAGATAAAAGATACATTTTTCTTTTTTTAATTCTTTGTGTTGAAGTTTCAGACAGAGATACAAGGTACCACTTTACATTCCAAGCCAGAACACAGTGCAAATCCGTTCTTAGAGCTTTCTGGGATCACATGTTTAATCAGTAGCTTTGCATAGTCTGTATCTCTCTGCGGCATAACTGAAGCATACAACATTAATACAAATAATATCCCTGCTAGTGTCAGGATGCAGGCTAGGTGCCGGCACATGGTGCACAGGGGTGGGAGATGGTCGAAGACGGATCAGTGGAAAATGAAGATATTAGGAAACACTAGACCACTGACTGCATGACAGTTCAGTTTCTCACTGACTTGGTGGTTTGTTATGTGTTCACTTTCGTGGGTGATTCATGTTCAGGTTACTGGTGGTAGAGCTGTATTTAAGACCTCACATGACTCAGACATTGACTGGCAAAGTGCCATGTGTTGCACTATGTGTTTGCTCTTGTACTAGTTTGCACTTCTTTTGCATTACCCCATGTTTTTTTCTTCCATTTTGGTCCTCCTTAATTTTCTCTCCTTAGCCCTCTCTAAATCTTGTCGTATATTTTGTGTGATTCCACTTTGACCTGCCTCTTGGCTTCTGACTTGTGAATTTCCAGTGGCAACTTGGGACTCTCAAACTGGAATCTGGGTCGACTTAAGATTTGTCAAAGCAACACCTGCTGCCCACACAAGTCAGCACTACAAAATGTGTTTGTAGTTAAATTTTTCAAGCAGATGACAATCCTTACTCACCTGTTGTCTTTCTGTCTTTAGTGCAGCTGGTTCAGTAACAGGAGATTATCTTTCTCCTATTCAAAGGAGCCATTAAGGCGGTCAAATACCCAATGGAATGAAAGGTTATTTATTTCAAATTATTTCTAATAAAAAAGAAAAGAGGGCATTGGTGACCTATCATGGACCACAGGGAATTCAACAGGTTCCTCAAAACCCAGAACCTATGCATGGTAATGCTACAATAAGTTATTCTGATGATCCACAAAAACGACTTCCTGATATCCTTGGATCATAGTTCTGCATAATTTCCCATACCAATACACTGGAAAGACAGAAAATATCTCGGCTTTGCAGTGGCGGGTCAGCACTATCTGTTCAAGAGGCAGCCATTTGGCCTCAACTCAGCACCTTGGATGTTTAAAAAGTGCTGTCTCCGGGTTGATGCTTACCTCAGAGTCACCAAGTATACATGTACTTGGATGACAGGCTCGTTAAATCTCTGTCATAGGAAGAGGCAAATTCTTTGAATGTCATCTGTATCACTCTCTTCCACAAACAGAACTTACACTGGACATAGACACATCATCCACAGAACGTCATTTACAATTGCAGTTCTTGAAAGTGATACTGCGAAACTTCAATCCATAGCAGAGATCTTCTCTGGCCAACAGACAGTCTCAGTCGGACAAATCACTGCTGGCCCGGATATATTCAGGCATGGGTTTTGTATCCTTTTTCATGCTTCGGATGAGACCCATCCAGCAAGAACTTGTCAGCCAAAAGAGTTTAATTCACAGCAAGTGGGACAACATAATCAAAAACACAAGACTGTTAAAGCAAGTGCTATTATGGTGGCAGACCCCAGAAAAACCATTTGTCCTCAGCCAGCTGTGGCGACGGAGCACCACTGTCATGAAATCGCTCTGCCCAGCGTGTCTGCAGTGTCAAGGCCACAACGGTGCAGGTGGGGCGACCCTCCCTCGTTGCCAGGTACCCGGTTCGACCCGGTCCTGTGCGGCTGGACCGAGGGGTTTGAAGACTCGCGCGGTCCCTCCCGGTTACCCCGGGAGGGACCAGCGGCTGCGGGTTGCCTGTTCCAGTTGCTGCCCGGGAGCGCCCTCCATCGCCGCAGGTGGGTGGGGGGGAATCCCGGGCCGACGCCTGGTAATGTTTTGTTTCTCCCAAGGGTGCAGTCTGACTCCCAGAGGGGAAGCCTTGAACTGTACGGACAGACGGCAATGCCTTCCGCCTCTCCTGCGCGTGCAGGTGGGCTAATGTTTTCAAAAAGTTGCCTTGACTCTTGGCGTTGAATCACTCGGCTTGCGCGTCGATGAAGAACGCAGCCTCGAGAATTAGTATGAATTGCAGGACACAATGATCATCGATATTTCGAACGCACCTTGTGGCCCCGGGTTCTTCCCGGGGCTACGCCTGTCTGAGGGCCGCTCGATCATCAATCACCCCGGGGCTTCCTCGGGACGCAGCTGGGGCCATTGCAGGGTTAGCTCCGCTTCCCCACTGTCCCCCCACAAGGTCAGACCCCCGATTGCCCGTGGCAGGGTCCTCGCCAGGTCCTGCCGCGGAGGTATGCCGCCGACGCGCCTAACCCCAAGAAGGGGTCTGGCGACCGGTACGCCCTGGGCCCGTCGCGGGGTGCCTGGCTGTGTGCCGTGCGTGGCTGTCTGTGGTATCCCACCGGCTGCCCGCGCGCACGCCCCTCGAGCGCCTACCTCCGCGGCCGGCTTCCCAGCGAGGGCAAAACCACTCCAGATCTGATCTGGGGAAAGAGGGCTCGCGCTGCCGGGATACCAGACCGGTGCTCCGGAATGAGGCTGACCCTCCTCGGCTTCCCCTTAACGCTCTGGCGTTTTCTTCCGACTACGACCTCAGATCAGACGTGGCGACTAGTAGTTCACAAATTTGCTTAAAAGTGGATTTTTGTTCTCTTGTAGTGTAGTTATGAGATCATTAGTGAATTATACACCCAGATATTTAATTGGTCCCGGTTGCCATGCCAGACCTGTATCCCCCAGGATTCCCTTACTGCCCAGGGAGTGCAGAAGCTTGACATCTCTTTTATCTTTATTAAGCGTGTAGCCTGAGACTTCAGAGAACTCCTGTATTGTGTTCATAATGGCCGGTTTCGCTGTCTCAGAATTTCTCAGGACTATCTTAAAATCATCCGCGGATGCGGCCACATTGAAAGTTGTATTACCAAATTCTATCCCTTGACTTTCTGTGTTTTCCCTCAGGTGTTGGAGGAACGGCTCTATAGCTAATAAAAAAAGTGATGGGGAAAGAGGGCAACCTTGTCTGGTGCCTTATCGGAGTAAGAGAGAAGAGGAAACTGCACCCCCCCTTACTTTGGCTCTAGGTCTGTGATATAGTGTCATAATCATTTGTATAAGTGAGTTACACAAGTTAAACCTTTCTAGTATAATTCGCAGAACAGCCAAGTGAACTTTGTTGAATGATTTTTCCGTGTCTAGGGTGATAGCGACGGTAGGGGAGTCGATTTGCTTAGCTTTTTCAATTGCGTGGCAAAACATGCTGGTGTTATCCTAGAGAGCCTATGTCTAAGGAAACCTATTTGCGAGGGGTGGATGAGTTTACTAGTATGTTTTTGCAGGCGGAAAGACATTTTGCAGTCAAGGTTTATTAGTGAAATCAGCCTGTAATTTTTTTATGAGTTGTGGGTCTTTACCCACTTTTGGGATGACTGTTATGATTACCTATGCTGGGGTGCCTGTGATTTTGCCTGTGTTTGCAAACTGGTGGTATAAGTTCAAGAGAGCTTGTCTTAAGTGGCAGGTGAATGGTGTGAAGAAAGTTGAATTGTATCCTTCCGGACCTGGGGCTGAACCAGATTTTAGCTTTTTAATGTCGGTGTCTACTTCTTGGACGGTAATAGGGCCATTGATGGAGCTCATTTCATGGTCAGTTAAGGAGTGAGATCTTGTCTACGAATTCTTAAATCTTCATGGAATTCAGTAATATATAAGATGTTTGAAGTTTAGTACTAACATTGAGTTTATATTTATTGGAATACAATGTTTTGCCTTATCTAGTGCAATTTCTACATTATATTAAATTGAATGTATTCCAATAATGTGTAATGCATATGTTTATAATTTATTAGTTTACGAAAAACTAATTAAACCCACCTGTATGGGCACTTTTTGATTTTTTGATTGATGTCAGTTTTTGTGTAAGTGTCCATTATCATGAAGGCAGCTTGCATCACATAAGAAAACTAATGACATTACACAGATGTGTTTATAAACTACCACATTACACCCACATGCATTACATATCTGTAAAATATTGTTTGTAAGAGTGATTTTAAAAATGCATGAGTCCAGTGCTAATGTCGACAATTATTTCAAAAGGTAGCAAGTAAAAAGAAGTCTACCTTCCATTTCAGTGACAACAGGGTATATTTGTTTCCTGGTCAAGTAGCAGCAGCAAAGGCAGGACTTGGACGATCAGGTCCACGATGTAAAAGCAAGTGTGAAACAGGAAGAAGGTAAGTTTCAGGCTTTTATTCTTCCTGTCTGCCAACTCCGGTGTGGACGTTTCCCAGCTACAGTTACGTCGGCAGGAATGCACATCGTGATTGGCTCGACTGAGAAACTGTGTATTCCTTTTGACAGCTGCTTTTGCCTATTGAGCTGTCGACATAGGTAGAAAAATCTGACCGAGATGGTGGCACTCTGACATCCTTTCATCCATCGACCCGCCAGCATCTAAATAGAGCGGGCAGATCACCTAATAGGTGAACAAAGAATCAGACAACGACCAAATCCCCCAAGATCTAAATCAGACTCATAGTCTTACAGTTGGCCCTCTATCCCAAAAATTATGATGACCATGTCATGACAACAGGGCCCACTGCCACTGAGTCAGTGACTAGTACCCATTACCACCACCCCAGGCCAGGTTGCATCAAATTGGAAGTAGGTATTTTAAGTCCAGCCACGCGACACCACATCACAGTATATGCACTTCGCCCATCATATTAAGGAGATTGGGTCTCCTCATCCATACTTGCTGTGGCGGGCATGGAACCTAGTATGTCTACCACTCTGTACCACATGAACTTCCACTACTGTCAATCAGCCTCTAGTCGTTAATCTGTGCAGACTACTTTGAAATGCCTCAGTTACGCTCAAGCCAATTCAGTCAAATCATTAGACACCAATATTGCGGACAGAGATTCACTAGATGGCAACTCTGCGCTTGGCCAGCAAGAGCTCCAACTGTGTGAATCTATAACATGCCCTACCGTCCTTGGGGCATGGGATAAGTGTAAGCAGGCAGTGCATAGCTGCAAACTCAAGGCAAATATTAGTAGTCCATTGCAAGCAACGGACCACCACCTGCCAATACTCACACAACTCTAGATCGTATGATTAAATACCGCTCCATCCCTCCTACATCACAGCCATTCATCCGAACAGGTTGGGTATATCCCACTAAGTCTTTTGGGGCCAGATGCACACCCCTTACATAAAATGAAAAGTGACTTTTTGAAAACATCCTAGCATAATGGCTTTTTACTTCTTTTTAAAGTAACATTAAGAGTAATATATTACTATGTAGCCTACATAGACTGCAGCATTGTAGCAATGCAAATAGGACATTGCAGCTTTAAGGGCCTCTTCACCCCCAGTGTCCTATCATGTCCTGTAGGTGGCAGTTTACTCAGTTCTTTTTTGCTTCTCAAGCTGACAGGATCCTGGAGAAGACCTCTGCCTTTTATAAGGTTTTCGCCTCCACAAATTTCATCTCAGGCTTTTTAAAACTGTTTCACTCAATATCCTTTTGCGCATACAGTATTTTTAGATAATTTCCTGACAGGAAACATGAAATGTTCTGCAAAATGGCATCTCTTGCTTCAAACTGACCAGAGTGTGGCAGAAAAATGGCAAACACAGACACACACAGGATCTGTATCTTGTGTTTGTCCGACTTTCATGATCCCAAGATGTGTCGCCACTGCAACACCCTCTCCATGCACACTTTGAGGGAGAGAGAAAATATTTGCCTCCATGGCCAGGTGGAGCAGTGCAGAAGATGAGTTTTTGTGGCTGGAGAGCCTTCAGAAGGGTTAGGAGAGAGTATTCCCTTTACCAGTGCCCGCATGTCATGCTCTGAGGACTCCCACAGAGGGAGTCCAAAATGAGAAGTTCTGCTAAATAATGGCATGACTCCAGTATTGGAACTTTCATAGATTCACATGCTTGAATCATTGCCCGTCATCGAGATGGGAGCCCCCAGTACCTTAGGAAACAATGTCACAATGGACATTGAACATAGAGGTCCTAGGCCTTTTTGTTTAGTAACATATCCCTGTCCTTATTAAAACCTAAGAATGAACTAGTCAGATGAATCCACCCGTTAAACCCTTCCTGAAAGAATCTGCAGTCCTTCAAATTTTCTACCCCACGTTGTGCTTGTTAGTCTCCATTGAGCTCTGCTCAGTATTTTTCCAGTGAACACTGTTTGAAGAAGATTTTCACAGATTTGTTTCTCAACATTGGAAGATTATTCTCTACAACTACCATTATCTGTTATCATGGTGATTCAAACTGGTTTCCACCACGTCAGAGACACCAAAAAGGGACTCTACATACCTTGTGTCACTTGTAAAAAGAAGGAGCTACATATTGATGACCCCCATAAAGACTATATATACTGTCTCTTATCAAGAGCACAAAATGAAGGACTCCAGGGTATGTCGCACGTTTTCTACCAAAATTTTAAAAGATCAGGAAGGGCATCTTCTTCTTTGGGTTGAGAGACTCAAATCCAGAAACATCCTGGTCTCTGATTTTTTATTTTTTGTCAACTCTTTTTATTAACATTTCCATTTCATTTTCAACATCTCAGTGCACGCATCATGTACATCAAATACAGTATCACCAGTGGATTGCTATCAGCACTCCGACATTGTATTTTGCTATTAAAAACGCTAATGTAGTTTCACTTATACGTCGGGCGGCTGAGTCCCGGGCACTCATACAAGTCCATATCCTGTGAAAGTCTTTGCATCACTGTTCCGCTTGGAGTGTCAAATCATGTATACGTAACTCGTTTGCAACCAGAACATTTGCAAGAAAACAATAGCAACGAGATACAGCATTGTCACCAGGGTTCAGTACAAAACATTTCCCCAGTCCCCTCCCCGAGGTCCGTCTCCCCCCTCTTCTTCCAGTGAATGTGTGTTTATCCCCTCATCCTGTAGTACAGGCCCCCCACTCCCCCCACTCCTCTTCTCCTCTCTCTTTCTCGTCACGTATATGCTTCCCCATGGCTACTGCACCCTCGCAGCATTCCGGACAAAACAACCTGGTCTCTGATGAGGAAAGCAACACCTTAACCATGTCATCTTCTAAACCGCCTATCAAAACACCAAGAAATTATCCTATACCACATACATCTCATGAACCTCCTAAAAAGGCATAAAAAAGGCCTCTGAAGGTGCTCATTTGCACAGCAGCCCCTCCAAAACTCCTCACAAAAGCACCTATAAAGGACAAAAAGAAAGAGAGAGAAGAAGGTGAGCTTGGAGATCATCAAAATGAAAGGTATGACTATATCCTGCCTATACCAGTATTTCTGTCACCACCAAAAGTTGACTTACCTCCAGAGGATATTGCGGGCTTCCACATCCTCTTAGTAAGGGTGGCCAACCGTTTGGAACTGCCGATGTCTGTCACACAACAAGACTGTTTCCTTTATGACTTTATGGAACCCTTTCAGAAAACAGCCAAAGTCATACCCATCATTGGTTACGTGTGGAGTCAGGGTCTAAAGATCATGCACAACTCAGCAACAGTATCAGCCATATTGCGCAAGCTAGACAAAAAGTATAAAGGCCCGGAGGATGTGCCAGCTTGCCTCACGGGCCAACCTAAACCGGACTCAGTCATCTCGCAGGTGGTACAATGAAGATCAAGGAATCCTTCCACCCCCCCCTTTCAGCACCCCAGACAAAGATGGCAGGCTCTGGATAACATCAGCAAAAGTTTTCGACCATGTAAGCCCTCACTTTGGAGGAGGCAAGATGGCGGCCAGTCGGCTGGTCGAGTGAGCTGGTACTGGCGTCGCTTCCCTCTCCAGGAGCTGCTCTCGTGTATGCTGTATAGCGCGAGGTCTTAATTGGTGCTGGACCCTTACCTTGTTGCGTGGTGGCAGAGGATGCTTTGGCAGTTTTTTCGCTTTTCGTCGTGACCCCCCGATGCGGATTTTGGCGCGCTGCCTTTCAAGTGGCACTCTGTTCGTGCATCACTAGGCACAATACATCCAGCCGGGACAGTCCACCTAGCCCTGCATCAGCAGGATGCCTCCGAATAATCAATTGAAGAGCCTCCCCCGGGCTGTTGCCAAGTCTCCTGCAGCAGGAACATCGGTGTCTACTCCAGCCACGGCGTCAGTCCGGTCTATCCCGCAAACAGCTCTAGCGGTCCAGGACAACTTGAAAAAGGCCCAGACAGTAGCCAGCAAAACTACAAAGCTGGGGGCAATTCCGGTTCCAGCCATGTTCAAACCGCGGGGGAGTTCTGCAAGGAAAGGCATTCAGAGCCCTGCAGTCTCCCTCACGGTTACAGCAGAGCCCGCAGTTGCAGCTGTGACCGGTAAGATGGACGCCGTTACTTTGTTTCTTTCTCCCACAGCAGCACGTGGAAAAGATGTCGGGGTTAGGCTTGTAACTCTAACTGTGCAAAGTGACCATACACAGTCTGTGGGTAATTCTCCGGGGGTACCCTCATGTATTGACTCTGTTTTGGGCTTAGAGGCACTTTCAAAGGGGGGTTCTGGGAGGTGTAGTTCCACAGGGCCAATTGCTTTACCCTCAGAATGTTGCCTCTCACAATGCATTACTACAGACTCCAGCACCCTCCGTAAGTGCTGACGGAGACATAGATGGTGATAACTTTTTCTCTCTGTCGGAACACACGGGGTCATCAAGGGAAGATAACGGGCTGGACAAAGAACGGACTGAAGATGAGGAGGGTAGTGATTTGGGTGATTGGCGCACCAATGACATATTGAACTCCATCACTTTGTCCAACGATCTTTCCACAATACGCAAGGCACCTCAGGACCCTGCGGTAGCTGGGGGCTCTCTTGCTTGGGACTACTCATTTTCTAATCAGCCAGTGTTACAAAGCATTGCTCAAGATCAAATGCCCTATGCTCTGGAATCTAACAGCGGCTCGCCCCCAGTTGAAATATCGCTGGCTGTAATTTATCTAACCATAATGGCCCACCGAGAAGAGACGCGCCAGGAAAGCGCCCGGGCACAGGGGACCTGTCGCAGGGTTCAAAACTCCCTGCGTATGGTTATCAAGACCTGCACGGATATAGCTTCCAGGGTTACGGAGGCAGAAACAAGGATATCTACATTGGAAGACGACTTGGCGCAAAAAAGCACGCTGGATGAAATCCAGTCACAGAGGGCGGACATTCAAGGGAAACTCGTTGACATTCAGAACCGGGCAAGGAGGAACAATGTAAGAATTTTGGGGGTCCCTGAGGGGACGGAAGGGTCAGACACTCGTCAGTTTGTTGTCGACTTATTTTCAGAAGCTTTCCCAGAGGTGAAGGAGTGGGACTGGCGATTGGAGATCCAACGAGCCCATCGTTTCCCCTTCAAACTGAAGCATCACCCGGGCCAAGCAGAGAACAGGCCTGCACTATTTTAATTTGCATGCAAACATTTTTAGCCAGAGAAAAGATTTACGATCTAGCCAGGCCTGATAGGCAAAGGTCGTGAAAAGGCTGAAAGTTTTTTGTGAGGCCGGATTTTTGTCCAGCCACGGTAGAACCGAGGTGTCCGCTCCGTCAGTTGATTACCCCTTTTCAATCTAAGGGGGCACAGGTTTTTTTGCTTTTTCCAGCTAAGCTCAAAATCATTCATCAAGGCCAGACCAAATACTTTGAGTCTGAGATTCAAGCCAAAGCATAGACCAATTGTTTTGGTTTACAAATGTATATGCTTCTCTCTTTAAGGTATTAGCAGGGCTATTGCTCTCATGGGGATGAATAGAATTTTCTCAAGTACTTCTGACAAGTTTAGGTGGCCCCGTCAGTGAGTAGCTCTCTCTCTGGCTTGATTTTTTTTTGCACAGTTAGCAGTATCCTTCAGGGGGGTTCCCGCTCATACCAGTCTCGCCATCACCGGAACCTCGGTTCCTGCCTAGCTTGGGGGGGTGGCAGGGGTAAGGAAGGGAGGGTGGGTGGTTTGCAGAGGGGGGGGGGCGAAGAGTGGGAGGGACGGATTGGGGATGGGGCGCATTTAAAAATAATAAGCTTGAAAAATGTTTTTTATCATGGCAATGATGGATTAAATTAAAAAGAAGTGCAATTTTGATGTTTTCTTTAAAGATCTTTAATGGCGTCAGTTAGGGTAAGCATTGCCTCATGGAATGTATGTGGTTTAAACAATGGGAAAAAGCGCGCCTTGTTTGCACGGGTAATTCAAGCACGGCATTTAGAAGTGATGTGTCTGCAGGAAACCCACGTTCCCTGGAGTAAGAGGGAGTGTCTCAAAATCCCTTTGTTTGATTTAATAGTGTGCTCACAGCAGTACTCTATGATACGAGGTGTTGCAATCTTAATGAAACATGGGTTGGGTTCTTGCTTCAGATCTAGTCAAGATACTGGGGGGAGATGGGCAATAGCTGAGCTGTTGGTTATGGGTTCACCCCTGACGGTTTGTACAGTGTATAGTTCCAATTTGGATGATCCTGCGGTATTAGATCATTTAAATGTAGAACTGGCTTTATGGCTCCAGCCCATCTGTCTTTGTGGGGATTTTAATATCAATTTACCTGCAAACCTCAATGTGGTAGGGGGACAAAACTATGTGGGTCAGAAACCTAGAGTATGTAGAGCTTAACAAGGTTTAGTTCAAGAAAATCTTATGACTGATCTCTGGTTTCATCATTGCAAGAACATAGATGGCTCTACATATTTTTCTGCCACTCACAAAAAAATGCTACGGCTCGATTATTTTTTTATTTCAAAACAACTGGCAGATACCACATTAATTTCTATTTCTCCTAGAATTATCTCGGATCACAACCTATTGACTATCAATTGTATTCTGACTGGCTCTGCTAGAATCCCCAGACCCTGGACCTTCGAGAGGAAGTTGTTGCTGGAACCATTGTATCTAGACCACATGAGACCCTGGGTTATTGAATTTTTGAATATCAATAGAGGCTCAGCCCCCAGTAACATAGTCTGGGATTCGCTGAAGGCCGCAGTTCGCGGCAAGACTAAAAGTTTTTCAACTTTCCGTTAGAAGCAAATTAAGGAAACAATCAAGCTGAGTATGGATGAATTGCGTCACGCAGAGGTTCAGCTTACAACTGCTATTACCGTGGGCCTTGATATATCTCATATGCAGTTACACGTCGCACGCATTAAAGCCTCTCTGCTCGAGTTCTTTGGCCAGGACCTTGCTGCTAAATACTTACAGTATAGATCGACGATGTTTGAGTACGGTGAAAGATCAGGCAGGGTCTTGGCCAAGTGACTTCATCAGCGAGGCTTGGTTAATCGTATTGACAAGATTCGGGATGTGCAGGGAGTTATTCAAAACACCCATGAGGGTGTTTTGACAGTTTTTTCTGAATTCTACCATTCCCTATATACTGAGGAAGTCAGTGCTCATACGATAGATTCTGAGTTTGGCCCTTTTACCGAGGAACTTAGCACCTTAAAAATCCTGGATCATCAAAATGCGATTCTTGCTGCACATTGTGTGGGAAGAAGTAGATGCAGCTCTAAATTCGCTAGCTAGCGGTAAGGCAGCAGGTCCTGACTCTATTCCGGTGGAGTTCTATAACATATTTCGAATGGAGATTAGGGATGACCTCTTGACAACTTTGAGAGATGCGCAGCAGGGCAGGATTCCAGACTCCTGGCGGTTCACAACAATCATTTTGCTGAATCTCGCTTATCAATGCGGACAGTAGGCTTTTCTCGAAGATATTAGCGGCTAGATTGGCAAGAGTGATATCCCCTATAGTTTCTATTCGGCAACACAGATTTATTCCCGGAAGAGACACGGCGGATCATGTCCGCCGTGCCATAGCTCTCCTGGACTGGGCCCAAGCCACGCGATCTCCCATTGGCGCGATCCTGTTAGACTCCGAAAAGGAGTTTGACAGGGTTGCTTGGGGATTTCTGTGGAGGGTTCTTTATTGGAAGGGGTTTTGTCATAGCTTTATATTTGCTTTGCAGTCTCTTTATATTGCCCGCAAGCAATGTTGTCTATTTCAGGCTTGCAATCAAGCCCGTTTGACATCAACAGGGGCACCCGGCAGGGTTGCCCCTGCTCGCCTCTTTTATTTGCCCTTTATATTGACTCATTTATAAATAAATTAGAGCTCTCTCTTCATATTTTACCTGTTAGGATAATTTGGTCGAATTTAAAGTTCTGGCGTACGCAGATGCTCTTATCGTTCTAACTAGTGATGTCTCATCTGCTTTTCCAGATATCAAGAAACTGGCCAAATGTTTTGGCCGTATTTCAGGGTACAAACTTAATGTCCAGAAAACTCAGGTTATCCAGTCATCTACTATGGGTCCTTCAGATGCGCCAATCGTCCAAACTACAACTTATTTAGGCGTTAAAATCACGGCTGCGGTAGAGCAGATTCCGGAAATGAACATCTTACATATAATAAACACTGTCAATTCTACTCTCCGCAGGTTGGATAACTTGCACCTGTCGTTATTTGGCAGGAGGAATGTATTAAAAATGCTGATTCTGCCAAAATTCCTGTATATTTTCAGGACTATTCCATTGGAATTCGCCCAGACCAGGCTTAACAGTGCAGAAAGATGCTGTAATAGGTTTTTGTGGAGTTATCGCCTTCCTCGAAGGGCTGCTAAATGGATGTGTTTGCAATTGGATAGGGGTGGGTGGGCAGTTCCCAGTCTTTTGCTGTACAATTGGGCTGCGTTCTTACAATATCTTGCCCAGTCTCTCTTTGGTTTGCGAGCCCCACTTCCACCTTCTCTTAGTCCTTCCATATTCGAGATTGGGTTAGGAGAGGAGGCTAAGGGGATCCTCTCTTCAGTCCTAGAGCCCAGTTACTACAAAAAGACTAAGTTCAAGGTGGTTAAAGCAATGTATTCAGTCTGGTGGAAGGTGCGACGGAAATGGCTGATCCCTAACATTAATTTTTATACACCTTTGGCAGCCGCTAGGCTGTTCCCCTCTATTTTTCAGGATTTAGTCACAATTAGGTGGAGATCCAATGGTATTTTTACGTTGGGGGATTTAGCCTATGAGGGTAATATGGCTTTGTTTATATTCTTGAAAGACAAGTTTGGTTTGGGTATGCACAAATGTTTTAAATATTTACAGCTACGCAGTTATGTAGGCAATCTCCTTCAAAAATTCTCCTACCGCACTTTTGAAAAACAAACTCATGGGCTTGATCTTGAGGAAGGCTCGTATTGGGGCCCTTTATCAAAATTTGTTGGCGGGCCTCCCTGACGATCTTTCTTCTCAGAACTCGAAACTGGACCTCAAATTAGGAACAGTTGGTACAGATATTGCTTTTGCTTTGGAGCTCTCAAACTCAGTTTTAATATCAGGGAGACTTCGCTCCAAAAGTTATATGGCACTATTCAACTTGTATTATACCCCATTAAAATATCAAAATGGGGAGGCGGCGGGGCCCAGTGCTGTCCAAGATGAGCCCTGCCGGCAGTTAATGATGTACATATGTTCTTTTCATGTACCATTCTGGGTGTATTTATTCAAGACGTACAATCATTTATCAACAACTCTCTAAAAATCTCGGTTGTACCCTCAGCGGAGCTGGTAATAATGGGTTCTGAAACGCAAAGTGTTAAATCAGCTCATGAATCTGCCTTTCTATCTATTGCAATGGCACTATTGCGGTTATGCATAACTTCTGAATGGATTAATCTGGCCCCTCCCACCTTTTTGAACTGGAGAGCAAGGATCCTGGCTATTCATAACCTGGAATCAGCTGTGTTCTTGAGAAGTGGCAGGAGGAGACGGGAAAGGGGCTTGTAAATATGGGCACCATTTAGGTATTGGTTGAATAATTAATTTTTTGTATTTTCCGACTGGCGTCAAATTATTGTCTGATATTATGTATTTTAATTTATATGATATGATATGTGTCATATGTACTATATTGCCATGATCACGTTTGTCACCCTTTTTTTTGTGTTGCCCCTTTATGTTTTGAAGCTTATAATAAAAAAAGAAAAAAAAGTAAGCCCTCACTTTGAGGCCTGCAAATTACCTGCCACTCCTTGGCCTCTATGACCGACAATTGTAGCCCAATATGGCCCCATAACTGGACCAAATTCCTGAACACAGAGGGAAAGCTAAGTATTTCTCGAAGGTCAACAATCCTCCTCCGAGATATTAGACTATGCCATGGACATTACCTCCACCGGTTTCAGGCAGCTTGCTGGCATATAAATCCTATGCCGTCAAGGATGTCTCAAGGTGACTAATTTCAGACCCGAAGTCCAGACAAATACTAGATTTCCCTTATGATAGAGATGCTTTCTTTGGAAAGCACATCGATGAAGCACTCCAAACAATCAAACCAGACATGGACGCTGCCAAATCACTAGGAACTTTGCAATACAGAAAGGTGCCTTTTTGCGGAGTTCGAGGAAGAGTCCAGCCTTACTTTCATGAAGGATTTCAACAATACTGGTACCCAGCATATTCTTCCAATACTCAACAATCCTGCTCCCAAGATTATCAGTGACAACAACCGTCAGCTGCATCACTGCCCACCTCTCTGAAGAAAGTCCGGACATCAGGTAAAGACACAAATCGCAGACACTGACTTCAGCCAGGTGCCAGCCACTACCATATCTCTTCCACCAAGGGTACCAGCAAGAATCTCCAATTACCTACACCGTTGGAAACAGATCACAATGGATCAATGGGTCCTCAACCTAGTTAAATTCAGACACCAGATGGAATTCATATATATACCCTCCTCAACACCGCCTTAACTATGCATCCAAAAGCATTTATGCCACCTCAAACGGGAAGTAAAAGCCATGTTGCAAAAGCAAGTGATAGCTGTTCCCAGAGAGGAAAATGTTTCTACTCCTGTTATCTTCGTAATCCACAAGAAGTCAAGGCAATCGAGAACAATCATCAACTTGAGGGACCTCAACAAATATCTAAAAAAACAATAATTTTGCATCGTTACACTTCAAGGCATATTGCAACTCCTCAACAAAGGAGAATGCATATCATTCGTGGACCTCCAACGCGCTTATTTTCATGTACCTATCCCTCCCAAACACAGAAAGTTCCTTAGGTTCACAGTAGCCAGAAGCCACTTACAGTTCTGGGTGTTACCTTTCGGTTTCAAGTATGCTCTCGGCATTTTTGACCCATTGCAGTTTACCTCAGTAAACAATATCAGGTTTTCCCCTATCTCGAAGAAAGCTCATACCAACCAGTCGGCAAAGGCATCCACCAGAGCATGCATACACCTCTTCAATGAGCTAGGGCTCGCTCTCAATCCGGACAAGCCAATACTCCAGCCATCGCGGCGGATAACTTACCTAGGAGCCATACTAGACACAAACATCCCCATGGCATACCCTACCGTCGATTGGCAGCAAAAGTTGATAACTCTGGCAAGCCTAGGGCAAAAAAAAGTCACTTTCAGTTTGCCTCTACAATTCTCTTTTAGGGATGATGTCTCCTTGCATCCATCTCATCTGGTATTTCCGCTTTTGCATGCGTCCTCTTCAGGAAGCACTGGATTCCCAATAGATGCAGGTGTCAGGGACTTTCGAAAACATAATTCAAGTCACTACGCTCATGATCAAGTTCTCCAACTGGTGAACTTGACCCATAAATCTTTTGACAGGCCTCCTGTTTTTACCTCAGCCATCTCTGCTAATAATTGCAATTGATGCTTTCCTGGACGGATGGGGAGCTTTCCTCCAAGACCTTCAGCTCAGTAGCAAATGGTCTCCTTCACACCAGGGCCTCCACATCAGTGTTCTCGAGTTAATAATGGTATAAATTGCTCCACAGGCCTTCCTTCCCAGGACTCAACAATCCTCAGTGGTTGTGCACAGACAAGACGACAACGATGCACTACATAAACAAACACGGGGAATCCGATCTTTCTTGCTGCCCCAGCAAGCCCAGCTGATCTGGCAATGGTGGGGCTGGCACACAATGTACCTGACTGCACAGCATATAACAGGAAACCAAAACGCCATAGCAGATACCTTAAGCAGGCTCAGCTCATCTTGCCACAATTAGAAATTGGATCAATTCATACTGGATCGTATCTTTCTTGAGGGGGGCAGACCAGATCTGGATCTCTTTGCACCCCCCAAAGGGCCAAATGCCAGTTCTTCGCGAGTTGGCATTCTCATCAGGGGTCATGGAGAGAATGCCTTTTCAATTGCATGGCCTTTCTGCCAATTCCTCTCCTCCCAAAGGTCCTCAGAAGATGAAAGCCAAGCCCTGTCAGATCATCCTGATAGCCCCTGTTTTGCCCCATCATCACTGGTACACAGAACATCTCCTACTACCACTGCAACCTCTCATTCTACTCAAGCCGATCACGTCACTGCTGACAATGAACCAGAGACAAATTCTGCATCCATCAAGGAACCTGTTATTCTCAGATCATTCTTTCCAAACCCTCAAACATCAACTCAGCGAGCACTTCACTCGCTGGATATCAAGAGGTGCTTAAAGTTTTACTTGGACAGAACTAGGAGTTTTTGAAAAACCAACCAACTGGCCAATGGTGCACCAAGGAAAGATTTTTCCCTAACAAAACAGCATATTTAGATGGATATCCAGAGCCATTCTGTTCTGTCATCAACAGGCGGGCCGGCCTTTGAACTCTGAAGAACAGGTTCAATCCAGAAGAGCCATATGCACTTCCATGGCAGTTTGCGGTGGTGTCATTACCAGAAATCTGCTATGCAGCAACCTGGAAGAGTGCACATACCGTCATGCAACATTACTGCTTGGATTCAGTCATCCTCGGGAATGCTACTATGTTAATGTACTAGGGATTCCCAGCCTGACGCTGGGGGAATGATTCAAGCATGTGAATATATAAATATTTCCAAGTAGGAGAATTGGAGGTACAGCGAAGTAAGTGATTTTTTCTGACAAATTAGATGTAATTGTTTTCAGCCATTTTGGTTGTATTGCTGTTCAATGTTTGTATGGAAATTGCATGGGTAAAACACATTTCGGGGACCCCCCACCCGATGGATCACGAAAAAGATTTCCAGGAAGGAGCTGAGTTGGCTTTGCCTTTCTTTTTTGAAAGTTTTGTGATGATTCGTCAAATGGTGCCAAAGTTATTAGCAAACCAAAAAATAAATTTACTGTGAAAACCCAGCCCTAGCTATATAGTGTTTTTTAACGCGCTCTGTGACTAGGTGCATGGTCTGGAGGAGAACTAGGATTATCAGTAAGTAACTTTTCCTTCCGAAAGTTAAAATACTGTTTTCTAGATTGTTTTATGATTTACTTGGCAAGAAGAAAACTATTTGAGTGTCTCAGACCAGTACAAAGATAACCGTTGTACTTTTCCATCCTTTCTTCTTGACAGGTTTAAAGGTTCTGGAATGTGCCTGCTAACTGCTTAACAGTGTTACCATTTAAATAACCTTTCCTAAATGTATTTTGCCTTACAGCTTTATCAGCCATCTTGTGGTTTTAATCTTGGCGACCCTCACTGTCGATTAATAGAAACACAATATAAAAGTTTACATGATCCACATTTGTCGGCATACTATAAACGCAAAGATATTCTACGACGACTGAGAAAAGGAGGTTACATTACCAGCAATAATAAGGTACGTTTGAGTTCCTTTTATAAAAAAAATTATTGATGTGGAGCACAATACTTATACAAATATTTTTATAAGACATTATCATCCTGATCATATTTCTTCTTGCAGATTCCTCACCCTTTGACAATCAGCCAGGCACCATACTGGATCTGGAAAACCTTTTTTTAGCAATAGTTTTTTCCGGCCACTCACTAGTGCCATGTGATTCCAGCTGAGACTCTATTCACCCACAGTGTGATGATACCGGCCTACTTAAGGCAGCATCAGATGCTCTTGAGTGAACTGCTGTTTAAACACGCCTTCCTGACATGGACCTGGAGCTCTTCTTCTGTTTAAACCCAAGGTCACCTCTTAAATATGTATGTGGTCCCTGCTTCCCTATCATAATCCTTAGGCCTGTGACTCCTGCACTTTCATATGTCCGAAGGCAATCAGAGAGCATGAAGCCAAATTGTTCTTTGCTCTTCTTTGTAAGGGCACCTTTAAATGGTCCCTCACTTCTCCTTTAGGTCAGTCTCTTGAAAGGAATCTATCCCCTAAAGGATCTTTCACCTACAAACACACCTTTTTGGACGCAATTCTAGTTCTCAATAAACATGCGCCTGCATGTCCAGCTCTGTCCACTGACCCTTCCCAGATTGAGTCCTTTTAGCTAGCCATGCTAGTTATCTTCATTCCTCTGAGGATCGGATAAATCTCAGAGCTACCTACGAGAACCAACCCCTTGTGATGCCTCTCACGACAGTCTTAAAATTCACTCAGGTAGAATAACTCTTTGGCGTGTATTCTGATGCTCTTGATATATCCAAACAAGACTATAGGTGCATGGAGGAGGATGATGTAGAGGCTGACGCTCTCTTCTGTCCTTATCAGACAGATCATTAAGTTCTATCTTGAGCTCCAAAATGCTTGTGGACAGTGATATCATTTAGGTCAGTGGTTCCCAAACTTTTGACTCCTGAGGACACCCACAAAGTCACCACTGGAGCCAGGGACCCCAAGCACATTGTAATATTTTAAATTTCAAACATTAATACAGTAATTTGCAAAAAATACACAAACAGGTGCACATCAAACAAATACTCAAATTACTAAAGATTTGTTTATCTTATATTGAAAAAATGTGCAAAAATCAAAACTTTTAGTGGGAAGGCTGGTGCTGCATCTCGGCCACTAACTTTTCAATTGTTTGTTTAATTTTATGATACAAGGCTCCTGCTCCTGTCAGTGCCGGACTGGAAACCCAAAGCAGCCCTGGGAAATGTCGGTCCAATACCCATACAATGCACAACAAGTGCAGCAAGAGAGCCTGATGACTACAAAGAGGGCTTGGGGGGGTCTCCTCCCAAGAAATTAGGGAACTAATTGTGCATTCTACAACATATTTGTCATCATACACTGAATTGTATTAGCTTTTAAAGCATAGTAAATGATGAACTAACTGTGCACCAGGATACAACCATCTTTGTTGGGGGCTTTTCAATGATTCCCTCACTATCACCATCCAACAGTGCCTCGAATCTCTTCATAGTCTCTCTGTCACATGTATTTCATTTTTATAGCACTTCTCATACCAATGTGTAGGGAATCGGAGCACTTTACATCACACACATACAGAGACAATGAATCATACATGTGTAAATCAGTGTATAGAAAATGTCACACAAGGTAAAGGGGCCTACGAGGTATACGATTCACTGGTAGGCATTTTTTCAGAGTGCTTTGTCTGGAGAAGCACAAACTCAAGATTCAGAACATAACACAGTAGTTAGCTTTGACTTTATTAAAAAAATAATGTATTTCTTCCTAAACAAACCTTTTTTTGCAGCATCAGGCTATAACGAAAGACTGGGAAAGAAACATAACTTAATAACTTGTACCATGCAGTTTGCATGCGGCTCTTTGATGGCAGTTCATAGCTCACTGTACCAGATTATGATTGTAATTTATGAACTGCACAATAAAAACGGAACAAGCAATACAACGAGTACCACTGGGATGTGAAGACATTTGAGGGCTATGCACCCTCAAAACTTTGCTTGGGCTGATTTAGTCCTTGCTGCAGAGCTTGATAACTCTTCAGGGACATCCACATCTTTTCAACATGATGACACTGTGCCTGCTGAGATATTCACCACTCATGCAGATAACAACTCGGCTTATGTGAACAAAGCCCTTTTTTGCTGCTTATCAAGCAGATAATTTTTTTCTTCTGAGACAAGCAGGGCTGCATAGGACAGGCTTGTCCAGCTTCATAAATGCTCACAGTGGCAGTAGTTTAAAAAAAAAATCCCTAGTTTTTTCTCCTTTTTGTTTTGAAGGAGATTTTGTTTTTTAATTTACTCCCATTTTCTTGTTTTTGTTGTACCCTTTAAAAAAAAGTAAAAAATGTAAAAAAAAATAACGAAATACAGTTGTTAAAAATGTCAATTAAAAAAGTTCTTTTCAGAGCTACCCTATATTTATTTATTTATTTATGTATTTATGATTTTGGAACTCACATGAGATCCACATAAGAGAATAACATAAAAGAAAAATTACAATTACATTCGAATACGGTAGAGAAGCAAAAAAGCAATTTCATATCCACTAATATATATCTAGAAAGCTTTTTAAAAAGTAAAAAATTTTATAGCAAAACATTTCGTTAGGCGTATTATAAATAGCATCCTTTAAAAAGCTGGCAGTCGAAATACTTAATTGTAAGCAAATTGGTCTCAACCACTTTCGTCGGTATAACAGAAGGGCCGGGCATACAAAAAGAACATGAACAATGTCCTGGATCGAATTATTGCACTGGTTGCACATTGCTGAGGAACCATACCATCTGGATAATAAATTGTTCAAAGGGAGAAGGTCCTGCCTTAAAAGGAACCAAAAACGCCGTATACCATGAGGAAGGTTCCAAGAAGCATAAGGTTGCATGTTTCTAAATAGGTAGGATTCAATGACCGGAGAGACACCTTTCTTTAGGATAAGGGTATCCCTATCCATCCCAAAACTTAGATTCCATGTAGCCAGTCTTATGGTGGACCTCAACAGGTGTGTAGATAGCGTAAACAGAGTTGATTCATCCAATTGCAATAGAGCAACAGCCCTTCTAAAAAATTTTACTATTTGAGAAGCTCTTTTAGGAATCCCAATAGTTCTTTTTGTATAAGGTATCTTAAAGTATCCGGTTTTCCCTTTGCCAGGCATGAAACCCATCGTACTATCCCAGCAAGGCCCTGGACCCAGCAGCTACGCATACCAAATTCTAGCCAAAGGGTAGCCACAGTACAGCCATTGTTAACCGTAGTTAAATACCGTAAGAGTCTGCCCTCAGTAGTATGTAAAAAACCCCATTGCCCCAGTTCAAGTAATTCGGTACCATAAAGTAAGGAGGCCGGGATTTTAGCACGGAAGGCCTCTAACAAATAAACAAAATGTCTTTTGCCTGTTGATTTATAGAGCTCGCTTAAACCCTTGCCTTGTGCCATTGCCTTCCGAATGTTATAATCTATATGGGCCTTATCACTCAAATTAGCAGATACTATTTTCCCTAGAAAGACATATGATTTTACAACTTCTAACTTATGTCCGCCTACCGACCACATAAAATTCCCATATATCTTTTTTTTTTCTTTCCTGTCATACACATGACTTTACTTTTTGAAATATTTATCTTCAAATGGTGAGTCTCTGCATATATGTGTAGTGCCTGCAGACGCCTATTTAATCCTTTTGGAGTTAGGTCCAATATTATTATGTCGTCTGCATACAACAAACATATAATTGGTTTATCCCCCAAAACAGGGGCAATACCTTCACTTAAAGATAAGGACTGGGGAAGATCAGATATATATATATAGGGAAAATAGTAATGGGGCCAATAAACAACCTTGTTTTAGTCCATTGGCAGAAAAAATGACTTGAGATAGGCCTCTTTCCCCTCCCTGAAGAACTCTACACCAGGTATCAGAATGAAGATCCTGGACCAGATCCAATAGCAGTGATGGCATGCCAAGGTCCGATAGTTTCCTCCACAGCAAAGGATGATCGACTTTGTCAAAAGCTGTGGAGAAATCTATAAAGGCTGCATAAACTCTCCCACCTCGGACCTTGATGTATTTGTCAGATATTACTTGTAGGGACGTTAAGTTGTCCATAGTGCCATGCCCTTTGCGAAAACCCGTCTGCTCAAAGGGTAGTACATTATTCTTATCCACCCAATCTTGAATTAACTTCAGGAGACACTTTGCAAAGACTTTTCCAATTGCGACCAAAAGGGCGATTTGGCGATAATTTTGTGGGGCCATTCGGTCTCCCTTCTTGAAAAGGGGAACCAATATACACCCCTTCCAAGAGGGGAGAACAGTTCTACTCAAGAAACAAAGTTTGAACACCGGGTGAAGAATTTTGCTCCACGATACGCTGTTTTGCTTTAGGACCGAAATAGGAAGCTCATCCGGTCCCATTGCCCCGGAGGCACGCAATTCCCTAATAGCCAGTTCAATAACTTTTTCAGAGGGAGGACCTAGAGCATGATTATCCGCATTAATTCTTCTTGTAGGGACCACCATTGCATTACTTGCGTATAAATTTGTAATGTAATCCACCCAGGTTTGCTCTTTAATGGGAATTGGAAGTGAACTTAACCTAACACCACATCCCTCCCCTATGAATGACCAAAATAGTCTTGCTTGGCCTCTAGAAGCAGCCTCCCTTAGTTTAATCCATAAAGAATCCTCCCTATCTTTTTTCATTTTAGCCTTCGATCTTCTCCTCTTTCTTTTTAATAAAACTATTCTGCGAGATCTTTCAGGAGAAATATTCAAATATTATTCTCTTACTAGCTTATTTATTTCTATGTTTAATAATCGGAGGGAGCGGGGAAGTATTTTAGTATTTCTTTTCCAATTAGATTTTTTAGCAACAGAAATCACCATCTTCATAAAATCTAAAAAACACACTATTTCAAATCCTTTCCAGTTAACCAAGTCATTTACTGCAGCATCAAGGATGCTCTCCAAACCCCTCACGGTCCTAGCATTCCAATAACATCTCCCTGATTTGTCTCCAAAACTGACCAAATCACTATTCAAAGACCAACAATCGGTTTTAGGAGGATTTATATTTACAGTAAGAGCTAATACTTCATGGTCACTATAAGGTGTATGGGAGACCTTAAGATCTTTCAGTAGGGAAAAGGCAGAATTTTCCACCATTACATAATCTAAGATTGATTCACTCTGATTAGCTTTATGTGTATAGTTCGCCGGAGAATCAGAAGGGAGCCTTCCATTCACAATAATCCCATCCATTTCAGCCAATTCTTCAAGGAGCATTTTCCCTCTCCTATTTGTCTTAACATTCCCAGGAAAAAGGGCTTGGGGAATCTGCAGAGATTCCTCCTTATGCCTGTTTCTAAACAAAGACAAACTAAAATTAGAAATATTACAATTAAAATCCCCTACCAGGATTATATGGGGAGCAGGTACCTTCTCAGCAATTTTCTTTACATAAGAAAAGACCTTCTTTAAGATTGAATTAAAACAAGCATCTGGAGGAATGTAGGCATTTATCAAAACAATAGGATTACAAACTTCAGCATTATCAGAATTAAACAGCGTTACTGCCTGAAAAAGATTACTAGGATCTAAATAATGGGAAAAATTCCAATTTATCCGGTTAGACGGTAGACATGCTATACCCCCTCTTGCACGACCTCTCCTGGAAGGAGAGGCTCTACCCTCCAGTACGAAGTAATCCCTTCCTGCCGAAATTTTCTCAGCGCACCACGTCTCTTGGAGACAGATCACACTGGCCTCTAATGTGTGAAGGAATTGTAATTTTTCAGAATTATTCTTCATACCAGCGGCATTCCGGGATAATATTTTTAGGTCATTGCTAAAGACGGGGATATGTTTCAGAATTATTTATACGTTTCCTCGAAAGAACTCCAGGCAACCAATTCCAGTGGAGACTCTCTTCAGCCGCGTTTCTTTTAAGAGAAGAAAGATGGGTATTAATATGTGACACATAACGGATGTCTTTAGAAATGCAGATTTTTAGGTCATCATAACCGCCTGGCCGGTCAGTACCACCAGAGGCTGCCTGGAGGAGTGAAAACTTATCAACAATTCTACCAAAGCGGAAATTCTCCAAAAAAGGCACGACATCAATCCCTTTACTTTGAATACCTTCAGACCACTGAAGGATGTGATTTACAATAAGTTTAGAATAAAACTTTACCCTTGTTAAAGTCCCAACCTCTGTTTTCAGGATCGTTACTGTATCTATATCGGAGGTTTGTGT
Organism: Lissotriton helveticus; assembly: GCF_964261635.1. NCBI lineage: Eukaryota > Metazoa > Chordata > Amphibia > Caudata > Salamandridae > Lissotriton > Lissotriton helveticus. The sequence continues at coordinate 1,218,436,032 of NC_136069.1, forward strand.
TAATTTCAGACCTGCGGTCTCCTGAAAACATTTGAGAAGCAGGGATCTATTTAATGTACAATCTGGATCAAACAAAGGGAAAAAATCTAAAATAAGTGTGTCAGTGTTTTCCTCTTTAAGAATCTCAGCAGGTCTCTTTGGAACCCCTTCTCTGCCCACCGTATCAGAGAATGATTTAGCTAGAGGGTTAAGGGCTGTTAAAGCGAGGCCAGCTGGTTTCCTCAGTTCCCCGGGGGAAATATAATTGAGAGGCCCCCCCGTTTCAATATTTGGGACACCAGATAGGGGGGGGATAATATTAGTGTGACAATCGATTTGAGTCGATGTTGGGAATACCTCTTGATCTGTGGATGTTAATGTTTCTTGAACTAATTTCACTTCCTGAATCTCATCTTGGGGAGAATTAATTAGAGATACTTCACAAGGCACTTTTTTAATAGAAATTTCCAACTGCTCATCAAAGTAGATTTTACTCCGCCTCTTTTTTCCAAATCTGCGAATTGGTTTCCTCTTTTTTCCCCCCATTCTTTTTAGAGTTCCCTTTTTTCTCTTTTCTTCTGGGTCCGGTACACCCTCATCTCCGTCATTTTTTTGCAGTTTAAAAATAGGGAATAACTCTTTATCTACCCTTGTGTCGGGATCATCCGTAACTTCAATTACTTGATCGAGCTCTGCTACACAATTAGCTATGGGGACTCTCAGGGGGGATTCTAACTTCTTTCTATCAGTACAGAGAAGATCTTCATCCGGTCCTGTTCCGACTAGAACTTAAAGGGCATTCGAAAACTCATTCTCTATCAACGTGTGTTTCTTCACTTTGGGCCCTGGAGAACTAGGTCCCAAGTCTGGACTAGATTCCTTCCCCTGCTTATTGTTCACTAGAACCTTCAGTATTTGTGTTACTGTTTCCAGAACACAATCTGAACCACCGAAATTTTTTTCCAATAATTTTAAAATAGAAGAAACTAAATGTTCTAAGGAGGATAAAGAGTCAGAGACGGGTTTATCTAGTCTAATTGATTGAATAGGATCAATACCCATTATATTAAGATCAGGACTCATGGAAGTATTTGACTGAGAAATATTGAATAAAGATTTATTAGATGGAGTGCTACTGTATAGTTGAAGCCCAGATGGGGCAAGTGCTGCCGGGGTCTTTATAGGATCAAGGATCTTACTAGATTCTTCAACAATGTACCTCCTACAGAGCTCCATATCTAAGTCTGAAGAAATAGAACCATTACTTCGCACTTCCCTCGGCAAAGATGAGCCAAGAGCGTCTTTTAAAAGAAATTCACTAGGATTAGATGGATGATTATGCACTGTAACACCCACTATTTTGTAACTGGATTCTGACGGGCCGTAGGGGGGTTGGGTAGCATATATATTTTTATCCCCAAGAACTAGCGGAGAAGGCACCAACATTTCCAAAGAATTAGAGAGACCTTCTCTCTCTTTAATGTGGGAATTAACACCCTCTTCCTTATTACCTTGTTCAATTACACCAACAGAATTTCTGAGCCCCCTCATTGTGGTGTGAACCTTAATAACATCACCTCTTTCGGCATTGTCATCGGACTTAGACCCTACTGTGGCAATTTTACTCTTTCCTCTTTCCCATAGGCTAAATAACAAACAGTTTCCTTTTAACTGCATATCATGACCGTCCTTGTTCCGTAAAAGATTCAATTTGGTCTTAGCGCAGGTTCTTCCCACTAACAGTCTCCCCGACTTTAGTTTTTTGGCAGTTATTTCGGAAATAAAAAAGTGAAAAGGCACAAAAACTCAATCGGATATTAAAGAGATCCAGTATCGGCTTTTGCTCCTATGCTAGGGTTCTAGAGCTTGACGACAACTAACAACTAAAGAATTTTTTTTTTTTCGCATTCGCGATTATACTACAAAATACAAAAGAAAAATAAAACAAACACTTTTTGAAAAAGAATGGGCCCAGCCCAGCCTACTTCAGCCTCTAAGGGCCTAAGAGGGCCCGCCCTTTGCCCGGGCTTAGCCCCGAGCTTTGTCCCGCGTGCGTCCCGCGTGCGCGGTAGACGATTAAACTAAATAACGTGTCAGTGAGGGCGGAGACGGGAAGAGGACCAGCTGCAGCAGATCCAAGCCGCACTGCACGCTGGTCCTCGCAATCCCTCTCTCGCACAGTAGCTCCGCTCCTGGAGGTTATGGCAGATGGGCTTGCACTTCTTCCGTCAGGCTTGGGACACGAGCGGCTCCCGCGGAGCGGGGGGCCGCGAGGCGTGAAGGATTTAAGCAGCAGAAAAGCCGGGGATCATGAAAAGGACATCAGTCTCGCTCCAACACCAAGGTAAAAAAAACCAGAGGCACAGAGACAGCCCGTGATTTTAATTCGGCAGGGCGGAGACGGGAAGAGGACCAGCTGCGGCAGATCCAAGCCGCACTGCACGCTGGTCCTCGCAGTCCCTCTCTCGCACAGTAGCTCCGCTTCTGGAGGTTATGACAGATGGGCTTGCACTCCTTCCGTCAGCCTTGGGACACGAGCGGCTCCCGCGGAGCGGGGGCCGCGAGGCGTGAAGGATTTAAGCAGCAGGAAAGCCGGGGATCATGAAAAGCACAACAGTCTCGCTCCAACACCAAGGGAAAAACACCCAGAGGCACAGATGCAGCCCGTGATTTTAATTCGGCAGGGCGGAGACGGGAAGAGGACCAGCTGCGGCAGATCCAAGCCGCACTGCACGCTGGTCCTCGCAGTCCCTCTCTCGCCCAGTAGCTCAGCTTCTGGAGGTTATGGCAGATGGGCTTTCACTCCTTCCGTCAGGCTTGGGACACAAGCGGCACCTGCGGAGCGGGGGCAGCGAGGCGTGTAGGATTTAAGCAGCAGGAAAGCCGGGGATCATGAAAAGCACAACAGTCTCGCTCCAACACCAAGGTAAAAACCTACCCTATACTTTCATTATGTATGTTGTTTGTACTGTTACCTTTTTTTCCTTCTTGATGACTTACCAGACACTTGTGAGAACCATGATGCTCTCATATGTAGCGTGGTTGACTCTCACGGGCCTCTTACGAGAGCCTGGCACACAGTCTTCCATATCCATTGCGAGCGGGCAGTGTTTGCTGCTTTACGCTCAAGAGTGTTTTACGAGAATGTACTTTTAAAAAGGAATTTTTGTTTCACTGAACATACCCTGTTGTAATAAATATAATTTATATCCACCAGCTTTTCGCTGCCCCCATTTTTTATACAATCCCTCGAGACTACTGCGAGCGTGTGAGTGCCTTACCGCTTGCCTTCAGCCATGTATTTCTCTGTGTCTCATGAGAGTATCGCAAGCTCGAGCATTTAGTATATTTCTCACAGACAACAGGTCTGTATCCTTCAGTACGGATAGTAAATCATTCAAAAACATAAGCCTATGCACTGGCACCTTTCTCTATAATCAGTTTTCTCTACCACCCCTATCTTTCTTTCCATGATTTCAACAGATTGTACATTTTTATTAAATCACATAATGTACGCTCTTATCCAGTATTAGGGTATCTTTCATAGATTCACATGCCTGAATCCTTTCCCGTCGTCTGGATGGGAGTCCCGGGTACATACATAAAGTAATGTCCCATTAGACATATAGAGTAATAGGCCAAAGGCCCACATTAGTAACATATCCATATCCTTTTGTAAAAAGGACCAAACTCTAGAGAAGAGCCAATCAGCTATCACCTCCCTCTAGAACCCTCCTGGAAGGAGCTCCTGTTCCTCAGATTTTCTACCGCACGTCGTGCTAAGGGAGTCTCATCTGAGCTCTGCTCAGTTTACTTCTCATCTGGTTTTCCAGTGTTTTTTCTGGCTTTATATTTCAGCTCTTGTCTGAAGTTCCTTGGTATCCTCATGGCTGAGACACCTAAGAAGGGGCTTTTTAGGTCCTGTGGTTTCGGTGGGAAAAAGCGACTACATGTAGATGACCAACATCAAGATTGTCTCTATCGGGACCATTCTTCTAAAGTTTGCAAGGCATGTCGTACCTTCTCCACAAAAACCCTCAAAGACCGGGAGGGTCGCCTTTTAATATGGTTACAAAGGCTGAAGGACAGAGACCAACTGGAGTCTTCTGAAGAAAGTGAGGGCTCTTCAATATCCTCTAAAGCCTCTCAAAAAAGACCAAGGGTGGCATCTCCGGGCCCTTCGTCCCAGCCTCCTCAAAAGAAGATACATAAGAAGTCTTCAGAGGTCCATTCTAAGGCTCTACCATCGAAGGTGTCCTCTCAGGAAGTTACTACCTTCAAAAAGTCTTCTTCCACTCCGTCGACGACGACATCATCAACGACGACTTCAGCGACAAAGAGATCTGTGTCTACAGCCTTGGGTGTCACTTCGTTGACGACAACTGTCTCCACGTCGATGGCGACGTCGTCATTAACCTCGTCGACGACGACTCCATCGTCGACGGCAGGTAAGTTCGACGACAAAGACAGTTCCGTCAACGTCCACGCTATTGTCGACGAAGGCTCCGTCGACGAAAACCATACCATCTACGAGATCTCCATCTGTGATGAAGACAGTGTTGATGACGGCTTCGTCGACGATAACTCCATCGACTACGACACCTGTCGACATTTCACCGTCGACGACCACACCCTGGACGGGCTCGTCGTCGACGACGGATCCAAGTCTGAAAAGCACTTATGTGCATTTAAGTATTACGAAGAAGACGTTGACATCGGCCCTAACATCTCCAAGTAGGGTCCAACCACTGCCTCAACAGGATTGCTTCTTATATGATTTTAAGGAGCCTTTCAAGAAGTCAGTAAGATCTATACCCATAATAGAATACTTATGGGGTCAGCGTGTGAAGACTATACAAAATCCTTCCTCGGTGCCTCCGGTGTTTGCTCCCCTGGAAAAAAAATACAAGGCGCCCGATACTGCTCCAGCTTGCTCAATAGGACATCCCAAGCCGGATTCGATTATAACACAGGCTCCCCAATGGAAGTCCAAAAATCCTTCTGCCCCGTTAACAGCTCCACCGGATAAGGAAGGCCAAAGATTGGATAACATCGGAAAGCGTTTTTCTTCAATGTCTGCGTTGACAGCAAGAGCGTCCAATGCTTTAGCACTATTGGGACGATACAATAGGCAGTTATGGGCAGACATAGCTCCATACCTGGCAGCTTTACCTGAAGACTCAAAAGTGGAGGCAAAGAAGATATTGCTCGAAGAGGAATGCTAAGCATCAGGAATAATAGATTGCACGATGGATATCGCGTCGACTGGATTTCGTCAGAAGGCTGGCGCAGCAATGTTGAGCCGACAAGGTTGGTTGAAGGCAACTTCTTTTCGACCTGAAATTCAAACGAAGATCTTCAATATGCCCTATGATGGCCAGTTTCTTTTTGGGCCAAAAATTGATGAGGATCTCCAAACTATAAAGAAAGATACGGACACAGCCAGAGCGTTGGGAACCCTCCAATTTAAAAACCCTTCCTTTTGTGGATCAAGAGGAAGAGGGCAGTCCTCTTCAAGAGGCGATTACCAATATTGGTCGTCCTTCTGGTCAACAACATCTTCCACAGTATCAACAACGTAAGCAGCAATCATATTTTAGTAAATCATCCTTTTGTGGAAAAGGTAATCAAAAAGGCACTGCTCGACGACAACGACCCTTCACTTCAGCCAGTCTCCAGTTCATCGCTGCCCTCAAAAATTGGAGGAAGAATTTCCCATTTTTTAACAAATTGGAAGCAAATTACAATGGACCGTTGGGTTCTACAGTTAGGTCAATTCGGTCATTCACTGGAATTTGTTCACATCCCTCCCCCAACCCCTCCCCGACCTATGCTACACAAAAATCTGCGTATACTTCTCTGGGAGATTTCTCTTATGCTCCAGAAGGGAGCGATAGAAAGAGTTCCTCTTTCTCAATGGGGGAAAGGATTTTTTACTCGCGTTTTTTCCTGATTCAGACAAAGGAGAAAAAATAGAGACCAATCTTAGACCTGAGATCTCTCAACAAATTCCTGAAAAAGCAGTTGTTTTGTACGGTGACAACCCAGGAGGTTCTACAGCTTCTTGATGCGTAAGATTACATGGTGTCTTTGGATCTTCAGGATGCTTATTTTCACATCCCTATTCACCGGAATCACAAAAAGTTCTTAAGGTTTGCAGTAGCGGGCAGACACTTTCAATTCCGCATCCTACCTTTCGGGCTCAAATCAGCAACACGCATCTTTACGAAATGCCTTTCTCCAGTGGCTGCATATCTCAGGCAACAACACCATCAAGTTTTTCCATATGTGGACGACTGGCTAATCAAGGTGCCATCCTTAGAAGACATGTCCAGGTCTTCCAACGCTTGTCTACAGCTTTTCAATCGTCTGGGACTCACACTCAATCGGGACAAATCAGTCCTTTTGCCTTCTCAGCCTATAAATTTCCTAGGCGCTACCCTCAACACAAAGCAAAAGAAAGCTTTTCCATCTCAGGAAAGAAAGGACAAGCTTCTGTCACTGGCTATTCTCATAACTTCCAAGAGGTCCCTGACAGTTCGCCTCTTCAAGTCCCTACTCGGGATGATGTCATCATGTATCTTAATGGTTCCACACTGCCGTCTCTGCATGCGCCCTCTCCAAGAAGCACTCTCAATGCAATGGGTACAATGCACAGGTTCATTCGACGACATCATTCGAATGACCCGTCAGATGTTCAAGGCTCTGCAATGGTGGACTTGTCCTCAAAACCATTCTCAAGGCTTGCCTTTCTTGCTTCCAGCTTCGCCGCATATCATCACAACAGACGCCTCACTGGGAGGTTGGGGAGCTTTCCTCCAAGAACTGCAGATAAGTGGGAAATGGTCCCCTTTCGAGAAAGAGCTTCATATAAATCTCCTCAAACTGCGAGCGGTCTTCCTCGCCCTTCAGGCTTTTCTTCCAAGAATCAGGAATTCTCTAGTGCTTGTGCGTACGGACAATACCACGACAATGCACTATCTCAACAAGCAGGGAGGGACTCACTCACTAACACTCTCTCGCGAATCGCAAAAAATCTGGAACTGGTTGATCCTGCACAATATCTCCCTTCGGGCGGAGTACGTCCCAGGAATGGACAACGTTATGGCCGATTCACTAAGCAGGCAACACACAACGTGTCACGAGTGCGAATTGGACCAGGGGATCCTCAACCAAATATTCTCACGATGGGGCACTCCTCTCATAGATCTATTGGCTACAAGACAGTACGCCAAATGCCAACACTTCTCAAGCTGGCATCCCCAGGAGGGATCTCTAGGGAATGCATTTTCGCTTGCATGCTGCAACGTCTTTGCATATGCTTTTCCACCGTTTCCAATGATTCCCAGAGTCCTCAGGAAATTGAAAGGGGAGCCTTGCACTCTCAGTCTAATAGCCCCAGCTTGGCCGTGCCAACATTGGTTCACAGAGCTTCACCTTCTCTCTCTGGAACCGCCACTACGGTTAAAGCAGCTTCCTTCTCTCCTCACAATGAACCACCAGCAAGTCCAGCATCCGGATCCGGCACCTCTCAGATTATCCGCTTGGCTCCTGAGTTCAAAGAGTTTCAGAATTTAAATATTCCGCCGGATTGTAGGGCCATTCTAGCTCGGGCACGAGCAGACAGTACTAACAAGACATATTCTTTTAAGTAGAAAAAGGTTTTGCATTTGGTGTAAAACTGAGAAAATACATCCTTTTTCTTCTTCCAGAGTTCAAATATTGCCTTACTTTCTCCATTTGGCGAACTCAGGTCTGGCTCATGCTTATTTATTATTTTATTTATTTATTTATTTGCAGAGTTTTATAGAGTGCGAACAAGATCCTTACGGATATCGGAGCGCTTTCACACAGATGGGATACAAGAAACAGCGGAATAGGCATTAAACAAGTCAATTAGTTCAAAGATGAGCACAGGTTTAAACAAAAGAGTCGAGCTGAGATAGAAACGGTGGACATAGTCATGTGAGGAAAAGTAATGAGTTACGAGATTTCTTTAGTCTATATTCGGATGAGTTTAGCTAAGAGGAGTGAATTTACTTCTTCTTTAGGCTAAATTCAGGTGAGTTTAGCTATGAGGAGTGATTTTACTTCTTTTTTGAAGGATACCATGGATGATATAAGTCTGATTTCTGGAGGGAGGGCATTCCAAATCCTGGACGCCATCCCTGAGAAGGAGCGTTTATATGTTTTTTTTCTTGTGGAATCTTTGCGGTTTCAGAAGGAGGTTTTCTGCGCTTCTTGTGCTTCTTGTGCTTCTTGTGCCACCCGAGATTGTCAGTTTTCGGGCGAGGTAAATAGGTGAGTTGTGGTGTATGGCCTTGTGTGTCATGCATGCGATTTTCAGGTGTATTCTCACTTCGTATGGCAGCCAGATCAGGGATTTTAGGTCGGGGGTGATGTGAGAGCGTTGTTTTGATCTGGTGAAGATGTCTCGGTGTAGCATTAATGGAGGCTCTTAGGGGTGCTGTTGTCGCTGTAGGGAGGCCACAGAGGGCGATACTGCCATAATCTATTCTATTGAGAACTAGGGCTTGGACTGCAGTCCTAAAGTCATTGGCTGGGAGGAAGGGTTTCAGTTTCCTCAATGTGTTGATTTGGAAGTTAGCTCCCTTCGTTGCAATACTGATATGATGCTGCATATTGAGATTGCAGTCGAGAGTTATGCCTAAAGATTTCGCTGAGTCCACGATGGTAGGCTACACGTTGAATGCAGTGAGATGAGTCAGCCAAGATTGAGTGATGTGGACTTTGGTGGGGTGAGCTATTAGGAGAAATTCTGTTTTTAGAGCATTAAGTTTGAGATGATTCTCTGCCAACCAGGTTTGTGTGTTCATAAGCGTTGTGTTGAGTAGTATAATGTCCTCAATGGTGTGTATTTTAAGGTAGAGCTGGGTGTCATCTGCGTACATGTGAAATTGCACATTGGATGCTTGCACTAGTGCGGTGAGTGGTTCCATGGCTAGGTTGAACAAAGTTGGGGATAGGGAGGATCCTTGAGGGACACCTAGTGATACCGGAATGGGTGTGGACATGGTATTGTTAATTTACATTTCTGGGACCGATTATGTAGAAAGGAGGTGAACCACTTACGTACTGTCCCCAATAGACCCATTCTGAGACTCAGCAGATTGAGTAAATTCTCGTGTTTGACCGTATCAAATGCTGCTGAGAGGTTGAGCAGGATAAGGAGGCAGGTACCGTTCTTATCAAGAATTTGAAGCGCGTCATCAATTATGTGTGTCATGGCTGACTCCGTACTATGGCCTGATCAGAAGCCTGATTGGTGTGGGTTGAGGAGGTCAAAGTGCTCGATTTGTTTTGTCAGTTGGATGTGTACACATTTTTCCAACAGTTTGGCCAGGGTAGGGATATTTGGGATAGGGCGATAGTTGTTCAGATCGGTGGGGTCTGCTGTGGGTTTCTTCAGTATGGGCGATACTTGACCCACTTTGAGGGAGTCCGGGATACAGCCTTGATGAAGTGAGCTATTAATGATTTTGGTCCAGAGCGGAAGGAGCAGTGGGATGAAGTCATTTACCGCGTTTGCGGGTAGAGGATCAGTGTGGTGATTGGAGGGCTTCAGTTTGCTAAGAATCTTGCCTATGGATTCTTCCGAGTAAATTTCAAAGGAGGACCATGTAGCATTGATTTTTAGATCGAGTGGTGTTTTGTTTTGGGGGCTAGAGTATAGGCTGAGGTCCGTGAGGAGGTCTTTCTTGATATTGTCTTTCTTTAGATTAAAGAAAGTGGAGAAATCTTCACAGGTCGGTAGTGTGCTGGTATTGTTTTGAAGTCGTTGGGGTTCATCCTTGGATTGAGTTTTGATAAGCTCAAACAGTTTTTTTGGTCGGTTTCTCGCTTGGTCAAGCTGGTGGCTAAAGAAATCAGCTTTAGTGCGTTCGATTTTTCTGAAGTAAGCGTTTCTTTTTTCCTTTAGAGATTTGAAGTGCATAGTTGAAGGGACTGCTCTCCAATTGCGTTCCGCCAATCTCATAGCTTGTCTGTCTTCGTTAAGCAGTCCGTCTAACCATGGTTTAGAGTATTTATATGAAACTCTCTTTAATTGAAGGGGGGCAACCTCTTTGATAATAGAGGTCATCGATTTGAGGTAGTGGTTGGTGAGAACCTTTATTGTCAGAGGCACCGGAAGGAGGTAGGAGAAGATTGTGGCTGGGAGAAGGTAAAGAGTTGGGATTGAGTTTCTTCAGGTCTCTTTTCCAAATCTTTGGTTTGGTGGGTTGAGCCCGGTTAGATTTTACGTTTTCATTGATGAAGAATGAGATAATGTGGTGGTCAGACCAGTCACAGGGTTGGATTGATTCGAGTTGCGTGGAGTCGCCTTTGGAAATGATGAGATCCAGGATAGAGCCTTTATCGTGAGTAGGGCTGTTGCAGATTTTGGTGAGGTCTAGAGCGTTGAGGAAGTTTTTGAGACTAATGACCACAGAGCCGTTGTGATCGTTCCAGTGGAGGTTGAAATCGCCCAGGAATATTTGTGTATGTTGCCGTCCAGAATTTGTTGTGATCATGTCCATGAGGTGTTCAGTGAAGGTGAGGTTGTCACCTGGTGGGTGATAGATAATATGTAGGGAGCATACAGGATTGCCATCGCTGTTGATGTCGAGGCAAAGGTGTTCACAGGAGGAGAAAATAGGGGATGTGGTTCTAATTACTGAGAGGTTGTTCCGGTGAATACATGCGATTCCACCCCCTGTCTTGCCACTCCTATCCAATCTGATGATGCGGTAGTTGGGGGGTACTAGAATGTTGATGAGTGGTGAGGAAGACTTAGTTAACCAGGTTTCGGTGAGTATGGTCAAGTCTAGGTCACGTGCGATAATAAGGTCGGCAATGTCTGATGCGTCTTTAGGGGCCAATCTACAGTTCAGGAGAGTACATTTAAGCCAAGGAGTGACAAGGGAGGAGAAGGGGTCTAGAGTGAGTGTGACTTTTTAAGATTATTAGCAACGATACCTCTGTCGTTTTGTGTGGAAGACCTGTGAGGGTTGGGGTGGATAGAAGGGATGGGAAGGTGTGTGTGGGGGCTGTGTGGGTCGCGCGAGCGGGATCGTAAGAGTGCAGGAGGGAGTGTATGTCGAAAGCCGAGAGTGGGTTGATGCTTCGCAGAGGATGAGTAGCAAAATTGCGGGAGGGAATTGAGGTCTAGTAAGGAGGACAATGTTTATGTTTAAGTGGGGGACCGGTGGTGGGCTTGTGGGTAGGGAAGGTCTTGTGGGGTGTGGGGTGCTTGGGTTGATTCGAGATCAACTCTTTGAAGGTATGCAGTTCATCAAGAGTGGACATGATCTTGTCCAGAGTTGTGGTTGGAATGGTAGTGGAGTTGGAATAAGGTGTGAGTGGAGGGTGATTGGCTAGGTTTGGTGTGAGGTCTGGAGAAGGCGAGGGAGGAGAAGGGGGGGTGATGAGTAGGGTGTTGGGCAGCATACCCTTGGCATGGATGAGTGGGTAGTTGGAGTGATTGGTGGAGGGAGGAGGGGTGTGATAGATGTGTCCAGGCGTGTAGAGTCCCCTGGTGAGAGTGAGTAGCGTGTGTGAGTAGGAGCGTTGTAGCGCTACCTAACTGAGAAGAGATTGTGTTTGGTAGGGGGAGGGGTGTGGGAGGAGTCGTGGGGGTGGGGTATGCTCTAGAGGCGGAGTAGTGGGGGGCGGGGTATGTTCTAGAGGCAGGTTGGAGGGTGGTGGGACGCTCATTAAGTGCTCATGTTGGGGGTGAGCACACGGGTGTTGATTGAGGTGGGAGGGTTCTGAGTTCAGGGTGGCCGAGTGGGATAAGGAAAGAGAGGGAGAAAAGAGAGTTAAGGTAGGAGAGTTGTTAGAGGGAAGAGATCTCTGATTGGAACTAGTGGGGGAACCGATTGTATAGGTGGTGAATGAATGGGATCATTACTGGGTTGGGGAGGAAGAGGGTGTTGTTGTGAGGCATGGCGGAGGTAATGGGAAGGATGGTGGAAGTGGAGGAGAGACTAGGAGAGGGGTCTATGGCCGTTGATGGGGATCTAACAGATCGGATTAGGGATGGGTGTGATGTAATGGTAGTGCAAGTTGGAAGTATGTGAGGGTTTGGTGGTGAGCGGGGACGTGTATTGGAAGGTAGGGTGGGTTGGTTGAGGGAGGTGTGAGGCACAGACTTCTTTTATGGTTGGATGGTAGGGGGTGGGGGGTGGCATAGGGGGTAGGCGTTGTGTCTAGGGTGCTGTGTGTGAGGGCCAATTGGGTGGGAGTAGGAGGTCTAGCTACATGTTCTTTAATAATCGGGAAGATGTTATCAAATAGGTATAGATTCTGGTCCGTGGACTGAATGAGGATAGTTACGTTGTTGTGAATAGTGATGGTTGCTGTCGCTTGGAAGAGTTGTGATGGAGCTGTGTAGATCATTAGACTGTGTGCGTATTTCCTAGTGGAGGAAATCGCGAATAAGGCTAAGAAGGCTTTCCTCCATTGGGCTCTACGTTTAGTGTAGAGAATGATGTCGGTGGTTGTGACCCCATTGTGTAGTGAGGAATATGGGTCAGCAAAGGGCGTTTCTGGGTGAGATTCTAAAAAATTGTGTTTGAAGCGTTTGGCAGCTTTTTTGGTGAGTTTGGAGGGGGTAGATGATTTTGATGGTGTGTGTGCCTGTGCGTTCCATGCTGAGAGCTGTGGTGAAGGTGAGAGGAGTGAGTTGAGGGGTGAGTAGTGGTGTAGGCTAGAGAGTTAAAGCTGGCTGGTAAAGTGTTGAGTCGTGGCAGAAGTAAAAGGGATGTGGAGGTGGTTGAGTCAGTCTACGTATGGGCATTCTTAAGTATCAGCAGGGAAAGGTCGAGCCAATAAGAGGGGGCTGGGGGCCGTGTAGAATAGGGGTTTGTGTAGTAAGGGTATAGAAGTGGTCAAACTAAAGTACAGGTATTCTAGGATACCAGCAGGGACAGGTCGAGCCAAAGCAGGGGGGGGAAAAGCACTAAGAAAGGTCTAATATGTAAAGGAGGTGAGGTCGGTGGCTGAAAAGCTATGCTTTGGGGTCTAGTTTAAGATGGCCGACTCCTTAGAAAAGCTACAGACTACCATGTAGTCCTCGGTTTGTTTCCATGGGATATGAGATAGGTTGTTGTCCTGTGTCGCTTTCTAACCTGGGGGTGAGAAGATAAGTCCTATTTCGGTTTGTATGATTAGTTCAGGAAGAAGAGGAGTCCAGTCCTGTTTCCAGGGATCACTTGGCGGCAATATCCCTTTTCAGAAGGTCTTCCGCTGGCCCTTCTCTCTGGTCTGACAGATTGGTCAAACAATTTCTCAGGACTTTTCCTCTGGTGAAGACTTTACCTCCTACTTGGCAGTTCAACACAGTCCTTAATCAGCTCATGAAACATCCCTTTGAGCTGATACACAGAGCTGATCTCAAGTATCTCTCTTGAAAAACGGCACTCCTTCTCGCCCTTACTTCAACGAGTAAGTGATCTCCAGGCTTTCTCAATTCAAGAACATTTCTTGCAATTCAAACAAGACAGAGTGCTATTATGAACAAACCCAAAATTTGTATCAAAAGTCCCGTCGGACTTCCATCTCAACGAGCCTGTAGTCTCATGCTCTTTCTTTCCAAATCATCACACTATGGCAGAAAGGACTCTACATTATCTGGATCTTAAACGCTGCCTAAAGTTTTATATTGAGAAGACAAAGACCTTCCGCAAATCCAACCAACGCTTTGTGGCCTACAGTAGACCTAGAAAAGGCCTTCCTCTCACTAAACAAAGTATTTCTCGCTGGAACTCTGCAGCTATTTCATTTTGTCATGAACAGGCGGGGCAGCCCCTGCAATCTTAAGTACGGGCCCGTTCCACTAGAGCGATGTCTACATCCCTGGCGCTCTTCGCAGGTGTGCCTATCATAGACATTTGCGGAGCGGCAACATGGAAGAAGCTGCATACATTCACCAAGCATTACTGCTTGGATACAGAACTCATGAAGGATGCTGCAGTGGGACAAACAGTACTTCGTTATCTATTTCAATAGAGGTGAGCCTTCTTTTCATCACACCATCCTTTCTTGTATACGCACATTTCTCTATTGTATTTCTTGATGGTATCTTTGCTTATATTTTGATATTTTCTATTTGTCACATTGATATGTGATTATCTGGTGGATTTGTATATGCCGTACCATCCGAAATGTGCTTATCATTGCTTGCTACTCTGATTCAGGCATGTGAATCTATGAAAGACACCCTAATACTGGATAAGAAATGCGTTACTTACCTGTAACTGCAGTTATCCAGTATTGGTATCTTTCATAGATTCACATTCAACCCTCCCTCCTCCCCTGGAAGGACTCATCTAATTCTCTCAGTGGTACGTGCTTACGAAAATCTGAGGAACAGGAGCTCCTTCCAGGAGGGTTCAAGAGGGGGGTGATAGCTGATTGGCTCTTCTCTAGAGTTTGGTCCTTTTTACAAAAGGACATGGATATGTTACTAATGTGGGGCCTTAGGCCTATTACTCTATATGTCTAATGGGACATTACTTTATTTATGTACGGGGGACTCCCATCCCGACGACGGGGAATGATTCAGGCATGTGAATCTATGAAAGATACCAATACTGGATAACTGAAGTTACAGGTAAGTAACGCATTTCTTCTTCATTACAGTACTTACAATTTTTACTTCTTTCTCCTAGGACTTTAGGAAAAAGTGACCACTCCAGTCCCAGCTTCCCACAGTATAGGCAGCAGTATAGTAGGAAGTGACAAGAGGCTGGACGCTTCAAAAACACCTCACCACAGGATAACCACTCTACATAGTTGGGTAAAATAGGGACAGGCCATTCCACTGAGGCCTCTTCCCAGGTCAACAAGGATTTGCAATACAGTGTGGGAAAGGTCTGGACTCAACAGTAAGAATTCTCTTTTGGATGAAGGGTGTGTGTACCAGGCTGTACATTGAGACCTCTCTCAGATTACAGAGAAGGGTGTGGGGAGGTATTGGCCTCTCCTCTGAGACTTCTCTCTGGGATAACCGCTGCTTGTAGTAGGGTGTGTGGAGAGACTGGCCCCTATCCTTTGATCTCTCTTGGATTATGGGTATAGGTAGTAGGCGTTAGGAGGGACTGGCTGCTCTGCTGAGGTATCTCGGTTGAATGACAGACCTGTGACTAGGGTGTGGGGATGGAATGAGCTCTCTGCTGAGAAGTTTCTCTTGGATAACGAGCATACAGATTAGGTCATAGAGAGACTGCCGGGTCAGCTCAGAAATCTCCACAGAGTAACGCATGCAAAATAGGCTGTGGGTAGAGACTGTACTCTCTGCTCATACTTCTGTTCATGATAATGAATGCCATTAATAGAGTATATAATGGGGTATCCCCTCTGTTGACAACTTTGTTATGGACAATAAGTGTGCATATGTGAATGTACAGATGAACTCCCCTGTGTCTCAGACATCTCCTTATGGGGGTGGCATGTATAGTAAGGTGTGCATAGAGACATGCCTTTGTGCTGAAACTTCTCTCCAGAGTTACAAGCATATATACTAAGATGTGCAAAAGAACTGCCCTCTCCAGCAGACAGCAGTGCGTAGTATACTATGAGAATGCATTTCTTTCTATGCTAAACCTGTCTCTTGTATAAACATATTTATACTACAGTGGGAAGAAGCACTAATCTCTCTATAGTACTTTAAATATATGCATACATGCAGCAGAACAATTACAGTTTTTGAAGATGGAACTGCCACTTTAAATCAACATTGCAAGTATGTAATAATATTGAAATCTTTAAAAGCTATTAAAGAAAGAAATCTGTATTAATTTTAAACATTTTATTTAGAAATAAATATTTAACAACATTACAAACAACAGCTATTTTAACAAACTACATCAACAATTGTAAAACAGACAAAACAACAAACTTTACTATTCATAACAATTTTTTGTCACTCATCACCAGGCACCAACATCTCCTCTCCTTTTGGTTAATTTGCCTACTAGATTTTGATGTACGTAGATCTTCTTTTCCTTTCTTTCAGCCACCCTAGCCTGTCTAACAATATCTCCTTTAATAGTCTGTTTCTGGCAGGCTAAGTGGCAAAACACTCTTTTCAGAGTTAAGTTTGGAAGTTAGAAACAATGTTTTCTGATGGATACATCTGCCTGTGGATTCCTCACCTTTTGAATTACCCCTGTGCCAGCATTGTGGGGAAACTTTTTCTTAGCTCTCCCACGTCGACGAGGACGTCACAATGGCACAGCTCCGCTTGCGACTCCACATGACATCACGCAGAGCCATAAGAAGCCTCGTCAGCATGCTGACATCAGTTCCCTTCTTTCCGCACCTTCAACATGTAACGGTTTTCTGGAACTCTCCAATTGGTTTTGTTTTACTTTGTTTCTTCTTCTCTCTTGGTGTAGCAGTGTGATGGTCACTTTGAAGAAGTCTGGATTCAAGCCTTGCAGGGAGTGTTGGGGACATATGTCCATGACGGATCCCCACAACGACTGTCTCTGGTGCCTTTCTTCGGACCACAAAGTCAAATGTTGTTCCAGTTGACGGAAGATGAATCTGAAGGCACTGAAAGAGCGTGAGACTAACCTTTTCATGGCACGGGTGAAAAAGGAGAAGAGGGGTCCTAAGAGATCAAAATCGAAGTTGTCAGCCTTGCATACCTTGAAGTCGAGGAAACACAAGAAAAAGTGAAGGCATGGATCTCGATGTCACTCTTCGAAGGGTAGGGCTTCGAGGTCGGCTTCTCCAGCTCAGCGACGTCATACTAAGAATGTCAGTTTGGTGTCGACTTCTCCTCAAGTGACTCCAACCCACTCTTCGACTCTGAGGGGTCTCCGGCGCCCAGGGTTTCACCGGTACCCAGAGATTCTCTGGAGCCCAGTGAGTCTTCTCCTGTTCCTGTGGCTTTGTCTGTACCGGATTCGACGTCCCGGCGCCTCAGCCTTCCACGTGATCTCAATTGAAACCAGGCTTGATTTCTTATTCACCTTTTCCAGGGGTTGGATCTGTTGCATTTTCTCAATTAGATTTTTGGCATTTTTGCCAAGGCATCCTACCCTACTGTGCGGCGTCTAGCCCGTGGGTCTGCTTGCCGTCAATGTTGGCATCCCTCAACAGTATGTCCAGGCACCCTTCATGCCTTTTTGATGACGGCACCGTCATGGCAGTTTCCGCCTCCAAGGTTTTCAACCTCGATACCACAGACTCCTGTGCCATCTGGTGTTGGGCCGTCACCTTCTCGACATCAAACGGCGCTGTTGCCCGCTTCTGTGGGTCCTCCTTTGACACCGGTGCTGTGCCTGGCACCGCCAACGCTGATCTCAAAAATGCATTCAAGGAGAGAAGCTCAAAGGCTGCTGGAGTAAAAGGAAAACCAGCAGAATGAGGCGGAAGAAGGAGAAATACATGACTCTTTTGATGAATTTGAGGGGCTTCAGAAGGCCAGTGGTTTAGACCCTTCCCCGGAGTGGGAGCTTTCATTGCCAAAGGGCTTACATTCACAGGATTTTGCACCATGCCATGCTCTCATCAGGAAGGCTGCTGAACTTTTGGACCTTCAACTGTCCCCAGCTGAGATCAAGCCAGATATTCCTACAGAGGTGTTGCGTTCACCATCTTCTCTTGTAGAACCTCTATTGCCTTTAAAAGAGGCTTTAACAGAGCCGATTCTAGGGGTGTGGCAGAAACCCTTATCTACCTCTGCTGTTTCAAGGACTGTGATAAGAAGGTATAAACCTACTTTTGCTGATCCTACCTTTCTTACTGCCCATCCTTCGCCTGAAAGCTTGGTGGTACAAGCATGTTGCTCTAAGCAGTTGGCTGGGTCATTTCCCACAACTCTGGGGGACAGGGACTCTAAAAAATTGGAGCAGTCTGCCAAGAAGGTTTTCTCCTCTGCAAGTATGGTGTTAAATTCAACTAATGCCACATGCTTGTTGGTGAGGTAACAATGTCTTAATGGACTCGGCTCAACAGTTGGCTCCTAAATTACCAGAGAATGACCGTGGTTCTTTTTTGGATGTTTTGGCAGACACGCAGGCTGCAGCCCATCCGGTAATCCATTCGGGTCTGTATACTACAGATTCAGTAGCCAGGGTGATGGGTTCCTCCGTGACTACCAGGATGCATGCCTGGCTCAGGTCTTCAGGGTTCTCTTCGGAAGAGCAGGTTACTCTTCTTGATCTGCTGCTTGATGGGTCCAGACTTTTTGGTGCAAAGGCGGATTCAGCTCTACAGCACTTCAAAGACAGCAGAGCTACTGCGAAATCCTTAGGTCTGCAGGCCCATCTTAGGGGTTAAGCATATATGAGGTACCGATGTTTTTGGAAGATAACTTCCTTTCGATGACGTCAGCAGCCTCAGCAACAGCAGTAGCAGAACCCTCTGTACAGATCGTACAGAAGAAAGGGTGGAGGTCATCTGTGGGGTGCCTCTTGGCAACTCTCCTCCTCCTCCTCCTCCTCCTCTTCCTCCCCTACCCCCACTGCTGGTACCACGGGAAAACAGCTCTAGATCCCCAATCCTAGAGCATGTTGGTCCTCTAGGGTAGAAGGTGTCCCATATTCTACAAGATTGGAAATCTATTACGTCAGACCTTTGGGTTTTGAATCTTGTGGAAAATGGGTACGCCCTACCCTTCTTAGAGTTTCCACCTCTTTACCCTCCACGCCAGGGCTGGTGTTCAGAGGACCATTTGCTGGTCCTGCAGCAGAAGGTTGTTGCTTCACTGCAGAAAGGTGCGATAGAGGTGGTTCTGGAGCAGGAAAGGGGTCAGTGGTGCTACTCTCATTATTTCCTGATCCCCAAGAAGGACAGCAGGTTAAGGCTGATCATAGACCTCAGACCTTGAATTTTTACCTCAAGCAGGAAACGTTCAAGATGTTGACCCTAGCTCAGGTTCTTCTGGTGCTGCAACAAGAAGACAGGATAGTGTTGATCGATTTGCAGGATGCATATTTTCACATTTCCATCCTGAAGCTGCATCGGAAGTATCTCTGTTTTACAGTAGGGTCTCAGCACTACCAGTTTGCAGTCTGTAGGTAACAACAAGGTTGTTGTTCGACTTGGGCTTCTCGATAATTGTACCCAAATCTCACCTGGTGCCCTCTGTGAGCACACCGTGTGTCGAGCTTTGCCACCTCCGCAGAGGATTCTCGACATTCACGAAATTATTCCTTTGTTTCACGATGGAGCGGTTGTTCCAGTCCCAAAGGTGCTACGCCTGCTAGGTCTGTTTGCATCCTTCATACTGTTGGTCAACCATGCAAGCTGGCACATGAGGACACTCCAGTGGTACCTCCACAGGCAGTGGTATCAGCAACCCCTAATCTCTGGGAGATGGTCAGAATCTCCAGAGTTACTGCAGCTGAGCTGTGTTGGTGAAATGTGTTCAGGGCAACCTATGTCAAGGGAGGCCCTTTCAACTTCCTCCATCGGTGGCCACAGTGATCACGGATGCCTCCACTCTAGGGTGATTTGGAGATCAATGGTCTTTGGTCTCTGGAGGAAAGGTTACTCCACATCAATCTTCTGGAACTGTGGGCAATACGTTTGGCTCTCAAGGCTATCCTTCCCTCCCTTCACGGTCAGTCGGTTCAAGTCCTAACGGACAACACTACTAAGATGTGGTACGTAAACAAACAGGGAGGTGTAGGGTCGTATTGTCTCTGCAGAGAGGCTCTGCGACTCTAGTGCTGGACTCAGGATCATCGGATTTGTGTTTTTGCAAATCATCTGCCGGGGTGCTAAATGTGTGTGCAGACAATCGCAGTTGGCAATTATTGCCCGATCACGAGTGGGGCAATTATTGCCCGATCATGAGTGGAGGCTTCATTCGGAGGTGGTCGATCGCATCTTCCATATGTGGGGTTTCCTCGATGGACCTTTTTGCCACTCAAGAGAACGCGCACCGCACGTCTTTCTGCAGTCTCTAGTTTCCGATGCGGGGAGCGTTGGGGGAAGCGTTTCAATTGGATTGGGACTCCATACCCTTGATTCATCAGGTTCTGAGGAAGATTCACCAAGACCTGACCCAAGTTATAATGATCGCCCGGGATTGGCCAAGAAGGGTGTGGCACACAGACCTTCTTCACCTCTCATCATCTCATGTTTTGGAGCAGATTCACTAAGTGTTTACATTTGAGTTCTATTTTTTCATCTTCCTCTGGTCACTGTTGTTATATTTCTGGTTACTATTGACCTATGCACTCTTCATATTAAGAATAAAGTAGTGCACCTTTTAAATTAGTTGGTTTTTACTCTTTACACGGGGCGCAAGCACTATATTACTTTATAACTATATAACTTTGGACCCTCCTGAGGCACAGCCGGGAGTAGCAGGAAGACAGAGCATTTCACTGTTTTTAAAACTAGAAAAACTGTAAATTTCACTTGGATTTTAATATCACTCACCACTCCTGGGACACAACCTCTGTGTGCAGGCACCCTTCCCCGCTGAAAACGAGCGCTGGTAAGGGCGAAATCGCCGCTTTCCCGCCTACTACATCCCCCTCGCCCTGATTGGGACACGCCCACTCGAGGCCACGCCCCCTCACCAAAGTTATAATAAACGCGCTGACTTACAAGCTCATAGATAACTTTGGACCCTCCTGAGGCACAGCCGGGAGTAGCAGGAAGACAGAGCATTTCACTGTTTTTAAAACTAGAAAAACTGTAAATTTCACTTGGATTTTAATATCACTCACCACTCCTGGGACACAACCTCTGTGTGCAGGTACCCTTCCTCGCTGAAAACGAGCGCTGGTAAGGGCAAAATCGCCGCTTTCCCGCCTACTACATCCCCCTCGCCCTGATTGGGACACGCCCCCTCATCAAAGTTCTAATAAACGCGCTGACTTACAAGCTCATAGATAACTTTGGACCCTCCTGAGGCACAGCCGGGAGTAGCAGGAAGACAGAGCATTTCACTGTTTTTAAAACTAGAAAAACTGTAAATTTCACTTGGATTTTAATATCACTCACCACTCCTGGGACACAACCTCTGTGTGCAGGCACCCTTCCTCGCTGAAAACGAGCGCTGGTAAGGGCGAAATCGCCGCTTTCCCGCCTGCTACATCCCCCTCGCCCTGATTGGGACACGCCCACTCGAGGCCACACCCCCTCATCAAAGTTATAAAAAACGCGCTGACTTACAAGCTCATAGATAACTTTGGACCCTCCTGAGGCACAGCCGGGAGTAGCAGGAAGACAGAGCATTTCACTGTTTTTAAAACTAGAAAAACTGTAAATTTCACTTGGATTTTAATATCACTCACCACTCCTGGGACACAACCTCTGTGTGCAGGCACCCTTCCCCGCTGAAAACGAGCGCTGGTAAGGGCGAAATCGCCGCTTTCCCGCCTACTACATCCCCCTTGCCCTGATTGGGACACGCCCACTCGAGGCCACGCCCATTGCCTATTCCCTCCCTACAAAAATGTGCATGTTACGGAAGCGCAGCGGGCGCGAGGAATGCGCGCCGAAGGCGCGCATAAGGCAAGCTCGTCTGTGCTCGTCCGTGCCGAGACCGGGCCTAGGGCCAAAACCCCTGATCATTCCCCGCAATTGTATCCCCACATCTACCCCAAATCTATATTGATGGCACTGCACACGCCCAACGCCGACTGCGCCCAATATAATCCACACCTATGGTCGGATACCACAAAATTTACATGTCCTCTCTGCAATGTAAAGTTACAGATAACCAACGAAAAAATCAAAATGCATGCCGTCACTGCACCTATGTCCACCGACATCACCGCTGCCCTAATTAATGCTCGATCCCTTGTCAAGCACAGGCAAGAAATACACGACCTCATTGTCAACAACAACCTTGATTGTCTCTTTGTCACAGAAACATGGACGGATGGAGCATCCGACCCTGACATGGATGTTGCGACCCCCCCCAGCCTATAATGCCTACCGCCTAGATAGAGTAGGGCAGCGCGGAGGAGGACTAGCCATCATCGTCCGCGACCACATAACTTCCTTCTTTTTGATCTTAAACTCACCCCTTCGTATCATTTTAAAGGCATCCTCCTATATCGACCACCTGGCCCTCGCACCAACTTTCTAGCAAATTTGGGCACAATATTAGAAGCACCATCGCTGGAAGATTCTTTTACAGTATTGGGCGTTTTGAACTTCCATCTTGAGAATGCATCAGACAAGGACACCTGTTCCTTGATGTCAGATATGCACACTATGAGTCTTCGGCAACTGGTAACCACCCCTACCCATACAGCTGGTCACACGTTAGACGGCATCTTCTCTAACATGCAAGGTGTTAATATAATAGACACCTTACCAATGCCATGGACCGATCACTTTGCCATCCTAATAAAAATATCAGTCCAATTAAAAAGACGCAGACCCCACTCTGCACTGAAACCACAAACCATCAAAGTTTGGAAGGACATCGATCAAGTTGAGCTAACGACATTACTTGATAAAAGCCGTCTTGATCCAACAACTGATCCAAACTTGGCCACCCGACAATTTCAGGATTGGATAGGTTCCGCCACCAACTCCTTAGCCCCTACCAAAAAACTCTCCAGAAATAGAGTAACGCCATCAGCCCCGTGGGTTACAGAAGAGCTACGCATTAAGAGGCAATTCTGCAGAAACAGGGAGAGACACTGGCGCAGATCTTACAGCGCCGAAAGCAAGACCAGTTATAAGGTAGCACTTGGACATTACAAAGCCTTAATTGTAGATGCAAAAAAATTCTACTTTACCGAACAAATAAATTCCGCTAAAAACTCAAGTAAAAAACTTTTCGACATATCTAAGGCCTTGGCGGGAAGCGCACCGGACCTTAATCCTCCACAATCTCAAGCTTTTTGTGATTCTCTGGCCGATTTCTTCTTCTCAAAGGTGAACGACATATATCAAGCATTCTCCACGAAAACAGTAACCAGCTCTCCCATATCTAACACCCGGACCAATAACACCGAACTTTCTCAGTTCACAGACCTTGGAGAAACACAAATTTCAGAAATAACGGCCACAATCAAATCAGGCTCAGCATTAGATCCCTGTCCTCTTAAAGTCATCCGTCCTATCATGGACTACCTCTCCCCTGACATTGTATCTATCTGAATACAATGTTCAGAACTGGGATATACCCAGACTCCCTTAAAAACACCTTGCTCAAACCCTTACTTAAGAAAGCCAATCTGGACAAGGACCAAACAAAAAACTACCGCCCCATAGCCAGTCTTCCCTTTCTTGCCAAAGTGGCGGAAAAGGCCATGAACTTACAACTCTGAGTTCATAGAAAACCACCAACTGCTGGATAACCCTCAATTTGGTTTTCGCAAATTCCATGGAACAGAAACAGCCTTAATAAAAGCTACAGAGGACATAAGAGTGATCCGGGACCAGGGAGGTACAGCAATACTAGTATTGCTTGATCTGTCTGCAGCCTTCGACACGGTCGACCACAAGATCTTGGTCGACCGTGCCGAAAACCTAGGCATCCGTCACATGGCTAAAAATCTGCTCTCCTCCTTCCTGGCCGGGAGATCACAGGTGGTCACACTGGGGCCCTTCCATTCGCACAAGTTGTCACTACCGTGTGGGGTTCCCCAAGGCTCATCCCTCAGTCCGACACTATTCAATATCTATGTGTCGGACCTGGCCTCTGTCATCAAGGCCTATGGGATGAGCCTTACCTCATACGCGGATGATACTCAGCTTGTGCTGGCCATCAACGGGAATGGAGACAAGGTAGCTGAAAATTTCCAAGAGGGCATGCGAGCGATAGGTGAGTGGATGGCCTCCAATTGCCTAAAGCTAAATGCTGAAAAAACGGAGGTCGTCATATTTGGAAACCTCTCCCCCGGATGGTCAAATACCTGGTGGCCCCCCACGCACGGAACACCACCTACACCAGCCATCACCGTCAGAAACCTGGGGGTGACTTTTGACGATAAACTTAATTTTATGGCCCACGCTAACAAAATAGCAGCAACAGCCCACCATAAACTCAGGCTGATCAAGAAAATCAAGCCGTTTTTACCAACCTCAGCAGGCAAGACGCTGGTAAGCGCTCTCGTGTTGTCATCTCTTGACTATTGTAACGGCTTATTCACCAACGCCCAAGCAAGAGTGACCAACAAAATGCAGACCATCCAGAATGCTGCAGCTCGTCTCCTGTCTGGCGTCCCAAAGTTCTCACCAATCTCTGACACTATACGGGACTTGCATTGGCTTAAGATCCGAAACAGGATCAAGTTTAAAGCGCTGTGCATACTTTACAAAGCTTTGCACAACTGTGGTCCACATTTCCTGAAATCCCAACTCAGATACCAGTCCTCCATTAGATCGCTCCGATCTAATAACCTTAAAATGCTACAAATACCACGAACAAAAACTGTCAACTGGGGCGATAGACGCTTCCTTGTGGCAGCTCCCAGATTATGGAATTCCCTGCCAGCTTCCATCAAAGACAGCCCATCCCTGATGCATTTTCGCAGAAAGATAAAAACCTGGCTGTTCGATCAAGAATAAGTTACCGGCCAAACCTTGGGAATACGTTCACAGTTTTCTAGCGCCGAGACGCCTACGGGCAATTGTACGCGCTGTATAAATCTCAAAAATAAATAAATAAATAAATAAATTACTTGTCTCTCATGGACAGTAGCAAAACATTTGGCTTTTCAGATGAGGATTTCTCTAGCTTACTTGGACAAAGTTCTTCTTCAGATCGATCCTTCTCATTGAACAAGGGTAACAATGATGAGTGGTTCAAACTTCTCAATTTGAAAAAGAAGGCCAGGAGAACCGAATCACATGCAGAATTCATGATTGAATATCTTAAAGCGGGGGTCATCCCCATTGGACTTAGGATAAGGAACATTTCCGGCCTATTGAGATTCGTAAATGTTTGGAAAAGTGGTCCCTAATCTCCAACAGGTGTTCTAGGGACTTCATGATGCTCATTATTGAAACGGCCAGAGAGGTAGTAGCAACCCTCTTCAAAGAAATTGCTGATATTAAAGAGACTCTTAATAAAAACAATCCTGTAGAGGAGGCCAAGAAGAAACTAGAGGAAATCAATGTTGAGTTGTATTTCTTTAGTGACTACCTTATAAAGAAAAAAACAGATACATTAAAAAAAGATATACAATATTTCTCTGAAGAAAATGTCTACCCTTATTTGGGGGCTCAATACTATAATACAACCAGAGATCAGACCCAACAAGAAGATTATTAACACTGGTCAAATAAGAAAATACTTATCTTCCCAGATACATCGGAATCCGATAATGAAGGAGGTCCTCCTTCATTAGAGGGATATGGGAACAGGAGAGCGCTTCGATGGCCCATGAGAAACAATAATTTTTTTAGGCAACCGCCGAGGACCCACAAGAGTGAAGTTCAGGACTCAAGAGAGGCGACGATACCAACCCACAGAGAACCCCCCCTCAATATCTACAAACAAGGTGGAACCAATGCTGGAGAGAGTGACCTCGGTGGGTCATGCTGACCCCTTTCCCATTTTTAACCTGTCCAAGACTTCACGTGGATTATCTTTTGTCCCCAGTACTAATCTTAATTGTTTTGAAGCGAGTAAAGATATACAATCTTTCTTTCGCAAGATAAACCTGAAGAAATTCTTTCAAACCCATAACACTACCATCAGTGACAATAGGACAGGGCTTTGCCCCACCTCCATGTTTACACCTACCTTAGAAGAAGTAGGACCTGAAGTGGGCATTTTTGAGAGTGATGAAATTTGGCCTGAAACCAACTTACAACTTGAATTACGACGAATACCAAGCTGTTATGACAATACTGTTACCATCAAACCCAGTGACAAGGGGGGGTGGCATTGTAGTATGGATAGTGGAGAGTACAAAGAACAAATACATCTCATGTTAGATGCCCCTGAACACTACCTACGCATTACCACGTACCTGGAACATAGAATTAAGACAGAGATACTGTATGTCACCCATAGAGCCCTAGATAGAGGCACCATTTGCACACATGAGTTTGTAAATTTAATAGACCTTTCCGTAAGATCCCGGTCCTTTATGGGGTTCCTAAAACCCATAAAGATATGATTAAGCCTCTATTTAGGCCTATTGTTTCCACTATAGGGTCGTTAACAGAACCACTATCTAAATATGTTTGATATACCCGCCTATTTTAGAGACACTGGCCATCTCATTGGTAAAATAGAGGGCATTGCTTTTAACCCGCTTACTGACATGTTAGTCTCGATGGACATTGATGCTTTATACACCAACATCCCCAAAGAGGGGCTCTGGAGGTTGTTAAGAGTGCTTTGGAAAAAATTAACATCCGGGATGACAATTAGTTTATTCTTGAATGCTTCACCATAGTTCTACAGGAGAACTACTTAGAGTTTGACAAATCATACACAAACAAGTCCAAGGTGTTAGCATGGGTGCTGCCTGTGCACCCAATGTGGCCAATATTTATATGGGTTCCTTTGAGGACAGATTTGTCTTTAACAAAATTGCACCTTGTTTTGAGAATATTTTCCATTGGCATCGATTCATTGATGATATTTTTTTCATTTGGAAGGGTCCGGAAGAACAATTGACCAAGTTCATGTTATGGATCCATGTGTGTGATCCTCATTTGAAATTTAACCCCAATATGAGTATAACTAAGATTGAATTCCTGGATATCTGGATTGAGGCAGTGAATCAGACCATTGAGGTCTCTCTTTACACCAAACCTACGGCACGTACCACACTCCTCCAATATGAGAGATATCACACGCGTTGCCAGAAAAACAGCATACTGTCTAGGCAATTCTTGCGGTTCAACAGGAATTGTACCACTATCCAGAATTTCGACTTCCATGCACAACAACTGAAAACCAAACTACTGAACAGAGGCTATCCTCATTGACTAATCAGAGAGTCATATAATAGGGTCAAATACTACAACAGAGAGGCCCACTTTCAGAAAAACAATAAGAAGGATGATACGAAGCTGGTAATTGTCACCACACATTCCAATCTCAATCATAAAATACAACAGATTATCAACTCTCAATAGCATATTCTGAATTCAGATAGGCCTACATGTACCCTACCCAAACTTCTCTGTGCATTCTGACGCAATAAAAACCCCAGGAACTCCTTGGTTAAATCTGTTCTCCCACAGAATAAAACATCTGGTCAAGATCTATTGTAGGGTCCAACCCTATCTGTGGGCTGCTATGGTTTCATCTCAACTTGAGTGAGGAAAGCATAAATTCCAACTTAAGGAAATGACTAATTGTAGAACGATCAACGTGCAGGGCGGATCCAAGATGGCGGAGTGAGGATTCGTGCTAGCAGCTCGTCTGAGAGGCTCTGACCCTCTCCCTTCTTTCCCTTTTGAGTAACTGGTGCCTCGCAACCGCAGATGCGGCGGCTTTGTTACATGCCGAGAAAATGCCGAGAATGCCAAGAAAATGAAAAATGAAAAACGTAAATGAAATGAAATGAAATACTGGAAAAAAAAAGCGGCTGGAAGTGATAAGAGCGACTCTTACCTTTTTTATCACCGGAGACAGAAGCAGCAGTGTTCCCGACGATTCACAGGTGCAAAATCCAGGTCAGGACGCCGACGCCGACGCCGTTGCCGATGCTCAGCTTCCCGGACCCAGCAAATCTCCTTTGGCGGGTGTTCCGTGACTGGTTCAGCGGCTCGGGGCCCCATTGGATAGGTCTGAGCCTCCGTGCTATTACTGGTGGTGGAGGTGGCTGGCGGCGGAGACGGAGTAAGATGACGCCAAAGGGTCCGAACCCTCCTCGAACAACCAGGAGTAACAAACAAGCTACCCCGGCTCACCACACGGTCACTCCCATAGCTGCTGCGAGTTTACCCTCTACAATTATAGAAGAGCCGGCCACAGGAACTCATGAGGAGCTGGGGGGTGCTCTGAATACTAACAGCGTTGGTGGAGGCGGTGGTAGTGGTAATGACAGCGCAAAAGCCACGGAGACACCGGCACAACAAGTTTTAACCTTCAAGAAACAGACCCAAGGCGGAGACCAAACGCAGGTTAAAGGCAAACAGGTACTGAAACCCTCGACATTGGGTAAAGAGGCTAAAAATGTACTTACTAAAGCTGTCAAGGCCGGGGTTGGGTCCAAGCAGATTGCTAAGAGTGGGGCTATGATAGAAGAAGATAATGAGAATGGCTTGCGCTCCTTAACAGATACTTCAGCGAGTGACACTTCTAAAACTACCTCAGCTACGTTGCCTTCTGGTTCTACTCAGGAAGGGTCCGCCTCTGCTCCTAAAGACCTCGGTTGCACTGTAGCGCAAGTGGAGGTGGAGGTGGAAATACAAATGGCCCCAGCCTCAATTGTAGATCGCTCACGCTCTGCTACATGCAAGGGGAACATGGGGGGTATTAACCCACCCACCACACAGGCCGAAGATATGAGATCTGTCCCCTTACCGTCTAATGAGGCAGATGGGACCATTCTGACCAAAACCAAAGAGCCCACCCCCCTCAAAAAGCAACCAGAGATTGAAGGGCCTATCGGGCAAACAAATAGAATGGTGGATATTGATACGGATGTTGAACTGGACTCTTACGAAGACTATGAGGCTGAATCTGATGAGGACCTCAATGATAGCAGATCTAACCCCTTGATGGGGGGAGCAGTCCGCAAGGCTAAAAACAAGCAAAGAACCAAAAGAATCAAAGGGGGGAGCAAGGCCGCTGGGACCTCAGCTAAACCTAAGAGCAGTAGCAGGCCAAATGTAAGAAAACCTTTACAGGTTAAGAGCCCACTGCGAAAATGGATAGAAGCAAAGGGCTTAGTCAAGACTATAGCACTAAGACTATCCGGGGCGAGTCCCCCGGACCACATGTCCATAGGCTCTACCCCAGATAATATAACCCCTACGAGCATTTCGTCCAGCATCGCCAGTCCACAGTTGATGGAACAACCGGTGGAGCTAACCTTAGAGGGACCCGGGGGTCCAGGGGACCATATTACTCTTAGACCATCCACATCGCCATCATTATTGATAGGGGGCCCGAACCATGTAGATGCATTGGTCTCTGCCAGTAAGCGCCAGATCCCACCCACCGAACTTATTACCGTAATGTCATCTAAAACGGCCATTGAAGGTACACACCTAGAAACGCAGTCAAGACCTCTCTTGGGGCCCGTCTCGGGGCCCGCCATAGTCAACCAGTCACCTTTGGATGAAATATTACAAATATTAACTAATCAACGGGCTGAGGCGCAAGAACATTACCTTCAATTGAGAGAAGATAATAATAAGATGCAGTCTTCTATTTTTGAACTTACGGCTAAAATCGGTGGGATCTCGCAAGAAACAACTGAGTTACAACAGCGGTTGGTGGAGGTGGAAGAGACTACTACCAAGGTGGCTTCGGCTTCCGAAAAACATGAAGAGCAGATCTCTGGTCTTCAAAGGAAAGTCGAAGATTTGGAGAACAGGCAAAGACGCTCTAACCTGAGACTTTTTGGGATCCCGGAAAAAATGGAAGGATCGGACCCGAGGGCTTATGTCGTTGGAATACTTAAGAATGCTCTCCCCGACCTGGCCGACTGGGATTGGGACTCTCAAATACAACGTGCCCACCGGTTGCCATTATTTCAGAGAAACAAAGATGCCCAGTTCCCTCGCCCATTTTTAATATATTTTGGGAATTTCCTTTTGCGACAAGCTGTCTGGCAGAGAGCACGTCCTAACTCTCCAATCTTGGTCGGGGGTTTGTCGATTTTTACCCGTTCGGACTTAAGTAAGGACACTATGGACAGACGGTGGCACTTCCGCAAACTGATTGATCCCCTCAAAGCTTGTGGTGCCCAGGTATTTTTGCAAGAACCTGCACGCCTCAAAGTCATTAAACATGGGCGAACCCATTTTTTCAATGAAACTAAGGAGGCTGAAACTTTCTTAGTCAATATCAAGTCAAATGAAAATTAGAGACAGATCATTACAAGAGCTCCACAGGGGTCTCTCTCCTTCCTTTCCCTCTCCCATTTTCTCTCCGGGGTTCCTGCTTTTCTCCCCCATCTTTTCTTTTTTTTTTAGGGGACGGATAAACTGCTGAGGTGGCTGGGTTGCTAAAGGGTCGCTGTCTGGAGGGTCAATCCCAGTTTGTTACTGTTTAGGTCAGTTAAGGAACGGATAGAAGGGAATGGAGGGGAAAAGGGGAAAAAAAAAAAAATGCTTTGTTGTCTTGGGACAAGTCTATCCAGGGGCTTGAGAAGGAAGGGAGAGGGGGTGGGGGTTCGTCAGGGCGATCTTCTACAAGAGCTGCCTCTCCAGCGGCAGCTGAAGCTGAAGGTCGGTACTTCCCCGGCTGGGGTAGGTACTAGGAGGGGTAGGGGGGGGACCTTCTCCGCAGGTCTCGGCGGGTGGGTTCTGGGTGGGAGTAAAATGGTTAAAACAAGTTCTCAGGCTAACAGGGATTTAATTGAAGATAGACAGGACATGGACATGGACATTATGGACATTATGGCACCGAATTGGAAGCATACTAGATGTGATAATAATCGTTTGAGAGAGATCAAGAATTTACGACGTTTCTGTCCCCATTACAGTTGTTTTACTCTATATATAATCATCAGCGTTTGTTCATCTACCGGGTTTAGGAACCGATGTTTTCACCACTTTTTAAATGCATGAAATAAAATGCTTAGCATGGAATATAGCGGGTATGAACAGCAAAGGCAAGAGATCCTTGATCTCCGAAGAATTGAAATTGTATAAACCACATTTTTGTCTGTTATCAGAAACACATCTTATCTGGAAAGATAGGAAACTACTTAACCAATTAGGATATGAAACTATGGTCTGCTCGTCTGCTGGGACATCTATAAGAGGGGTTGCAATACTTAAGGACAGGCGCGTAAGAGTTGAAGTTTTGCAGACTGCCCATGACAAAGATGGCAGATGGGCAATAATGCAGTTTAAGTATGAAAACAATACATTTGTATTATGTGTGGTGTACGGGTCTAACACAGACGAACCAATGTTATTTGACCAACTGAATATAAAATTATTGGACTGGGTGGGGGAAATTATAATTATGGGTGATTTTAACTGTATCATGGACTATAATCTGGATACAACCAGACCCAACAGCCACCAACGGATGCACAAGACTAGGGCGGCTATATTAGATATTTGCCGTATACATAATATCAAAGATGCCTGGCGTCAGCTATACCCAAGTCGATCTGGGTACACATATTATTCGGCACCCCACAAATTATGTTCAAGATTAGATATGGCTCTAGTCAGTGATAAGGTATTAGAGACTTGCTCCATGACTCTATGCCCTCGCATCTCCTCTGACCATAACGCTATAATCATATCATTTTCCACACCACACAGCACAGCTCCCCCCAGAATGTTCTCCTTTCCCAGATATCTTATCTCAGATGCATCTTATATTTCGCAGCTGAAAGCACATCTTGCCGAGTTTATTAGTATCAACAAGAACTCGGCCTCCTGTCTTGTTGTATGGGACGCCTGTAAGGCGAGCATAAGGGGTTTCACACAGGCCTATGTGTATAGACAAAATGCCGAACTTAAACAATGCAGAGCTACGATAATATCACAAATAACTAATCAAGAACAGCTACTGGCCCTGGCACTTCGACATAATCTACCAACTGCCACGGATATTAATCTTAAACTTAGTTCTCTAAAAAATAATGCAAAGAAAAGCTTCTATCAGAAACATAGTGCAAATATTCGTAAATATAAAATTGCGCAATACGAGGGGGGGGACAAAATTGGCCGCATTTTGGCTTATAAGGTGTCTGAGTCCAGAGCAGGCTCTCTAATCTCTAATATTCGGGGATCAGATAACAAGATATATAATAAACCACAAGAGATTTTAGAGCTATTCGCTGAGTTCTATAAAACTCTTTACACCCCAGAGAATCAGCCAGATCCGGATCTTATACGGGCTTATATTGAAGAATATGCAATGCGGGCAGCTGATAGCGTAGACCTGAGTTCCCTGTCCGATGATTTAACCATGATAGAACTACATCAGGCTATTAATCATTTGCCCGTGGGTAAAGCGGCAGGGGAAGATACTATTCCGTTGGAGTTATATAAGGCATGTCTATCCGAATTAGATCTGCTATTATTAGAAGTTATGCAGTCAGTAGGGATGAATAGAAAAGCACCTAAATCATGGAATAGGGCGAAAATAGTTTTCTTTCTAAAGAAAGACAAACCAAAGGAAGAGAGAGGGTCATACAGGCCAATTTCATTGATAAATACAGATGCTAAAATATTTGCTAAACTCCTCGCAATCAGATTGGTACCTATTATGCCTCAACTTGTCAATATCCAGCAACATGGTTTTATTCACGGGAGAGACACTACCTCACATGTAAACACGGCTATAACGGCTTTCGACGTCGCAGAGATAGAATCCACCCCACTAGGCATGATCTTATTAGATGCGGAAAAAGCATTTGATCGAGTGGGGTGGAGCTATCTCTGGAACACGTTGCTTAAAATGGGGTTCAGTGGAAACTTTCTAAGGAGTATACAGGCTCTATATGACAATCCCTATGCCTGCACTAGTTATAATGGTCTAACTTCCTCAGATTTTCCAATTATGCGTGGCACTCGCCAGGGTTGCCCTCTCTCACCCCTCTTATTTGCTCTCTCTTTGGAACCTTTTTTAATGGCTCTCAACTCGCAAACTTTAATCATGCCCTTTAGCTCTGGCTCTCAAGAGCTTAAACTGACTGCATATGCAGATGATATTGCTATCTACACAAACGACATAAATAAGGCCCTAAAAGGAATTAAACTAGAGGCAATTAAATTCGGGAAAGTATCTGGCTATAGGCTTAACATACAGAAGACACAAGTTGTTGCCAACTATTCCCCCTCCGTGGCTACTCCAGAGATTTGCAAGGTAGCTACCTATCTCGGTGTTAAACTCACGGCGAAAATACAAGAAATAAATCATATTAATTATAATGAATTAATCAGATCCACTGCTATACTTTTAAAGAAGTGGCATAGGTTACCTCTGAATATTATCGGTAGAATTAATCTTATTAAGATGAAGGTATTACCTAAGTTCTTATATTTATTTCGATCTATTCCATTGGCATTGAATAATCGGTTTTTCCAACAATTGGATGGGGTTCTAAACAGCTTTATCTGGGGCTATAAAAAAACAAGAAGATCGCTGAAACACCTGAAAAATAACACAAGTGAGGGTGGGCTTAACTTCCCAGATTTTAAGCTGTATTTTTGGTCCTCATTTTTTCTACGATTACGCTCCTTATTTCATAAGGAAGGAACCATATTTTTTCACTATCTTATGTTGAAGCAAGAGTCAAACATGTTTTTGTTTAGAGCAAATGACCCCAATTACTTCAAGAGGGTAAGGTTCAAGACGGCCAGGGATATTACAAAGATATGGAAGAACGTATTGATATATTGCAGGACCTCGTTCTTTCACCCGATGCTACCTCTTTGGGGCAATCCAGGTCTTCCAAGAGCATTTTCTGATAATATCAATAATATATGGGCAGAGAAGGGAGTTAATACCTTGGCTGACCTATATGGCCCACAGGGATTTGTTGATTTTAATCTGCTTAAACTTAAATATGATTTACCGGAAAATGCTAGATATAAACACTTACAGATCCATGATTTCTTAATTAATAAACAAAAGATTCGTAGCCTTGCAGACTGTGATATCTGGACTTGTTTATATTCTAAGAAAACTAAATCAGTTATTAGTGGGGCTTATAAACTATTACTAAAATATAAAACAAATGACCTGCCTAAACTAGCGGAGAAATGGGGGGTCCAACTTGGCTTTAATGTTACCCCGAAGCAAATAACGAACTCCCTTTCTAACATCAACAAGCTAGTAAGATCATCCAGCCTTCGGCTACAGCAGTTTAGAACAACGTGCATGCTCTACTATACTCCTGAAAGAGTCTCCAGATGGTCCCCCAATCCCGATTTTATAGACCGCACAAAATGCCCTAAATGCTCTGGGGTAGCCGTTAATTTAGTTCATATGTTGTTCTCCTGCCCTAAGCTTAAAACCTTCTGGGACGAGATTCAAGATATCTGTAGAATTAAGAATATTTCTTTGCCTATTCTTACTGCCCACCTGGTTTTGTTAGGTCATCAACCTACCCAAATCCCACATTCTCCTTTGGCAACCGTACTTATCTCTTGTGCTAAACTAACTGTTGCAAGAGCCTGGATTGCTATAGATCCACCTACGGCCTGGGATTGGTGGGCTCTAGTAATGGAAATACATTCCATGGAATCTGCCCTAGCTAACCTAAGGGGAGGCCGCTCACTGATAAAATTTGAAAGATATTGGGGAACTTGCTTCTTAACTTGATATTAATTTGTCAAAATTCTATTTTCTTTGACATTGTATGAAATCTATAAACCTATATACCTTTTCTTTAATTTTTTTTTTTTTTTTTTTCTTTTTCCTTTTCACGTCCAGCAACTTTGGACGGTTATGATCTTTCTTTGCGTTCTGATGATACCTTTTTGCTCCCTCCTTGTTGCAATATTTGTTGTATTATCTAACTATCTCTCTAATGTATTTAATGTCCTGGATATACATATATGTATCGTATTTTTTTTTTTCCTGTTAACTTGTTTACAATAAAAAGTAAAAAAAAAAAAAAAAGAACGATCAACGTGATATATCTCATTCTCTTCCAGGGGATACTCATTAATAGTCATAAGCACTGAATAATCTCCGCCCGTGAGCGGGAACCCGGAACATTTAACAATATACATATATATGTGTAAATATACAATAATTAGTACATAGTACTAAACCAGAATATACACATATACATGTATAAACCCATAATATGCAGCCCAACATAATGTATAGGCTAATAAGACCTTATTACACACTTTCTGCAGTATGAAAATACTCCATACATCAATGCAATAAACAGGCTAGAGCCTAGAAATGCATTTCATAACATAAATACCCTTTATTTTCATCAAAGAATCTGTTGTAAAAGGCAATTAGCCTAACAAGGCTGCATATGACAAAATGTCTGTGTACAGAAAATCAGACTGGCACCTCGCCTTTAAGGCCCCAGAGAATCTGAGCACTTTGCCTTTAAGGCCTCCAGGAGAAACCCTGCTCCCATCATGCACCACAGGTGACAGTTAGGTCAGTTCTTTTTTCCGGCTTGTTCTGTGAGGAACCTGGAACTTGAGATTGGCTAAATTTGACTTCTTCCAGTCAAAACTTGTTTTTTTCCTGTCTTTTTTTACAAGATTTAGTTCTAGTGGTGGTTTGCTTTCATTTTCTGACTAAACTGTTGGAGTTTTTTAGTCAGTTATGCCACCTTTATTTTATAAATGTCCTTCCTGTGGGAAGAAAATGTCAAAGACTGATCCACACGCTGGTTGTGTGGTTTGTCTTCCTTCTTCTCATAAGGTGGAAGAATGCTATCACTGCCTTAACCTTTCCAGCAGGACTCTGAGAGAAAGGGAGAAGATGTGGCTTCTAGGTCGTTTGGAGAGAGAAGGAAAGGGGCCTAAAAGCTTGATCTCATTTGGAAGGCCCTCTTCTTGTGGAAATCGTCGAAGATCTGAGTCTCCTGAAGGTATAACCAAGAAAAAGCATCTTCAGGGTGAGGTACTGGGTTTTTCAGAACCCAGTGGTGTCAGGGTACACCCTAAGTCCTCGGGTACTTTCCTGATTCAGACACAGAAACTCAGAGTCTTCTAGGTGAAGTCAAAGATCGAATTTATTGGCTGCAACCAAGTAACAGGCGTCCTAGAAGTACAACGCGGTGTATATTCTCAGGAGACTGCTCAATCTTACAAAGCCAGGCTTCTCTTTTTATACAAAATATTAAGCTTTAGGCAAACATTCTTGGCATTACTGTTGACCATTCACATATTTCCACTACAAAGAAAAAGCAGAGTCATGATGACAAGCCCATATTTCAGTTTGTCCAGCCCACAACAAATTACCCGGCAAGGCCCAACATTTTCATCAGATATCGGTGGATCCCCAATAAAAACGGGCACCTCCTCCTCGTAAAGCAAGACATATGTAAAGAAACAGGGACAGGTGTGAGCAAGATCTGAAAGAGACACGTTAGTATTAGATTCCTTACCTTAGAATATCCCCAGGCGTCAGACTGGATCCGGACATTTTTGCGTAGCAGTACCCTTGCGGGTCGGTAGGCGTCGTCTGCGGCTCCGCGTCCGTCGTGGGCGCCGTGATGACGTCGTCGGAGTACTTAGACGCCGCCTCCGCGTGCTGACGTCAGTTCTTCTTTTTTCCGCGCCAGCTAGCGCAGATCTGGAAAAAGCAGTAACCCTAGTCAATTTTGACTAACTTTTTGATCCTTTTTGATTGCTATTTCGAAGTCTCTCGACTCCGAAACGGTGCCGATAGGGATGCCCGGCTTCAAGCATTGTGACGATTGCGACCGGCTGATGTCGGTCACGGATCCTCACCGTGTGTGTTTGTCGTGTTTGGGCGTCGACCACGACGACAAGGCCTGCTCCGACTGCCGGGCCCTCTCTTCGAAAGCCAGGCGGGAGCGGTCACGTAGGCGCCTCGAACTCCGGCAGTCGGCCCCGCGCCGTGAGAGGCCCCGATCCCATGGGAGGTCGAGGGACAGGTTGCGGGCCCGGAGCCACCACAGCTCCGAGAGTAGGCCGCACTCCTCCGGGTCGAAGTCGTCATCAGGTAAGCGGCACAAGAAGTCCAAGCGGCGTCATCGCTCCTCAGACTCCCCCCGGCGCTCGCGCGATGCGGCCGGGGGTTCGGGTGACACCACCCACGCGGCTCCGTCGGAGTCGCGGGCGCCGCGTACAGCTCCACGCCCTCCGGTCCCTGGGCTGAACACGTCGCCGGAGGAGATCGAGCGCTTCCTCATGGCCATGAGGAAACTCTCCTCCGACGGGCTCCGCGGCGCCTCCGGGCCCATTGGACCCGTCTGGGAGCCCTAGCGGGTCGGCGGCTCCGGCCCGGACGCCGTCGAGTGCTTCGGCCCGACGCCGCCGATGCCTTCGGGCCCGGCGCCGCAGGTCCCCGTTATCCCGACACTGCCGGCGCCTTCGGGCCCGGCGCCGAGGGGTCCAGTTGTTCCGACGCCGCCGGCGCCTTCGGGCCCGGCGCCGCAGGACGCCGCTGGCCCTCCTTCGGGATCTGGTTCGTCGCCGGTGGATCGGACGGCCTCCCCGGCGTCGGACCCTCAGGTGTCACCTCCGGCGCCGTCCTCTGGCGGCCCCGACCCCGGTCCTCCTTCCGTTCCTGTTCGGCCGTCGGGACGGCCCCGTTGGGCACCGCTCCAGACGCCGTTGGGTGAATTTCACTTTTATGAACAGGCCCCATTGGTTGATGACCCTGAATTTCAGGAGATGGGTTAAGGAGAGGACTGGGAGGGGTCTGAGGACCCTCTGACCAGGGAGAGTCAGTCTCATGAGGACTGGACAGGAGACCTTGGGGAGGCCAGTGGCCTGGACACCTCTCCAGACACTGGGTTTGTCTCCCCTCCTACCGTGGCTTCGGAGGAGGGGGCAACATATAGTGTGGTGCTGATGAGGGGTGCCAAGGCCTTGGGCCTTGAGCTCCCCGTCGCGGCCGTGAGGACTAACCTCCTCACTGAGGTCCTTAAACCGCAGTCAAGCTCGGCCGAGCCTCTGCTGCCCTTTAATGAGGCCTTGACTGACGTTCTTCTGGGCACTTGGTCCAAGCCCGCTACGGGTTCGCCCGTAGATAGGAACGTGGCCAGACGCCACCGCCCAACCCGGGCGACCCATGTTTTCTGTCCTCCCACCCTACCCCCGAGAGCCTGGTCATCCAGGCCTCCAATTCCCAAACCGCAATCCCGTCGGCCCCGCCGGATCGGGAATCCAAGAGGTATGACCAGTATGGGAAGAAGATCTTCTCATCCATTAGTCTAGGCCTGCGGTCTTCCAACACCGCCTGCCTCTTGGGACATTACACCCACTCTGTGTGGGATAAGGTCGCTGAAGTGCTGCCAGAGTGTCCGTTGGAGGTACGGGCCAAACTCGGCCAAGCCCTTGTGGAGGGCCGGGATGCAGCCAAGTATTCCATCCGGTGTGGGCTGGATACCACTGACTCGCTGGTTAGAGCGATGGCAACGACGGTGGCGGTCAGACGCCACGCCTGGCTGATGTCCGCCAACTTCTCGGCAGATGTCCAGAGCACGCTCATGGACATGCCGTTCGATGGCCGTCGCCTCTTTGGCGACAAGGCAGACCATACGCTTGAGCGTTTTAAGGACTCCAGGGCTACGGCCAAGTCCTTAGGCCTCTCGGGCCAACGCCAGCAATCGGCTGCCTATCACTCCTTTCGTGGCCACGGAAGGGGTGCGCCCACACGTGCCGCCAGCCACGCACCGCAGGGCAATACCCAACGCGGTTGCGGCCGTGGGAACAGGCGGTCGGGGGCAGCGGCGAGGTCAGTCCACACCTTCCCCCGCAGCATCCGCCTCAAAACCCTCCTAGTCCGTGCTTTCAGGCCCATGTGACGCCAGTGGGAGGCAGGGTTCGCCGTCACCACCTCCACTGGCGCACTGTCACGTCGGACAGGTGGGTGCTGCAGATCGTCCGAAGGGGCTACTCCCTCCCCTTTGAGGCGACTCCTCCAGCCATGCCACCGCAGAACCACCGTAAGTTCAAGATGCTGACACTGGCTCCGGTCCTGGCTGCCCTGGACCCAGGAGACTGGATGGTAGCGTTGGACTTGCAGGACGCTTACTTTCATATCCCCGTCCTGCCTGCCCACCGGCGCTACCTGCGGTTCATGGTGGGCCACGAGCACTTTCAATTTACCGTGCTCCCCTTCGGCCTTACCAGCGCCCCACGGGTGTTCACGAAGGTGATGGCGGTGGTCGCAGCTCATCTGCGCAGGTTAGGGGTTTCAGTCTTCCCCTACCTCGACGACTGGTTGTTGAAGGCGGGCTCGCCCCAGACAGTCGTCAGCCACCTCCAGACGACGGCAGACCTCCTGCACCTGCTGGGGTTCTCCATCAATGTGCCGAAGTCACACCTGTGTCCCTCTCAGAAGCTCCTCTTCATCGGAGCGGTTCTGGACTCGGCGCGGTTTCGGGTTTATCCGCCCGAACAGCGGGTCCGGGATATTCAGGCTCTGATTCCCATCTTTCAGCCGTTATCCCGGGTTTCGGTCAGGTTGACGCTGCGGCTTCTGGGGCTGATGGCCTCCTGCATCCTACTGGTGCATCACGCCAGGTGGCTGATGCGGGCTCTGCAGTGGGACCTGAAGTTTCAGTGGGCCCAGCATCAGGGCAACCTATCCGACCACGTCCTTATCTCGGAGGGCACTGCGAGACAGCTGCAGTGGTGGCTTACGGACCGCGATTGGGTCAGCGGCAGATCCCTCTCCCTTCCTCAACCGGAGCACGTAGTTGTGACGGACGCGTCCCTCCAGGGCTGGGGAGGCCACTTGGGAGAGGCGGAGATCAGAGGCCTCTGGTCTCCTGCGGAGACCCGGCTCCACATCAACCTGTTGGAGCTCAGGGCGATTCGTCTGGCACTGAAGGCATTCCTCCCCTCTGTTCGGGGGAGTGTAGTGCAGGTTGTAGGAGAGTAGGGTCTGCAATCCTATGATCACCCAGATTTTTGCTTTTTGCTTCACTGGTTTACGACTTTCCCTGGCTGTGGGCCTGCTAATCAGACCCACAGCCTAGCTGTTCTCTCTACTCCAAATTGTACCCAGGTACTGAATTGGCACTGGGCCCTCTCCAAGTCCCTGTACCCAGGGCTGAGGTGCACCCAGAAGTCTCCAAGGGGCTGCAGCATGTATTATGCCACCCCTGGGTTGACTAACTAACCCAGACACAACTGGCTGCTTGACAGCTGGGGCAAGGTGGTGTAATCACCCTTTGCTTTAGATATAGTATTCCTATATCTAAACCTACAATGGACACCTATATTCCTATCAGTCCGTCCTATGGCAGGCCTTAACAATCCTGAAGGCAGAGTGCGTGGAATAAGGTGAAATGGTGCTCTGGCATGAGCTGTGCCCGTTTGCAGCTTGCGGAACCAAGTCCTAATAGCTGTTCCATGATAACGCATACCATATACTCTTAAGTGCATTATAATCCTCGCGGTTATATGCCAACTCTGGTATCGCTTTATCAAAACATGTCGAGTAAGGTGTCATACGAATTGGAATACTAACCCCTCGCCAATTCTGGCGACGGGGTTAGCATTCCACCCTTCTAGAGGGACACGACATGTATGTAACCTGTAACCCCGGTTAAAGTCAGACATAGCCTCAGCTCCACAAGATGGATGCTGCCACCGAGACACAAGTCTGCCCTCCTGCTGCTGGGAGTCCTCCCAGCCCAGGAGGCAAGGACAAAGGGTTTCCTGCCAGGGGCGGTGCCAGCACCGTCCCAGACAGGATTTTGTGTATCCTAGGTAGGCAGGGCTTTAGAGGAAGGTGACTGCAAGTGGCACCCCGGTGCTCACTATGCATAGGCCGGCTTGAACCAGTTCCAGGGGCACTCCAGCCCCTGATCTGGGGAAAAGCCCGGCAAAGGAGAGGGGTGTAACCACCCCCCTCCTAGTCCCACCCATAGGGCAGGACTTAGTCGCGTGCCAGCCCCCTTTTGCAGGATAAAGGTAGGAGCAGGCCCCCTTCCAAATTAGATCATCTTTGAATCCTGAACCGACTTTCCACGAAAGGAACTCAAGACTCTTCTCAAGATTTCTCCCTTGTGACTAAGGAGTAGTCACCCTGCAGCAGCAGGCACCATCCAAGCATCGCGGTCTGCTGTAAGTCTCTCCTCCGGATCAAGACTGCCCAGCTCGACGAGAACCGGCTTCCTTGGCACCTCTGACCTCTACCTACATCGTCAGCTACGCTGAGACCCGTGGGTGTGACGAGACCTCGAGGGACCGGCCATCTTCAAGACTGCACGACGCTTGCCCAGCACGACTCCAGAGTGACCCTCGACCGAGTGCTTTGGGGTAAGAGAAGCCCCAACCCTGAGCAGCTCCAGCACCGAAGTTCAGCCCCCCCTGCATCCACGAGATCTGCGTGGGGCCCTTCTGCTCTTTGCTGCTCACCGCGTCGTCCAGGTCGCTTGCCCGTTGGCTAGTGGCCCTCTGACGACGAACTTCGACGACAAACACCGCTCGTCTGGTTGCTCCAGACTGGCCCTTGCTCCCCTCCAACAGAGGAGCACCCTGGACCCTCCTGGTCCACTCCAGACGCCATTTTAAGTCCACCGCGTGGGCTTGCATTTGCCAAGACTTGTTGCCCCAATCCTGGGTCCAGCGACGTCGACAGCAGATATCTTCGTGGGACAGCTCGCACCTCCATCCTGGTCGCCGACAACGCCTCCTGGTCCGAGAGACTGCAGAGCCCAGCAGCGCCCACTCAGCTGGTTGAGGTGACTTCGTCCGGTGCCACTCTGGTGCCACCTAAATCACTGGCTAGTGATTTAGAACTTGGTCCCCTCTGCTTACAGGTCTTCCTCTTCTCCGATCCAGGCTTGGATCCCCAAGAACTTCTTCACTGGTCGCCTGCCAGCAACTTCTTTCTTCAGGCTCCTGGTTCATCAACGAAGAAACCCGACGACATTTGAACCCTATGCAGCCGCAGCCCCTGGGCTAGGTAAACCGAGTACTCCGGTGCTCCAGCGTAGAGCAACTCTCTAAGTGTCTAGAACCACTTTCGTTTTTGACCTACCTAGTCGGGTTCGCCCGAAAACACTAACTTTGCTTTTACTAGCCTCCATAGACTTTTTCCCGCCTTACGCGTGAGAGTTCCCACTCTGCACACGGCGTCCCTAGGCCTCCTGCTTGTAATCTAAAGGTTCAGTAGTCCAGTCCTAGCGATCCTAAAGCCTATGAGAATAGTTACTTACCTGCTAGTATTTCGCATTCCACTTGTATAGTATATGGTTTTTCGTGCCCCTCGGGCATTTGTGTAAATTGTGCGACTTTAAGTATTTCTTTAAGAGTTTTGTTGTGTGCTTAGCTCCCTGTCTCATAAAGAGCCAGGGTAGTCTTGTTATAAATAAATATACTTTATTTTTCATAACAACTTGTGTGGTGTCCTTTCACTTGGTGTTCAAGGGGTATATGTGATGGTAAAACAGCTGGCTTAACACGCCCTCTAGAAGACTGCACGTGTCCATGCTACTAGGATAGCTGGTCTATCAGGTTGACTTACAACCAAACATCAATAAGGGTTGTTTGGACTGATACATAGTGTTCACTAGAATAGTGAGCACTGCATATCAGGCCAACTTCTCACATTGGTGAGCAGCGGTTGGGATTTGAGCTTGCTGTTCTTTTACCACACGTATCCTAAGAATATCATTTGAAAGATCACATAAGTACTAAGGTACATATAACTTAACTTAGAATACTCTGAGTTCTACTGAACCAGCTGTTGTAGCTCCTAGGGCCTAGCACACCCTAAACTACAACTCTAGCAAGGGATCAGTAGGTAAACAAATAGTGTAGGTAAGTGCACCACTTACACCTCACTAGAAAAGCATGTCTACCCAGGGAGAGTCTACTGAGACTCCCCTTGTGGCTATTGACCCTCCACAGGTCAAATCAAGATATGCAGCTCTCAGTTTCCAGGAGATAAGACAAGTGTGTACCTCCAGGAAACTGAAACAGGGGTCTAACCCCACCATTCCCTTTCTGATAGGTCTCTTAGAGTCATATGATGCTAGGGAAGCCTCTCATATAGATGGGAATATGCCAGCCTTAGAGGGTACCAGTGGTGATCCAGACCTCCTTGACACTGAAAATGCAGTTGAGGAGGAGGATCAAGAGGAACTCTCTGGGGATGAGGCAGACAAGAGGTCTGAGTTAGTCAGCAGACTTACTAGGGCCAACTTAGACCTATTTAGGGAAGGAGCTGGGGGACCTCCAGTGCTGACCCTAATGAGGCCTAACCTTGGAGTTAGAAGAGATAGATCTCATTCTAGGGACTCCAATAGATCTCTGCACTCTAATGCCTCTTCTCAGAGGAGAAGGAATTCTCCCCAGAGGAGATTGACTTCCCCTCAGAGAATAGAGCATGAAGCAAGGATGAGACAGGCTAATCTGAGGATTGAAAGGGAAGAACTTGCCCTGGCCAAAGAGAAGCTTGCCTTTGCTAGAGAGCAGCAGATGAGTGGGATAGTTCCCACTGGTGGCAGCAATCCCCCAAGAGATAAAGAAAGGAGTTTAGATACTAAACACCTGAGTAAGATAGTGCCCCCCTTTAAACAAGGGGATGACATCCACAAGTGGATGGCTGCTTTGGAGAGGGCCTGCACTGTCCAGTGCATCCCCCAAAGTCAGTGGGCAGCTATACTGTGGCTCTCCTTTGAAGGCAAAGGTAGAGATAAGCTCCTCACTACTAGAGTTGAGGATGCTAACAATTACCAAGTCCTGAAAAATACACTGGTTGATGGGTTTGGCTTAACCACTGAGCAGTACAGGTTGCTGTTCAGGGATACCCAGAAAATTCAGTCTCAGGATTGGTCTGACTTTGTGGATTGTGCCACTAAGGCTTTGGAAGGCTGGTTGCTGGGCAGTAAGGTTACTGATTATACAGGGTTGTACAATCTGATCATGAGAGAGCAGATTTTAAATAACTGTCAGAACCAGTTGTTGCATCAGCACCTTGTGGACTCAGATCTGACCTCTCCCCAAGAATTGGGAAAGAAGGCAGACAGATGGGTCAGAACAAGGGTCAAGCAGAACCAGACTCAGAACCAGGGTGGTCAGAAGAAAGCAGACCAGAAGGGTATTAACAAGAGTGAACAAAATGACCAGAAGTCTTCAACAGGTCCCCAACAAACCAAAGAGGGTGGGGGTCAGGCTTCACAGCAGAAAAAGAAGACTCAAGAAGGCCAGTCAAAAAGGTGGTGCCAGTACTGTAAAAGTAAGTCTCACTGGTTTAGTGAGTGCACCAAAAGAGGAGGGCAAACTCCTACCACTACAGCCCCTAAGGCAACTGCACCCCCTAGTACAGTCAGTAGTGGTAGTGCACCTCCCAAGGGAATAGTTGGGTTAACCTTGGGAACTGAGGGGTCTGACAACTTAGTTGGCACACTCACTCAGGCTGTCCTTGTCTGTACAGGGGATATGGATATGTCCCCTGATATCAGTCCCAATACTTTGGGCAAATACAGGCAGACACCTTTGATAAATGGCAAAATGGCTCAGGCCTATAGGGACACTTGTGCCAGTGTCACCATGGTGACACCTAACTTTGTGGACCCTGGACAGATCATGCCAGGTACAGATTTCCTGGTGACCAATGCCAGCAACGTCACTACCAGTCATAGTATGGCGATTGTTGCTTTCTCCTGGGGAG
The DNA here is from genome assembly GCF_964261635.1 of Lissotriton helveticus. Lineage (NCBI taxonomy): Eukaryota > Metazoa > Chordata > Amphibia > Caudata > Salamandridae > Lissotriton > Lissotriton helveticus. The sequence continues at coordinate 1,218,480,364 of NC_136069.1, forward strand.
GGGTAAGTGGCCAAAAGAAAGTTGTGGTTAGTTCAGACCTCCCAGTGGATTGTTTGTTGGGCAATGATTTGGAGTCATCACTATGGTCAGAAGTGGAGCAGAGGACTCACATGGAAATGTTAGGCTTGCCAGCACATGTGCTTGCTGTGACTAGGTCACAGGCCAGAAGATGCCCCACTGAACAGGTGCTGGATCCTGGAACAATGGACCAGACACCTTCCAAGAAGAAGAGCAGTAGGGTTAAGGCATTGCCTTCCCCCTTGCCCCAGGTTGAGGATCAAGTCTCTGAGGAGGCTGATCTGAGAGAGCTGAGGGAAACTGAGCCTAAAGAGCTTTAACTTGATCAAGTTGAGTTTCTGGGCTCAGGGGGACCCTCCAGAGAAGACCTGGGGAAGGCACAGTTAGACCGCCCTTCCCTTGAACCCCTCAGACAGCAGGCTGATGCTGAGGCTGCAGGGAACGCCACAGGTGCCCACAGGGTATACTGGGAAGATGGACTCCTGTACTCTGAGTCAAGAGACCCCAAGCCTGGTGCAACCAGGAGGCTGGTCATCCCCTTGTCTCAGAGGGGTTTCCTTCTCACCTTGGCCCATGAGATTCCCCTTGCAGGTCACTTAGGCCAGACAAAGACTTGGGACAGACTTGTCTCACACTTTCACTGGCTTCACATGAATGAGAATACCAAGGAGTTTTGTCGCTCCTGTGTCACTTGCCAAGCCAGTGGTAAGTCAGGTGGCACAACAAAGGCCCCCCTCATACCACTACCTGTGGTGGGGGTTCCCTTTGAAAGAGTGGGGATTGACATTGTTGGTCCAATGGAACCCCAGACAGCATCAGGGCACAAGTTTATACTGGTGGTGGTGGACCATGCCACCAGGTATCCTGAAGCTATTCCACTTAGGACCACTACAGCACCTGTAGTGGCAAGAGCCCTAGTTGGAGTGTTCTCCTGAGTGGGCTTCCCTAAGGAGGTTGTTTCTGACAGAGGTGCAAACTTCATGTCAGGATATCTGACTGCAATGTGGAAGGAATGTGGTGTCAACTACAAGTTCACCACACCCTATCATCCACAGTGCAATGGGCTTGTTGAAAGATTCAACAGGACCATTAAAGGGATGATTCATGGACTACCTGAAAAGCTCAGGCGTAGATGGGATGTCCTGATACCCTGCCTCTTGTTTGCTTACAGAGACGTCCCACAGAAGGGGGTTGGCTACAGCCCTTTTGAGCTTCTGTATGGACATCCTGTAAGAGGACCCCTGTGTTTGGTGAAGGAAGGATGGGAGAGACCTCTCAAAAAGCCTGCAACCAACATAGTGGACTATGTACTTGGTCTCCGCTCGAGGATGGCTAAATACATGGAGAAGGCATCTAAAAACCTTGAGGCCAGCCAAGAACTCCAAAAAGCTTGGCATGACCAGAAGGCTGTCCTGACTGTGTACAAGCCTGGACAGAAAGTGTGGGTGCTGGAGCCAGTGGCCCCAGCAGCACTCAAAGACAAATGGTCTGGGCCCCACACCATCATTGAGCAAAAGGGAGAGGTCACCTACCTGGTGGACCTTGGAACTCCCAGGAGCCCCCTCAGGGTGCTCCATGTGAACAGGCTCAAGGCATATGTCGACAGGAAGGACATGAGCTTGCTCATGGCCACAGATGAGGGACAGGAGGAAGAGAGTGACCCTCTCCCAGACCTGCTCACTCAGAATCCTGATGATGGATCAGTAGATGGTGTTGTCTTTTGTGGCAGCCTCTCTGAACATCAGCAACAGGATTGTAGACAAGTTCTGCAATCCTTTAGACATATGTTCTCTCTGACCCCCAGTCAAACCGATTGGTGTACCCATGAAGTTGACACTGGAGACAGTCTGCCTGTCAAGAGTAAAATCTACAGACAGCCTGATCATGTCAGAGACTGCATCAAGACAGAGGTGCAGAAAATGTTGGAGCTGGGAGTCATTGAGCCCTCAGATAGCCCTTGGGCTAGCCCAGTAGTTCTAGTGCCAAAGCCTCACACCCAGGGTGGTAAGAAAGAGATGAGGTTTTGCGTAGACTACAGAGGACTCAATGCAGTCACTAAGACTGATGCCCACCCAATACCAAGAGCAGATGAACTTATAGATAGATTGGCTTCTGCCAACTACTTAAGTACATTTGACCTGACAGCTGGGTATTGGCAAATCAGGTTAGCTGAGGAGGCCAAGCCCAAGACAGCATTTTCTACCCCTGGTGGGCATTATCAATTTGTGGTAATGCCCTTTGGTTTAAAAAATGCACCTGCCACCTTCCAAAGGCTGGTGAATCAAGTTCTCACTGGGTTGGATGACTTCTGTGCAGCATATCTTGATGATATAGCTGTCTTTAGTTTCACCTGGGAGGATCACCTGGTCCACCTGAGGAAAGTGTTAGAGGCACTGCAAAAGGCAGGTCTCACTATCAAGGCCACTAAGTGCCAGATAGGGCAGACACAGGTTGTATACCTGGGCCACCTTGTAGGTGGACGCCAGGTTCAACCCTTGGAGAGCAAGATACAGGCCATCAAGGACTGGGCTCCTCCAACCACCCAGACTCAGGTTCGAGCTTTCTTTGGCCTGACTGGGTACTATAGGAAATTTGTCAAGAATTATGGGTCCATTGTGACTCCACTTAATGACCTGACAAGTAAAAAGATGCCAAAGAAAGTTCAGTGGACAGCAAGCTGTCAGAAAGCATTCAATGACCTAAAGCAGGCCATGTGCACAGCACCTATCCTAAAGAGTCCAGACTACTCCAAGACCTTCATTGTCCAAACAGATGCTTCTGAGTTGGGTGTGGGAGCTGTTCTATCTCAGCTGAATTTTGATGGTAACGACCAGCCCATTGCTTTTATTAGCAGAAGGCTGACCCCCAGAGAGAAAAATTGGTCAGCTATTGAGATGGAGGCCTTAGCTGTGGTGTGGGCCCTGAAAAAGTTGAGGTCATACTTGTTTGGCACTCACTTTAAGATTCAGACCGACCACAAGCCCCTCTTATGGCTAAATCAGATGAAGGGTGAAACCCCCAAACTACTTAGGTGGTCCATTTCCCTACAGGGGATGGATTTTACAGTGGAGCATAGACCTGGTACTGATCATGGCAATGCTGATGGGCTCTCCAGGTATTTCCACTTAGAGCAAGAAGACTCACCTGGTCAAGGTTAGCTTATTGTCCTAAAGTTTGGGGGGGGGGGGGGGTCATGTAGGAGAGTAGGGTCTGCAATCCTATGATCACCCAGATTTTTGCTTTTTGCTTCACTGGTTTACGACTTTCCCTGGCTGTGGGCCTGCTAATCAGACCCACAGCCTAGCTGTTCTCTCTACTCCAAATTGTACCCAGGTACTGAATTGGCACTGGGCCCTCCAAGTCCCTGTACCCAGGGCTGAGGTGCACCCAGAAGTCTCCCAGGGGCTGCAGCATGTATTATGCCACCCCTGGGTTGACTAACTAACCCAGACACAACTGGCTGCTTGACAGCTGGGGCAAGGTGGTGTAATCACCCTTTGCTTTAGATATAGTATTCCTATATCTAAACCTACAATGGACACCTATATTCCTATCAGTCACTCCTATGGCAGGCCTTAACAATCCTGAAGGCAGAGTGCGTGGAATAAGGTGAAATGGTGCTCTGGCATGAGCTGAGCCCGTTTGCAGCTTGCGGAACCAAGTCCTAATAGCTGTTCCATGATAACGCATACCATATACTCTTAAGTGCATTATAATCCTCGCGGTTATATGCCAACTCTGGTATCGCTTTCTCAAAACATGTCGAGTAAGGTGTCATACGAATTGGAATACTAACCCCTCGCCAATTCTGGCGACGGGGTTAGCATTCCACCCTTCTAGAGGGATACGACATGTATGTAACCTGTAACCCCGGTTAAAGTCAGACATAGCCTCAGCTCCACAAGATGGATGCTGCCACCGAGACACAAGTCTGCCCTCCTGCTGCTGGAGTCCTCCCAGCCCAGGAGGCAAGGACAAAGGGTTTCCTGCCAGGGGCGGTGCCAGCACCGTCCCAGACAGGATTTTGTGTATCCTAGGTAGGCAGGGCTTTAGAGGAAGGTGACTGCAAGTGGCACCCCGGTGCTCACTATGCATAGGCCGGCTTGAACCAGTTCCAGGGGCACTCCAGCCCCTGAGCTGGGGAAAAGCCCGGCAAAGGAGAGGGGTGTAACCAGCCCCCTCCTAGTCCCACCCATAGGGCAGGACTTAGTCGCGTGCCAGCCCCCTTTTGCAGGATAAAGGTAGGAGCAGGCCCCCTTCCAAATTAGATCATCTTAGAATCCTGAACCGACTTTCCACGAAAGGAACTCAAGACTGTTCTGAAGATTTCTCCCTTGTGACTAAGGAGTAGTCACCCTGCAGCAGCAGGCACCATCCAAGCATCACGGTCTGCTGTAAGTCTCTCCTCCGGATCAAGACTGCCCAGCTCGACGAGAACCAGCTTCCCTGGCACCTCTGACCTCTACCTGCATCTTCAGCCCAGCTGAGACCCGTGGGTGTGACGAGACCTCGAGGGACCGGCCATCTTCAAGACTGCACGACGCTTGCCCAGCACGACTCCCGAGTGACCCTCGACCGAGTGCTTTGGGGTAAGAGAAGCCCCAACCCTGAGCAGCTCCAGCACGGAAGTTCAGCCCCCCCTGCATCCACGAGATCTGCGTGGGGCCCTTCTGCTCTTTTTTTTTTTATTTTTAAAAACCTTTATTGAGAATTTACAGTTACAGTCAAAATCCGACCGACAACACATTGAAGCAAAGTACAGAGGTGGCACAGTCAAACAATGTAAATCAGGATCAAAGCCATGGTACACCTCGTAATATCGATACGCAACTCAGAAGAGCCGAAAGGAACAGGGTCGCAGGATCAAAAAGGTTTCGTTTTGTCTTTTTTTAAAAAGGAAGAAAAACAGGATCGGATACCACATCATTAAACATTGTCAACACTAGGGTTACACTAGTTACAGGATATTTACGGCAAGACCATCATAGGCAGGGCATACATAATAAACGTACAATCAGGATAATCAACAAACAGGTCAGACCCCGCTCAGACAAGCCCGCCCGCCATTTAATAAGCAGTAGAGCAGGAACCCCCGTATGGAACTCAAAAAACACACAAAGACGTGCCTAGAATCCGACCCCCAAAAAGGAAAAAGGAGGGAAAAAAGGGGAAAAAAAGACCAAGAGAACAACATGAAAAAAGGCCATGGAAATAAAAGGAATCAAAAACAACACCCCAACCCCACCCACCCACCCTGCACCACTGCGTGTGGCCACGGCCCACCCCCCTAGCAGCGTGCCTGTCGCCCAGAGTCTAAACCCGAAATATAGGAAGAAAGAGGCAAGAGGAAAGTGAAAGACAATATCCAACACGAAAGAAAGGGAAAAGGGGAAGAAAATAATCGAAAACCCACAGAAGGGGAAAAGAAGCTAGGGGGGGCCCTCCGACAAGGCACCCGACCCTCCCCCCCGAGTCCCGCACCCCTGCAATATTACTGTAACAAACATTGAACTACAAAAAACCAATACGCAGGTACAAAATCAATTAGGTAGCCCACCCTCGCAAGCTTATCAGGCAATACGCAAAAAACTCTCAATGCCAGGGGAAAGGGAGCCAAGTGTCAATGTTGTAGATACAGGGTGCCGGCCCGAATAGAAACAGGGCACAAAGGTACACGCGGGAAAACACAAGTGAAGCAGCACAACAAGCGGACATGCCAACTCTAAAGGAACCGAATGTCCTGCAATGTGACAAGAAGAAGCAACGTAGATAGGAACACCAGGACGGCCATTTCGGGTTTGCAAAGTTCGACATCAGGATAAACAGATAAAGGGATAACGTGCCCAATGAGAACAGTAGACTCTCCGAACATCCAACGTAGGCTTACGAGCAGGTGTCAAATAGAAAGTCAATGAAGGGCACACCTGAGGTGATACTAGTGCAAACCTACTCCCACGTCGCCAAGAAAAATGGAGCAGGGTCCCAACACCAAAGATATGCAAGAAAGGTCCGAGCAATGGCCGCACGGGCAAAGTCTCGTGTTCAAAATACCTGCGACGATGTATCTCTCCGTTCTGGCGGCGGCCGGCGCCCCCAACAGTAATCCAGGTCCGGCTCTTCCCTGCCAGCGCGCGGGGAACGTCCATTCCACTCCGCAGCCTTCACCGCGTGTACGTCCAAAACGTATTGTGGGCTCAACCGGGCAAATCACCACTCGTCGGGGGGACCCCAAATCCCGACGCCATCAGAGCAAGTGTCATGGCCGCCCGCCCCAAGTCCAATAAAGGGGGAAAGAGGAAGTCGGCAGTCCAACGCTCTACCCATGAATGTCAGCACCCCACTGATGTGAATGAACATTGAACGATCCCCCACGATCCGAAAGGGCGCATTGGTGGTGCCGCGCCGAAGCCAGCCCCATGCAATAAAGATGCGGAGTAGGCAGTCCATTGCAGGCTAGGCAGCACGCCATCCAAACAGCCGGCAACAAGTGGGGGTCGAGAAAGTCCATTTAGGAGAGAGGGGGGGGAAACACCACACCAGCGGGACAAGCAGCTTATGATCTGTCCTCCCGGTGCAGGGTCAGCGCTGAAGCCAAGACTGTGGGGGCAGGCTGACCTGTTCAATCGGGGGGCGGGTCCTCCTGTAGCTCTGTATCCGGCGATGTGGATCTTGCCGGCGGCGGCACAGCCACGCCAGGGCCCGGCTGAAAGTCGCTCACAGGCCGGGCACAAAAATAGCCGTAACTCCGCATCCGAGGCACGGAAAGCGCCCGAAGGCGAACACATCCACTCGGCACCCCTTCCGACACACGAAAGCTGCAACGTTGTGCGGGGCAGACGGGAAAACAGACGGCGGGAGAGGAGAGCCGGCGGAGCCGTGCTCTCGTGCGACCATCATGGCCGCTGGCCCGGCTCCGCCCCCTCCCTTCTGCTCTTTGCTGCTCACCGCGTTGTCCAGGTCGCTTGCCCGTTGGCTAGTGGCCCTCTGACTACGAACTTTGACGACAAACACCGCTGGTCTGGTTGCTCCAGACTGGCCCTTGCTCCCCTCCAACAGAGGAGCACCCTGGACCCTCCTGGTCCACTCCAGACGCCATTTTAAGTCCACCGCGTGGGCTTGCATTTGCCAAGACTTGTTGCCCCAATCCTGGGTCCAGCGACGTCGACAGCAGATATCTTCGTGGGACAGCTCGCACCTCCATCCTGGTCGCCGACAACGCCTCCTGGTCCGAGAGACTGCAGAGCCCAGCAGCGCCCACTCACCTGGTTGAGGTGACTTCGTCCGGTGCCACTCTGGTGCCACCTAAATCACTGGCTAGTGATTTAGAACTTGGTCCCCTCTGCTTACAGGTCTTCCTCTTCTCCGATCCAGGCTTGGATCCCCAAGAACTGCTTCACTGGTCGCCTGCCAGCAACTTCTTTCTTCAGGCTCCTGGTTCATCAACGAAGAAACCCGACGACATTTGAACCCTATGCAGCCGCAGCCCCTGGGCTAGGTAAACCGAGTACTCCGGTGCTCCAGCGTAGAGCAACTCTCTAAGTGTCTAGAACCACTTTCGTTTTTGACCTACCTAGTCGGGTTCGCCCGAAAACACTAACTTTGCTTTTACTAGCCTCCATAGACTTTTTCCCGCCTTACGCGTGAGAGTTCCCACTCTGCACACGGCGTCCCTAGGCCTCCTGCTTGTAATCTAAAGGTTCAGTAGTCCAGTCCTAGCGATCCTAAAGCCTATGAGAATAGTTACTTACCTGCTAGTATTTCGCATTCCACTTGTATAGTATATGGTTTTTCGTGCCCCTCGGGCATTTGTGTAAATTGTGCGACTTTAAGTATTTCTTTAAGAGTTTTGTTGTGTGCTTAGCTCCCTGTCTCATAAAGAGCCAGGGTAGTCTTGTTATAAATAAATATACTTTATTTTTCATAACAACTTGTGTGGTGTCCTTTCACTTGGTGTTCAAGGGGTATATGTGATGGTAAAACAGCTGGCTTAACACGCCCTCTAGAAGACTGCACGTGTCCATGCTACTAGGATAGCTGGTCTATCAGGTTGACTTACAACCAAACATCAATAAGGGTTGTTTGGACTCATACATAGTGTTCACTAGAATAGTGAGCACTGCATATCAGGCCAACTTCTCACACAGGTGTTCACGGACAACACCACCGCCATGTGGTACTGCAACAAACAAGGCGGGGTGGGGTCGTGGATCCTTTGTCAAGAGGCTCTTCGCCTTTGGCAATGGCTGGAACGCCAGGGCGTGACCCTGGTGGCTCAACACCTGGCGGGTTCTCTGAACGCCAGGGCGGACGAGCTCAGCCGTCGGTGCATGATGGATCACGAATGGCGTCTGAACTCGGACGTGGCGCAAGGCCTCTTTCAGCAATGGGGAGAGCCTTGGTTAGATCTATTCGCCACCGAAGAGAACGCGCAATGTCATCAGTTCTGTGCGTTGGAATTTCCAAGGCGGCACTCGCTCGGAGACGCTGTTCGCCGCGAGTGGAGTTGCGGTCTGTTGTACGCCTTTCCGCCTATACCACTTCTGCCCAGAGTGCTGAAGAAGATCAGGCACGACCGGGCCCAAGTCATCCTTGTGGCTCCGGACTGGGCTCGATGGTACTGGTATCCAGAGCTACTCGGTCTGTCAGTCGATCCCCCGGTTCGTCTGCCTCTTCAGGAGGACCTTCTGTCGCAGCAGCAGGGGACGGTCCTCCACCCGAACCTGTCCAGTCTCCACCTCCATGCTTGGAGATTGAGCGGCGACAGTTGAGGCCGTTTGACTTGCCTCCTGAAGTCTGTAACATCATTCTGGCAGCCAGGCGTCCCTCCACAAAGTCGGTATACGCCTGCAGGTGGAACAGATTTGTGGCATGGTGCACAGCAAAGTCTGTGGATCCTCTTTCTGCCCCTCTTTCTGAGGTTCTTCTCTTCCTTCTTTCTCTTGCCCAGCAGGGCTCTGCTCTGGGCACTATCAAGGGCTACCTTTCTGCCCTTTCCGCCTTTCTCAGGCTACCTGATCAGCCTTCTTTGTTCAAGTCCCCTATTGTAAACAGATTTCTTAAGGGCATCACTCACACGTTTCCTCCTGTTCCGTTTGTGATGCCTCAGTGGGACTTGAACCTGGTTTTAACATTCCTGATGTGCGCTCCCTTTGAGCCACTTCACAACTGTCCTCTTCGCCTTCTGACTTTGAAGACTGCTTTCCTGGTTGCCATCACTTCTGCCAGGAGAGTGAGTGAGCTCCAGGCTCTTTCTTGTACTCCACCTTTCCTTTCTGTCCATGCGGACAAAGTGGTGCTTCGTACCAAACCTTCTTTCCTGCCCAAGGTTGTCACGGCCTTTCACATCGGGCAGTCTATCACCTTGCCAACCTTCTTCCCGCCACCGCATCCCTGTAAAGAGGAAGAGCGGCTCAACCGTCTGGACCCAAAACGTGCGCTCTCATTCTACTTGGATCGCACACGCCAGTTCCGGGTGGATGACCAACTCTTTGTTGGTTACGTGGGCGCTAAGAAGGGGAAAGCGGTGCACAAGAGGACCATCTCCCGGTGGATCATCCTGTGTATCCAGGCATGCTACTCCTTGGCTAGGAAGGAGCCCCCGGTTGGACTGCGGGCTCATTCTACCCGAGCGACGGCGACTACCACTGCCCTGGGCAGGGGTGTGCCCTTACAAGACATCTGTCAGGCAGCTACGTGGGCGTCGCTGCACACGTTTGCAAGACACTACTGCCTGGACAGCCAAGTCCGGAGGGATGGCTTCTTTGGCCGTTCCGTCCTCCAGGACTTTCTGGTGTGATTATTGGTTCGCAGACCCACCACCGGGGTTGGTATTGCTGGGGTATCTATTCTAAGGTAAGGAATCTAATACTAACGTGTCTCTTTCAGATGCACAAGTTACTACTTGTGTAACGATATATCTGTAAGAGACATTAGTTAGTATTAGATTCCTTACCGACCCACCCATCCTCCCCGTTCTGCGAACCAATATCTAGGGTTAGGGTTGTCCCCTTTCAGGGCCCTAGTTTCAATGGCACCAGTGTTGGTTTTTAACATGGCTCTGCGTTTCTGGCGCGGAAAAGCTGTGTCTAAGAACTGACGTCAGCACGCGGAGGCGGCGTCTAAGTACTCCGACGACGTCATCACGACGCCGACGACGGACGCGGAGCCGCAGACGACGCCTACCGACGCGCAAGGGTACTGCTACGCAAAAATTTCCGGTTCCAGTCTGACGCCTGGGGATATTCTAAGGTAAGGAATCTAATACTAACTAATGTCTCTTACAGATATATCGTTACACAAGTAGTAACTTGTGCATTAGGCAGGGTGTGTGTGCGATGAAAAGGTTTATGGCATGTTGTGCCTTGATGCTATCTCGTTCGGCCACTGTGAGAGGAACTGACCGAACAGGTTTGGCCTTGGGCAGTGGAGTCAGCTTGCAGAGAAGTCCGGAAAGGTGTACGTGTCCTTCAGAATCGTGTTTGGCCTTAATCATAAGCCTATGTGAGGGCAACTCAAAAAATGGCTGCCGTACACAAAATGGAACCCAAGGGTTCAGAACGAAAATGACGATTTCGAGGAGAAATCGTCACTCGAATATGACGAAAATGCTTGTGCATAGTGCACTAGCCATTTTCGGTCTTTTGATACCAAAATCGTCATACTACGACAAAGTTTATTACACGAGTCCAGAATTTTCAGAACCACAAACCCTCCTTTTGCCCTTACATAGGCAATTAACCTATCCTCATGCTAATCTGAGTCCAGGTCTATATTCCTAAAGTCATTGAGATGTTGCTGTAACATCATCCTAGTACTTAGCTCGTCTCTTGATACAGGTTTCCTTACACATGATGTAGCACAGAGGCCACATATTGCAGGAGCACACTGCACGCACAGACAGAACAGGAAAAGAATGGCTAAGACCATCCCAATGACCATCAGAATTTTCCATCCCCAGGCGGATATCAGTTCCCAGAACCATCCCATTAACGACCAATCTCCTTTATCCACATGAATAGATTCGGAAATCTAATGCAGTTTGGAAATGGCCTGGTACACTGTTGGAGCGTTATCTGGAATGAAAACACAGCAACTCGATTGGATCAATTTACATACCCCACCTCGGTCTGCAAGTATGACATCTAATGCGACCCTGTTCTGAAGGGTCATGAGACGATCCGACTGGAGCTCAGCAGTCAAGTTACTAAGGGCACCGGCAGTTTCAACCACGGTGGATTCGACCACCTTTGTTAATTGCCTTATGTTCCTGCTGTTAACCATGGGTCCCCAGAACGGCAGAAAACCCTTTACGAAGTCCCCAAATTCTTGTCCTGGAGTGTCTTCTTTACTGAATACACCTTTAACTATCCTTGTCTTGTGGTAATCTGCCGCAGCTGTGTAGGTGGGAGGCAGCAGGAACGAAACAAAACATGTGCCCGAAAAGTCAGGGGGCAACCATGTATAGGCTCTATCATGGCAGATGAATAGGTACCCTTAGCTGCTAAGAACGAAGGGGAAGTCTGAGATGCAAAAACATACGTTTTAGTACAGATACTCTTCCCTAACTGAGCTCTGGGATTCTTGCCAGTACCTTGCAGACACAGGTGACCCTGATGGGGTACAATCCAAATCGGGGAAGATCTCTTAGCTTGCTGTTTCTCACTCAGAGTAGCTCCATATCCGGTCACGTTCCATCCTATGTATACTAGTGTCTCATCTCTCGGGATAGTTTCGTAGGAAATATCTTCCTTAATCATGTCTACTATACCCTTATCTAGAGCACTATTCTTAGGATTGTCCATTACAGAACGTATTGGGTAGACTTCATGTGCATAGATGAACATCGTTCTGTATGCCCACACAGAACCATTGTGGCTGAATGGCAGGACCAGATAGGGAATACCTTTATCCGTTGTGTGAGGCATAAGACCACACACCCAACAGTTAGTCGTGTTCATTACTAGTTGGTGTTGGTGCAAAAGCTGTTCGAAGGAGTTATTAATAAACTCTAATCTCCTAGCAGATTCATGTTCAGGAAGGGGCTGAAAAGAATGAGGGGAAACAGTAGAAGGAGGAGGCATAGGCGATGTAGTGGGTGCAAATGTCACTCGAAAAGAGAATAAAACATATCCTATTAAAAATATCATTACACTAAATAACATGAAAATGCATATTATCAAAAAGCTTTTCTTGGTCATCATTTTACACATTCTGCTTTTAAAGTTAATTTCTTTGGCAGGTCTCTCCATCTCGAAAAACTCCATCCTCTCTAATATGCTGCTCGCGATGGTTGGGTGTTCTGTGCTAAGGAATGCTTCTGTCAGCCCAGGGCAACTCCCTTAGACCAACCAGAACTGTCGACCTAACGTCTTCAGCTGCACCCAAAAGACTTTGGGCAACCGCGACCCTACAGCGGAACCCGGATGGTGGTTCGAAAAACAAAAATAAAAAAGTTTCTCAGATGGGAGAGCTGCACTTTCAAAACTAGCAAAGGAAAGGAATATCTTTTTATTAGTTCATAGTTCTCGGCCTCAGATTGTATCTTTGTTTTCCAGGTATTGTCTGGTCTTGGAACAAGAGTTCAGGTTCTGTAGTGTCCAATCGAACTGACGGTGATACAGCTGGTTGCAAAATATTGTCACTCTCTTTTTCAGTAAGTGTTCCTTTTATACGTGCATTACTGAAAGGCAGAAAACGAGGCACGGTTTCAGTCTCTGAGTCGGCGACACCCTCCTGGACCCACCGGTCGTACGGCATAGGCAAAGGTACCCTCTTACAATGTACACCGTGGATCCAGTGCTTCTTTCCTTCCACTCGAACAGCTGATCTCGTTGAAAGAAGGACGAGGTGTGGGCCGGTCCACCTGGGCTGGTCGTTCTTTGTTCGCTGAAAGTTCTTGACCAGCACCCAGGATCCAGGAACGATTTGATGTCCTGGAGCTTCAGAGACCTGAGGCAGTGTATCGTACAAATAGTCAAGCAAAACAGGGTGTTCAATTTCACTGAATTTGGTGGGCCTTGGCACTCCCCATATGTTGGCCGGGCGGCCGAAAACTATTTCATAGGGACTAAGTCCCACTCGCGAATGCACAGTCATTCTTGTTGATAGGAGTGCTAAAGGCAGAGCGTCAGGCCATTTAAGACCAGAGCTCGCTTGAATTTTGGCCAATTTTAACTTTAGCGTGCCATTGTAGCATCCTACTAGTCCAGCTGATTGGGGGTGATTTGCAGCGTGAAATTTCTGATGGATGCCTAGCCCTTCGCATACTTTCTTCATCACTCGACCCACAAATTCACTCCCATTGTCACTCCAGACCATTCTAGGCATTCCAAATCTAGGGAAGAACTCTTTCACAGGGGCTTTAGCTGTGGATAAGGCAGTGTTGTCTTTTAGCGGGTATGCTTCTACCCATCTTGAAAAGGCACAAACAACAACGAGTACGTATTTTAAATTGTTGCACCTTTCCATGTGGATGAAATCTAGCTGCAAAACCTCGAACGGATACGTAGGTGGTGCAAAATGACCAGCTGGAGTTGGGGTTCCCCTACCAGGATTGTATGTCAGACACACCATGCAATTCTTGACCACATTCTCTGCACACTTAGGAATTCCAGCATTTTGCCACACTGGAGCCAACAACTTACAAATCCCTTTCACACTGATGTGAGCCATTCCATGAGCCATTGTAACCACCGCAAGCACATACGCATCGGGTAACAACCATCTCTGATGCTCTGACAATTCAATCCAACAACCATTTGCATCCATTTAACCCATACTTTCTCTCCACACACTCAATTCTTTCTCTGTAGCTTCAGCTTGAATCGATTTCACACTCTCTATCGTGTCTTCACACATTCCAACATCACCAATCCATCTTGCAGGGCCTGCAACATACATTCGGCTCATCACATCCCTTGCTGTTTCTTTTGCGACTTCGTCAGCAAATGCATTTCCACGACCAACATCATCAGTCACCTTCTTGTGTGCGCTGCATTTCACAATCGCAACTTGCAAGGGCAAAGTAAGTGATTCAAGAAGCTCATTCACCAACTGACCATGCTGTATCTTAGCTCCATGCGAAGTCAGGAACCCACGTTCTTTCCACAATCGTCCAAAACTGTGAGCCACACCAAATGCATACTGGCTGTCGGTATAGATAGTCACTTTCATTCCTTTCGACAACACACATGCTCTCGTGAGTGCAATCAACTCTGCTGCTTGAGCTGAATTATGTGGGATCCGTGCAGCTTCAACAATTGTATGCAAAGTCGTGACAGCATATGCTGCAGTCGTATCACCATTCGGAAGCTTGAAGCATGAACCATCCACCCATAAGGTACCATCACACTTTGCAAGGGGAGTATCCTGGAGGTCTATTCTCCCTTTCGTTTCTTCTTCTGTTCCAAGAAAACAATCATGCTGTTCAGAAGTATCTAACTCTGTTACAATTGGCAACAACGTAGCTGGGTTCAGTGTGTTGCATCTTTTTATATGCACATGGCTCGCTAACAATGTCAACTCGTAACCTGACAATCGAGCACTAGTTAAGTGCTGTGTCTTGGTTCTGTTTAACAACGTGTCCACTGCATGTGGAACCATCACAATTAACGTATTATTCATCACTAAACCAGCAGACTGCCGAATAGAAACAGCTGCTGCCGCTGTTGCTCTTAAGCAACTCGGCAATGCTTTAGCTACCGGGTCCAAAGTCGACGAAAAATATACACATGGGCGCTGCTTGTCTCCAAACAACTGTGTCAACACTGACAATGCACAACCTTCTTTCTCATGGACATACAATGTAAAGGGCTTACTGTAGTCGGGGGTACCCAACACAGGAGCCGAACATAATGCATCGCGCAATTTGGAAAAACTTTTCTGACACTCTTCAGACCATGGAACGGGATTCGGTGTATCTTTACAAGTTAATGCCACCAAAGGTTTGGCCAATACCGAAAAATTTGGTATCCATTGTCTACAGTGCGATGTATTGCCCAAGAAAGCACACACTTCTCTCTGTGTTCTTGGCACACTCAATTTCGCTATTGCCTGAATTCTTTCTGGGGTCAGTTTCCTTCCCTCCTTCGATAAGAGATGACCTAAGTAGGTCACTTCTTGTCGACAATATTGCAATTTTGAGAGAGACACTTTGTGATGCAAATCACACAAATGACGCAACAATGACAACGTGGCTTCTTTACAGATTTCCTCAGTATCTGCAGCAACAAGCAAATCATCTACATACTGGATAAGGGTAGCGCCATCAGGTAAAACAATCGTATCAAGCTGTGTTTTTAAAGCTTGACTATATATTGATGGACTTTCACAGTAGCCCTGGGGAGCGCGTTTAAAGCGGAAGCTTCGACCTCCTAAACTGAAGCCAAAAATATCCCTACTCTCCTCAGCAATCGGGATGCTGAAGAAAGCATTCTTCAAGTCAATCACCGAAAACCAGGTCACGGAAGCTGGAATCATAGTCAATAGGGCAGTGATATCAGGAACATCTGGAAATTGTGGCACAACTATTTTATTGACCTCTCTAAGATCGATCACGAATCTGTAAACAGGTGGCTGGGAAGGATCAGTTCGTTTCAAAACAGGCAGAACAGAACTATTGCAAACGTTACCTCTTGTCTCTTCAATCACATCTTTTTCAATCAAATCGTAAATGATCGCTAACAACGCTTTTTCACCTTCACTAGAGATTTTGTATTGGGGAATGCGTGGCATTTGAACATTGGCTTTCAATGTTACAACATATGGCGGTATTTCCAAAAGACCTACATCATTAGGACCAGTAGCCCAAAGAATATTAGGAAGAAACGACAATTCTGTCGGGAGTTTATCCCTCGACAAATACATTGGAGAAACCATTTTCTTACCCAGTGTAAGTTGTACTCCCGAACAAGAACAGTACAAAGTCGCATACAATCTTTTTAACAGATCCAATCCTAACAGGTTTTCACCACAACCTGTCGTTAGAATAAGGGGTGCTTCGAATTCACAAGGTCCAAAAGAAAGGGACAAAGGGTCAGAAATCGGGTTTCTAACTGGGGCGCCAGAAAAACCTACTGATACATTCGTTTCGCCAGACAAAGGTGCGCCAGGGAGTTTTGAGTGCATAATAGAACTCTTTGTAGCACCAGTATCCAACAGAAAAGGCTCTGACACACCTGATGTAATCACCTCAACGTAAGGTCCACTCTGATCTACTGGAACTGAAACAACTCCCTCTCTTTGTCTACGGCTGTCCTAGCAATCATTACCTTCCATATGTTCATCTTCGGCATAGTAGTCATCAGCATAGTACTGAGCTGTCCTGCCGGACGCATTATTCTGCTGATCAAACCTATTAATTGAATTTTGAGGCGGAAAGGGACGTGCGTTCTGGGGGAAATTTCCACGTCCTCTACCTCTAGGAGCTTGTTGAACACCTCTACCTCTTGAGCCAGAAACACCATTTCCACGCTGTAACAAAATAGGGCAACTATACTTAAAATGACCCTCTTCCCTACAATACGAACACTGATTGGGACCTACAGGGACACGTGGTTGAGTATACTCGACTCTTTGCGAGTTCCTCTGAAACTGTTGAGGCTGCTGATAGTTATTCTGATAGTTTCTCTGACCACCACTATTCTGACCACCACGTGGCGGGTACGCTTGCTGTAACAGAACCTTCGTTTTCAACTCTTTAGTTTTCTTTTCTGCTCTATCTTTCTCATCTTTGTCTCTATTTTCGTAGTACTGTGCAGTAGCCAATATCTGCGCTGAAGAGGAAACGGCCCATGAACTCTCTGAATCTTTTAACTTCTTACATAACTCGGGTAACAAATTGTGCACAAACGTTTCGACGAACAATCGTTGGCCACCTTCTGTACTCATATCTTGACCACTGTGGTCGACAAACGTTTCTTCAAACCTGGTGAAGAAATCTGACACCGTTTCATCTTTCTTCTGCTTACACGCAAACAATTTATCCCAATTCACACGCATCGCAGGCATTAAAGTTTTCATGTAATTAATGATCTTACCAGGGAGATCTGCTACTAAAGGCTCGGGTTTAGCACCACCAACTTGTCGGCCATCTGCAGCAGTAATATTGGCCCATGAGTCACCTAACTCTTGATCATGATCTGCATGACGAATCTTTCCCCATAAAGGCTGTGGAACAACATTTCCAAACAACATGTCTGTCGGCTAAATTCATAATGCAAGAGCCTGCAGTCTGTGACAATTCCTTGTAATACCCTGCAGGATTTTTACGGGGATCAGGCAATGTCTGCTTAAGGGCCAAAACTTCAGCTCGCTTCCATGGAACATGTACCCACACACGCTGAAAATGAGCTGGTATAGCTGGGGTAACATTATTCGGACCAGCCGCTATTTCTTCCTTCCATACTGGAGGAACTTCTCTCATTGGGTACTGTCTCACCTTCTTCTTAACAGAGGAATCAGACTCAAACAATGACCGAGAAACACCTTCAGTCCTTAATGACAACAATGTCGCAACTGCTTTCATAACATCTGAACTCACAATCGCGCCTTTCCCAAACTCGAACCTTATATGACACAACTCAGGCGGATTGGGCTTCCAATCATTCTCCTCTAAATCCTCAGAAAGGAAAGTCCACATTTTCTCAAAAACGTATCTCTGCTTCGGTTCCTCCCACTGATGGAAAACATCCATAACAGATTCTAGACCATATTTTGTCGGGTCGGTCACCCATCTATGTGCCAAATAATTCAGGATAATGAAGGAGGTCCTCCTTCATTAGAGGGATATGGGACAGGAGAGCGCTTCGATGGCCCATGAGAAACAATAATTTTTTTAGGCAACCGCCGAGGACCCACAAGAGTGAAGTTCAGGACTCAAGAGAGGCGACGATACCAACCCACAGAGAACCCCCCCTCAATATCTACAAACAAGGTGGAACCAATGCTGGAGAGAGTGACCTCGGTGGGTCATGCTGACCCCTTTCCCATTTTTAACCTGTCCAAGACTTCACGTGGATTATCTTTTGTCCCCAGTACTAATCTTAATTGTTTTGAAGCGAGTAAAGATATACAATCTTTCTTTCGCAAGATAAACCTGAAGAAATTCTTTCAAAACCATAACACTACCATCAGTGACAATAGGACAGGGCTTTGCCCCACCTCCATGTTTACACCTACCTTAGAAGAAGTAGGACCTGAAGTGGGCATTTTTGAGAGTGGTGTACTCCAAAATCCAAAACATGATGAAATTTGGCCTGAAACCAACTTACAACTTGAATTACGACGAATACCAAGCTGTTATGACAATACTGTTACCATCAAACCCAGTGACAAGGGGGGGTGGCATTGTAGTATGGATAGTGGAGAGTACAAAGAACAAATACATCTCATGTTAGATGCCCCTGAACACTACCTACGCATTACCACGTACCTGGAACATAGAATTAAGACAGAGATACTGTATGTCACCCATAGAGCCCTAGATAGAGGCACCATTTGCACACATGAGTTTGTAAATTTAATAGACCTTTCCGTAAGATCCCGGTCCTTTATGGGGTTCCTAAAACCCATAAAGATATGATTAAGCCTCTATTTAGGCCTATTGTTTCCACTATAGGGTCGTTAACAGAACCACTATCTAAATATGTTTGATATACCCGCCTATTTTAGAGACACTGGCCATCTCATTGGTAAAATAGAGGGCATTGCTTTTAACCCGCTTACTGACATGTTAGTCTCGATGGACATTGATGCTTTATACACCAACATCCCCAAAGAGGGGCTCTGGAGGCTGTTAAGAGTGCTTTGGAAAAAATTAACATCCGGGATGACAATTAGTTTATTCTTGAATGCTTTGCCATAGTTCTACAGGAGAACTACTTAGAGTT
Source organism: Lissotriton helveticus (assembly GCF_964261635.1). Lineage (NCBI taxonomy): Eukaryota > Metazoa > Chordata > Amphibia > Caudata > Salamandridae > Lissotriton > Lissotriton helveticus. The sequence continues at coordinate 1,218,499,269 of NC_136069.1, forward strand.
TGACAAATCATACACAAACAAGTCCAAGGTGTTAGCATGGGTGCTGCCTGTGCACCCAATGTGGCCAATATTTATATGGGTTCCTTTGAGGACAGATTTGTCTTTAACATAATTGCACCTTGTTTTGAGAATATTTTCCATTGGCATCGATTCATCGATGATATTTTTTTCATTTGGAAGGGTCCGGAAGAACAATTGACCAAGTTCATGTTATGGATCCATGTGTGTGATCCTCATTTGAAATTAAACCCCAATATGAGTATAACTAAGATTGAATTCCTGGATATCTGGATTGAGGCAGTGAATCAGACCATTGAGGTCTCTCTTTACACCAAACCTACGGCACGTACCACACTCCTCCAATATGAGAGATATCACACGCGTTGCCAGAAAAACAGCATACTGTCTAGGCAATTCTTGCGGTTCAACAGGAATTGTACCACTATCCAGAATTTCGACTTCCATGCACAACAACTGAAAACCAAACTACTGAACAGAGGCTATCCTCATTGACTAATCAGAGAGTCATATAATAGGGTCAAATACTACAACAGAGAGGCCCACTTTCAGAAAAACAATAAGAAGGATGATACGAAGCTGGTAATTGTCACCACACATTCCAATCTCAATCATAAAATACAACAGATTATCAACTCTCAATAGCATATTCTGAATTCAGATAGGCCTACATGTACCCTACCCAAACTTCTCTGTGCATTCTGACGCAATAAAAACCCCAGGAACTCCTTGGTTAAATCTGTTCTCCCACAGAATAAAATATCTAGTCAAGATCTATTGTAGGGTCCAACCCTATCTGTGAGCTGCTATGGTTTCATCTCAACTTGAGTGGGGAAAGCATAAATTCCTACTTAAGGAAATGACTAATTGTAGAACGATCAACGTGATATATCTCATTCTCTTCCAGGGGATACTCATTAATAGTCATAAGCACTGAATAATCTCCACCCGGAACATTTAACAATATACATATATATTTGTAAATATACAATAATTAGTACATAGTACTAAACCAAAATATACACATATACATGTATAAACCCATAATATGCAGCCCAACATAATGTATAGGCTAATAAGACCTTATTACACACTTTCTGCTGTATGAAAATACTCCATACATCAATGCAATAAACAGGCTAGAGCCTAGAAATGCATTTCATAACATAAATACCCTTTATTTTCATCAAAGAATCTGTTGTAAAAGGCAATTAGCCTAACAAGGCTGCATATGAAAAAATGTCTGTGTACAGAAAATCAGACTGGCACCTCGCCTTTAAGGCCCCAGAGAATCTGAGCACTTTGCCTTTAAGGCCTCCAGGAGAAACCCTGCTCCCATCATGCACCACAGGTGACAGTTAGGTCAGTTCTTTTTTCCGGCTTGTTCTGTGAGGAACCTGGAACTTGAGATTGGCTAAATTTGACTTCTTCCAGTCAAAACTTGTTTTTTTCCTGTCTTTTTTTACAAGATTTAGTTCTAGTGGTGGTTTGCTTTCATTTTCTGACTAAACTGTTGGAGTTTTTTAGTCAGTTATGCCACCTTTATTTTATAAATGTCCTTCCTGTGGGAAGAAAATGTCAAAGACTGATCCACACGCTGGTTGTGTGGTTTGTCTTCCTTCTTCTCATAAGGTGGAAGAATGCTATCACTGCCTTAACCTTTCCAGCAGGACTCTGAGAGAAAGGGAGAAGATGCGGCTTCTAGGTCGTTTGGAGAGAGAAGGAAAGGGGCCTAAAAGCTTGATCTCATTAGGAAGGCCCTCTTCTTGTGGAAATCGTCGAAGATCTGAGTCTCCTGAAGGTATAACCAAGAAAAAGCATCTTCAGGGTGAGGTACTGGGTTTTTCAGAACCCAGTGGTGTCAGGGTACACCCTAAGACCTCGGGTACTTTCCTGATTCAGACACAGAAACTCAGTCTTCTAGGTCGTCTATCGTTTCGCTCTACCAAACATCAAGGGTCCAAATCGGGGCGATAGCCAGGGCAGCAGTCCTTCGTAGCCGTCGGGAAGCGGGGAACCTCGCAGCAAAGACTTTCGGACCACGTCGACATGCAGGGGTCGATGAAGTGGCGGCCTTCCTCCAGAATTTTCACACGAAGCTCCTCACGAACCTCTGGCTTGGACCGGTACCGCTGGTATCGCCCCACGTTGGGCGCCAACTGAGGTACTGGGTTTTTCAGAACCCAGTGGTGTCAGGGTACACCCTAAGACCTCGGGTACTTTCCTGATTCAGACACAGAAACTCAGAGTCTTCTAGGTGAAGTCAAAGATCGAATTTATTGGCTGCAAACAAGTAACAGGCGTCCTAGAAGTACAACGCGGTGTATATTCTCAGGAGACTGCTCAATCTTACAAAGCCAGGCTTCTCTTTTTATACAAAATATTAAGCTTTAGGCAAACATTCTTGGCATTACTGTTGACCATTCACATATTTCCACTACAAAGAAAAAGCAGAGTCATGATGACAAGCCCATATTTCAGTTTGTCCAGCCCACAACAAATTACCCGGCAAGGTCCAACATTTTCATCAGATATCGGTGGACCCCCAATAAAAACGGGCACCTCCTCCTCGTAAAGCAAGACATATGTAAAGAAACAGGGACAGGTGTGAGCAAGATCTGAAAGAGACACGTTAGTATTAGATTCCTTACCTTAGAATATCCCCAGGCGTCAGACTGGATCCGGAAATTTTTGCGTAGCAGTACCCTTGCGCGTCAGTAGGCGTCGTCTGCGGCTCCGCGTCCGTCGTGGGCGCCGTGATGACGTCGTCGGAGTACTTAGACGCCGCCTCCGCGTGCTGACGTCAGTTCTTCTTTTTTCCGCGCCAGCTAGCGCAGATCTGGAAAAAGCAGTAACCCTAGTCAATTTTGACTAACTTTTTGATCCTTTTTGATTGCTATTTCGAAATCTCTCGACTCCGAAACGGTGCCAATAGGGATGCCCGGCTTCAAGCATTGTGACGGTTGCGACCGGCTGATGTCGGTCACGGATCCTCACCGTGTGCGTTTGTCGTGTTTGGGCGTCGACCACGACGACAAGGCCTGCTCCGACTGCCGGGCCCTCTCTTCGAAAGCCTGGCGGGAGCGGTCCCGTAGGCGCCTCGAACTCCGGCAGTCGGCCCCGTGCCGTGAGAGGTCCCGATCCCATGGGAGGTCGAGGGACAGGTCGCGGGCCCGGAGCCACCACAGCTCCGAGAGTAGGCCGCACTCCTCCGGGTCAAAGTCGTCGTCAGGTAAGCGGCACAAGAAGTCCAAGCGGCGTCATCGCTCCTCGGACTCCCCCCGACGCTCGCGCGATGCAGCCGGGGGTTCGAGTGACACCACCCACGTGGCTCCGTCGGAGTCGCGGGCGCCGCGTACAGCTCCACACCCTCCGGTCCCTGGGCTGAACGCGTCGCCAGGAGGAGATCGAGCGCTTCCTCATGGCCATGAGGAAACTCTCTCCTCCGACGGGCTCCGCGGCGCCTCCGGGCCCAGCGGATCCGTCTGGAAGCCCTAGCAGGTCGGCGGCTCCGGCCCCGACGCCGTCGAGTGCTTCGGCCCGACGCCGCCGATGCCTTCGGGCCCGGCGCCGCAGGTCCCCGTTATCCCGACACCGCCGGCGCCTTCGGGCCCGGCGCCGAGGGGTCCAGTTGTTCCGCCGGCGCCTTCGGGCCCGGCGCCGCAGGACGCCGCTGGCCCTCCTTCGGGATCTGGTTCGTCGCCGGTGGATCTGACGGCCTCCCCGGCGTCGGACCCTCAGGTGTCGCCTCCGGTCCTCGGGCGGCGCCGACCCCGGTCCTCGTTCCGTTCCTGTTTGGCGCCGCTCCAGACGCCGTTGGGTGAATTTCACTTTTATGAACAGGCCCCATTGGTTGATGACCCTGAATTTCAGGAGATGGGTGAAGGAGAGGACTGGGAGGGGTCTGAGGACCCTCTGACCAGGGAGTGTCAGTCTCATGAGGACTGGACAGGAGACCTTGGGGAGGCCAGTGGCCTGGACACCTCTCCAGACACTGGGTTTGTGTTACGTTAATAGTCCTCAGGATCGGTTTGTCGAATGGTAAGCCCACCTCTAAATCGAGCCAATGTCTGAATAGCCGTAATGGCACAGAACGTTGACAAGATTAAGTGAGGGGATAATAAAGATAAACAAGGAAGGAAAGGAAGGGGACAGCGGGGAGGGAGATCTGAAAGACAGTAATAAAACACAAGCATAAGATAAAGTCCTGTATTGTAACAAGCACACTTCTACATATACAATTGGTAAGTGTCTACAATAACCTATACCTGTAAGGAAAAATAATAGGATCTTGTGGATGTGTAGAGGCTACGTAAGGGATCACGCTGGCATAACTAAAAAGAGACAAAACAAACATGTAATACCTGGCAGCAGGAATGATGTCTTATACTACCCCCACAACATACACATGATATCTTAACATACCCATTAAATGAATCCAATAAGCATCACAGGGGCAGAGTGTAGCCACACCTCCTTTACCCCTGTTAAATAAAAGATTCAATACACAGTTAATGCCGAAAGCAAAATAGGAACAATAGCCTTCACACAGTTCAATGCTGACCACAAAGCTTCACTGGGCTCAGAGAGTTCCCAATCGCAGCTAATGATTCTTAGCTGGTAATCCAATTGTTATCCCAAAACACGAATCAAGGAACCTATAATGGCTATCTATAGTCTGATAGCTCAACTTTAAATCACCACCACCGTTGGCCGCACTGCCAACCGAGTCAATCCAAAATATCCCCAATGTCAAGCAAGGTATGGTAACAGGAAACCACGTTACCGCCAACCTCCTAGGCACAGTCGACTTCACGAACATGCAATGAAGCGCTGCAATGCTGAAGTGGTGCAAGCACCCTTACCAGACCAGAACAAAAGCAAAGCCAGAAACAAAACACCAGAATCGGAATTCCCCACGCTGATCTTCCGACAGCCATTCTCTTAAATGGAGTTCTCGCGAGAATGCGGCGCGTCGTGAAGGATCATGGGAATAGTAGTTTAACCCCGAAGCATGCCGGGAAACGTAGTTCGTGTTGCCGCGAACATGACAGTTTGTCTCCCCTCCAACCGTGGCTTCGGAAGAGGGGGCAACATATAGTGTGGTGCTGATGAGGGCTGCCGAGGCCTTGGGCCTTGAGCTCCGCGTCGCGGCCGTGAGGACTAACCTCCTCACTGAGGTCATTAAACCGCAGTCAAGCTCGGCCGAGCCTCTGCTGCCCTTTAATGAGGCCTTGAGTGACGTTCTTCTGGGCACTTGGTCCAAGCCCGCTACGGGTTCGCCCGTAGATAGGAACGTGGCCAGACGCCACCGCCCAGCCCCGGGCGACCCATGTTTTCTGTCCTTCCACCCTACCCCCGAGAGCCTGGTCATCCAGGCCTCCAATTCCCAAACCGCATTCCCGCCGGATCGGGAATCCAAGAGGTATGACCAGTATGGGAAGAAGATCTTCTCATCCATTAGTCTAGGCCTGCGGTCTTCCAACACCGCCTGCCTCTTGGGACGTTACACCCACTCTGTGTGGGATAAGGTCGCGGAAGTGCTGCCAGAGTGTCCGTTGGAGGTACGGGCCAAACTCGGCCAAGCCCTTGTGGAGGGCCGGGATGCAGCCAAGTATTCCATCCGGTGTGGGCTGGATACCACTGACTCGCTGGGTAGAGCGATGGCAACGACGGTGGCGGTCAGACGCCACGACTGGCTGATGTCCGCCAACTTCTCGGCAGATGTCCAGAGCACGCTCATGGACATGCCGTTCGATGGCCGTCGCCTCTTAGGCGACAAGGCAGACCATGCGCTTGAGCGTTTTAAGGACTCCAGGGCTACGGCCAAGTCCTTAGGCCTCTCGGGCCAACGCCAGCAATCGGCTGCCTATCACTCCTTTCGTGGCCACGGAAGGGGTGCGCCCACACGTGCCGCCAGCCACGCACCGCAGGGCAATACCCAACGCGGTGGCGGCCGTGGGAACAGGCGGTCGGGGGCAGCGGCGAGGTCAGTCCACACCTTCCCCCGCAGCATCCGCCTCAAAACCCTCCTAGTCTGTGCTTTCAGGCCCATGTGACGCCAGTGGGAGGCAGGGTTCGCCATCCCCACCTCCACTGGCGCACTGTCACGTCGGACAGGTGGGTGCTGCAGATCGTCCGAAGGGGCTACTCCCTCCCCTTCGAGGCGACTCCTCCAGCCATGCCACCGCAGAACCACCGTGTATCGGGGGATCACTTGCGACTTCTGCAGGAGGAAGTTACGGCCCTCTTGGCCAAGGGGGCCATCGAGCGCGTTCCTGGGCCAGAAGTAGGGTGTGGTTGCTACTCCCACTACTTTCTGGTACCCAAGAAGGGCAAAGGGGGCCTACGCCCTATCTTGGACCTACGGAACGTCAACGACTTCCTCCGGAAGGAGAAGTTCAAGGTGCTGACACTGGCTCAGGTCCTGGCTGCCCTGGACCCAGGAGACTGGATGGTAGCGTTGGACTTGCAGGACGCTTACTTTCATATGCCCGTCCTACCTGCCCACCGGCGCTACCTGCGTTTCATGGTGGGCCACGAGCACTTTTAATTTACCGTGCTCCCCTTCGGCCTTACCAGCGCCCCACGGGTGTTCACGAAGGTGATGGCGGTGGTCGCAGCTCATCTGCGCAGGTTAGGGGTTTCAGTCTTCCCCTACCTCGACGACTGGTTGTTGAAGGCGGGCTCGCCCCAGACAGTCGTCAGCCACCTCCAGACGACGGCAGACCTCCTGCACCTGCTGGGGTTCTCCATCAATGTGCCGAAGTCACACCTGTGTCCCTCTCAGAAGCTCCTCTTCATCGGAGCGGTTCTGGACTCGGCGCGGTTTCGGGTTTATCCGCCCGAACAGCGGGTCCGGGATATTCAGGCTCTGATTCCCATCTTTCAGCCGTTATCCCGGGTTTCGGTCAGGTTGACGCTGCGGCTTCTGGGGCTGATGGCCTCCTGCATCCTACTGGTGCATCACGCCAGGTGGCGGATGCGGGCTCTGCAGTGGGACCTGAAGTTTCAGTTGGCCCAGCATCAGGGCAACCTATCCGACCACGTCCTGATCTCGGAGGGCACTGCGAGACAGCTGCAGTGGTGGCTTACGGACCGCGATTGGGTCAGCGGCAGATCCCTCTCCCTTCCTCAACCGGAGCACGTAGTTGTGACGGACGCGTCCCTCCAGGGCTGGGGAGGCCACTTGGGAGAGGCGGAGATCAGAGGCCTCTGGTCTCCGGCGGAGACCTGGCTCCACATCAACCTGTTGGAGCTCAGGGCGATTCGTCTGGCACTGAAGGCATTCCTCCCCTCTGTTCGGGGGAGTGTAGTGCAGGTGTTCACGGACAACACCACCGCCATGTGGTACTGCAACAAACAAGGCGGGGTGGGGTCGTGGATCCTTTGTCAAGAGGCTCTTCGTCTTTGGCAATGGCTGGAACGCCAGGGCGTGACCCTGGTGGCTCAACACCTGGCGGGTTCTCTGAACGCCAGGGCGGACGAGCTCAGCCATCGGTGCATGATGGATCACGAATGGCGTCTGAACTCGGACGTGGCGCAAGGCCTCTTTCAGTGATGGGGAGAGCCTTGGTTAGATCTATTCGCCACCGAAGAGAACGCGCAATGTCATCAGTTCTGCGCATTGGAATTTCCAAGGCGGCACTCGCTCGGAGACGCTTTTCGTCGCGAGTGGAATTGTGGTCTGTTGTACGCCTTTCCGCCTATACCACTTCTGCCCAGAGTGCTGAAGAAGATCAGGCGCGACCGGGCCCAAGTCATCCTTGTGGCTCCGGACTGGGCTCGAAGGTACTGGTATCCAGAGCTACTCGGTCTGTCAGTCGATCCCCCGGTTCGTCTGCCTCTTCAGGAGGACCTTCTGTCGTCGCAGCAGCAGGGGACGGTCCTCCACCCGAACCTGTCCAGTCTCCACCTTCATGCTTGGAGATTGAGCGGCGACAGTTGAGGCCGTTTGACTTGCCTCCTGAAGTCTGTAACATCATTCTGGCAGCCAGGCGTCCCTCCACAAAGTCGGTATACGCCTGCAGGTGGAACAGATTTGTGGCATGGTGCACAGCAAAGGCTGTGGATCCTCTTTCTGCCCCTCTTTCTGAGGTTCTGCTCTTCCTTCTTTCTCTTGCCCAGCAGGGCTCTGCTCTGGGCACTATCAAGGGCTACCTTTCTGCCCTTTCCGCCTTTCTCAGGCTACCTGATCAGCCTTCTTTGTTCAAGTCCCCTATTGTAAACAGATTTCTTAAGGGCATCACTCACACGTTTCCTCCTGTTCCGTTTGTGATGCCTCAGTGGGACTTGAACCTGGTTTTAACATTCCTGATGTGCGCTCCCTTTGAGCCACTTCACAACTGTCCTCTTCGCCTTCTGACTTTGAAGACTGCTTTCGTGGTTGCCATCGCTTCTGCCAGGAGACTGAGTGAGCTCCAGGCTCTTTCTTGTACTACACCTTTCCTTTCTGTCCATCCGGACAAAGTGGTGCTTCGTACCAAACCTTCTTTCCTGCCCAAGGTTGTCATGGCCTTTCACATCGGGCAGTCTATCACCTTGCCAACCTTCTTCCAGCCACCGCATCCCTCTAAAGAGGAAGAGCGGCTCCACCGTCTGGACCCAAAACGTGCGCTCTCATTCTACTTGGATCGCACACGCCAGTTCCTGGTGGATGACCAACTCTTTGTTGGTTACGTGGGTGCTAAGAAGGGGAAAGCGGTGCACAAGAGGACCATCTCCCGGTGGATCATCCTGTGTATCTAGGCATGCTACTCCTTGGCTAGGAAGGAGCCCCCTGTTGGACTGCGGGCTCATTCTACCCGAGCGACGGCGACTACCACTGCCCTGGGCAGGGGTGTGCCCTTACAAGACATCTGTCAGGCAGCTACGTGGGCGTCGCTGCACACGTTTGCAAGACACTACTGCCTGGACAGCCAAGTCCGGAGGGATGGCTTCTTTGGCCGTTCCATCCTCCAGGACTTTCTGGTGTGATTATTGGTTTGCAGACCCACCACCGGGGTTGGTATTGCTGGGGTATCTATTCTAAGGTAAGGAATCTAATACTAACGTGTCTCTTTCAGATGCACAAGTTACTACTTGTGTAACGATATATCTGTAAGAGACATTAGTTAGTATTAGATTCCTTACTGACCCACCCATCCTCCCCGTTCTGCGAACCAATATCAAGGGTTAGGGTTGTCCCCTTTAAGGGCCCTAGTCTCAATGGCACCAGTGTAGGTTTTTAACATGGCTCTGCGTTTCTGGCGCGGAAAAGCTGTGTCTAAGAACTGACGTCAGCACGCGGAGGCGGCGTCTAAGTACTCCGACGACGTCATCACGGCGCCCACGGCGCCGATGACGGACGCGGAGCCGCAGACGACGCCTACCGACGCGCAAGGGTACTGCTACGCAAAAATTTCCGGATCCAGTCTGACGCCTAGGGATATTCTACGGTAAGGAATCTAATACTAACTAATGTCTCTTACAGATATATCGTTACACAAGTAGTAACTTGTGCATTAGGCAGGGTGTGTGTGCGATGAAAAGGTTTATGGCATGTTGTGCCTTGATGCTATCTCGTTCGGCCACTGGGAGAGGAACTGACCGAACAGGTTTGGCCTTGGGCAGTGGAGTCAGCTTGCAGAGAAGTCCGGAAAGGTGTACGTGTCCTTCAGAATCGTGTTTGGCCTTAATCATAAGCCTATGTGAGGGCAACTCAAAAAATGGCTGCCGTACACAAAATGGAACCCAAGGGTTCAGAACGAAAATGAAGATTTCGAGGAGAAATCGTCACTCGAATATGACGAAAATGCTTGTGCATAGTGCACTAGCCATTTTCGGTCTTTTGATACCAAAATCGTCATACTACGACAAAGTTTATTACACGAGTCCAGAATTTTCAGAACCACAAACCCTCCTTTTGCCCTTACATAGGCAATTAACCTATCCTCATGCTAATCTGAGTCCAGGTCTATATTCCTAAAGTCATTGAGATGTTGCTGTAACATCATCCTAGTACTTAGCTCGTCTCTTGATACAGGTTTCCTTACACATGATGTAGCACAGAGGCCACATACTGCAGGAGCACACTGCACGCACAGACAGAACAGGAAAAGAATGGCTAAGACCATCCCAATGACCATCAGAATTTTCCATCCCCAGGCGGATATCAGTTCCCAGAACCATCCCATTAACGACCAATCTCCTTTATCCACATGAATAGATTCGGAAATCTAATGCAGTTTGGAAATGGCCTGGTACACTGTTGGAGCGTTATCTGGAATGAAAACACAGCAACTCGATTGGATCAATTTACATACCCCACCTCGGTCTGCAAGTATGACATCTAATGCGACCCTGTTCTGAAGGGTCATGAGACGATCCGACTGGACCTCAGCAGTCAAGTTACTAAGGGCACCGGCAGTTTCAACCACGGTGGATTCGACCACCTTTGTTAATTGCCTTATGTTCCTGCTGTTAACCATGGGTCCCCAGAACGGCAGAAAACCCTTTACGAAGTCCCCAAATTCTTGTCCTGGAGTGTCTTCTTTACTGAATACACCTCTAACTATCCTTGTCTTGTGGTAATCTGCCGCAGCTGTGTAGGTGGGAGGCAGCAGGAACGAAACAAAACATGTGCCGAAAAGTCAGGGGGCAACCATGTATAGGCTCTATCATGGCAGATGAAATAGGTACCCTTAGCTGCTAAGAACGAAGGGGAAGTCTGAGATGCAAACACATACGTTTTAGTACAGATACTCTTCCCTAACTGAGCTCTGGGATTCTTGCCAGTACCTTGCAGACACAGGTGACCCTGATGGGGTACAATCCAAATCGGGGAAGATCTCTTAGCTTGCTGTTTCTCACTCAGAGTAGCTCCATATCCGGTCACGTTCCATCCTATGTATACTAGTGTCTCATCTCTCGGGATAGTTTCGTAGGAAATATCTTCCTTAATCATGTCTACTATACCCTTAACTAGAGCACTATTCTTAGGATTGTCCATTACAGAACGTAGGGGGTAGACTTCATGTGCATAGATGAACATCGTTCTGTATGCCCACACAGAACCATTGTGGCTGAATGGCAGGACCAGATAGGGAATACCTTTATCCGTTGTGTGAGGCATAAGACCACACACCCAACAGTTAGTCGTGTTCATTACTAGTTGGTGCAAAAGCTGTACGAAGGAGTTATTAATAAACTCTAATCTCCTAGCAGATTCATGTTCAGGAAGGGGCTGAAAAGAATGAGGGGAAACAGTAGAAGGAGGAGGCATAGGCGATGTAGTGGGTGCAGATGTCACTCGAAAAGAGAATAAAACATATCCTATTAAAAATATCATTACACTAAATAACATGAAAATGCATATTATCAAAAAGCTTTTCTTGGTCATCATTTTACACATTCTGCTTTTAAAGTTCATTTCTTTGGCAGGTCTCTCCATCTCGAAAAACTCCATCCTCTCTAATATGCTGCTCGCGATGGTTGGGTGTTCTGTGCTAAGGAATGCTTCTGTCAGCCCAGGGCAACTCCCTTAGACCAACCAGAACTGTCGACCTAACGTCTTCAGCTGCACCCCAAAGACTTTGGGCAACCGCGACCCTACAGCGGAATCCGGATGGTGGTTCGAAAAACAAAAATAAAAAAGTTTCTCAGATGGGAGAGCTGCACTTTCAAAACTAGCAAAGGAAAGGAATATCTTTTTATTAGTTCATAGTTCTCGGCCTCAGATTAAATCTTTGTTTTCCAGGTATTGTCTGGTCTTGGAACAAGAGTTCAGGTTCTGTAGTGTCCAATCGAACTGACGGTGATACAGCTGGTTGCAAAATATTGTCACTCTCTTTTTCAGTAAGTGTTCCTTTTATACGTGCATTACTGAAAGGCAGAAAACGAGGCACGGTTTCAGTCTCTGAGTCGGCGACACCCTCCTGGACCCACCGGTCGTACGGCATAGGCAAAGGCACCCTCTTACAATGTACACCGTGGATCCAGTGCTTCTTTCCTTCCACTCGAACAGCTGATCTCGTTGAAAGAAGGACGAGGTGTGGGCCGGTCCACCTAGGCTGGTCGTTCTTTGTATGCTGAAAGTTCTTGACCAGCACCCAGGATCCAGGAACGATCTGATGTCCTGGAGCTTCAGAGACCTGAGGCAGTGTATCATGCACCTGTTGGTGTAAAACACGCAATTTAGCCGTCAATTCGTACAAATAGTCAAGCAAAACAGGGTGTTCAATTTCACTGAATTTGGTGGGCCTTGGCACTCCCCATATGTTGGCCGGATGGCCGAAAACTATTTCATAGGTACTAAGTCCCACTCGCGAATGCACAGTCATTCTTGTTGATGGGAGTGCTAAAGGCAGAGCGTCAGGCCATTTAAGACCAGAGCTCGCTTGAATTTTGGCCAATTTTAACTTTAGCGTGCCATTGTAGCATTCTACTAGTACAGCTGATTGGGGGGTGATTTGCAGCGTGAAATTTCTGATGGATGCCTAGCCCTTCGCATACTTTCTTCATCACTCGACCCACAAATTCACTCCCATTGTCACTCCAGACCATTCTAGGCATTCCAAATCTAGGGAAGAACTCTTTCACAGGGGCTTTAGCTGTGGATAAGGCAGTGTTGTCTTTTAGCGGGTATGCTTCTACCCATCTTGAAAAGGCACAAACAACAACGAGTACGTATTTTAAATTGTTGCACCTTTCCATGTGGATGAAATCTAGCTGCAAAACCTCGAACGGATACGTAGGAGGTGCAAAATGACCAGCTGGAGTTGGGGGTTCCCCTACCAGGATTGTATGTCAGACACACCATGCAATTCTTGACCACATTCTCTGCACACTTAGGAATTCCAGCATTTTGCCACACTGGAGCCAACTACTTACAAATCCCTTTTACACTGATGTGAGCCATTCCATGAGCCATTGTAACCACTGCAAGCACATACGCATCGGGTAACAACCATCTCTGATGCTCTGACAATTCAATCCAACAACCATTTGCATCCATTTAACCCGTACTTTCTCTCCACACACTCAATTCTTTCTCTGTAGCTTCAGCTTGAATCGATTTCACACTCTCTATCGTGTCTTCACACATTCCAACATCACCAATCCATCTTGCAGGGCCTGCAACATACATTCGGCTCATCACATCCCTTGCTGTTTCTTTTGCGACTTCGTCAGCAAATGCATTTCCACGACCAACATCATCAGTCACCTTCTTGTGTGCGCTGCATATCACAATCGCAACTTGCAAGGGCAAAGTAAGTGATTCAAGAAGCTCATTCACCAACTGACCATGCTGTATCTTAGCTCCATGCGAAGTCAGGAACCCATGTTCTTTCCACAATCGTCAAACTGTGAGCCACACCAAATGCATACTGGCTGTCGGTATAGATAGTCACTTTCATTCCTTTCGACAACACACATGCTCTCGTGAGTGCAATCAACTCTGCTGCTTGAGCTGAATTATATGGGATACGTGCAGCTTCAACAATTGTATGCAAAGTCGTGACAGCATATGCTGCAGTCGTATCACCATTCGGAAGCTTGAAGCATGAACCATCCACCCATAAGGTACCATCACACTTTGCAAGGGGAGTATCCTGGAGGTCTATTCTCCCTTTCGTTTCTTCTTCTGGTCTAAGAAAACAATCATGCTGTTCAGAAGTATCTAACTCTGTTACAATTGGCAACAACGTAGCTGGGTTCAGTGTGTTGCATCTTTTTATATGCACATGGCTCGCTAACAATGTCAACTCGTAACCTGACAATCGAGCACTAGTTAAGTGCTGTGTCTTGGTTCTGTTTAACAACGTGTCCACTGCATGTGGAACCATCACAATTAACGTATTATTCATCACTAAACCAGCAGACTGCCGAATAGAAACAGCTGCTGCCGCTGTTGCTCTTAAGCAACTCAGTAATGCTTTAGCTACCGGGTCCAAAGTCGACGAAAAATATGCACATGGGCGCTGCTTGTCTCCAAACAACTGTGTCAACACTGACAATGCACAACCTTCTTTCTCATGGAAATACAATGTAAAGGGCTTACTGTAGTCGGGGGTACACAACACAGGAGCCGAACATAATGCATCGCGCAATTCGGAAAAACTTTTCTGACACTCTTCAGACCATGGAACGGGATTCGGTGTATCTTTACAAGTTAATGCCACCAAAGGTTTGGCCAATAACGAAAAATTTGGTATCCATTGTCTACAGTACGATGTATTGCCCAAGAAAGCACGCACTTCTCTCTGTGTTCTTGGCACACTCAATTTCGCTATTGCCTGAATTCTTTCTGGGGTCAGTTTCCTTCCCTCCTTCGATAAGAGATGACCTAAGTAGGTCACTTCTTGTCGACAATATTGCAATTTTGAGAGAGACACTTTGTGATGCAAATCACACAAATGACGCAACAATGACAACGTGGCTTCTTTACAGATTTCCTCAGTATCTGCAGCAACAAGCAAATCATCTACATACTGGAAAAGGGTAGCGCCATCAGGTAAAACAATCGTATCAAGCTGTATTTTTAAAGCTTGACTATATATTGATGGACTTTCACAGTAGCCCTGGGGAGCACGTTTAAAGCGGAAGCTTCGACCTCCTAAACTGAAGCCAAAAATATCCCTACTCTCCTCAGCAATCGGGATGCTGAAGAAAGCATTCTTCAAGTCAATCACCGAAAACCAGGTCGCGGAAGCTGGAATCATAGTCAATAGGGCAGTGATATCAGGAACAACTGGAAATTGTGGCACAACTATTTTTTTGACCTCTCTAAGATCGATCACGAATCTGTAAACAGGTGGCTGGGAAGGATCAGTTCGTTTCAAAACAGGCAGAACAGGACTATTGCAAACGTTACCTCTTGTCTCTTCAATCACATCTTTTTCAATCAAATCGTAAATGATCGCTAACAACGCTTTTTCACCTTCACTAGAGATTTTGTATTGGGGAATGCATGGCATTTGAACATTGGCTTTCAATGTTACAACATATGGCGGTATTTCCAAAAGACCTACATCATTAGGACCAGTAGCCCAAAGAATATTAGGAAGAAACGACAATTCTGTCGGGAGTTTATCCCTCGACAAATACAATCTTTTTAACAGATCCAATCCTAACAGGTTTTCACCACAACCTGTCGTTAGAATAAGGGGTGCTTTGAATTCACAAGGTCCAACAGAAAGGGACAAAGTGTCAGAAATCGGGTTTCTAACTGGGGCACCAGAAAAACCTACTGATACATTCGTTTCGCCGGACAAAGGTGCGCCAGGGAGTTTTGAGTGCATAATAGAACTCTTTGTAGCACCAGTATCCAACAGAAAAGGCTCTGACACACCTGATGTAATCACCTCAACGTAAGGTCCACTCTGATCTACTGGATCTGAAACAACTCCCTCTCTTTGTCTACGGCTGTCCTAGCAATCATTACCTTCCATATGTTCATCTTCGGCATAGTAGTCATCAGCATAGTACTGAGCTGTCCTGCCGGACACATTATTCTGCTGATCAAACCTATTCATTGAATTTTGAGGCGGAAAGGGACGTGCGTTCTGGGGGAAATTTCCACGTCCTCTACCTCTAGGAGCTTGTTGAACACCTCTACCTCTTGAGCCAGAAACACAATTTCCACGCTGTAACAAAATAGGGCAACTATACTTAAAATGACCCTCTTCCCTACAATACGAACACTGATTGGGACCTACAGGGACACGTGGTTGAGTATACTCGACTCTTTGCGAGTTCCTCTGAAACTGTTGAGGCTGCTGATAGTTATTCTGATAGTTTCTCCGACCACCAGTATTCTGACCACCACGTGGCGGGTACGCTTGCTGTAACAGAACCTTCGTTTTCAACTCTTTAGTTTTCTTTTCTGCTCTATCTTTCTCATCTTTGTCTCTATTTTCGTAGTACTGTGCAGTAGCCAATATCTGCGCTGAAGAGGAAACGGCCCATGAACTCTCTGAATCTTTTAACTTCTTACATAACTCGGGTAACAAATTGTGCACAAACTTTTCGACGAACAACCGTTGGCCACCTTCTGTACTCATATCTTGACCACTGTGGTGGACAAACGTTTCTTCAAACCTGGTGAAGAAATCTGACACCGTTTCATCTTTCCTCTGCTTACACGCAGACAATTTATCCCAATTCACACGCATCGCAGGCCTTAAAGTTTTCATGTAATTAATGATCCTACCAGGGAGATCTGCTACTAAAGGTTCGGGTTTAGCACCACCAACTTGTCGGCCATCTGCAGCAGTAATATTGGCCCATGAGTCACCTAACTCTTGATCATGATCTGCATGACGAATCTTTCCCCATAAAGGCTGTGGAACAACATTTCCAAACAACATGTCTATGTCGGCTAAATTCATAATGCAAGAGCCTGCAGTCTGTGACAATTCCTTGTAATACCCTGCAGGATTTTTACGGGGATCAGGCAATGTCTGCTTAAGGGCCAAAACTTCAGCTCGCTTCCATGGAACATGTACCCACACACGCTGAAAATGAGCTGGTATAGCTGGGGGAACATTATTCGGACCAGCTGCTATTTCTTCCTTCCATACTGGAGGAACTTCTCTCATTGGGTACTGTCTCACCTTCTTCTTAACAGAGGAATCAGACTCAAACAATGATCGAGAAACACCTTCAGTCCTTAATGACAACAATGTCGCAACTGCTTTCTTAACATCTGAACTCACAATCGTGCCTTTCCCAAACTCGAACCTTATACGACACAACTCAGGCGGATTGGGCTCCAAATCATTCTCCTCTAAATCCTCAGAAAGGAAAGTCCACATTTTCTCAAAAACGTGTATCTGCTTCGGTTCTTCCCACTGATGGAAAACATCCATAACAGATTCTAGACCATATTTTGTCGGGTCAGTCACCCATCTATGTGCCAAATAATTCAACGTTTCCTTCTCCCTAGAATCAGGCAGTTGGCTACGCAACTGCTTACGCTCTGTGTCAGGAGTTACACTTGTTGCTCCAAAGAGGGGATACAGAAGACTAGTAACAGTACTAGCCACTCTCTGACGAACAGAAGGAGAAGTCGATGAAAAGACAAGCGGCAAAGCAGGGTGAGGCAAGGCAGACGCAGAGGCAGTGTCAGGAGGAGTACCAGGAGTGGTAGTCGTTATAGTAGTTAAAGTTGTAGGAAGAAAAGGCAGAGCAGATGTCAAAGCCGGTGGCCCTTGAGGAGGCTGCACCGGAGGAACAGGAGCCAACTGAAGAACAGCTGGTAGTTGTGGAGGAGCAGGAGGCAATACAACCAAAGGTTGCGCAACTAAAGGTTGTGGAGGTGCCATAGCATTCTGCGCATAAGGGGGTGGCGAACTCAACAAATGCGACATTAGGGGATCTTTTTCAAGGTCTTTTGCTGCATCTTGCTGAAGAAGCGGCAAAACTGGATAGCATTTATCGATTACCATTTTACGTTGCCTGTGCAACTGCTCACTCAATTGTTCTTCTTCGTTATCTTTATACTGGATAGCAGCTTGAATTATCGAGATACCCCTTTCTCTCTTATGTTTTCTTCGCTAATGTAATTTCCTTCTGTTTGGCTTCCTTACGCCATAGGCGGAAAGAGTCAAACATCGCCGCCGGGCTTTCTTCTTGAAGAGTTTAACTTCGAGGTTATCTAAGATTTCCGTATCAAAGCTAGCATATTGGGGCCATTTTAAAACACCATCTTTTCTGGTGTATCGGATCCACACTTCATTATATGTGATGGGGCCTACTCCATGTTTCACATACAATTCATAGGTTGGAGTTCTAATCGGAGGAACCGGACACGAGTCCTCCAATCGGGAATCCCTATTACTACCACAACAAAACAAATTTCCAAGTCTGCTAAGACCAGGCATCTTCGCTCTCTAATCTAGCTTCAAACTTCGAAGGATTATCGATTACGATATTCTCGTGAATACACGAGTCCTTCGGCTTTGGTTCTTGCAAGTTCCAAATCAAAGATCCCAAGGGGATACCCAAGACTAAGAACCAACTAAGGACTGGGAGACGCTCCACTTATACTTAACTGAGATATCGATGACTTCACCAGAAGACTCGTCTATCGTTTCGCTCTACCAAACATCAAGGGTCCAAATCAGGGCGATAGCCAGGGCAGCAGTCCTTCGTAGCCGTCGGGAAGCGGGGAACCTCGCAGCAAAGACTTTCGGACCACGTCGACATGCAGGGGTCGATGAAGTGGCGGCCTTCCTCCAGAATTTTCACACGAAGCTCCTCACGAACCTCTGGCTTGGACCGGTACCGCTGGTATCGCCCCACGTTGGGCGCCAACTGAGGTACTGGGTTTTTCAGAACCCAGTGGTGTCAGGGTACACCCTAAGACCTCGGGTACTTTCCTGATTCAGACACAGAAACTCAGAGTCTTCTAGGTGAAGTCAAAGATCGAATTTATTGGCTGCAAACAAGTAACAGGCGTCCTAGAAGTACAACGCGGTGTATATTCTCAGGAGACTGCTCAATCTTACAAAGCCAGGCTTCTCTTTTTATACAAAATATTAAGCTTTAGGCAAACATTCTTGGCATTACTGTTGACCATTCACATATTTCCACTACAAAAAAAAAGCAGAGTCATGATGACAAGCCCATATTTCAGTTTGTCCAGCCCACAACAAATTACCCGGCAAGGCCCAACATTTTCATCAGATATCGGTGGACCCCCAATAAAAACGGGCACCTCCTCCTCGTAAAGCAAGACATATGTAAAGAAACAGGGACAGGTGTGAGCAAGATTAGGCAGGGTGTGTGTGCGATGAAAAGGTTTATGGCATGTTGTGCCTTGATGCTATCTCGTTCGGCCACTGGGAGAGGAACTGACCGAACAGGTTTGGCCTTAGGCAGTGGAGTCAGCTTGCAGAGAAGTCAGGAAAGGTGTACGTGTCCTTCAGAATCGTGTTTGGCCTTAATCATAAGCCTATGTGAGGGCAACTCAAAAAATGGCTGCCGTACACAAAATGGAACCCAAGGGTTCAGAACGAAAATGACGATTTCGAGGAGAAATCATCACTCGAATATGACGAAAATGCTTGTGCATAGTGTACTAGCCATTTTCGGTGTTTTGATACCAAAATCGTCATACTACGACAAAGTTTATTACACGAGTCCAGAATTTTCAGAACCACAAGGGAGCGTCGACGTCGAAAAAGGTGCGTTCAGCGTCGAGATCTAGATCGCCTTCAGGCTTATCGACGCTGAGGCAAGACAAAGCTCCATCGGCGTCGAGGACATCACCGGTGAGGCAGAAGTCGGCGTCGATGCAGTCGCCGTCGAAGAGTTTCTCGACGTCAAGACATCTGGTGTCTGTTGCGGTAAGAACGATGTCGGGGGTACGGAGTTCGACGTCGAAGGAAAAACAGCATTCGACGTCGAAGGAAAAACAGCACTCGACGTCAAGGGAGAAACGGTCCTCGACGTCGAAGGAGAAACAGCACTCGACGTCGAAGGATAGGCAGCACTCTGCGTCGAAGGAGAGACGACGGTCGACATCGAAGGAGAGAAGGCGGTCGACGTCGAAGGAAAGACGAAAGATGCCAAAGAGAAAAGCGACGTATAAAAATAAAGTAAGATCGACGTCGAAGGATGAAGCAACGTCCAGACATGAAAAGAAGAGGAGATTGAAGTCTCCATCGAGACGTAGTTCGACGTCTAGGCATGCTTCAGGCTTGAGGCATGAAGAGAGAGTATCAGTGGCAAAGTCTCCCCCACCTGCCAAAAGGTCGGCATCGAGACATTCGAGATCAGCCTCTCGGACCTCCCATAGGTCTTTGTCGAGGTCTGAAGTGAGTCCACGGCCTTTGGTGACTTCTACACCTCAAGACCTGCAGGAAAAAGTTGCGCACCAGGACTGTTTGGTGGTGGTGCACTCTGGTTCGACTTCAAGGCAGTCGGTGTCAGAGGAAAGGCAACTAGTTCCCAGAGAACAAACTCCATCTGGCTCACCACGATCTGAGCGGAGTGTCTCTTCAAGGTCTTCCAAATCTTCACTGGGAATTCAGATTGTGCAAGTTTCGCCGGAGGGCTCTCCGGAGCGTGCAGCACAGCCGATCAATATGTCACCGAGATGGTTGGAAAGCCTACGACACTGGAGGATGCAACCAACCGTGAACCTAACTGGTGTGAGAGTTGCGGATCCTCAGGAGGTTGTGTTGCCTAGGAGATCACGTTCTAGGTCTCCGGTAAGAGGGAGATCTCGCTCTAGAGAACGCAGACAGCAGAAGTCTGCTACTCCTGAAAGGTGACGTAGGTCTCCTACATCATCTTCTTCATCGTCATTTACGAATAGAAGTTCGTATAGAGACTATTCTCCTACGATATCGTCAAGTCCCCCTTCGAGGGTATCCCCAGTGGATGACTTAGGCACCTTTAGTGATGTGTTATGTCGTGGAGCAAATGAGTTCAACATTGTGATGGTAGTTCCCCAAGTGACATCTTATGTCATTTTTGAGACTTTGCATCACAAGACTTCTGCTAGGCCTCTACTGCCTTTGGTTCCTGGTTTGTTGGAGCCTGCTATGAAAACTTTCTTGACTCCAGCCACGGTGGGTTCAGGCCCGTCTAGGATTGCGAAGAAGTACAAGGCTCCTGACCAAGATCCTTTATTCTTACGTTCTGATCCTCCTCCAGACTCCCTTATAGTGGCGGCAGCCAGGAAGGCGCATTCTGCAACTTCTGTTTCCTCTGCTCCACCTGAGAAGGACAGTAAGAGCATGGATTCCTTAGGTCGGAGGATGTGTAACACTGCTGGGTCGGTTATGAGAGTGGCCAGTGCGGCAGCCTTACTGGGCCGTTATGATCGCCTTTTGTGGGACTCTGTGGCTCGGTTTGCAGACAAGCTTCCAAAAGAAGATCAAAAAGATTTTCTGGAGATTGTAGGGGAAGGAGGTTTGGTCGCTAATCAAAGTATTAGTGCAGCTGCCGACTCGGCGGATCTTGCAGCGCATGGGATTTGTTCTAGGCGTTCAGCTTGGCTGCGTCTTACTGGACTAAAACCTGAAGCCCAGAGGAAAATGGTCAACTTGCCGTTGAATGGGTCGACATTGTTTGGGTCTCACGCAGACGATGAGATGGCAACAATGAAGGTAGAGTTGGATACTCTAAAGGCTGTAGGCCTAGAGAAGAAAAAAGAGTTTAAACGTCGAGGAACTTTTCGTCCCTACGACAAGAGGCCTTTTCAACAAAAGAGTCAACAAACAAATTGGTCCTCGCAAAATCAGGGCCAGAACCAACAGAGATCGCAGTTCCAACAGCGTCGCCCTGGACGAGGAAGAGGAGGAAATAGGCAGCAGTTCGCTGCTGCCAAACAACCTCAAAAGCAATGAAGGGAGTCTTCCTCCGCAGCCGTGGTCCACTCCGGTAGGAGGAAGCATTGTGTCATTCTTAAACGAGTGGAAGCAACTAACAAAGGACAAGTGGGTGATTGGTATCATTCAGAATGGTTACCATCTCCTTTTCAAAAAACCACCTCCTCTCATTCCTCCAAAGAAAATGTTACATTGGAATGTGAAGCTTTTACAAAAAGAAGCAAGTATACTCATAGGAAAGAAAGCAATACAGAATGTTCCTCCTCAGCAGAGAAGTCAAGGCGTATATTCACGGTTTTTCCTAGTGAGGGAGAAGGGTCCAAACGCAGAATTCAGACCTATTCTGGACCTAAGGCTTTTAAACAAGTACATTCGGAAAGAGAAATTTCGAATGCTAGCGCGTCATCAGATCTTCCCCCAGTTGCATCAGGGGGACTGGATGTGCTCCATCGACATGAAAGATGCCTATTTTCATGTTCCCATTTCCAGAAAACATCGCAAATTTCTCAGGTTTCAAGTATCTGCTCATCACTAGCAATATGCAGTACTTCCATTCGGCCTGAAGTCAGCGCCCAGAACATTTCCAAATGTGTGGCGGTAGTTGCGGCCTTTCTTCGAAGGAAAAGGATTTTCATATATCCGTACTTAGACGACTGGCTTCTGGAGAGTTCGACCCCATCTCTCTTGGAGGAGCATCTGTCGATATGCCTCCACCTCATGCGCAGGCTGGGTCTTCAAGTCAACTTCCTGAAATCTATCATGAATCCGACACAGCGGATCCATTATCTGGGGGCCCTGCTGGACACAGAAAGAGAAAACGTGTGTCCTTCGGAGGAGAGGTGGTTATCGATCAAGTCCAAAGGTCATCTTCTTCATCAGACCAATTACCCGACAGTTCGGCAAGTGCCCTCTCTCCTGGGGTCCATGGCCTCTTGCATCTTCATTGTTCCAAACGCAAGATTACACATGCGTCCTCTGCAGCAGTGCCTAGAAGATCAGTGGAAGCAGAGGACGGGATGCTGGGAGGATCGGATTTGTCTCCACCAGTCTGCAAAAGATTCCATCAGGTGGTGGATGAAGAGAACACACTTGATGAGAGGAGTGCCTTTTCATCAGGACCCTCCGACGCAGACTCTGATCACGGACGCCTCACTCCAAGGCTGGGGTGCTCATATGGGCCCTCTGCAGGTACAAGGGCTATGGTCAGATTTCGAGAAAGGATATCACATCAACCTGCTCGAACTCAGGGCTGTCCATCTTGCTCTAAAGTCTCTGGCTCCATCTCTACAAACTCGGTCCCTCCTGGTGCAGACAGACAATACAACAACAATGTATTATCTAAACAAGCAGGGGGGTAACAGATCCAGGACTCTGTCCTTAGAAGCCCAGACCATCTGGAATTGGTTACTAGCAAGAGACTTGTCAATAATAGCTGTTCACCTGCCAGGGTCTCTCAATTCGCAGGCGGACGATCTCAGCAGAGACTTCGTCGAAGCTCACGATTGGGTGCTCAACGAAGAAGTCGTGCACAGTATTTTCCAGTCATGGGGAACACCAGATATCGATCTGTTCACAGACGCGGCAAACACAAAATGCCCCGTCTTCGCATCCAGGTTTCCCCAGAAAGGGTCGCAAGGGAATGCCCTTTTGATAGACTGGTATCAGAACTTACTGTACGCTTTTCCACCAACACCGTTGATACCGACAGTAATCAACCGGATGTACAAGACCAACTCCAGGATTATTCTGATTGCTCCCGAGTGGCCTCGCCAGTGGTGGATCCCAGATCTCCTTCAGTTGTCGGAAGTGCCACACAGGAGGTTGCCATGTCGCCCGGATCTTCTGTCCAAGCAGAAGGGGCGAGTGTTTCATCCCAATCTGTCATCTTTACGCCTGGCAGCATGGCTCCTGAAGTCGTCCAATATGGACACTTGCAGCTAAATCCCGATTGTATGCACATTCTAAAGGAGGCAAAAAGACCTTCTACAAGGAAATCCTATGGATTCAAGTGGAAACGTTTTTTCCTGTGGTGTCAAAATAATGATCTTGACCCGATTCATGGTCAGGAACAGGTGATTTTACCTTATCTGTTATACCTCGCAAGATCTGGTCTGCAGTTTAATTCCATTAAAGTCCATCTTGCTGCAATCACAGCCTACAGAAAATCGCCCACTCAGACATCCTTTTTTAGGATGCCTGTGGTGAAGGATTTTCTGGAGGGTTTACGGAAGGTGTATCCACCAGTCAGGTCTCCTTCTCCACCTTGGGAGCTTAATGTGGTGTTGAACCTGGTGTGGGTCGGGGACAATCGGTATTTGCCCGGCGGTATTGCCTCTGTGACCCTCTAGTTATTTAATCAATGAAGAGGCAGGCGCTGGAGACTGGAAGGCAGGAAACAAGGTTTTTATTCTCTCCGGAGGAGAACACAACAAAACGGGCAGAAGGTATCGTTCTGAGGTGCTCTAACTACATTTCTGAGGCCTGGCCTCTTATACACTGTTTTATGACTTTATTGCAGATTACATATTCATGTTAAAACTTTGATGTATGGAAAAGACATTCCCGGAACTCCCCTTTGGGCCCGTTCCCACACGCATTTACAGTTGAAGTCCCCACCCTAGTCACACCAGGTGATGAGTATCGCGCAGCTGGATATTCCGTCGATTCACGGAACGTGGGGGGTTTGATCGGATCTCATGGAGTGGGGGCTTTGATCAACCCGGGGATCCTTTGATGGGGAAGCTATCTATTGTGCGGGGAGGGGCAAGGAATGGCATCGGCAGAGCTGGGTGTCGGCCTGGGAACGGGGAAGACAAACGGGCACACGGGGAAAAAGGGGATTTGCATCTAAGGGCCGGAGATCATGAAAGGGAAGAAGGGAGGTGTCGCGCTGGGAACAGGATGAGGGCCTGGGGCAGAGCAGCGCCGAAGAGGGGTTTATGATTCTAGGCAGGTGCAAGCAGGGGGTTGGTCAGCGTGCAGGTTTAGTGAAGGCGAAGGGCTATGTCAGGGGCCAGCGGCATGCAAAAGGGTTCGTTCTGATCGGGGCATCTTAAAATGGCGGGTGTGCACGACAAAAGTGTGGCATCAGGGGAAGAGGCAAGATGGCGCAGATAATGTTCACCAAAACGTACTAATTTTCAACAGTCCTCCCTTTAACATATTCAAGACATCTTGCTGGTTCATTTTCTACTCGGTTCTATTGTGGTGGGCATGAGAAAGAAAACGGTAGGAACCCTAGATGAAAAAGAGTTGTAAACAATACATTTTAACATTTCTAGTTTTTAGGAGGTGGACCTATTTGATAAACTTTGATCAATTTGTTTAGCAGGAAAGTCATAAAAATGTAATACAAAAAACGATTCTGTAGCGAGAGCAGCAAGTACATTTCATAACGTGAACTGGTAGGTTATTACATATATCAGATTCGGATTGGAGCATGATCAATACAATGGCGGCTGGGAGAGAAATGAGGCATAGCAGAAACGGTGATTGAGGATGTCAAAATGTTCGAAGTTAACGAGTTCTCATTATTCTTTGTTGTCTTTCGTTGGCGCGGTGGAACACCGGCCATGGAGCTACGGGTCCAGCTCTATTCTAGGTCTCGCGTTGCAGGGCACGATCTTTCCCTCGTTTTCCTGGTCGGAAAGGTCCTTTTCGCCCTGTGTCCTTTGAGGTGATTGTCAGAAAGTTCAGATGGAAGAAAAGCGTACAAAACAGTCCATAGGGTAGGTCGGAGGAAAAGGGGGATGGAGCAAGGCCAAATTAGGAACAAACTAGGGGAACGAGAGACTTCAGATAGGCGGGCGTGTGACCGAATTCAGAGAGCGGGGACTTGTCGGCAAACACTGGACATCGAGCAGGGGCATCAGGTCGGCCCTTTCTTCTCATGTTGTCGAAAACAGTGCCTCGTCCTGCAGCTCTTTTCTGTCGTGGTCTCGCCTTGGCTAATGTCGCAGGTGTTCCTTAGTCTGCGGTCAGGCCTCGTGCTCCCACATCCGGTCCTTCTCTCCTCCAACAGCAGTACCCTTAAACAAGTTTGAAAAGACAGTCTTTAGAGAATTTGCAGATGAAGATAATCAAAAAGTCTATTTCTCTCCCAGCTCCAGGCAAAGAATGAAAATGTCCGTTATATTAATGTTCACAACTGGCATGTGAATGACCGGTGACGAGCCTGTTGGATTTACTATGACTTTCCTTCACAATTATTTATTACAGTCACGACAGTTCATCTGATGGTGACCCACCTTCGTAAGACGGGTTTGACAAAGATGTGCCGTTCTCTAGGGCTTTATATTTACCAAGGGTACTGTGTGCTATCGACATGGTACTAAACAGATATTTTGCTGATGGACGAACATAGGCTAAACATTTATTTTCTATCAATGCCTCCTGCTTTTCAACTAAACATTTTCGCTTTCGGCATGGTACAGTGTAATGGTTTTCTTTGCTCCAGTCTAATCTTAAACTTTGCAAAACATCATTCTGGTCCCTATGCAGCCTCTCGCGGCCGGATTACTAAATTAGAGAAGACAGGGGTCTCATCGGAAGACACCTAGGGACATAGAAAACTTATGGTAAGGGCGTAAATCGACCCATCTCTCACAACCGGGAATGAGGGGTAGTTTCATAACTCCAATTTGGAGCGGCTGATTACAAGGGATGTAACAGGGGCGATCATTTTTCCTGGTTGGGTATTGCGACAATTCGGGGCGGGGAGGGTCGCGTATTCTGGGGTCCTTGTTTTATACCATAGGAGCCGTTGACATGTAGTTCCCTTATTACGGGCCAGATTAGGGAACCTCTGTCGTCTTACCTGTCCTTTCCCTTACGGCCCAACCTCGGTTTATTGGCTTCTAGCGGAAAAGGAGAGGTAATGACACGGTCTCAGGGTGATTGTATTAAAGACAAGTTTTTGTGCAAATACTGACGGTATTTGAAGCCAATTAGGTGGTGCGCTAGGGGTGGCAGTCTGCCAATTTCGGGGCTAATCACTCGGAAGAGTGGGAGTGCAAAAATAGAGGGAGAGAGGGAGAGAGAGAGAGAGAGAGAGAGAGGGAGAGAGAGAGAGAGAGAGAGAGAGAGAGAGAGAGAGAGAGCAACGGCAGGCTAAATAGTACACGTGCAACAGAGAGGGTGGAAGTGTATTCAAGAAAGGCTGTATAGTGCATTACACAGTAAAGGGCATTCACGGGTCTGCGTTAGAATCTTGTAATCATGCAGTTTGAGCATTAGACAGGGTAGAGGGGACGTGCCTTGAGAAAAAGGAAAGAAGAAAGGAGGTACCATTTTGTCGCACTTTCTCGCATTCTCGGTCCTTCGACCAGTTGGGTCAACGCCTCAGTCACATACACACATTCTCTCATAGTTTCGCATCATACGTGACATGGGTTCATTCGTCCGGTCTGGTTTAAGGGTGATCACTTTTTATCAGGTTGTGCTAATTTTTTTCGGGTTTGTACGACACGTGAGTAGTTTGCAGGCGTGCTTAGGCACCACCTTGCGGCGCTAGTCTGCTTCGTGTATTAGACATGGCAAGGCTTCAGATCTTCGCCACACCTCGGCTGTAATCTCTGATGTAACCTGCAGAGGGAGAAAAAAAGGGGGTGGGGGAGACAGCATTCGCGCATATTCAAATACATGGATTCATAAGTCCTTTACTTACCTCTTACTCGTCTTTCCTCCTCGGGGCAGGGTCCCCGGGGATATGGTTTCTGGAGTCGAGGGGGGTAGTGTGTCCATATAGGTCGTGTGCGGGGAAACGTGAAAAGGAAACCAGAGGTGCTTAGTGCGAGGTATCTAGTCAAAGGATGTATCTCACTATCGGGATCCTTAAACCTCTTTCAACGCTGTGGCGTTCTAAGGTTCTTCGGTTCTTGGGTCAGCTCCGTTCCCTGATACCTTGGAACGTTGTACTTTATAACATTTACATTATTTCATTTCACCCTCCTTTTACATTCCCTCATTTACACCGTTCGTTTTACCCATCCTTGGAAGTCAAGGTCTTCCTCTATGCGAGAGTTCATGAGTCAGTCGCGTACTTGGAAGGCAGAGTGCCGTGTTGTCGATCCGATCCGTCCTCCAGGGCTGGGCAACCATCTTCTTTTAACCTTAAAGAGAGAGCAGAGTAGGGTGCACAGAAAAGAACTTTCCCACCGATCCCACATTTTTTTAAAATAAAGCATGCGATACCCGTCCATAGTTTCAAAAAAACTTTATTTTGCAAAATCATTTCAGCACGTGGATTATGAGGGTGCGGTCGTATTTGGCCGGTCGTGGCAATGGCTAAAGTGCGTACAGTGGGGGGTGTCGTTTGCAGCAATAAAAACATCGGAAAGTTTTATTCATTCATTTGTAAGAACTAAAACGTCTATTAATTGGCTGGGGGTTCGGGGGCATTTATTTTCATAATTTAGAAGCATAATCATAATAGTTGCAATCAGATTTCCTATATGCATACCGTACGTGTGCGTCGTAAATGAGGTTTACATCAGCTATAAAAATATAATACATTGTACATTTGTAATCAACATTTTTAACGGGGATCCTTTCATACTGTTCGTCGAGTGAGTTCTCCTTGTCTTTTCTAGCCAAGTGTACAAAGGATCATATAAAGTCTCAGAACATCAAGTTTATATTAGTGCGAAGGAACACCACGAGGTGTTCGTAAGTTCCGATTGATACCAGCGCCATTTTGGGCGGGGCCGGCTCAGTCCGGAAGCAGCATCAGGGGGAAATGTTTCCCATTACTGGCAGTTTGGACCAGAGTCCTTTTCGGCAGTTCTAGAATTCATGCTAACAGGTTGAGTAACACGGAAACACGTGTAGAGGGATGACGCAGATTCGTACATTACATACACACAAACTCAGACGGGGGGACAGTACAAATACGACATACAAAGACCCAAGACGAATAAAAAACAGTTATTGGTCATAATTATCTCTGTCCGTCTGTGAATATTAAAGCGAGGCTGGGTTCCCGTCTTGACGTTGCCCGACCTAGGAGAACTTGAGCATGCCGCTGAAATTGTCCTGGCGAAATCTGTGCCATCGGGCATAATCAAACGTGGTGGTTCTATCTGGTCTGTCTATGTAAGTTGGGTTCTTCTTTGTCTCGCGCTTTTTCTCGTACTGCCGGTCTGTCGTTTCTGTCGGCCCTTTGCCTTTACTCACGCTCAGTAGAGTCGGGCATTGGGCTTTCCAGTGTCCGACATACCTACAAAAAGCGCATTGGTCTGGCCCTAAGTCTGGTCGTCTTTTGCATAGTGTCGGGGGATAAGTTGTGGGTAGCGGTGTCCTGGGGTTGTCCTGTCGGTATATTTCTCTACTTGGTTTGTCCTCGTCTTTTCTCTGTCGTTGCATAGCCTCTCTGCGCCACATACAGAGACTGTCGAGCATAATTGGCGTTGTCTTATTATTTCGAAGGGCTATTTCTAACGTTTCTATTTTATCAAGGTCAAAGGATCCTGCCAGTGGCCA
The DNA here is from genome assembly GCF_964261635.1 of Lissotriton helveticus. Lineage (NCBI taxonomy): Eukaryota > Metazoa > Chordata > Amphibia > Caudata > Salamandridae > Lissotriton > Lissotriton helveticus. The sequence goes on from NC_136069.1 coordinate 1,218,528,089, forward strand.
CTGTTTGTCTTGACTTTCTTCGGTATACCTGTGCCACAATTTATTATAGGCTATGGTGACTAATCCATAGTTTATGAACATGTCCTTATTAGGGGTGCCTTCTAGTGGAGCTATATGGTCCACCTCTAATACACGGTCCGGGCTAAACAGGCTACTAATCAGTGGGGAGAAGACAGACATGACGGCTCGTAACGAGGGACTAAAAAGTCAGCACTGCCTATCTTATCACTAGGTGCAAAGACTGGACAGAATATTTCTATTCTACGTTGTTTGCAGGCAGTGAATACCTCATGGATCAAAATAACAAAAGACCAATAAATAACAATGGGGAGAATGAGTAGGTCCGCAAAGATCTGCGTTACCTACCCTTTTCACTGTCTGCAAAAAGGGTGGTCTCTTCCCTGTTTGCAGACAGGGAATCTCCAGGAAACAATAGTTTTGCGAACAACAGTTCAGTTTCAAGTGATTATTGAGTGGGGGAGAAAAAATAAGCACGGCTGCTACCCTACCTATCCTCCACTGCTTGCAAAGAGAGAGAGCCCGTTGTTTCTCCGTTTGCAGACAGTGAATCTCCAAATAAATAAAAAAGAGCAATACTAGTATTTTAAACAAACAAGCAATCAAGCAATTATTTCGCAACTTGTCGTGATTACACGACCTTACCCGGACCGCATGGACAGTTTCTTGTCTTCCGAATCCAGCGCCCGATCGTCCTCTCTTCTCCGTTATCCTCGCGGCACTCCTGATGGTTCCCAGTCAGGACCGTAGATCACTCGAGAGAGGTCTGTTCGGAACCAGTGAAGTTCGGATGATCGGCTGTCAGACGAGGGTCTATCGGACAGACGCGTTCCCGATCGTTGCAGTCGTTCACTTTGTCGTCAGGACCTCTCCCACTGGATCCATGGGTCGCTGATGGGCCCCACGCTTGAGACGCCAATTGTTGAACCTGGTGTGGGTCGGGGACAATCGGTATTTGCCCGGCGGTATTGCCTCTGTGACCCTCTAGTTATTTAATCAATGAAGAGGCAGGCGCTGGAGACTGGAAGGCAGGAAACAAGGTTTTTATTCTCTCCGGAGGAGAACACAACAAAACGGGCAGAAGGTATCGTTCTGAGGTGCTCTAACTACATTTCTGAGGCCTGGCCTCTTATACACTGTTTTATGACTTTATTGCAGATTACATATTCATGTTAAAACTTTGATGTATGGAAAAGACATTCCCGGAACTCCCCTTTGGGCCCGTTCCCACACGCATTTACAGTTGAAGTCCCCACCCTAGTCACACCAGGTGATGAGTATCGCGCAGCTGGATATTCCGTCGATTCACGGAACGTGGGGGGTTTGATCGGATCTCATGGAGTGGGGGCTTTGATCAACCCGGGGATCCTTTGATGGGGAAGCTATCTATTGTGCGGGGAGGGGCAAGGAATGGCATCGGCAGAGCTGGGTGTCGGCCTGGGAACGGGGAAGACAAACGGGCACACGGGGAAAAAGGGGATTTGCATCTAAGGGCCGGAGATCATGAAAGGGAAGAAGGGAGGTGTCGCGCTGGGAACAGGATGAGGGCCTGGGGCAGAGCAGCGCCGAAGAGGGGTTTATGATTCTAGGCAGGTGCAAGCAGGGGGTTGGTCAGCGTGCAGGTTTAGTGAAGGCGAAGGGCTATGTCAGGGGCCAGCGGCATGCAAAAGGGTTCGTTCTGATCGGGGCATCTTAAAATGGCGGGTGTGCACGACAAAAGTGTGGCATCAGGGGAAGAGGCAAGATGGCGCAGATAATGTTCACCAAAACGTACTAATTTTCAACAGTGGTGTTAACCAAGTTAATGGGTGCCCCTTTTGAACCTATACATAAAGCTTCTTTGCAACACTTAACTTGGAAGGTAGCGTTCGTGGTAGCCATTACTACTGCTCGTAGAGTTAGCGAGATTCAGGCTCTGTGTTGTAAAGAACCGTTCACTGTCTTCCATGCAAATAGAGTGGTACTCAGGACGCATCCTGCTTTCCTGCCCAAGATAGTGTCGGATTTTCATATTAACCAAACCATAACATTGCCTACTTTTTTCCCAAAGCCTTCTAGTTCTGCTGAAAGGGCTCTGCATTCTTTGGATCTGAAGAGAGTCTTAAAGTTTTACTTAGACAGGACAAAAGCTTTAAGAAAGACAGATCGTTTATTTATCAATTATGGTCCTACTAACACTGGTTTGGCAGCATCCAAGCGATCCAACTCTAGATGGATTGTGTCATGTATTCTTCTGGCTTATCACCTAGCACATAGGTATTTATCAGGTAGACCTAAAGCCCATTCTACGAGAGGAAAAGCTTCTACCACAGCTCTTCTTAGGAATGTGTCTATGACAGAGATATGTAAAGCAGCGACGTGGCGTTCAGTACACACGTTTACACGCCATTATTGTCTTGATTCAGACACACAGGCTGATGCGCAAGTTGGTCAAGCATCGCTCAGAAATTTATTTGCTAGTTCTAGCTGAACACTGTGTTAAAATTGTTGCTATGCTCTTATCTGTTCGCCCGCGTCTTGTGGGTATGAGCTTGCTACTCTATTCAGTGCTTATGACTATTAATGAGTATCCCCTGGAAGAGAAGGATTAGTTACTTACCTGTAATCCTAGTTCTCTTTCATCAAAGTCATAAGCACCCTCCCGCCTCCCGTTCGAGCAGTAGCAGTTGTTGGATAAGTTACTGTTTCATTTGGTATGCAGGTTCCTACAGGTTTCTTATACCGTTCAAAAGAACTGGCCTAACTGTCACCTGTGGGGCATGATGGGAGCAGGGTTCTCCTAGAGCCCTTAAAGGCAAAGTGTTCAGATTCTCTGAGGCCTTAAAGGTGAGGTGCCAGTTCCCTTTTCTGTACAGGGAATCTTTTGCGGCCCTCGGAAGCTTGTTTCCGGTCCAGGGAAGACATGGCTTGGCAGTTCGGGCTGGACTGTTCCCATGAGGCACAGGGTCAGACTGATTTGCATATAGCCATGTCTGAACTCGGGTGGCAGAGTGGGCTAAAGAACGGTGATGGATTAAACCCAGATCTTTTGACTGGGTGTGAGTGTTTGATTGATTCAGATGCTCCGTCCATCACCACCCCCTTTTGTATCACTCTGAGACTGGTCACTCTTCCTCTAGAAAAGAGAAGCTTTCATTCTCTCTAGAGGAGAAATCTGGCGAAAAGGAAAAGTTTCTGTGAAAACTGCCTCAAACCAGCAAAAAACTCATCTGGAGACTATCCGAATCCCTTCGACGTCGAAAAAAGCACCCCCAATGACGAAATCTCCTCAGACGATAAGTGCTTCCTCTTCGTCAACGAGACGATGAAATGAAATGAATGAAAAGAGAATTTATATAGCGCGATGGCTACCCAAGGGCGTCCCAGCGCTGTAGTAGAAAAATAGTGGGTTAAGCAGAAGAGGCTGGAATTTGAGGAACAGAGAAAAAATTAGATCGAAGTCCTATTAAAAAGCCAGGTTTTTAGAAGTTTTCGAAAGGTGAGCAAATTGGATTCTGATCTGATAGGGAGGGGGAGAGAGTTCCAAATCTTGGCCAGATTGTAAGAAAGCGAGCAGCCTCCACATCTGGCTCTTCTAATGCGTGGTACTGAGGTGAGGTGGGAGGTCGCGGATCTGAGGGGGCGGGTGGGAAGATAGGCTTTCACTAAGGGGCGATTGATGGAAGGGCCTGTTCCCCAGTAAGAGCAATGTGCAATGCACATGCTCTTGAATTTGATTCTGGCTCTCACAGGGAGCCAGTGGAGGTCTTTCAATCTGGCTTTGACTGAGGTTCGACGAGGGATATTCAGAAGGATTCTTGCCGCGCAGTTTTGAATGATTTGAAGTTTGGTGAGTGTGGACTGTGGGGCGCCAAGATATAGGGCGTTACCGCAGTCGAGACGCGAAAGAATTAGTCCTTGGACCATGATCCGTCTTGAATAGAACGGGAGGAGAGGGAGAATTTTTCGAAGTAGTCTCATCAGCCGAAGCAGGTGGCAGCGAGCTTGGTTGCTTGGTGGTTGAAAGTGAGAGTTTGGTCGAGCCAGATGCCTAGACTCTTAATTTGCTCCTTGGGTGCCGGGGGTCACCTAAACAGAGGGGCCATATGGGATCAATGGAGACCGGTTTCTGGCTATCAGCCTTCATCAGCCTGGATAGCTGGATTGCACTGTCGACCAGTCCACTGTTGACAACGATTCAACTGCCGTCGACGATTCCACTGTCGACGTCAGCATCGTCGACAATGTTTTTTCCGTTGACTACGTCGTTGATGACAACGTCAACTTTAGCTTCTGTTATGGCTATTTCGTCTGGAACTGATTCACCGTCGATGTACATCTTGTCGACGCTGAAGCGTAAGAGACCTACTGCTTTACAGATCACACCAGTTTTTACATCAAAACTATTGTCAACGTTCCCATCTTCAAGGAGCTATTTTCAGGACGTTTCTCATATTTCATCCTTGCCTCCTAGTCACTATCTTGAAGAGTCAGAGGATGATGGACTTTTTAGCCCAGCATGCAATCCTTCTCAACTCCAGATTAAGTATCGGGATGAAGACGAGTTCCTCAAGAGACTTCATTGGTGCAAATACCTATTGCCTTGGTGCAAGAATTGATGGCTATGTTAAAGGATTATTATGCACGTTTTCCACCGGCGGTGCCTGTTCCAACACAACCTACTACGCCTTCCTATTTTGCAGATCGCAGGTCAGTCTGCCCCTATTAATGAACCTCAGGATGTTTTACCTAAGCAACATTTAATCCAGGATGATGATGAAGATACTGTTGTTGAGGATGGGGAACTACCAAATTTGCCTACGACTGTGGATGAATAGGATGAATACTTGATTCCTACGCCATCTTCGCCAGTTCCTCAGTCAGTAGATTCCCCTACTGAAGATATTGGAGGTTTTCATGCAATTATGGAAAGGGCAGCAACGCGTTTTATCTTCCTGTATCTGTGAAGCAAACAGATTGTTTTCTGTACGATTTTAAAGATCAGAGTAGGAGGTCCGTCCGTTCTATTCCTATAATAGATCATATCTGGGAAGAAGGAACTAAAATAATGAAAAATCAATTTTCAGTACTAGCGATTCCTCCTAGAATTGAAAAGAAGTACAAAGCACCAGCTAATGCTCCTGCTTGCCTGTCCGGTCATCCTAGACCTGATTCCGTTATTTCACAGGCTGCTCAACGTATAATTGAAATTGCTGGGTGGGCTGAAAGTGAGTCCAAGTGATAGGACATTGATGTCAGGTTTCGTGAGGACTATGGAAGTCAGATTGATAACAGAAGTGTTGCCCTCAGCCGCCAGAGTAATATCTGGCACCGGATTTAATTCCTTTGATTCCGTTTCTTTTTGGGGTAAAACTTCTCTTTGGGCTTTTCTGGAGCGGCCTGCCCTCCTTCGTTGTTCCTGTTGAGTCTTTGGGAGCGGTTTGACTGGGTTTGCGGGGCCGAAGGGTGTCCCGTCGATCTTGTCATAGGTAATCGAATTCCTGCCCCAATGAAAGTTTTGTAAACCCCATTCGTGGGTCAGTACTTGCCCCTTCAGTGTCCGATCCACTGTCTGGTATGGAACTTAAATCAGAAGCAGAGGAGAGAATGCCAGGAGCCGGCAAGGTATTTCCATTTGCTGAGGTCACAGGCGGACTTACCTTATTCTTGTAGGCTTTGATGGCGTGGAACCTTTTGGCGAAGGTGAATATACGGCCATTTTGATAATCGGCTTTATCGCCCTGGAATTTGAACGCCTTGCACTTTTTGATGATATCTTCTTCTTTGCGCAATCTCGCCAACATTTCACCCCTAAGTTTAGACGATTCATTCTCTGCTCCTGTTTCCATATTACTGATCTCCAAATTTAAAACCTCAATCTGCTGTTGGTTGTAGTCCCAAACGATCACTCTCGGCATATTTCACCAAAATCGTGACTAATTTACGGGAGGAATCTAAATTACATTCTGCCCACTCACTGAGCATGTTGGGGTCAGGTTGCTCGTAGCTGGGCGCTAGCATTATTCGTAATCCTCGAGGAATCCGTCCCACCTCAAGGTATCTGCTAAGTGACCGGTGCTCCCACCACTTTGCCTGTTCTTTCTTCATAAGTTTCTCAAGCTTTTTGTAGGTATCACGCAGGCTCGTGCCTCCCTCCTGAACAGACTCAGCGATTGCACTTTGATTCGACTACCCGGCCGGGGAGTCGTTGAACAAGTTTAGTGCCGCCTCCTCTCTGCCCCTCAACGCATCTGCTGACATGGCGAAATAAATACAAAGAAAGTGTTCTCTCACCCGGGATTGACGAACAGCAAACCAATTAGTCCTGTTTGTCTTCCCAGTGTACTCCGACACCGGACAATCCACACCGACTGCCGCAGCGAGCACAGACCAGATCCCGGGACGGCCGTCACTCGGCAGCAGGCTCGTTTTCGGCTGTAGCAAATCAATTGAGGCGGTCTGGGGGATGACGCGGCTACTCCTCACCGGAGTGTTCCTTTGTCTTTCAGAGACCCGGAAGAGATAGCTTCCTGCCGAGTAGCCCTCAAGGAAGGAGGGGTAAACTTCAAAAGTCGGGAAAGCCACACCGACCGTAGAGATACTGCAAAAGACCTCGAACCAAAACCTCCACGAGTACTCCCCCGAAGAGGAGACCACCGGAGATAAGAAGCGAGAGCTGACCCAACCTTATATATATTACCTACTGGCGGTCGCCAGTAGGTAGTTATAGTTAGGACCTACTTTCCATTGGAACTCCCCAACATTCTATTTGGAATAACGCTGGAGCTGGTGGACGAATCTTCGTGAAATTCTCCAAGAAAATGGCCTACCTGGCTCCGCACCTTCCCGGGGGGGGGGCCCAAAACGTGTTTTCCTCATGCAATTTTCCATAGGGACCTTTAGCCAGGGCTACAGCCCGAAACAGCTGAACGGAATTACACCAAATTTGGCAGAGAGGTAGAGTTTGGTTCTCAGATTGTGATTTTTGTTAAATGGTGTAAATCCGTTCTGTAGTTCCTGAGTAAAATCATAGCGATATCTAGAGACAAAGTACTGCACGCGTACGGAGATCCGTTCAATTACGAGCATGAGCTGCATGCTGATTGGATGTCAACTGTCTGTCAACACTCGAAACCAGGAAGTGTTGGCGGCCATCGTGTGGCTCGGTAGAACCGAGTCAGAAGAAAACAGTAAAACGAAGTTGAAAAATAATGAAAGGGGGCAGGGTAGAAACCTCCTGACTCTGTAGGCCTGTTCAGGGGGTCCCATATGGATCTTTAGGTCCAAATTTTATTTTTGTAATAAGAAATCGGGGGTACGTGTATCGTACGCGTATTCGGTGGAAAAGGAAGAAACAAAAGTAGAAGTCCGTCTTAGGTGGGCCAAATCCCCGGGGTTGTTTTTCTACCATAATGGGTGGCTTGTAGGTCTCTGGAGTCCCGGGGAACGGCACTCCCTGGGGTTTCATTTTGAATTTTGCGGGGGGGGGTGGGCTTATGGCTGCCCTCCCCGTAGACACGGGGACCGCTACCCCCTCGGGGCTTTTTTAATTTTTTTTTTTTTAAGTATGTTTTCAGCTGCCCCCCCCCTTCCCCCCCAACGCGTACAGTACCGAAAACCGTACAATTACGAGCATGAGCTGCATGTTGATTGGATGTTTACTGTGTGTCAACACTGCAAACCAGGCAGTGTTAGCAGTCATCTTGTGCCTTGGTAGAACCTAGTGACAAGAAAACAGTAAAAGAACATTGAAAATTAAGGAAATGGGGCATGGTTGAAACATCCTGACCCTCTAGGCCTGGTCAGGGGGTCCTACATGGATCTTTAGGTTGCAATTTTTTAAACAAAAATAAGAAATCGCGGGGTACGTGCATCGTACGTGTACGCGGCAGAAAAGGAAAAAAAACTAGAAGTCTGTTTCATTCTTAATTAACCCCCGGGGGGCCCCAAATCCGGGGGGCTATTTTTTTCCATGATGGGGGGCTTGTAAGGCTTTCGGAGCCCTGGGAACTCCACCCTCCGGGGTTTTATTTTGAAGTATGCGGGGGGAACCCACGGCCCCACCTTGTAGGCCCAGGGACCGCCACTCCACCAAGCTTCTCCAGGGGCCTCGTACTGCCATCGTCCTGTGTAGGCACCTACCAGCTGCCCGCACAGTTTTCTGGACCTGACAATGAGTTCTACAGCGTAGCGTCCGTTGCAGTGTCCTTAGCCTTTTTGTTGTTTTGTTGACTTACCAGTTTGTGTTCAAGATTCACCGTCTTATTTGTGTAGCTTTCCTTTGTGTATGTTTTGTGTATTTTCTTTTGTATCTGAGTGTTTATTCAGTGCTTGATCCAGTGTTCTGAACATAGCAGTACATCTGTAGACATGTAGTTTACTCCTTTCCTTTCCCTCCCTCCACCCTACATGACAACGTAATGAGGGAGTGAAAGTAAGGCACTCCTTTCGTCACTGTTTTAAGTTTGCAACGTAGTAGCTAGGACACGGGTTAAGAAACCCAGCCTCCACCACTCTTGGACCCTCCTGGCTCTTGTTGCCACCTCGTTTGCTATGTCTTAAGTATTTAATCTTTGCACTTGACCGTGGTCCTCCTACAGTGTATTTTCATCATAGGCCAAGCACATACAATCCATTATTTTATCTGTTCTTGCCCATTCTGTGTGGTGTTATCGTCAACACTTATTGCACATTATAGAATTCCTTGAGTGTACCCGCTTTTAAAACGTCTCCACTGAGTATTGTATATGGAGATTTTGGACCACCCCTTTCATCCATTCTTGCATCTTGAGATGTAACTTTTACCTGGGTTCTTCACCTCTTACTTTACTTTTTTTTAAATATTCAACTGCTCTCCGAAAGATATTACTAATCCTTATCATCAAAAAAGTAACAAGTTTCTAAAATCATTTTATATGTGAGTTGTGTATGTTATCCTAATACCCAACATTCCAATGAGATGCTTTGTACCATTATGTAATGTGCTTTATTTGCAGTGTTGTGTCTTGTTTTGGTTTGTATGTGATTACAATGAAAGGTAACATATTCTTGTGTATGCTAAGTAAAGCACTTGACACAATGCATAGTGACACTGTATTTATTGTATTTATTTTTCGAATGTTTTCAAAATAATATTCACTCAAGTACAAAATATGCTAATATTACAGTCAGGATAGAATGAAGTGTTTATGTTTTTGAAGGACCTATAAAATAAGAAAAATAGTATGGAAAATCAACATAACAAGTTGGAAGACGGTTTCGAAATTAATAACAGTGTCATAGAAGAGCTGAACATACTTTTTGTAAGGAGCTACAATGAAGAGGAAGAAATGAATGCTGCAGATATCAGTTGTAATTTTGTAGACGAAATCTTGGATGCTGATTTTGTGGAAGCATTAGATGAGATCGAGTATGATTATATGACTTTTGAAATTGATAAGCAGGAAAATGAAATACCAGATGAAATTATTTTAAAAGTTCTATTAAATTATGAGATGTTACAAGAATAAATGTATTATTATAAAATAATAATGGTTTGAGACGCTCTTCTTGCAGAATTGGAATCATTCAGGTAGTACTGAAATACTCATGATGCAAAGTGGGTCTTAAGGCATGGACTGCTTCAAACTCCTATAGACTATTTATGCACTCTTCCATGCACCGTCAAACTTGTGTTTTATACCTTGAATACCCTGGTCTGTATCCTTACAGTTCCAGCAAACACTATCACATTTCTGTTTTAATATTGTAGTGTCCATCACCACCCCCCTTTTCCAAAATCGGTTTTATCCACACTATGTGTGGGAGGGTATACTCAGACGTGAGTCCCTTGCTCATTGCACCATCAGGATTCAAGCAAGCCGGGTCGAAGAAGGCTGTGATGCCAGAAACCGGTCCCCGGAAGCTTGTTTCCTTCCCAGTATAAGAATTGGCTTGGTAGTTTGGTTTGCCCTGTTCCCATCATGCACTGGGACAGGAACAGACTAATTTGCATATAGCCAGGTTCTGAGCTGGGATGGTGCAGTGAGCTAAAAAACGGTGATGGATTAAAACCATGATCTCTTGACTTGGTAAGAGTATTCTGCATCATTCAGAAACTCTGTCCATCACCACCCCCCTTTTCCAAAATCGGTTTTATCCACACTATGTGTGGGAGGGTATACTCAGATGTGAGTCCCTTGCTCATTGCACCATCAGGATTCAAGCAAGCCGGGTCGAAGAAGGCTGTGATGCCAGAAACCGGTCCCCGGAAGCTTGTTTCCTTCCCAGTATAAGAATTGGCTTGGTAGTTTGGTTTGCCCTGTTCCCATCATGCACTGGGACAGGAACAGACTAATTTGCATATAGCCAGGTTCTGAGCTGGGATGGTGCAGTGAGCTAAAAAATGGTGATGGATTAAAACCATGATCTCTTGACTTGGTAAGAGTATTCTGCATCATTCAGAAACTCTGTCCATCACCACCCCCCTTTTCCAAAATCGGTTTTATCCACACTATGTGTGGGAGGGTATACTCAGACGTGAGTCCCTTGCTCATTGCACCATCAGGATTCAAGCAAGCCGGGTCGAAGAAGGCTGTGATGCCAGAAACCGGTCCCCGGAAGCTTGTTTCCTTCCCAGTATAAGAATTGGCTTGGTAGTTTGGTTTGCCCTGTTCCCATCATGCACTGGGACAGGAACAGACTAATTTGCATATAGCCAGGTTCTGAGCTGGGATGGTGCAGTGAGCTAAAAAACGGTGATGGATTAAAACCATGATCTCTTGACTTGGTAAGAGTATTCTGCATCATTCAGAAACTCTGTCCATCACCACCCCCCTTTTCCAAAATTCATATTGTAGTGAGCCACACAGTACAATGTATCACATTTATTTTCTGTTATCAACTCAAACACTGATATTACAGTAACGAATGTTTTAGAATAGTTTCAATATATCCAGAAAAGTTTTATGAAAGCAGTTGAAACACTGATATTATAGTAAGCAAATTTTAAAAATAGTTTCAGTGTCATAACATTTTTTATGTGAGTACTACAAACATCGATATTACAGTAATGAAGTTGTGAAAATAGTTGCAGTGTAGCTTAAGATATTGAACGTGAGGAGGAAAAAAACACTGTAACAACATACAACAGTAAAGAAGTTGTGAAATTAGTTTCAATATATCACCTAATGTCATTTCACTTCACTGAGAACATGTTTCTTTTCTATTGACAGATTTTATATCTTAACATTGGAAAATTTCACTTTCGCAGTAAGCATTTCTTTTTAGCATGTAGTGCTGTAGATTTAGATGCTTTTCATAGTCCTGCCCTGTCGTGTTGTGTTTGGCCGAGGTAGTAGCTATAACAAAAAGGCTCGATAAAGGGCCTTGACTTTGAATCAGAATGTGAAATTCAAGAATGATTGATAACCCCAGTTAAAAAAAGCAAGAAATAGGTGTGTGTATGTGTAGATGATGTGTTGATTGAGTGGAAGATGAATAATGTAAAAACTAAGAAAGGCTACAAGTGTGCAAATTACCCACTGCCTTTGGCCGGGGTAGTAGCTACAACAAAAAGGCTCGATAAAGGGTCTTGACTTTGAATCAGAATATGAAATTCAAGAATAATTGATAACCCCAGCCAAGAAATGCAGCAAGTGTGCAGATTTCTTACTGTCTTCGGCCGGGGTAGTTGTTACAACAAAAAGGCTTGATAAACGGCCTGCACTTTGAATAGGAATATGAAATTGAACAATAGTTGATAACCCCGCTCACTGTTAGACTTTGCCAGTGATCGAGGATTGTTCCTGGGCGTTTGTTTATCCCTATCCCTGCTTGCTCCGTTAGGCACGCCAGCTGGTGTGAGCGGTTCCGCAGTCGGCGGATACTCAACTCGCTCCCAGCCGGGTACTGCCTAGGTGGAGGACTTTGCTGTCTGCAAAGCGTGAGGCACGCCTACCGGGGGACTGCGAGGCCCAGCATTCTCCATTCTGCACAGCTGGTGCCTCTTCCCCCGGCGGCCACCCCCCCCGAATCTGGGTACTTCACGGACGTAAGCTCCACCGCGACGTGGGACGCGCGCGGGGCGAAGACCGGGCAAATACCGGGCCGTTTGAGGCCGTTAGAGACCGGGAGAGACTGGACTGGGCCACTCCCCTTGGCCTCTACTTTGTCATTGCAAACACACCTTTCTGAGGCACTTTGGATTACAAGGTATTATGTCCACGCGTGAACATAGAAGCAGGGCAGCGAAAGGGAAACTGCAAAATCGAACACTTGATGAATTTATTACCAGGACTAATTCTGCCATTGATATGGAGATTAACCAAATGCAGCATAGGGTCTCCATCGAACTTGACGCAGCTAGAAGGTTATCTCAGGAGCTGACCATGGCCAAAAAGTCTTCTCTAGGTCATTTTGCTCATGCTAAAACACCTGAACGCTCAATGGGCCCTGCTCCTATTTTGACGCACGCAGTTATCCATCAGTCAGCAGTCCCATCTTTTTCAGCCCCAGCATCGATGGTGGGGTCTCCATGTTCATCCCCCCCCATCCTTAGTTCACCATTGGGTGGGGTGGTTAGGGTTGAGGGTGACCCACTTGAGACGGTACCTACTGACAAGTGTAAGGTAATGAGCGAGAAGATTTCCCTTGCCCCCCAAAACGGTCCTATTCACAAACGAAAGCGCAATAACACATCTGCCTACTCTAGGAAAAAGGCTAAGGTTGCAAAAGCTCAGATCCTTACGGGGACAAAGCTTAATGTTAAGGGGGAGGGTTGTCCCCCTCCCCAGTCACCCTTTCATGCACTACCCCATGTATTCCATGCATTCCTTCCTATGGGAAACAATTGCCCCCCAGTATTAGAATCTAGTTTAGCGAAATCGGTGAGGGAATATGATAACCTCACAATAGAAAGTGAGAATGGTGGGGTATCACTTTGTACGATAGAAGGGAAGGATGTGGAGTTCTTGACGATTGTTTGGGAAACTTTAAAAAAACTCCTAACCCCCTTGGAAGTTAGACTCTCAAGAATAGAAAACCAGCTGCTTGAGACAGAAAAAAGTATTCTAACTTTAGCAATCCTGACCATACCTGAAAATAAACCAACTACCCCACTAGTCGTTAATTCTATGCCACCAGCACCTGCTGCTATTCCATCAGCAGCTCCGGTGATTAAACCTATTCCGAAACCTCGACATAAGGCTAATATAAGTACTCCAGTCAACAGAGCACCGGAGGGCGCTAATCAGCTGCCGGCTCAAGTTCTACCAGCACCGAAAGCCTTGCCAGTCCCGAGGGTTAAAGATCATAATACTTACCATCACTCTCCACAGAGAACAAAATCTAATAAAAACCATTACAGGGGCTATGTTGATCTTCCCCCAGATGTAAGACCTTATGTGGTTGTGCTAACGGGGGTGCCGGAAATTCCATATCAACAGCAGGAAGACTTTGGGTCACTAAAAAATAAAGTAATTCACTGGCTCAATGTAAATAGGCCGATACCCAATCACCTGAGAAGCAAAATTCTCATGGTGCGACGGGTCCCTTGGATAGGGACCTCGCACAAATCTATCACAGGTGACTGTGTTATTGTCTCTTTCGAAGACCCCAATACTGCACACCACATCTATTCATGGAACAATCATGGAGTAAATTCGCCCATAACACCTAGACCTCTAACTTATTTTTATCCCCCGCGATTACATCCTAACACGGGGGGAAATTGGTCCTGGATTCCGGCGAGAAACTGTGCACAGGGTGGCCTATCCAACCACTGGCAAGACATACACGGCGGATGGAATGGGGCACCCACTTATAACAGATTTGGGTGCCTTGAGGATGTGGATTGACTTTCACATAGGGCTTTAGATACACCGTTTTCAACAGAACCACACTGTCCCTTGCCCTGCCCTTCACCGCGTTTTGTCTCTCGACCATTACAATGTCTAACTGAGAACATCAATTCAACCATAGAAGTCACTAAGCACACAGAGGGGGGGTGTTGTTGAACATGGAGCGGGTGGCACACTTCCTGAGTCAAGGACTGACAAAATCATCCACCTAGTTTCACATGGTCAAAACGCTAAGGATAACTCTTTCAAAGGCGCAGTATGTAATATGCTCGTTGCCAACAGAGGGTCTGTCCAGCCCTAAGCAGAGCCAGCGCAGGGCAAGCCGGTGCATCCCAGCATCTAACACCAAGGATAAGGCAGGGGCTCACGGTGCAATGTCAATACTTTCTTGGAATGTTGCCGGGCTGGCCAACAAATCAGATTCCCCGGAGTGATCGGAACTTATTGAGGAACATGACATATGCTTGTTCCAGGAAACTTGGGCCAGGGAAAAACAGTGCCGTACAGGGTACGCTTCTTTTCATATTCCGGCCAAATGGGGAGGGAAGGGACGACCATCTGGTGGCCTGTTGATCTGGGTAGGCTCCCACCTAGGTTGCAGGGCAAAAAACCTTGAAACCAACTCAGCGGACTTTCAGTGTGTTGTTCTGGAGTGGGCATCTGGTGAGAGTGTGGCATTAATAAATGTATACTCAAGACCGGCTGGGATAACAGGTACTTCGGGGACAATTGAGGATCTAGCTTTGTTCCTCGACTCTGCTACCCTCTGTCTTTCACTCGTAGTTGGGGGGGGACTTTAACACCCAGTACGAGCCCCTCCCAGATTTTCTGGAAGGTGTATCTAGCGAAGAGGATGATCTCTGGGAGATACCTTCCCTCCCGGGCCCCCCCTGTAAAGTCATGGTCCCCTCTAGTCACCCAAATAACATCTTTTACCCTATCCCACTCACTGAGGGCCTGTAATGGGCGGCTCAAGGGAGATATTCTTCCTAAGCCCACTTTTAATAGAGTGGGCCAGGAGTCACGGATAGATTACATCCTGGTTTCAACGAAGGATTGGGCTAAAGTGAGGGACTTTGGGATAATCGCAAGGACTGATAGTGACCATAATGTACTATCACTGAGGTTCGTGGTCCAGGGAATGCCCATTACCACTCAAGAAGAAAATCCAGCATTCCCTGCCGGGTTAGTCGCTACTAGCAACAGACGTAGAATTAGATGGCTAAAACTCCTGGAGAACCCTGACGATATCCAGAGGTTATATGCGATTGTGGTGCCTGCCCTTGAAAAAGTTGTGGATCTCTCCCCCCAGTTATCCACCCCTGTTGAGTTCACTGTGCTTGGGGACATTCACTCTGAGCTCTGCTCTAACCTAGCAGAAGTACTGAACCCTGTGGCTAGGATGAAAAAGAGTAAGGTGAGAAGAGCCTCATGGTTCAATGGTTCTTGCAGGAGAGCAAAAGCCGATCTTTTGGAGTCCCTTAAAATTCTGGAAAGTCCCAGTATGATCAGGGAAAAGCGGTTGGCCTACAAGCTTGTTCTTCGCAATGCCAAAATGGAATGGGACCATGACAATTGGTCTGAAATGACGGCTTCCCATGCAATACGAGATGCCCGAAAATTCTGGCATATCGTCAAGTATGGTTCTGCTGAACCTATGACGGCAGTAGACGCAAATATTGCATCTGCTGTGTGGGAGGACCACTTTAAAACCTTGTATAGCGCTGCCGATTTGGACCAATTAGGGAACCCATCCGAAATAGCAATGGTCCAATCCATTGAACGTACATCCCCAATGGATGGGTTTACTCTGGAGGAGCTCATCACGGCGATCATGGGCCTTGCTGCTGATAAGGCGCCAGGCTTAGACAAGCTCCCCGGTGACCTCTTCAGGCATGAAGTTAAGATCTGGGCCCCGTATCTTAGGGTGCTGTTCAATGCGATCTTGAATGGCATGTCGATCCCCCTAACTTGGCTGGGGGCAGAGATAGTGCCCATATTCAAGAAGAGCTCGCCTCTGCTCCCAGCCAATTACAGGCCAATAAGCCTGATAGACGTTTCCCAGAAGCTTTTCACTAGGCTAATTCTGGACCGTCTGTCGGATTGGATGACTGAACTTGACATTCTGAGTCCATACCAAGCAGGGTTCAGAAGGAAGGTCTCGTCGATAGACCAGGTCTTTCGGCTGGCCCTTATGTTTTGGAAAACGGTACAGTTGGAGGGTGGCAGCCTCTACACTGTATTCGTGGACCTAAGGGCGGCCTTCGACCTGGTTCCCCGCAGAAAACTCTGGGAGGTGTTGGCCAAATTGGGGGTCCCTAGGGGCTTGCTTGAGATGATTATCCGTCTCCACACCGCCAACTTTGCACAGGTAAGGTGCGGCAAGGAGGGGTCCTTATCGAACAGGTTCCCCGTTGACAGGGGGGTAAGGCAGGGTTGTGTGCTTGCACCCACCCTGTTCTGCCAACGGGGTAATCTCCCATCTGAATGGGGTTGATAACTCGGACGCCCCCTAAGCTGGCAGGCAGCAGGGTGCCGGTGATTATGTTCGCTGACGACACCCTGCTGCTTTCAAAGTCTCCGATGGGGATCCAACGTGTTCTTAATGGTTTTGTGGACTTTTGTGGGGAACATGGTCTAGAAATCAACACTCTACACCAAATTCATGGCCTTCAACCCCCCACCAAAATTCCGCTCTAGCCCACATATTGGGCCAAGTAGACTTGAAAGGGTCCGAACCTTCGAGTACCTCGTAGTAACGCTAAACGAGAAAATGTCTTGGACTTTACACCAAGATAAAGCATTACTCAAACTTGCACAGTACTCGGGTGGGATCATGAAGCTCATGGGGAAAAATAGGTCATCCATCCGGCCCGTTGGCCCACCTTTTCAGATCTACAGGGCACAGGCAAGAGGCGCTGTCATGTATGGCAGTGAGCTCTGGGGTCATGCAGTCTCTCCAGACCTAGTGAAAGAGGAGAATAAGTTCATCAGGCGGGTGGTAGCACTTCCCCCCAGTACGCCTCTTGTCCCAATAAGGTTAGATCTGGGGATGAGACCTCTCAATGAAGATCTGGCACTGCGTTCCTTGGGTTATTGGCGTAGGCTGTGGGCGGTTCCAGAATTGATTAGCTATAGGCAGGGGCTCCAGGAGGTGCTTGCTATGCCCAATGCAGGGAAAATTAAATGGCTTAAATTCATTAAAAGTGAGCTGGAGGGTCTAGGCCTACTGACTCTCTGGTCTGATCCCCTATCCACCTGTCCATTAATTTCCAAAAAGAGGTTGGCAAAGGTTTACCATGACAGTAAAATAGCAGCACTCTGTCGCCAATCAAACCTTGGGACACTCACGGAGTCATTCCTATGCATCAAGGACATTTATAGCTTTGAACCAGTCCTGGACAAACTATACCCTGCCTTACTAAGGAAACTCTATTTGCAATGGAGGCACGGGACTCTCCCACTTCGAGTTTTTACTAGTAAGTGGAGCAAACCCGCCGTTAGTTTATGCCCGGCTTGTAGAGTTTCCGATGAATCCGAGCTGCACATAATTTTCTTTTGCCCAGCTTATAGTGCAACCCGAAAGAAATGGATTGTTCCTGTATGCAGGAATTTGGGGTTTGTGGAGTGTCTGGCCACATTCAGAGTGCTCAAAACTGACCTGACGGACCCAATTGTCTTTGCAGCGGCTAAATATCTAGGCACAATGTGGTCTTTGAGAAGTCAATGCCTCAAGGCCGGTTTCTGAATTTTACTGTAGTAAAAGTATGACACTTTGTATTATTGAAATACTTCATGGCTTCGTAGGATGTCGCAATGTTTTAATTTCTAATGTTATAATAATTTTAATGAAATGTTGTTTTAATATCTTTTATGGTGATAAACTTACCGAATAAAGATTTATGAAGTGAAGTGATAACCCCTGCAAAGAAAGACAGCAAGTGTGCAAATTTCCCACTGCCTTCTGCCGGGGTAGTATCTACATGAAAAAGACTTGATAAAGGACTTTGACATTGAATCAGAATATGAAATAGAAGAATAATTGATAACCCCAGCCAAAAAAGGCAGCAAGTAAGTGTGTGTATGTGTGGATGATGTGTTCATTGAATGGAAGATGAATAAGGTAAAAAGTAAGAAAGGCTGCAGACGCACAAAGTAAGCACTGCCTTATCAGGGAAGTAGATCTTTGGATACCCATCTCATTACACAGACTGTGCGTTGCAAGAAAGAATGCAAGTGTGGAAATTACCCACTGCCATTCACAGGAAGTAGTTTCCAAGAAGGTTGAATAAAGGGCCTGCATTTTGAATTTGAATTACTTGAAGAATAATTGATAACCCCAGCCAAGAAAGGCAGCAAGTGTTCAAATTTCCCACTGCCTTCGGACGGGGTAGTTCTTACAACAAAAAAGCTTTATAAATTTCTAATGACTAATGTTGAGGACAGCGATGCTCCTGTTTCTTGTTTTTGATGAGGTTGATAGACTGTTTCACGTAACACAAAAGTTCATCGCAATAAATGCATAGAAATTTAAGTTTACCAAAATCAAGATTAAGATGTGAGTATGGACAGCTTGCTGAAGATGCTGTTGCAGCAGTTGATGTACTTGGTGCAGCAGGAAGTGGGTTGCCCTTCAATCTTTGTGTTGCAGCTCAAGCAAAGTTGTTGGGGTGCAAGTTCTATATTTGCTGTGCTAAAGAAGTATTTTTTGGATGGATCACCCTTTGAAAGCGTTGTTTGGCAAATTTTAAAGATTACTTTTGGAGTATTAACCTTCGGCTGGGGTAGTAGCTATGACAAAAAGGCTCGATAAAGGACCTTGACTTTGAATCAGAATATGAAATTAAAGAATAATTGATAACCCCAGCCAAGTAAGGCAGCAAGTGTGCAAATGTCCCACTGCCTTTGGCAGAGGTGGTGGTTACAACAAATAGGCTCGATAAAGGGCCTTGACTTTGAATCAGAATATGAAATTGAAGAATAATTGATAACCTCAGCCAAAAAAAGGTAGCCCTTAAGTGTGTGTATGTGGGGATGATGTGTTCATTGAATGAAATATGAATAAGGTAAAAAGTTAGAAAGGCTGCAGACGTGCAAAGTAACCACTGCCTTACCAGGAAAGTAGATCTTTGGATACCCAGCTCATTACACAGACTGTGCGTCGCAAGGAAGGATGCAAGTGTGGAAATTACCCACTGCCATTTATGGGAAGTAGTTACCAAGCAGGCTGAATAAAGGGCCTGCATTTTGATTTAGGATTACTTAAAGAATAATTGATAAACCCAGCCAAGAAAGGCAGCAGGTGTGTGAATTTCCTACTGCCTTCGGCCGGGGTAGTAGCTACAACAAATAGGCTCAATAAATGGTCTGCACTTTGAGTACAGATATGAAATAGAAGAATAATTGATAACCCCAGCCAAGAAAGGCAGCACGTGTGCAAATTTCCCACTGGGTTTGGCCGGGAAAGTAGCTAGAAGAAAAAGACTCGATAAATGAATATGAGTTTGAATCAGAATATGAAATTCAAGAATTGATAAACCCAACCAAGAAAGCAGCAAGTGTGCAAATTTCTCACTGCCTTCGGCCGGGCTAGTAGCTACAAGAAAAAGGCTCAATAAAGGGCCTGCACTTTGAATAGGAATATGGAATTGAACAACAATAACTCCTACGAAGAAACGCAGCAAGTTCTCAAATTTCCCACTGCCTTCTGGCAGGGTAGTATCTACATGAAAAAGGCTCGATAAAGGGCCATGATTTTGGATCAGAATATGAAATTCAAGAGTAATTGATAACCCCAGCCAAGAAAGGCAGCAAGTGTGCAAATATTCTACTGCCTTCAGCTGAGGTAGTAGCTACAACAAAAAGGCTTGATAAAGGGCCTCCACTTTGAATACAGATATGAAATAGAAAAATAGTTGATTACCATAGCCAAGAAAGGCACTAAGTAGGTGTGTGTACGTGTAGATGATGTGTTGATTGAGTGGAAGATGAATAATGTAAAAAATTAGAAAGGCTGCAAGTGTGCAAATTACCCATTGCCATTCACGGGTAGTAGTTACCAAGAAGGCGCAATAAAAGGCCTGTACTTTGAATTAGAATAACAAACAGAAGATTTGCTAACCATAGACCATACTGGCTCTTTTTTAATATTGGTAGACTTTTATTAAGCTTTTTATTTTACATGAACGGCAGGAAGTGCGCAAATTACCCACTGTCATTCACGAGTAATAGTTACCAAGAAGGCTCAATAAAGGGCCTGCACTTTGAATATGAACATGAAATAGAAGAATAGTTGATAACCATAGCCAAGAAAGGCAGCAAGTAGGTGTGTGTAGGTGTGGATGATGTTTTGATTGAGTGGAAGATGAATTATGTCAAAAATAAGAAAGGCTGCAAAAGTGTGCAAATTACCCAGTGTGTTTAGCTGGGGAAGTACTTACAACAAAAAGGCTTGATAAAGGGCCATGAATTTGAAATAGAATATGAAATTCAAGAATAATTGATAACCCCAGCCAAGAAAGGCAGCAAGTGTGCAAATTTCCCACTTTGTTCAGCCGGGGTAGTTGATACAACAAAAGGCTCAATAAGGGCCTGCACTTTGAATCAGAATATGAAATTGAACAATAGTTAATAACCCCAGCCAAAAAAGGCAGCAAGTAAGTGTGTACGTGTGGATGATGTCTTGATCGAATAGAAGATAAGTAAGGTGAAAAATAAGAAAGGCTGTAGTTACGCAAACAACCCTCTGCCTTGTCAGGGAAGTGGATCTTTGGATATCCTTTTTATTATACAGACAGGGTGTCAGATTCCGCAGTGGGAGGCTGAGAAATGACTACCACATCTAAGGAAGCAAAGCAAGTGCACTAAGTTCCCACTCTGGGCCGTAGTGCTGAAAAATAACAACACCGGGCCCTTTCCAGGGCCTCTACTTTGTATTAGAATAATAGTTGGCAAAGACAGTCAAGAAAGGCAGCAGGTAGGTGTGTTTCTGCTAGTGGATGCAGAATAAGGTGAAAATTAAGAAAGGCAGCAGACGTGCAAACTACCCACTGCTTTGTGAAGGAAGTGGGTGTTTGGTTTTCCAGTCCATTACAGAGACTGTACGTCGGATTCTGCAGTGGGAGCCTGAGAAATGGGTATCACATCTAAGCAAACAATGCAAGTGCAGAAAGTACACACACTGTGCGGTAGAAAGGACGCAAGAAAGGACGCAAGTGTGCAAATTACTCACTGCCATTCACGGGTAGTAGTTACCAAGAAGGCTGAAGAAAGTGTCTGTATTTTGAATTTGAATTAATTTTAGAATAATTGATAACCCCAGCCAAGAAAGGCAGCAAGTGTGCAAATTTCCCACTGCCTTCGGCTTGGGGTGGTAGGTACAACAAAATGGCTCGAAAAACGGTTTCGACTTTGAATCAGAATTTGAAATTCAAGAATAATTGATAACCTCAGCCAAGAAAGGCAGCAAGTGTGTAAATTTCTTAGTGCCTTCGGCTGGGGTAGTTGTTACAACAAAAAGGCTCGATAAAGGGCCTGTGCTTTGAATACGAATATGAAATAGAAGAATAGTTGATAACCATAGGCAAGAAAGGCAGTAAGTAGGTGTGTGTACTTGTAGTTGATGTGTTGATTGAGTGGAAGATGAATAATGTAAAAAATAAGAAAGGCTGCAAAAGTGTGCAAATTACACAGGGCTTTTACCCGGGAAGTAGTTATAAAAAGGCTCGATAAAGGGCCATGAGTTTGAATTAGAATATGAAATTCAAGAATAATTGATAACCCCAGCCAAGAAAGGCAGGAAGTGTGCAAATTTCCCACTGCGTTCAGCCGGGGTAGTTGATGCAACAAAAGGCTCAATAAAGGGCCTGCACTTTGAATCAGAATATGAAATTGAACAATAGTTGATAACCCCAGCGAAGAAGGGCAGCAAGTGCTCAAATTTTCCACTGCCTTCTGGCCGGGTAGTACCTATATGAAAAAGGCTCGATAAAGGGACTTGACTTTGAATCAGAATATGAAATTCAAGAATAATTGATAATCCCAGGCAAGAAAGGCAGCAAGTGTGTACATTTCTTACTGCCTTCGGCTGGGGTAGTTGTTACAACAAAAAGGCTCTATAAAGGGCCTGTGCTTTGAATACGAATATGAAATAGAATAGTTGATAATCATAGCCAAGAAAGGCATCAAGTAGGTGTGTGTATGTGTTGATTGAGTGGAAGATGAATAATGTAAAAAATAAGAAAGGCTGCAAGTGCGCAAGTTACCCACTGCCATTCACGGGTAGTAGTTACTGAGAAGGTTCAATAAAGGGCCTGCACTTTTAATTTGTATTACAAGAAGAATAATTGATAACCCCAGCCAAGAAAGGCAGCAAGTGTGTACATTTCTTAGTGCCTTCGGCTGGGGTAACAGGTACAACAAAATGGTTCGATAAAGGGTTTCGACTTTGAATCAGAATATGAAATTCAAGAATATTTGATAACCCAAGCCAAGAAAGGCAGCAAGTGTGCAATTTTTTACTGCCTTCGGCTGGGGTAGTTGTTACAACAAAAAGGCTCGATAAAGGGCCTGCAGTTTGAATACGAATATGAAATAGAAGAGTTGATAATCACAGCCAAGAAAGGCAGCAAGTAGGTGTGTGTATGTGTAGATGATGTGTTCATTGAATGGAAGATGAATAAGGTAAAAAGTTAGAAAGACTGCAGATGCGCAAAGTAACCACTGTCTTATCAGGGAAGTAGATCTTTGGGTACTCAGCTCATTACACAGACTGTGCGTCACAAGAAAGGATGCAACTGTGCAAATTTCCCACTGCTTTCAGCCAGGGTAGTTGTTACAACAAAAAGGCTCAATAAAGGGCCTGCACTTTGAATACAGATATGAAATAGAAGAATAGTTGTTAACTATAGCCAAGAAAGGCTGCAAGTAGGTGTGTGCATGTGTAGATGATGTGTTGATTGAGTGGAAGATTAATAATAATATAAGTAATAAGAAAGGCTGCAAGTGTGGAAATTACCTACTGCCATTCACCAGTAATAGTTACCAAGGAGGCTCAATAAAGGGCCTGCACTTTGAATTTGTATTACAAGAAGAAGTATTGATAACCCCAGCCAAGAAAGGGAGCAAGTATGCAAATTTCCCACTGCCTTCGGCCGGGGTAGTTGATACTAAAAAAAAGGCTCGATAAATGTCTAAAGACTTATGTGGAGGATAGCAATGCTCTTGTTTCCTGTGTTTAATTACATTAGGGCTTGCATAATACAGAAACACTCTGTACTTAGTGGCATCCAATTCTATTTTATGAAGAACAGTTGAATTCTACATTCTACCGCCTCTAGGACTAGTGGGAGGGTAGCATTTCAAAGTGTTTGACAGGTTACAATTTAAGTTTCCATGCAGCTAAAGAAAACTTAGCTTGGTTATGCATGGGCATCCTCTCTCACAAAATCCAGCACTCAGCATTCAGGATTGTAAAGGCTTATCATAGGAGTGACTGATGAGTTTATATATGTCAGTGACAAAAGAAAAGAAAAATAAGTACGCTTGTTTTAGATTAGAGATATAGAGACCTGAAAGACTATGCATGTAAATCCATTCAATCTTCTTTGAAGGTATGGAAGAAAGCAGTGAAAGGGTGTTTAGAAGTAATACTGTCAAGCATAAAAAGTGCATAATTGTTCTTTTTGTTGAGTCTAAACACACCTTTTGGATTATGACCATGGAATAGGGGTGTAACTATATCATAGATTCTGTTAACAGATGTCTACCTTAGTGATAGTGGAATTACCACTACTTTTTAGACTACCATTGAACAGCTTGTTGACCTTCAAAGAGGAGGAAGATTTAAATTTATATTTCAACAGCTAAACAAAATAATCGCTCAATTTCAAAAACAAAATTAGGTAGGAATGTTAGAGGAAGTCTGGTCCAACTCTGAAAGGATTGTGCAAATCGTGACAGCTGAAAGAAGTGTGCCTCAACATTACTTTTTATGGTACTCCGGACACAGCACTAGATTGCAGGAGTGTGCAAATATCTAATTAGACATCTTGCATGCGATCACATGTTAATTAAAAACATACATTTTGTACATACCTAACCAGTAAAAGTAAGTAGTATTTACATTTAGTTTTATAAATTCAAGGTGGAGTCATCGGCTGCAATCAAAACATTGAGCCTGTTGGGAAGATAGTGAAAAGTAACTTGTTATTAGCGTTGCATTGTTTAAAGGTCAATAGCTTTTTGAAATGAAAACTTTATATGTATTTACATGGTAAATATAGTGATCTCTCAACACTTAGTGGAAACGTGGTAGTGACTACATAACATGGAAGGGTGCATAGCCAGCTTTCCAACATGGTGGACGTAACTCTAAAAAGAGCCTTGCAAATGCCTCAGTTATCTGAGTCATACCAATATACACCCTGTATCAGACAAATGTGAACTGGAGACTTAATGCGTTCTAAAGACTCCAAGGACTTATATCACTTAATTTTGATATTCTGCATTTACACTCATTGAGGGTACTTACCATTAACTTTTGCACATATGTTGTTGAAGTATCTTGGTTGCAGACACCACAATACTTTTCAACAGACTCTAAATCAGACTCAGATTTACTGTACTCCGACTCTGTACATTAGGACATCATAACAGCAATGCTAACAATTAAAAACTTGGTTTGCAATATATTATGCATGAGTCTAGGTGTTTTCAGATCCAGGATTAGAGACAGTTACAACTGTTGCAAACATATTCAAATGGCTTCACTACAAACAAAATTGAAAATTCACAACTATAATGACAATATCTTACTATACTATGTCATCAGTGATGTCATTTGAGATGTCATCAGTGATGTCATGAGTGATGTCACTGACCATGTCATGAGTGATGTAATATGTGACGTCATCAGCAGTGCATTGCGGGCGCCCGAGTTATAGTTAGCTGAACTAACTATAACGGGGGAATTTCACTGGTTTTGTATGAGTGAAATGTCCAGCTAACTATAACTTGTGTGAAACCTATGGTTTTTTCAATGAATTTGCAAGGTTTTTTAAATGCTAATTCCTAACTATAACATGTGTGAAACCTATGGTTTTTTCAGTGAATTTGCAAGGTTTTTTAAATGCTAATTCCTAACTATAACGTGTGTGAAACCTATGTTTTTTTCAGTAAATATATATACATATATATATATTGTCGCTCCAACTCCATCAACGCCTGCACACAGAACTCACGGCGGGTGCACAACACACGTGGATGGAACCCGTTTCGTTTCTCGCCAAAAACATCGCTCACTTGTGCACTCATAGGTCGCAGTTTCCCTCCGCAGACGCGTTTCTGCTCTCGCTTCATCAGTGCGGTTTAGGACATGGGCTGTAGACTTCATGAATTGAAAGGCATTTATTGGTGTTTCATCGTCCAATAAGGAGGCGACTTCCTCCATGGGGCAATCTCATTGGATGTCTCTTGCTTTGATGCAAATGTCCCAAGCCCCTTGCCAAATCAGCCAACTACGTCCTTCGCCTGTCACCTCAATGCCGAGCTGCCTTCGGTGTCCGTTTGATACTCAGACACCTCGGATTTGTATAATCCGTGACCGCAAGGTCGGCAGTGCTGCTTTTGTGTTTTTTCAGTAAATATATATATATATATATATATATATATATATATATATATATTCTCTCGAACCTCCTGCACAGCACCGTGAAGGAATGACAAGCCACACCAGCCGGGTAACTTTCAGATTTTCTTTATTTGGGCACAAAGAAGACGCGTTTCAAGCACACAGGCTCTTGGTCACATGACCACCACGGACATAGTTGCTCTTTAAATAAAAAAACACATAAGGCAATGAAAATGAAAGAAAGACTCATTGTTTACGTCACATAGAGCTCCCAATTGTGCTTTTGTAAAAAAAGTTTAACGTAATCATGTAAATACATACAGGAAAAATGAATAAAGCACAATTAAAATGTATGTGTGATTTGGTGCAAAACATTGTTTATGGTTTTATACACATAGTACAAAATTAATATATATATATATATATATATATTACCTACTGGCAGTCGC
Source organism: Lissotriton helveticus (assembly GCF_964261635.1). Classification (NCBI taxonomy): domain Eukaryota; kingdom Metazoa; phylum Chordata; class Amphibia; order Caudata; family Salamandridae; genus Lissotriton; species Lissotriton helveticus. The sequence continues at coordinate 1,218,554,002 of NC_136069.1, forward strand.
CAGTAGGTAGTTATAGTTAGGATTGTTTTCCATAGGAAATCCGCAACATTCTATTGGGAGTAACGCTGGCGCCGGTTGAGGAATTTGAGTGAAATTTTCCAAAATTTTGGCCAGCTCCGCTGCGCTCCTCTGAAAGTTTCGGGGGGATTCGTGAAGTGGGGGCTGAGAAAAAAGGGGGATCCCAAAACGTGTTTTTCCCATGTTAATTTCCATAGGACGGTCTGACAAGTCTACAGCCCGAACCGCTGAACGGAATTACGCCAAACTTGGCAAAATTGTAGGGACTGGTACGCAGATGTGCCTTTGCTATGTTTCCTGAAAATTGCTCCAGTGTTTTTTTTTTTAAATTAACTTCAAAAACACATATATATCTATAAGCGCGCTCCGAGCGCTCACGGGTACGCGTACCGGGGAGCGCACTTGGCGCGCTACGGGAGTGCGCGAGCGGAAAGCTGATTGGCTGTCAGGTGTCTGTCAACATTACAAACAGTCCGGAGAGTCCGCCATCTTGTGTCTCGGTAGAAACGAGACACAAGAGGTGAAAAAAGAAAGGGGGATATAATTAAAAGGGGGCAGAGTAGACACCCCCTGACTCCCTAGTTTTTCTGAGGTGGGCCTAGAAGGAGCCTGAAGGGCAAAAAAACGTTTTTTGTTTTTTAAAATTTTCTTTTAAAAATTTCGCGGAGTAAGCGCTGGCTGCGCTCATCGGTGCGCTCTCTGGTACGCGCACCCGGGAGCGCACCACGGGGAAAAACAGTGTGGAAAAATAGAGTAAAAAAATAATGTAGAGTGTTTAGTGGTAAGTGAGCTCTGAAAAGAGCTGTTGTGTTAAGTGGGTGTTTTTTGTACCTACAAGTAGGTACCAATGCAGAGTCTTATATTCAAGAGGAAAACTCTATTCCCCTCATCTGTAAAATTAACACCATCTCTCCTATAGATGTCTTGCATGTTGTAACGCAAGTTGTTGTGGTAAATGGAACCCGTACCATAGTCTCTCATGTAAGCAGAAACAGATTTATTTACATGTTTCCTTGCTTTCTCAATCTGTGGACAAAATTGGTTGGACCAGTTCCATTTTTGCCTTTGGCATATATTAGAGAATACCAAGGCAGTTTTTGGAAAAAGTGACATCAATTGCCCAAAGATGTCCTTTAAAAGCATTTCCAGACCTACCCCACTCAATGTGCCTAAATCTTTTCCACCACAGTGCACAATTATAAGGTCGGGGTGTGGTAAATGCATAAAGGATTTTACCAATGGTATCAATTGGTGACTTCTCAATCCTCTTTGTCCAATCCATACAATGTCTACATTTGGTAAATCAAGGTTGTAAATACCTCTGTTAGTTGCATATTTTTGAGCCCAGTGGACATAGCTATGCCCCACAAACCAGACTTTTGTCATTTTGAAGATAGGTGTGTGAAGGTAGGTGTGCTTCTAGTCAGATAAGTTGTGGAAATGAAATGGCAGTTTGATTATGAAAAAAGTTTTTGAGAATCAGTGCAGATGAATAAGTAGATATGATTGGAGCTTTCTTAAAAATCTCTACTGAAAATTAGGCTGCATGTTTTTTTGTAAGAAGTCATTTCAATGGTTGAGAAAAAGTCATTTAAAGAAACATTGCATTTTATTAGCTAGTAGATTGAGAGGTCAAGCATGCTTGATGGATTTTTTTGCAACATAGTAAAATGAACTTGTGAACTCTGTGTTGGTTTTAGAGGGAGTTACCATGGTTACTTGGTGAATGAGCACTGGGGGGATGGGTGAATGTTATGTGAGTTTTAAAGTCTTGAAATCTTCAACCAATTAAAATGTGTAGTTTGGTTTTGAATTTGGGGGAGAATAATTTTAATTGGCTATGTGCAAGAATATGGCTCTGAAATCAGAAAGAATCTGTGCCCTTATTGAAAGGCTCTCAGTGAAGGAAGCATTGTTCAGAGATTCTGCTTAAGAATATCTGTTGACTGTGACTGACACTGTTTGACATCTTCCAAACCATTTTTAAAGGTGAGTAATGAATCTTTTAAAAAAGATAGAGAGTTTAAAGATTTTTTACAAGTATCATAGTGTGTGTCTCTGTGATTTAAGGAATGATATTTTTACCTTTTTCTATAATGTCAGCTGTGTGTTTATAAGGTAGTCTTTTTTATAAATTGTTTTTATGCTTGGATTCAATGCTGGTTTAGAAATTGTGTGATGGTTTCATTGGAGTTGTAAACATGGTCATTTTTTTTAAGCACATTGTGCAACCTGTAGCATGGGTGGAAGGAGTGAATGTCTGGAGAGGGATAGGAATAGCAGATAGAAAACCATATGAAATGGTGGGGAGATGCATAAACATACAGCTATGTCAAAGATGTTAACATCTCTCACATTATATAAGGTAAGGTCATGGGATTGTCCCATGTGAAAGGATGCATTGCTGGAAATTATTTTTTTTAATGGTATAAATTGAGATAGAATATACAAAAAAACAGAAACATATTTACAATATGCGTGCGCAATCTTTGACATAGTTGTGTGTTTATGCATTTTCCCACCAATGCTGTGAGAGATGTTAACATTGTGAGAGTCTACCTTATATATATTAATATTGTGGACATGTGCGTAAGATCACACTGATGGGTGAATTAAGCTTCACTCACAGTGTGATCTTAGGCAGATTAGCAGGATGTTACATGTAATGAGAAATTAATGTTATGTGTTGCTTATATATAGGTTGTCTGTTTTTCGTCTGTAGAGAAAGTGAAATAATATGAGCAGAGACACACATACTGCTTGCAGAGACAGACATGGTACATTATATCTAACATTCTGATCATGTGCGTAAGATCACACTGTGAGTGAAACTTCATTCACCCATCACTGTGATATTAAGCAGAGTCACACATACTGTTGGCAGAGACAGACATGGTACATTATATCTAACATTTTGATTATGTGCCTAAGATCACTCTGTGACTGAAGCTTGATTCACCTATTATTGGGATGTTAGGCAGAGTCACATATACTGTTGGCAGGGATAGACATGGTACAATATAACTAAAATTGAATTAATGTGTCTAAAATCACACTGTGAGTGAAGCTTGCTATAATGAACAATTAGAGTGCTAACATTTAGAATATATGGCAAATGTGTGACACATCTGAATGCCTTCTTGATGGAACTAAAGTAAACAAGCATTGAAAATACAATAGATTTGGTGTGATATTAGGCACATGTTCACCATATTACATGTAATCTACCATCTCTTTGTCTGCAAGCCGTATATATGTTTCTGCTGATATTATTTCAAATTATTTTCAGGCGAAAAACAGACAACCTATCTATAAACAAGACATAAAATTAAATAATAAATAATATTTAACATTGTGGAAGCGGTTTGTAAGTATGCCAATAAAACCTTTACACTATTTCTGGACCAGCATTAATATCAAACATTGAAAATTTATGGAAAATGTGTTACACATCTGAATGTCTTGTTGATGGAACCTAACTAAACAAGCATTGAAAATGCAATAGATTTGGTGTGATTTTAGGCACTTGTCCATGATATTACATGTAATGTACCATCTCTGTCTGTGGAAGCAGTATGTGTGTCTCTGCACAAATTATTTCTCTGTATCTACAGGTCAAAAACAGGCCACCTATATATTAAGAAGATATAACATAAATTAGTAAAATATATCTAACATTGTGCAAGCGGTTTGTAAATATCCCAATGAAACCTTTACACTATCTCTGGACCAGTATTAATGTCAAACATTCAGAATTTATGGCAAATGTGTGACACATCTGAATGCTTTCTTGATGGAATCAAACTAAACAAGCATTGAAAATGCAATAGTTTTCTCGCCCTCGGTGTAACACATACTGTTGGCAGTGACAGACATGATACATTATATCTAAAAAACAATTAATCTGTCTAAGATTACACTGTGAGTGAAGCTTGAAATAATGAGCAACTAGAGTGCTAACATTCTAAATGTATGGCAAATGTGTGACGCATCTGACTGCTTTCTTGATGGAAGCAAGGTAAACAAGCATTGAAAATGCAATAGATTTGGTGTGGTCTGAGGCACATGTGCACGATATTACATGTAATCTACCATCTATGTCTGTGCAAGCACTATGTGTGTCTCTGCACTAATTATTTCTCTGTATCTACAGGCCAAAAACAGACCACCTATATATAAACAAGACATAAAAATTAATTAGTTAATCGTTTTTGACAGAAAGCAAAGCACATTTAATGTAAATGAGCTTTTTGTTGTATACTAGTGTTTATATTGTTTACTTATTGTAATTGCTATGTAATATGTTTGTAGTGGTCTATAATATGTTATTTTTTGTTTTCCACAGATTACAATAATCTATACAAACAAAGAGAAAGATGCCTTCTAAAACAAGGAGAGACAAAAATTATAAGAGAAAATTATGGTCTAAGGAAAAAGAAAATCAAGAACCAACCAAAATAAAATCTTCAGAGAAAAAGAAAAATGCTCCTGGTAAGCAAAGTACAAATTTTCTTAGGAAATTATTGAAATTTCAAGCCAAAAAAAGTTTTTTAAATAAAAAGACTGAAACACGTGTAATTTCGAAAAAGACAGGATGTCCTTCTACAATTGTTAGACGTGTACAAGGAGACAATATTTTGAAAAGCAATAGAAGAAGCAAACAATTTTCTGACATTCGTAGACGAATGTTTTACAACAGGATTATATCGAATTTATTAAAAAATATAAAAAATTATAAACAAAAGACAGCTTTTTACAAGAAAAAAAACATAGTTAAGATCGTGGATGAAGCATTTAAAGTGAAAAATAAATTGTTTTGTTTAGTAATGAATAGAATTCGTACACTTCATACGATAATTAATGTGTTTGAATCAAAATGTAAGTGGAGGAGAGTAATTAATCAAACTAATTTTTGTCATGTTTTTTCTGGAGAATGGGAGCATAGTTCAAGTTCTGAGCCATTTTTTAATGACGAAAGTTACTTTCAGGATAATGATTTGGTGCATGCAGTCGACACCAGTGGTCGAGCATATGAGGTGAAGGACGGTTGTCCGGTTGAAAAAGAAGAGATTGTGCCTAGAAATACAGAAGAGGTGTTAGCTGATGAAGTTTTAGGGAGATGTCCTAAGGCTCCAGTGTATACATGGAATTGTAGTAGTATTTGTAGTGTCCGACAGGAATCAATTGATTTGTTTCGCACTTTCTTACGGACATATACTAAGAAAACTGTGAAACAAAAAATGAAAATTTTAAAAGAGTTAGAACCTTGTAGAGTGAGAGAAAAAACAGGTTTGCAAGGGCATTCACTGGCTTGTCTTTCAAGAAAAGTATGTCAGAGTGTTTTTCACCATTTTAGGATGTTAGCAGTGCATCATAATAAAGTGAGGAAATTAGTGAGAAGGTTGTACTATACAAAAAGTCCAGCACTTAAACTAAAACAGTTAAACAGTGCTCTTTTGCATGGAACTGAATTAGATGTCAAAAACATTTGTGATGAAATTGAGTTTTGTTACTCTGGTGAAAAAGAGGTTAGTGCAGAAATTGATACAGTAATGGAAGGTAATGTAGAAGAGAATGTAGAGATTTTAAGTACAGAAAAATTTGAAAATGAAATTATAAAGTTTAAGGTCAATTCAAGTGAAAGGCCTAATTTTTCTTGTGTTTGTTGTCGACGGACTCATTATAAGCATCAGACTAGATTAGTTGATTTATATGTAAAAAGCGAAAAGATAAATAATAATGAGTGGAAGGATTTTGCAACTTATTTGTTGGTTGAAAATTGTTTTGATTTGGGCTCTGATCAACATATTTGTACATATTGCTATTATGAATTAAATGAAAATAAAATGCCTGCTAGAGCTGTTCATAATAATCTGGAGTTGGTAGACATTCCTTCTGAATTGATGGATTTAAATACCTATGAGTCTATTCTGATTCAATGTGTGCATCCTTTTCAGGCTATTGTTCGCATGGAGCCTAAGACAGGGAAATTGCCTCCTTCAGATTTACAGAGAGGATTAAAGGGAAGAGATGTTTATTTGCCTCTAGGTTTTAAGAAAAATATTGATACCATTGGTGTTGAAAAAGTAAAAGAGGAACCTCTGGTTATTCTAGTTTATGGTGTTCCGACAAAAAGTAAGAAAATCTGGCAAGAATTAGTGGATGTTAGGAAAGTCAAGAAGGCAACGTTGTATCTGGTAAAAAATAATCAGTACTATAAAAATGTGTATGTGGGAGATGAGGAAACAACTTTACAAGACGACACTGATGTCTCTGCTGGACAAATAGAAAAAGTTGATGTCTCTAGAAGTGAAGAAATTTACGAACATTATAGTGTTCATCCATTGCATTCCAAAGAAGTAATGGGGAATGCAATTGACTTGTTTCAGATGAAAAAAGCCGAAGGAAGTCCCATTAGTGTATGGGAAGAAAGTTTAGAAGCTCGTTGCTTTCCACAGTTATTTCCAACAGGTGAAGGTGGACGATATGACGACCGACCTGTTCAAATTCCTGCATCTGAATACCGGACTTCAAGATTATATGCAGAAGATCCAAGGTTTCGTCAATGCATTCCATATTTGTTCCATCTACTGTTTGAGAGTGACTTGTCTGGACTTTCCTATGCAGTAAACCATATATTGAAAAGTGGAGCACATCTGCAAAATGTTTCGGCAAGGGACTTTATGGATAAAGTGAAACTGCAAGACAGTGTTTTGGAATCTCAGCTAATTAATCTCATGGCATGTCAGCATGGTACTAACGAGTATTGTTACCGTCATCATGGGGAATTGAAATGTATGCTAAGAAACTTAGGAACTCCTACATGGTTCCTCACTCTTAGCTGTGCTGAGTATGCTTGGGAAGACTTACTTGAATTTCTACGAGAGGCAAATAAAAACATTGAAAATATTGAATACAAGACACCTGGAGAACTGTGGTCTTTGGATCCAGTTAATGTATGCAGGTATTTCAATCATAGGTTCGAAGCTATGATGTCTTTTATTACAAACAAGAAAAATCCTCCGCTTGGAGAGGTGTTGGATTTCTTTTGGAGAAAGGAGTATCAAGAAAGAGGTGCTCCTCATATACATATGCTGCTATGGATTAAAGATGCACCAACATTTGGAACAGATTCAGATGAGAAAGTGATGAGTTTCATTGAGCAGTATTCTACATGTGCTGTTCTGAAAAGTACAGAAGAAAACAATTTAAGACATCAAGTTTTATGCTTTCAAACCCATCGTTGTGGGAAATACTGTCGTCGAAAATACAAATCCAAGGACAAGTTCTACACAAAATGTCGTTTTGCATTTCCACGTCCAGTAACATCGAAAGGAAGAGTCAACAATTTTATGTCTTCTCTCCGACATACTGTGATAAGAAAATCACCCAAAAATACATACAACCTAAGAAGAAATGAGGAATCCAAATTCATAAATGACTACAACCCAGTCATTTTATCCATGTGGAATGCTAACATGGATATTCAATATGTGGCTGACAACTCTATTGCTGTGGCTCGATATGTGACGTCTTACATCACAAAATCAGAAAAGACGGAACTGAAGGAAATGTGGGAAGAAATTTCACATGAAAAGAGTCTAAGCAAGAAATTATACAGTTACAGTCTAAAGATGTTGTCGCATCGAGAAATTGGAGCGTATGAATGTTCTGATCGGTTGTCATCAGCAAGTCTATATGCCAAATCTAGAACCATCATTTGGGTGAGTCTAGGTCTTGCTGCAACACGAAATCGAGTTTTAAAATCTGTACAAGAAATAGAGTATTTGGCGGAGAAAGAACCAGACAGTACAGATATTTTGAAGACAAACATGTTGGATACATACTATCCAAATAGAAGTACTCACCTTGAGAACGCTTGTCTCTATGAAGTTCTGCAAACCTACACTTTTAAAAGGAACGTCACAGAAGACATCAATAAAGGTGTATATGCTGTAATTGGATGTGAAGGCTGTTTAGTAAAACAAAGAAAAGGCCATTTGATTAATCATCGAAAATTGAGTTGTGATTCTCCAGACAAAAGATAATTTTATTACTTAGCACTTTTACAACTCTTTAAACCTTGGCGTAGAGAAGAGGAACTACTTGGAGATTTTCTTACTTATGAAGATTCGTTCAATGCAACCAAAGATACCATAGAATGTCCTGATTTTTCAAGTTATCTACAAATGTTGAACGAGGAAATACAGCAAGAAGCTACAATTGCAGCAGAGATTGCTAGAGACAGTTCTCAAGACAGTCAGAGTTCTGCTTTATTGAGTCGGGATCCACTAGGAGGACCAATTATACAAAATGAAGCTGCCACTGCCATGGATGAAGTTGAAAGAGCCATGGAACAAGCTCAGGAGGATGTACTTGATTTAGAAGATTTGGAAAAAGAACTAAACGTTGAGCAGAGACAAATATATGACGAAGGCACACAACAAATTGAGCATGGTTTATCACATGAGAAAAAGGAGTGCTCATGTACATTATTTGTGCCTATCCGACTATGTCAGTGGAGAAGCAGGAACTGGGAAAAGTTTCCTGATTAAAGTGATTGCAACATATTTGCAGAAAACAACGGAATCATCGCTCTCTTGTCTTGGTACTGCTCCAACTGGGTTGGCTGCACTCAACATTAAAGGAATTACTTTACAGCGCTTATTGATGCTGCCAGTGGAGCATGATAACAAATTACAATACCACAAGCTATCTGGAGAAGCTTGTTGTGAAGTTTCAAGAGTACTAAAGAAAATGAAACTTCTTATCATTGATGAAGTAAGCATGGTATCAAATGTAATGCTTGCTTTTGTGCATTTAAGAATGCAAGAAACTCTTAAAACAGACTGTGATGTGTTATTTAGAGGAAAACATATCATTGTTTTTGGAGATTTACTGCAACTAACTCCAGTGAAAGGACAGCCAGTGTTTAAAATGCTTACGCATGAAGATACCAGGAAGTGTTTAGGAAGCATTGGAAATGTTAACATATGGTTAAATTTCAAATATGCAGAACTGCTTCAAAATATGCGACAGGCAAAGGATGAAGATTATAAAAATATTCTACAAGATGTAAGAATTGGAAAACTAACTGAGCATGGCAAAGAAGCGTTACATGCACGATTAATTTCAAATTTGTTTCCAAAGGAAAATATTCTTCCAGAGAATATTTTTAAGAAAATTCCTGAAAACAAGTCTGTCATATGCTTGATGCCAACTCTGCAAGAATGTTCAATCTTCAACACCAAAATGTTAAAGTTGGAAAATCAAGAGATTGTGAAACTGGAAGCTATTGATAAAATAGAACATGAAGGCACCACTATTATTTTGTCAGAAAAATTGAAAACAAAATTGGATTCTTTAGAGAAGATAATATCCAAAACTGCTGGCATGGAAAAGACTCTGTATGCATCTTTAAATTGTCGTATAATTTTACGACATAATTTACATGTGGAAAGAGGTTTAGTAAATGGAGCAATGGGTCATGTTGTAGATTTTGTGAATTACCGAAATAGAGATGGAATTAAAATTATAAAAATTAAATTTGATGGTATTGAAGAAGTACAACAAATCACTCGTTGTTCTGCTCGCTTTTTGCTAGTGAAAGATTTATATGTCCGCAGAAAACAGTTTCCTGTTTCTTTAGCATATGCAGTAACTATTCATAAAGCTCAAGGTTTAAGTGTTGATACTGCTTTGGTGAATATTGGAAATTCTGTGTTCAAGGAGGGCATGGCATTTGTTGCTTTATCTCGATTGAGAACTTTATCTGGATTGTACTTGATTGATTTTGATGAGACAAAGATTAATGCAGATATAAATTGTGTAAAAGAATATAATAGGTTAAGAAGAGAGTATGCTCCAAATTTACCTCAATATCCTCTGTTTGAAAAGCGTGTGGTAGGCCGAAAAAGAAGAAATGAGAAAAATTGTAGTGAAGTTGTAGCAAAAAGAAAAAAAGTAGATGAACCAGTAATTATAAGCAGAAAGGAAATGGATTCAGTTAAAGATGTTGTTGGATTTCAGTTTGAAAATAGTTCTGGTGTCAACTGCTATGCTAATGTAGTGGTTAATGTTGTTTTCTTTCTCCAAACTGTAAAAGAACAGATTGCTGAAAATCATGATCAAACACTTTGTTGTTTATTAAATTCTGTGTTTGGGAAATGTAGCAGTGATAGAACAAAAATACAAAGTGTTTCTGAAATTCGAAAGGTTTTAGACATATGTTCTGGTCTAAATCAATTTTCAAAGAATATTCAGCAAGATTGTCAGGAATTTCTAATGTGTGCTTGTTGTTTTACAAGATGAAGGAGTAGATGTAGAAAATCTTTTTGGCCTTTCTTATAAATGGCAACATGATTGTGACAGTTGCTCCTTTTCAAGTAGTACTACAGTAGACACTGAAAGATTTATATATTTGACTTTACCAGACTGCAAATCAGTGTCTTTTAATAATCTAGTTAGAGCAGCAAATGAAAACATGGTGTGTAGTCAATGTAAATCTGAAATGTTGTCAACTTTATTTTTAATAAGATATGGACAGTATGTTATTTTAATGTTCCAACGATGTAGACCTGATGGGACTAAATTGACTACATTAATTAAAAATGTTGTGGCTTCTCAATTATCAATTTCAGGAAGAACCTTTACAACTGCAGCAATTATTTACCATGATGGTCCTTCAACAACATCAGGACATTACACAGTTTTTTTAAAATGTCAAAAAGGTTGGCAGCTCTCTAATGATACTCAATTGACTTTCAAACAACGTTTGCCTTCTGACTTACTCAATTCTTACCTGGTGTTCTTACAACCGAAATTTTAGGGAAGGTAATTGACCTATAAAGATTGCAGCAGTTAATATAACTTAGTTTACTCTTCAAAATTACTTTCTGAATGAGAGTGATGAAGGTAATAAAAAACATGTAGTTCTCATAGAGATAGTATATGTTTATTATATAAAGTGTGCTGTGAGTATTATAGGAATTATTTATTAAATGTAAACTAGAGATGGAAGTAAAACTCTTGTTTCATAACGTGAAAGATGTTGGAGCTTTTCTTTCAGAAAGTCGGGTAAATGAGACATTACAAAAACAGTGGACTAATTTCCATAAAAAAGGACTTTCCATATACTATTTGGCCTCGTGGAAAAGTGGATGGATCAAAAGTGAGTTTAGATATGGTTTTTAAAAAATTATATTATTTAAGTAATTATTTAATGGGTTTTTTAAACACAATCATTTTGATTGTGTTTTTTTGCCCGCTGTTATATGATGAGTACTTTTGAAATCACTGTTTTAAGTGAAATTCAATATATTCTGAGAACAGCAAAAATAAACCATTTAACATGTTGTTGAAATTATTTTGTTTTTTGTATTATTAAATATATAATATTATCCCGTTCTCTTATACTCACTTACCTATTTCCACCCTCTATCACTTTTCTTAACTTACCCTCGCTTACTTTATTTGACTCTCCCTCACCTCCCTTCCTTTATTCCATTTTCCACACGTATTCTCATTAACCACTCCTTCACGGCTCATTACCTCTCTCCCATCCACCAATTTCTAGCTGTCAGTCACTCTACTTCACTCCCCTTCCCTTTGTTTCTTTTCTTTATTGCCTCAATAATGCTCCTTCTCTCGTTAACCTTATTACACTTCACTTACTTCTTTTCTCACTTCCTATATCCTCTCACATTCTCACTCCCTTTCCATCACAGCCTGTCTCTTAGCTTCAGTCTCTGGATCCTCTCAATCTATCACTCCTCTTCCGTCATGCTTACTCCCTAAAAATGACCCACACTCCCTTCCTTACATTGCTTTAATCTCTTACTCAGTTCCTTTGTGTCACTCTTTCCTTTACTAGTTGTATATTCTCACTCTTTTACTTCGTTTGTCTCAAGCTCACTTGTTTTTATTCTCTCTTTATTTTTCCTTTTTCATCAACCTTCCTGCATTTCACTCACCCTCACTTACCCTTGTTAATCTCCTACTTTGTCTCTTGTATTGTAAAATATAAATTATAAATATTGTAACTTATTTTGTTTTGTCTTTCACAGATATAAATTTAAATGAAAATATCAAACTAAATTGATATTACTTATAAGGTAAGTTTGATGTAGAATATTTATTTTCTCTATACTATTTTCCTTAACCTCACTACTCTTCTCTGATGCTCCCACACCTCTGTTCCCTTATTGCGCTTGCCTCACTTATTCTGAATCCCCACGTTTACTCCCCTTTTCCTCACTCCGCTCTCACACTCACCTTCTTTCAGACCTTTTCCTTTACTTTCCTTCCTCTCTCTTCCTTTCCTTCATTCCTTTACTCTTTTCCCTTCCCTTACTCTCCTTACTCCACTTCACTAACTCCTTCTCTTACTCCCTCTGTCCTCTTACTTCTACACTCCCCTTACCTCATTTTCTCTGTCTCTTTAGTCTTTCACTCGTCTTCTGTCCAGATCACTCCCTATAACTTTGTTATAGTCACACACTCTCCTTTTTTGATACCTTCTCTTTTACTTACCTTCCTCTCTTTTCCCATCCTTTGCTTTTTCATTCTTTACCTTTCTCTTACTCTTCTTACTCCACTTCAATAACTCCTTTTCTCAAATCCTCTGTCTTCTAATTTATTCACTCCACTTTTCTCAGTCTTTTTCTATTACCCTCAAATAATTTCCAGCAATGCATCCTTTCACATTGGGGCAAGTCTCATGTGAAAGTACCTGCATCAGTCTTACGGCTGCTGTGAGGCAGATGCAAGATTTTGACACAATAGCGTCCTAAAAGTGACGCAGTGAAATCTTATAGATTTCACTGTGTTACTTTTATGAATTTAATTGTGTCAATACGACCCCTTTGCATACATTACATCTGACGCAGGTATAATGTGGCGCAGGGGTTTACAAAGTGACGTATCTACCTAGATGCGTCACTTTGTAAATATAACTCAACTAGGTGCAATTTTTACACCACTGGTGCGTCACAAAAAGTGACGCACCGGCGGTGTAAAAGTGACATATGGCCTCATAAATGAGGCCCTCAAGCGCACCACAGGGAAAAACAGTGTAAACATTTGTAGAAAAAAAATTATTTGAAGAAATGCATCCTTTCACATTGGAGCCAGCCCGATGTGAAAGGGCTTGCGTCAGTCTTAGGCCTGCTGTGAGGCAGGTGCAAGATTTTAACACAACAGCGTCCTCAAAGTGACGCAGTGAAATCTCTTAGATGTTACTGCATCACTTGTACGACCCATCTTTGTGTCAATACACCCCCTTTGCATATATTATACCTGGTGCAGGTATAATGTGGCGCAAGGGTTTACAAAGTGACACATCTACCTAAAAGAATTACTTTGTAAATATGACTCAACAAGGTGCTATTTTTACACCCTGGTGCGTCACAAAAAGTGACGCACTGGCGCAGTAAAAGTGACACATGTCCTCATAAATGAGGTACTGAAGCGCACCATAGGGAAAAACAGGTCTTCTCTTTTATTTTATTTCCTTTCTTTTGTTTTAATTCATTGTTTTATATATTTCCCTTATTTTATTCTCCTGACTCCACTTCAATTACTACTTATTTTTCTCTGTCTGTCTTCTTAGTTCTACGCTTCCCTTCCTGTAATGTCTTTCTGTTAGCCTAATTCTCTCCATCCTTTTAGTCTTTCACTTTTCTTCTGTCACGCTCTCTGCCTATAACTCGTCCATACTCATACACTCACATTCTTTCAGACTTTATACTTTACTTTCTTACCTCTCTTTTCCCATCCTTCACTCCTTCACTCTTTTCACTTTCCTTTCTCCTTTTCTGCAGTTCAGTAACTGCTTCTGTCAATCCCTCTGTCCTCTAACTTACTCACTCCCCTTTTCTCACTCTCTCTGTTACCGCCATTCTCTCCGTCCTCTTAGTCTCTCATTCCTCTTCTATCATGCTCACTCCCTATTAGTGAGCCATACTCTCACACTCATCTTCTTTCAGACCTTCTCTTTTACTTTCCTTCCTCTCTCTACACTCCCCCTAACCTCATTCTCGCTCTGTTAGTCTCATTCTGTCCGTCTCTTTAGTCTCTCGCTCCTCTTCTGTCAAGCTCACTCCCTATAACTTAGTTATACTTACACACTCACCTTCTTTCAGTCCCCCTACTTCACTTCCTTTCCCCTCTCGTCCCTTTTTTTCCTCCCTCACTAATTTTCTTTTCCTCTCTCACTAAAATTAGGACTGGGGATGGCAGCGGTGGTTCTCTAATGCTCAAACAATGAACATAATACTTTGTTCCCCGTAACAAAGTACGGCATCACAATTTCTGCATTTGATGGAGGCCTCATTAAAAACAGGTTGATTATTTGAGATCAGCTGCTCTGGTCACCCCCTGACCAATGAAGTTATTCCTCTAGTTGAAGTAGAGGCACTACTTCTTGGAGCCTCTCGTGCCAGAGCCCTGACACTCTTTCGGGCATAGTTCTGGGCGTGCCTCCTCTGCACGTGCCGAATCATAATTTGATTACCAAAATTGTACTTCATTCTGGGGTCTTTTCTGCAAAATATAGTATGGCACATATTGAATTCCATGTTTGGAGTATTACAATTCTCTGTATTCTGAAAATACAAAAAATGGCGGCGATAGTGTACACTAGAGAGAAATAGTGAGAGAAAGAAGGCATGAGATGAAAAGGAGATGTGAAATGCACATTGGAGAAAATGTATTGGGAGAAGGGAAGTAACTGTGAGTAAACTTACTATGTAATACAGAAATGTTGCACTCTATACTATAAGTCTCACTTTATACCACAATTATTTCACTACTATCTCATAAATTTCAAGTACAATAACAGAAAAATGTCTCAAACTATTTATAATTTATAAATATAAATTTATTTTTCATAATTTTCATAATTTAGAAGTACTTCTAGCATTATTTGATCAGGAATCTCCTCATCACAACTCTTCATAAATGACTCCTGGAACTCAACATCGTCCAAACATTCCAATAATTGAGCATCCAATGTTTTATCATTAACATCCTCCATTCCATCTGCTCTGAAAAGAAGGTCTTCTACATGGATAGTGTTATGAATAGGATCATTTGAGACCTCAATCAAACTCTCCTCAACAAAGGTTGCAGAAATTTCTAAATTAATAGTAACGGTGTCCTCATTGATATTCATATTCTTTTCAAATTTCTTGCTGTAAATAGCAGGAAAAAAATCACTTTAATTCATCGTTTTTAGTAATAGATAATAATAAACTAGCTTTATCAAGTATTAAATTCCCCTTACAAATTAATAACTCACCTTTTAGAAAGGAGTAGAAGAGATAATACTGTGTAAATTTCACACCAGAAATAGAACACCAAATATTCCTCACAAATGTACCTCAAAGAGTACTATCACAAAATGGCTGTGTTTACCTATCATTAGAGAACCATTTAATTAGTAGAAAACCAATGAAACTTCATCACACACAAATTCAAAACCAAAGAAACATTTTAATTGGTTGTAAATTTCAAAAGCTAATTGGCTCTTGGGTGTCTGTAAACTTTCTAAATGGTCTGCATAGTCAGCCATCTTGTGACTCTGAAGAACAGAGACACAAGAGGTGAAAAATAAATGAGGAAATAATTAAAAAGGGGCAGAATAGACACCCTCTGACGCCCTAGGTTTTCTGAGGGGGGCCTAGAAGGACCCTGACAGGCAAAAAAAAAATTTGCGGGGTGAGCGCTGGGTGCGTTCCCAGGTGCGCTCTCCGGTACGCGCACACTGAGCGCACCACAGGGAAAAACAGTGTAATAAATAGAGTAAAAAAAATTATGTAGAGTGTTGAGAGGAAAGTGATGCATTGCTGGAATGTGTCACAAAAATGATGCAACTCCAGCAATGCATTCTTTCACATAGGACCAGTCTTATGTGAAAGGGCCTGCATCAGTCTTACGGCTGCTGTTAAGCAGGTGCAAAAGTGACGCAGTGATCACTTCTACGACCCTTCCTTATGTCAAGACACACCCTTTGCATACATTACAGCTGGCGCAGGTATAATGTGGCGCAAGGGTTTACAAAGTGACGCATCTACCTAGATGCGTCACTTTGTAAATATGACTCAACAAGGTGTATTTTTTACACTACTGGTGCGTCACAAAAAGTGACGCATCGGTGGCGTAAAAGTGACGCATAGCCTCATAAATGAGGCCTTCAGTCTTCTACTCATGTGTCATATTTAATTTATGACGCATTATGTCAGAAGTACTTACAGATACATCAGTATTTCTGACATATCTGTAAACGCAAAAGTGATGCATTGCTGGAGTGTGTCATAAAAGAGACACAACTCCAGCAATGCATCTTTTCACATGGGGCAAGTCCCATGTGAAAGGGCCTGTATCAGTCTTACGCCTGCTGTGAGACAGGTGCAAGATTTTGACACAACGGCGTCCTAAAAGTGACGTAGTGAAACGTCACCTCTACGACCCTTTCTTGCGTCAATAAGCCCCTTTTGCATACATTACACCCGATGTAGGTATAATGTGGCGCAGGGGTTTACAAAGTGACACATCTACCTAGATGCATCCCTTTGTAAATATGACTCAACAAGGTGCATTTTTTACAGCACTGGTGCGTAACAAAAAGTAACGCACCGGTGGCGTAAAAGTGACGCATGGCCTCATAAATGAGACCTTCAGTCTTCTACTCATGCGGCATATTTATTGTATGACACAATATGTCGAAAGAAGTTACAGATACGTCAGTATTTCTGACGTATCTGTAAGTGCAAAAGTGATGCATTGCTGGAGTGGGTTACAAAAGTAACACAACTCCAGCAATGCATCCTTTCACATGGGGCCAGGCCCATGTTGAAGGACCTGCGTCAGTGTTACGCCTGCTGTGAGGCAGGTGCAAAAATGAGGCCTTCAGTCTTCTACTCTTATTTTTTCTTTCACTTGCTCTGTTTCTTCACTGCCTTAATTACCTGGTCTCACACTTACTTGTCTTCATCCAGTCTGTATCTCTAGTCCTTCCAAAACATCACTGCTCTTTTCTTACTCTTCCACACCCCCGTTCCTTTACTACATTTTCTTCGCATATCCACATTCCCCATGTTCACGCTCCTTTTCCTCACTCTCCTTCCCCACACTCACCTTCTTTCAGTCCCCCTACTTCACTTCCCTTCTCCTCTCGTCCATTTCTGTGCTTTCTCACTCATTGTCTTCTCGTTTATCCATGCACTCCACTTCACTTACTCTTTTTCATTTTTTTAAGAACACAGCTCTTTGATGAGAATTGGAGGTAGTTCTGAAAAGAACTTTTTTTTTTCTTCTTTTTTTCCTTTTTTTAGAACAAAAACAAAAACAGGGAATGGGAAACTGCTCAACAGGAGCAAAAAAACAAAACAAAATTAGGGCTGGGAACGGTAGCGATGGTTCTCCAATGCTCGAGCCATGAGCAGAACACTTTGTTCCCCATAGCAAAGTAGCTGATCGCAATATCTGCATTTAATAACGCCTTTATTAAAAGCAGGCTGAATGTTAGGGATCAGCTCCTGTGATTGCTCCCTTCCTGATGCAGTTTGTACTCCGGTTGAAGTAGAGGCCCCATCACTGGGAACCTCTCGTGCCAG
Organism: Lissotriton helveticus; assembly: GCF_964261635.1. NCBI lineage: Eukaryota > Metazoa > Chordata > Amphibia > Caudata > Salamandridae > Lissotriton > Lissotriton helveticus. The sequence goes on from NC_136069.1 coordinate 1,218,571,635, forward strand.
AGCCCTGACACTTTCCCGGGCAAAATTCTGGGGGTGCCTCCTCTCCACATGGCGAATCATTGTGGAGTTACCAAAAGAATATTTCTTAGTGGGGTCACCCCGTGACAGGACAGTGTGACAAATCCTGCACTCCACTTTTGGAGCATTTACTTTCTTCTGGTCATGAGGAATAGAATTTTTTTTCCAAATAAAGTGTTCTTTTATTTTTGGCTGATGAGGCTCTTCATCAAGAAATTCATTGGAGTCATCTTCACTGCTGGATGGTCTGGCAGCCATGATAAACCAAGATTTTATTCCCACAAAGATCTGACAGCAAAAAGGCAGGTCTTGCAGTCACAAAAGTGAAAGAAGAAGTGAAGGAAATGGGTGGGGATTTCATTCTTTGTAAAAAAAAACTGTTAGGAACCAATGAAAAGAGTTATTTTAAGGTCACATGACTTGACGCGCTTACGCTGCGCGCACCGGAGCGCTTCCCGGGGCGCTTACGCGGCACGAACGTAGGCGCTTCCGGGGTCGCATACGCGGCACGAACGTGGGCGCTTCCGGGGGCGCTTACGGGGCGTGCCTGAGTGACGTTGTGCTAGCTTTACGGAAATGCAAAATCATTTTCATTTCGTAAATCTAAAATAATGCTTTTTTAAGTATGGTACTGAATGTCTTGAATTATTATTTAGTTTTCATAATTTTTTTTTTACGAACGCCGAATTAGTGCTCTTGCTGCGCTCTCGGAAGAGCTTACCGGTGCGCGCACCCTGAGCGCTACAAGACAAAATGATACGGGTAAGCTCATCGGTGCGTGCACCCTGAGCGCCCCAGGAAAAAATGATAAAAAAAAAACATTTGGATTATTTTTTTTTTTATTATTAAAAATTAATACTTATACAAACCAGCAAATAAAAAAAAATCATAGGTTACAAACGTGATATAGAAAGGATTTAGCTTTTAAAAAACCTTTGAAATTCAGTGAAAAAACCATAGGTTTCACAAATGTTATAGTTAGGAATTAGCTTTTAAAAAAACCTTTGAAACTCACTAAAAAAATACGTTTCACAATCGTTATAGTTAGGAATTAGCATTTAAAAAACCTTTAAAATTCACTGAAAAAACCATAGGTTTCACACTCGTTATAGTTAGGAATTAGCATTTAAAAAACCTTTGAAATTCACTGAAAAAACCATAGGTTTCACACCAGTTATAGTTAGCTGAACATTTTACTCATACAAAACCATTGAAATTCCCACGTTATAGTTAGTTGGACTCACTATAACTCGCGCGCCCGCAATCCACTGCTGATGATGTCACATATTACATCATTCATGACATGGTCAGTGACATCACTCACTGATGACATCACTGATGACATCTCAAATGACATCACTGATGACATCATCCTTGTGATAATATATTGCACCTCATCACACTCTAATCTAACCTTTGATACATCCAGTGTTGAATACAGACTACCATTCCTGAAACCATTGAGGCACCAATACCAGTTACTACATACACACTCACTGATTCCTAGGTCTACACACACATCCACTCATTCACCCATACAATCACTCATACATACAGTCACTCATCAATTCAACACTATCATATGCACTCATACACCTATACAGACACTCACACAGTGCCACTCATCCATGGAGTTACTCACAAACCTAGTAAGTCATGCAAAGAATCAATCATACTCCCATTTCCTCATGTATACAGTTATACACACATAACCTTACTTATTCATACATATACTAACACATACTTACTCTCTTTTACAATCACTGATACAAGTACACATTGATCCATACAGTCACTTACGCAATCACAGGCTCTCATGTATAGTCATTGATATATGCCAACTCCCACATGCACTGTGTTTTACAAATATACTTACTTGGATATATACCACTAAGATATTCATTCATTCACCAACACACCCATGCACACAGTCAACCGCTTATACAGTTGCTTTCACATGCACTCTTGAACTCATACACCAAGTGAATCAACTGCTCACACATGTTTGCACAGAGTCACACACCTCCTAGCCACCCACACACACACGCAGCCTCACATTCAAATACTTGGGCAACCAATCAATAACTCATATAGCCACTCATATAGCTACTGATCAACACATGCAGCAGCTTACACAACAACAGACATACTGATGCACACATTCAGACAGTTTAGACACTAACCCATGCATTCAGTAAGACACATTTAATCACTCACTCATACAGTCAGTCACCCATTCTTCAATATGTAAAATATATTTAAACTTTACAAAAACACACAGTCACTGGATGATGTCATCAGTGATGTCATAAGTGATGTCATCAGTGAGTGATGTCACTGACCATGTCATGAATGATGTAATATGTGACATCATCAGCAGTGGATTGCGGGCGCGCGAGTTATAGTGTATCCAACTAACTATAACGTGGGAATTTCAATGGTTTTGTATGAGTAAAATGTTCAGCTAACTATAACTGGTGTGAAACCTATGTTTTTTTCAGTGAATTTCAAAGGTTTTTTAAATGCTAATTCCTAACTATAACGATTGTGAAACCTATGTTTTTTTAGTGAATATATATATATATATATATATATATATATATATATATACATATATATGCATATTTATATAATATTTCCCTTATTAGGGTCAGAATGTTGTATTGCATTGCTGTGTTGGTATTACTAGGTATCTATTGTGTTTCTTATGATACCCACCATCCGCTATGTATCTACGAATTTTTTACTGCTAACTATTCTGATTCAAGTATGGGGTCGTCCGAATCTGGATCTGTTTGCAACACATCTGAACCGCAAATGCCTGTTCTATGCAAGTTGGCTTCCCCAACCAGAGTCATGGGGAAATGCCTTTTTGATGAATTGGTCGAAAATATTTACCTACGCTTTTCCACCAATACCTCTAGTTCCCAGAGTTCTTCGAAAAATGAGGAAGGAACCCTGTCACATTATTCTAGTAGCTCCCAGATGGCCTCGACAAGTCTGGTTCACGAAATTCCTGCTTCTGTCACAGTGCGACCCGATCATTCTTCGCCCTCTTCCGGATGTTCTAACCATGGATCAGGGCCAAGTTTTTCATCCCGCCCCGGCATCTCTACGCTTAGCGGCTTGGAACCTGAGCACTATGAATTTCTGAATTTGGACATTCCTTCATATTGTAGAGAGGTCCTGGCAAACGCGAGAGCAGCTTCAACTGTGAGGACATACAAAGTCAAATGGAAAAGAGTCTATGGTGCAATGATGCCCAAGTACATCCTATACATTCCACGCCGGAGCAACTTTTGCCACTCTTTTTACACTTGGCCTCTTGTTTTCTACCTTAAAAGTCTTTCTAGCACCAATCTCACGGTTCCGTCAAGATGGCTCTAACTCTCTTTACTCTTTCAGAGTCATTCGACAATTTTCTAGAGGTCTTTTTGGGATGTTTCCACCAATTCGCCGACCACCTTCTCCTTGGCAGTTGAACATTGTATTGGCACAACTAATGAAACACCAGTTTGAGCCAATTCATAAGGTCGATCTTAAATACATTACTTGGAAGACTTCTCTACTTCTGGCTCTCACTTCCTCATGTCGAGTCAGTGATATACAGGTGTTTACTACTAAACCGCCTTTTCTTCAGTTTACCAAGGACTCAGTCTAGCTCCGCACCAATCTAGCCTTTATCCCCAAGGTGCCATCGGACTTAAACCTCAATTAACCAGTTGTTTTAAGGTCATTTTTTCCTAATCCTCAAACACCAGCAGAAAGAGCACTTCATTCTTTAGATATTAGGAGGTGTCTAAAATTCAACCTTCAAAGGATGGCTACTATCCGTAAGACGGACCAGCTTTTTGTGACCTACGGGCAGATGCGAAAAGGACATCCAGTCACCAAACAATCAATTGCACACTGCATATCTACTGCGATTGCTTTTTGCCATCAGCAAGCGGGAAAACCACGTACTACAATTGTTCGAGCGCATTCTACTAGAAAGTTCTCTTCTTCTACAGCACTGTTTGCTGGTGTGCTTCTTCATCACATCTTCAGAGCTGCAACATGGTCCAACAAGCACACCTCTACGAGACCTTACTGTCTGGATGCTGCTGATTACACTGATGCAGCCGTTTGACAGGCCGTCCTACGAAATCTTTTTAAATAAGGTGAGCCTCTGTTGCTATCCTCCTCCAGTATACAAGGTACTTGTTTTCTTTGAAATATACTTAAGTCTTTTCATACTGTGTATTATTATGATTATTGTTATTATTATGTTGAATGATAAGTACCTTGTATTATTCTAACTCCACTGCTCACTATTCATTTTCAAGCATGTGAATCTATGAAAGACACCCCAATACTGGAGAAGAACAAAAGTTACTTACCTGTAAACTGTGGTACTCCAGTATTGGTGTCTTTCATAGAGTCACATGCGACCTCTCCTCCTCCCCTCAGAGGCTCTCTCTTTATCTCTTGGCTCTATATTACTCTTGTGCTACGAAAATCTGAGGGCCTGAGCCTCTGAGGAGAACATTCTAAGAGGGTGCTGAAGCCTGATTGGTCGGAATTTGGACCAAAACATAATGACTATGATATACCATAGATAGTTATAGTTAGGACCTAGTTCCCATTGGAAATCCGCAACATTCTCTTTGGAATAACTTTGGCGCCGGTTGACGAATCTTTGCGAAATTCTCAAAGAAGATGGAGTGCTCCGCTCCTTCCCTAAAAGTTTTGGGGTGATTTGTGAAGCAGGGGCCGAGAAAGAAGGGGGGTCCCAAACCATGTTTTCCCCATGCAATTTTCTATAGGGACCTACAGACCCGAACTGCTGAATGGAATTACACCAAATTTTGCAAAGAGGTAGAGTTTGGTTCGCCGATCATGCTTTTTGTTAAATGGTGTAAATCCTTTCAGTAGTTCCTGAGGAAATCAAAAGTAAAATCATAGATATATCTATAGACAAAGTACGGTACGCGTACAGTACGCATGCCCTACCGAACATGAGCTTTATGCTAATTGGCTGTCAACACTCCAAACCAGGAAATGTTGGCAGCCGTTTTGTGCCTCGGTAGAACCGCCACCCCCGGTGAATCTTTTTAAAATAATAAAAATTAAAAACCTGTGTGGGGGGCTCAAGCCCCCCCACATGCCCCGGGGACCGCCACCTCCCAGGAGGGGCCCGGGCGCCACCCCCTCCTGGAGCCTGTGATGGCCCCGGGGACCGCCACCCCCAGGGCCAACTCCTGCAGTGTCCCGGTGTGCCCACCCCCTGGATGCTGCTGTTTGCTATGGTGGGGCTGGAGCCTCATGGCTCCCGCCCTACCATAGCAAGCTGCTTTGGTTTTTGAAAGAGAGAGCAGGAAACCTGCTCTCTCTTTCAAAAACCAAAGCCAAAAGGGGCGTGGCTAGCTGCCAAGCATGGCGGCAAAGTGATGTGAGAGCTCCCTGAGGCGACACGGCCTTTTATAAAATCCGACACACTGATCCGCTACATTGCTCACCTGAAGAAGCGGCTACCGGGTCCAGGGCCGATGCGACGCCGTCCGACCCTGTCCAGGGGAAAATCGGGGGCCGGGAGCAGCATCAGCGCACCCTGCTGCCACTGGGCCTATCACGGAAGTGCAGCACCGACCTCGGGTGGCTGCTGGATCCCGGCGGAAGTGAGGGCTAGTCGGCCTGCCCACGGGGGCACCTCCCTCCCCCCTGACCGGATAGGCGCGACGGGAACACCACACGGCACACAGTGAGTTCCTGGGGCACTACTGGAGCGTGGATAGGCGGACCGCCTACCGAAGCCTACAGATCAGGACTAGGGGCTGCAGCGAGGGCGCTATCGTGCAGGAGACCGGACTGCCGGCGGCGCCCCACGTGTGCATGAACTGACCCGGAGGGGGCGAATACAGGACAGGGGCAGCGCTTGGGTGCCAGGAACCACCGGACCCCCCCTCCCTTTCAGCGGCGATAATATAAAAAAAAATAATAAAAAATAAAGAATAAAAACAACCACGAGGAGCGCCGCCGGCTGATGGCACGTATTGGTGCCCCGGGGTCCCGCAGACACAATAGGGGACACAGGAGCTTTATCCGAAGGGCCGGCAAGGGCCGAGAAGGTCACAGGAGCAACAGCGATCCCAGTCTGAAGGGAGACAAGCGAGAAGTACCCATGACGGGATGAGCCCCTGTGAGTTCCTACCCGGGTGAGCCCGCCTAACAACGTGAGTGATCACACTGTGGAGCCGGCACGGGCAGGCGCGGCGGACCCTCAGGATCTGCTGGGCCTGTGGGGGGCTGAAACACACTCAACGGTTCGGTGCACACCGAGGTTATCGCCGCTGAAGCACATTCCTGGGCCTGCTGCGACACTGCGAGATAACCGTATGCGAGGAGCTGCATTTTGGGTCGCAGGCACCTCACACAGACACTCGAATTGCGAACCGGTGCAAGCCCTGAAGCAACGCGCAGTACCCGGGGCTGAGTCACACGGGCAGCTCTGTCATAAGTAGCCCTCCGAAGTGCGCAGCGGCCACGTTCTAATGACCTCACCAGCTGCAGGGTAATACAGATTTCCGTAGTGGAATAAACGACTGAACTCACGGGGGGACTGAGACCGCGATACGCTGCCCCTCCCTGGCCTCCAATGAGCACGGCAAGCAGCTAGCCATACAGTGCCCACCATCCTACCTGAACCTGGGAACGATAACCAAGCCCCTCGAGCCATGGCGGGCAAAGGAACCAGGAGTGGGTCGACACAGGCCAGGCTGGATAAATTCGCCTATAGCCAACATGGACAATCGCAGGTCACTGGGCGCACCTCAACGGGCGCTAACCAAGAAACAGAGGGGACCAAGAGGGTGACACTGGAGGACATTATGAAAACCCTCTCTGAAGTGCGAACGACAGTGGGCTCCATTTCCTCTGAGGTGACTCTCCTGCGAGCAGACTTCCAAAAAATGACTGAAAGGGTGTCCCAGGTGGAGGTTGTTACGAAATCTCTCGTGGAGGACACCTCGGAACTGCAAGTGGCTATGGAGCGTTTGGAGAAGGTCACCAGGCAGCTGCAGGACAAGCTGGACGACCAAGAAGGGCGTTCGCGGAGAAATTATATACGCATCCTTGGCCTTCCGGAGACGGAAGGTAAAAGAGCGATGGACCTCTACGTCGAAGATCTCATCAAAGATAAATTGCAACCTAAAGGACTATCGCACTTCTTTTCAGTAGAAAGGGCACATAGGGTGCCTGACGGCACACCCAAGCTAGGAGCGGCGCCGCGACCTGTGTTGGCTAGACTGTTCAATTTTAGAGACAGGGATGCAATTCTTCAAGCGGCAAGAGTTTCCCCACCCATTAAAATCCAGAACTCAACCCTGGCTTTCTTTCCGGACTATACGGCGGAAGTGGCCAGACGCCGGAAGTCATTCAACGAGGTGAAGAAGGCGCTGCGAGACAGGGACTTGCCGTACTCAATGTTGTTCCCAGCCAAATTGCGGATTGTAGCCGAGGGTAAGACATGGTTTTTCGACAAGCCGGAAGTGGCTCAGGATTGGCTTGACGGCTGGAGGCAGGTGGGACAACCTCACCGTACACACAGGGATCGACCGAACCGTAACGGCGGCAACCACACAGGAAGACGGACCGACCACCTGGAACAAAGAGACGACACAACGGAAGTAGAATCCGACGTGGACCGGAATCCAATTGACTCTGGACAACCGGCCCCAGTCTGAAGACAGAATAAGGGCGGGAAGGACTGTAGCAGTTGCATTGGACCTGGTGAAGCGGAGTAGGGTGGGCAGAGCCGGTGCCTGTAGGGGCCTCACCAATCCCACGAGCAAGTAAGATAGTTGGGAATGGGTTAAAGCACTCTGCGAAGTTGGGGATGCGGGCGGGAATATGTCCGTGGAGCAGGGGAGCAGGGAGGGGGGAAGGGAGGGGAGTTTTACAGTTAATGTTAATGTTAATAGTCATCACACATGCCACAAGATACACAAATACATCTGATACAAAGCTATACCTTTGCACTGTCCTGAACCGCCACACACACGTTGACTCTGGTAACATCCCATCCAGAATACTAACCGGGCGATCCAATGGCCCAACGGTTACACACTGCACCCACTGAGGGCGCCCCTACGACGATAGACGTGCCCCCACTGCGCCTGCTCACTTGGAATGTCCGGGGGCTGGGGTATAAATTAAAGAGGGGATTAGTCCTGCAAGCCATTAAGCGCCACAGCCCTGACCTAGTAATGCTCCAAGAAACGCACCTCTCTGGAACAACCTGTAAAGCGCTTGATAGACGCGGATATGTATGTCCGGAAGACATAGTGCGCACCCTGGCGCGACATTTTCAAGCGATATATACCCCAGAACGCAACATTACCGCCTCGGCGGCGTCCATCTCACTCGAACACATTGATATCCCCAAGCTCACACAGGAAGCAACCCAAGAGCTGGAGGTTGACCCGACTGAAGATGAAATTCAGTTGGCGATACAGGCGTTGCGGTCAGGTAGAGCGCTGGGCCCTAACGGATTACGCGTGGAATGGTATAAATCGATGGCATCCGTCCTCAGTAAACCATTCCTAGACATGTATATGGAGAGCCGGGATAAGGCGGAGTTACCACTAGACCAGCGTACGGCCTCCATTGTGGCCACACCAAAGCCGGGTAAGCCCCAAACCGAATGCGCCTCATATCGTCCAATTTCCCTCCTGAACGTGGAGGCCAAGGTTCTGGGAAAGTTACTAGCTAGCCGTCTGACGCAACACCTGCAGGCACTGATCCACCCTGACCAGTCGGGCTTTATGCCTCACAGGAGTACGGCACTGAATCTCAGGCGGGTCCATGGGGTCCTGGCGCGTGCACACCTTCTCTCCGAAAAGGCAGTGATTCTCTCCCTTGATGCCAAAATGGCTTTCGATCTAGTAGAATGGGAGTACCTTTTTGCGGTCCTAACACGTATGGGGTTTGGACCGAAGTATGTCGCATGGATACGACTACTCTACACAAAACCAGTGGCGCAAGTGGTAGTGAACGGCCACATCTCACACACATTCCCGCTGGGACGGGGGACTAGGCAGGGGTGCCCACTGTCGCCATTGCTTTTTGCGTTAGTGCTGGAGCCCCTGGCAATTCTGATTAGAACAACGCCATTGCTTAAGGGCATCACGTGGGAGGATGGATGGGAAGACAGACTCTCCTTATATGCGGATGATACGCTCATTTACATGGTTGACCCCGACAACGGAATCCCAACCCTGCTGAATCTCTGTAACACACACGGGAGGTCATCAGGTTATACCCTGAACTGGTCCAAATCGGTGATATACATACTGAAGGGTCCGTAACCGAGGTTGCAGGCGGACTGCCACCTGGCACTGACGTCGCACTCCTTCAAATATCTGGGCATCAACATTACAAATAATGCCACAGACTTCTTTGACGCAAACTTAAAACCGCCTTTAGAGCGCCTACGTGCAGACGTAAAACACTGGGCAACCCTGCCGCTGACCCTCCTCGGGAGAGCAGCTTTATATAAAATGATGGCGCTCCCCCGGTTCCTCTACGTATCTTGTCGCGCCACGATACTTCAAACAAGTAGCGGCTCTACTCTCGACCCTGCTGTGGAATAATGGCCCGGCACGTATAGCTTATGACAAGTTGGTGAAAAGTTGGTATGAGGGGGGCATTGCTCTACCTAACGTTCAACTGTACTACTGGGCAGCCCAGCTTAAAATCGTTAACCAGTGGATCCACGCCCCGAGAACCGACCCGGCATACAAGGCGGACTGGTCACAGCTGGGGACAGAAGGCATGCTTACGGTACTATATGACAAGCCGCACGTCAGGAGACTGGTGGGACCGACGCAGCACACGGCGGCCCTGTGGCATGTCGCACTAGCACGGTTGGGCTGGAGGTGGAAGATCACCAAAATGACACCGCTGTGGGACACGAGGTCTCTGGGGAACCTCAGATCATGTAAAGGATTTACAAAATGGGACTACATAGGAATCTCCACGGTTGGGGACCTGTGGGACAAGGGAACGGTGCTTTCCTTTCCACAGCTCCAGCAACAATATGGCCTGAGCCCCACCGAAACATTTCGATATGTACAAATTCGGCACGCACTGCTGCAGGCTATCCCAGCGGGCACTGACATTCCGGAATCCTCGCCGCTAGAGGATAGACTACTGACTGACTTTATGCAACAGAGCGCAACTTCCCTCACATTTAAAAAACTGGTCAATAACTTAGAAGATCCCACGTTAAAACTGCAAGAGAAATGGGTTGGAGAATTGGGCGGAGTTGATGAGTCAGAGTGGAATGAGGCCCTGGCCTCCCCGAGAGAAGTTGGCATCTCAGCTAAATTTAGGTTAGTGCAACTGAAAATTTTACACCGCATTTATTACACTAGGACGCTACTTCACAAAATACATAGAGCACCCCACCCCTTTTGTCTTAGAGGTTGTGGGGAGGAGGGGACACTGTTTCATACATTGTGGGAATGCCCCAAGATACAGGAATTCTGGAGGCAGGTTACGCGCACTGTCTCGCAATCGCTTAAGATCTCAGTACTACCTGAACCTCGCAAATGCTTGTTAAACATCTGGGACCTCAATGATCTGGATAGATACGGGCTGCTATGGGACACTCTAGCCTATACTGTAGCGAAACGGGATATTGCACAGAAGTGGGGGGCACCGGAACTTCCAACAGCAAGCAGGTGGGCTAAAAATATGGACGTTCTGATGGTAACGGAAAGGGCGGTATATGTGCTCAGAGCATGCCCCCGCAAATGGAACAAGGTGTGGGCAGCATGGAATGTGTATAGGGGAGAGCTCTGTGAACCCCTGCCAGAAGGAGAAGACCTGGACTCAGAAGGGGAGGATGAATAGACCAATGGGTGTTGGATCGCTCGACTTCCGAGAACGAGCGAATTACCATTCTGTACCTGATTTACTGGCGGGGAGGATGAGGGACTGATGGTATAGCTGTCAACTTGATGGACAAAAGTGCAGAATATCAACTTGTGATGACTCATTTAAGTGTTAAATGTTAATGTTATGAAAATTAGAATACTGTAACACAGGAAATAGAAGACATATACATTGTGCTGCAAACATTGACATGTGGATGCATAGTTAAAACCATGTAGCTTACTGTTTAAGTAATGTTCAATATATGAACCGACTGTATTGTGGATATAGCACGTTTTATTTGAGCAGATACTTGATTGTCGGACTACGGTTCACATGTTATTTTGTATGTGATTCACATGCCTTCATGTCAATAAAAAACAAGTTAAAAAAAAACCAAAAAAAAAAAAACAAAGCCGATTGCTTTTCTGCATGGGTAGCAGCATGTTAGCTGCTCCCCAGGCAGAAAAGCAATGCCAGCTCCCGCAGGATGCAGGGAACCGGCAGGGGGCTTGGGGACCGCCCCACGGTCCCCAACGGAGAGGGCCTGGCCCCGGGGGATAGGATACTCGGGGCCAGAAGTGGCCCAGGAGGGGGTCCACACGGCCCCCCTCCCCAAATAATAAAAACATTTTTTTTAAAAGGATGTAGGCCGGCCCCGGGGGATGGGGTCCCCGGGGCCTTAAGTGGCCTGAGGAGGGGGGCTGCTTAAAAAAATAAATGTGGCATGTCCCGGGGGATGGGGTCCCCAGGGCCTGGATTAGCCACGGGAGGGGGGCCACGCGGCCCCCATCCCGTTTTTGGGGTCAGGTCCTGGGGGATGGTGTTCCCAGGGCCCAAAAAAAAGAAAAAGAAGGGGGGGCTACACAGTCACCCTTCTTAAAAACAAAAAAAAATGGGATCGGGGAGGAGGCCACGCCCCCTCACAGCACCAGACTGCAAATGCGCCCCCTGACGCGTTTGCAGAGGGGAAAGTAATTCCCCTTGAATACTTGGGGTCCCTGGGGGCCAAGTAGCCCACCAGGAACCTCCAGTATGGGCCAGGGGGCTGCGTGGCAGAGAGGTGTAAAAATGGGCATGGCCTCATTACACCTCTCTGCAACGCAGCCCCCTGGCGCATACTGAAGGTTCCTGGTGGGCTAGTTGGTCCACAGGGACCCCAGTATTTAAGGGGATTTAGTTCCCCCTCTGGAAACGCGCCAGGGGGCTGCGTTGCAGAGAGGTGTAATGAGGCCATGCCCCTTTTTACACCTCTCTGCCACGCAGCCCCCTGGCGCATACTGGAGGTTCCTGGTGGGCTGGTTGGCCCACAGTGACCCCCAGTATTCAAGGGGATTTAGTTCCCACTATGGAAACGCACCAGGGGCTGCGTTGCAGAGAGGTGTAATGAGGCCATGCCCCTTTTTACACCTCTCTGCAAAGCAGCCCCCTGGCACATACTGGAGGTTCCTTGTGGGCTAGTTGGCCCCCAGGGACCCCCAGTATGCAAGGGGACTTAATCCCCCAACTTAGAACGTGCTATGGGGCGCGTTTGCACAGTGGTAAAGGTAGGGGGCGGGGCTTGAGGTGATATGTGTGAAAACATGCCCTGTGGCGTGTTTAAAGTTGGGGAATTAATTCCTCTTCAATCCAAAGGTCCCCTAGGGTCCAACTAGCCCAAAAGGTACCTCTAGTAAGTGCCACGGAGCTGCGTTGCAGAGTGTTGTAAAAAGGGGGCGTGGCCTCTAAACACCTCTTTGCAATGCAGCTCCCTGGCGCATACTGGAGGTACCCGTGGGCTAGTTGGCCCACAGGGGACCTCAGGATTGAAGAGGAATTAATTCCCCAACTTAAAACACGCCACAGGGCGTGTTTGCACACATGTCACCTCAGGCCCCGCCCCCTTCCTTCTCTATTGAGCAAAATATTCCTCTAAAATCAGCCGAACTACGAATTCAGATTTACTCACCTGTTATCACGAGAGACGTCAGTGCTGCATCTTTGAGCCCAGTACGGACCCTGAAAAGTAAATCTCAGTGTACTTACCAGTAACTTGTATTTCCTTCCATAGGAATCTATTGTGTGGTTTTCACCAGAAAAGTTTCTAAGTGTCTATTTTTTAAACGTACAAATATTCCTCTAAAATCAGCCGAACTACGAATTCCGATTTACTCACCTGCTATCAGGAGCGACCTCAGTGCTGCATCTTTCAGCCCACTACTGATCCTGAAAAGTAATTCTAACCATACTTACAGTAACTTGAATTTCCTTCCATAGGCTAACATTGACTGGTTTCACTTGGAAATTCTTCTAAGTGTGGAGTTTTGGAACTTTAAAAAATTACTCTAAAATCAGCCGAACTACGAATTCCGATTTACTCACCTGTTATCAGGAGAGACCTCAGTGCTGCATCTTTCAGCCCAGTACTGATCCTGAAAAGTAATTTTAACCGTACTTACCAGTTACTTAAATTTCCTTCCATAGGATATAATTTCCTGCTATATAAAATATATATAAATTAAAAAAATATATAAAATAAAAAAAGATTACAATTTAAATATTTTTAAAAAAATTCTTTTTTTCAATTTATATTAAAAATATAAAATGTAATTTAAAAAATATATATTTAAAAATAAATACTTTAAAACAATGTAGTAAATCAGTCTAAAAATATATAACAATTAATACATTTAAAAATTATCATTTACATAATCTTTGAAATTCACTGAAAAAACCATAGGTTTCAGCCACGTTATAGTTAGGAATTAGCATTTAAAAAACCTTACAAATTCACTGAAAAAACCATAGGTTTCAGCCACGTTATAGTTAGGAATTAGCATTTAAAAAAACTTAGAAATTCACTGAAAAAAACATAGGTATCACATGTTATAGTTAGCTGGACATTTCACTCATACAAAACCATTGAAATTCGCCTGTTATAGTTAGTTCAGCTAACTATAACCCGCGCGCCCGCAATGCACTGCTGATGACGTCACATATTACATCACTCATGACATGGTCAGTGACATCACTCATGACATCACTGATGACATCTCAAATGAAATTACTGATGACATCATTCTTGTGAAAGAGTGGTAGACCTCCTCTCACCCTAACATAACCCTTGATACACACATTCAAAATTATAAACTAACTTTTTTTTTAAAATGGAGTTACCATTACCAGTTACACCAACCTATTCAGTAATTCCAACGTCTACATACAAATCCACTCATTCACCAACAGTTCTATATAGTTACTCATACATGTACTCACTCATCATATACTAGTTTAAAACATATGTAGTTACTCATAAAGATACTATTGAGACAGTCATTCACTCACTAACATACCCATACACACACTCATCCACCCATACAGTCCTGCACACATGCTGTCTTCAAAATACATACAAACTGTGAGCCAGTCATTCATGCATCTGTGCCCTAAGTAGTACCCCCACCAAACCATAAAGACACTCACTCTGATACTCAAAAAACCAACTAATAACCCATATAGACACTCATGTAGCTACTCACCAACCCATGCAGCCACTTATACACAAAGTGAGTCACTGATACAGATATTTACATATTTAAACATTACTTGCTAATACATGTATTCACTAAGATATACTTAATAAGTCAGTTATACAATTAATTTTACTTAAAAAAACATCCATTTAGACACTTATTTACCCATTTATTCTTCCATTGACCTTTAGATATACATATATAAAAAATATTTAATTTTTCAGAAAGACACATTCACTGGATGATGCGATCAGTAATGTCATCAGTGATGTCATTTGAGATGTCATGAGTGATGCCATGAGTGATAATATGTGACGTCATCAGCATTGCATTGTGGGCGCGCGAGTTATAGTTAGCTGAACTAACTATAACTGGGGAATTTCAATGGTTTTGTATGAGTGAAATGTCCAGCTAACTATAACATGTGTGAAACCTATGGTTTTGTCAGTGAATTTCTAAGGTTTTTTAAATGCTAATTCCTAACTATAACGTGGCTGAAACCCCAATACTGGATAACTGAAGTTACAGGTAAGTAACTTATTTTCTTACTTACCTTTGTTAACGCTTTTTCTGGTGGATACAGTATCTGCCTGTGGATTCCTCACTGATCCACCCTCCTCCCAGTTGTCCACCTTCGTATACCTAAAAAAGTTGTTATTGTTTGACATGGATGTCTTCCTATGTATTTTGCTTGCCATACTGTTGGCTGTTAGGAAATGCTGTGTTCTTTAGCGTTTCCTCTTTAACTATATACTGTGTGCATTGTGTATATATTGTATACTGTGTATAATCCAGTTATGTTGTCAGTCCATCCGTTTGCCTCGAAGGCATGGTAAAAATGGGTGGAACTGACGTTAGCACGCCGACGAGGTCTTCTTATGGCTACAGTGACACCATGGGGAGTCGCGAGCGGAGCCGTGCCATTGTTACGTCCTCGGCGACGTGGGAGAGTTAAGAAAAAGTTTGTGCGGAATGCTGGTGCAGGGGTAATTCAAAAGGTGAGGAATCCTCAGGCATACACTGTATCCACCAGAATAAGCGTTACCGAAGGTAAGTAACTTGTTCTTTACATCCATTACAGGAATGTAAAAGTTTTGCAGATGCAGTCATTCTGAAATAATAGCTAATACACACTTAGCTCGTTCATCCAAACTACACAGTTCTTCAGCTGCCTTCACATTGTTTCAATTGGCAGATACAATCTCTCCTCAGGTACTTACTGCTCAAGCAGATAACAACCCTCCTTATGTAAATATAGCACTTTTTTGCTATTTTAGTAAGCAAATCATTAAGTAGAGCTACAGAGAACAAGCTTCTCTAAGTGTACAAATGTTCCAGTAGGAAGTACGAACTATATGAGTTGTGTAATTATTTTTCTTCTGACTTTCCACACAGTTACTGTTCCGTCTTCCTTCTAAATTAAACAATTTTTGTTTTCCTGATCCATATATAGTGTGTCATGGTACTTCTGTTTTTCAGACCTTCTGTTTTCCATTTTCCTCCTTAAAAAGACAAAATAACCCAATAATGTAAAGTTACACACTTATCGATAATTGATAACAATGATACATCACTATATACTCTAAAGATTTCTACATTTTTCACCTATAATCACATATTTATATGTATTGTACCACTTATTTCACAATTTGTTTCCCTTAAAAAAGACCACACGCAAACACTGCATTTTTTTAATCCACAATTAAATATACCATGCCTTCCAACATGGTTCCATAACAATTATAAAGTAACACATTCTTCTTTAAACACCTTTCCTAACAGTGAGCACAGGTTTTTCCTCTAGAAATAGCAATATTTCTACTCAGACATCTCATGGGGTAAAATATGCGTACAGTAATGTCCGTAAAAGTACTAGTCCTTGTATTAACAGATAGCAGAATCTTTGTTTTATAATTTCAGAAACGCTACCTCTTAAACCTATATAAAGATTTATACACCTCTACAAACAGAGTTTGGCCCTTGTTTAGAATAAGTTTACCAACAGTAGTGCTCTTAATGACATTTCTCAACAAAGTTCATAAAGTACATTTTAAATTACCTGAACTTAGAGCAGTTTTTATATGCAGCTGAAGACACCAGTATGTCTCAATTCCAAATTCAGTCACTTCTGTGGAGCACCACTCCAGTAGATTTCCTTCTGCTCCAAATCATCAGGAACAATGTTAACTATCATTGATTCTGCACCCAATCACATCACAGCATTTCTTCATCCATGTATTAAGAATGTTAAGTTTTGGTTGAGCCTTGGCCCTTTTTATACTTATCCCAATTGCAATCTAGTGAGACTCTGGTGGGATATTAAAACACCTTGTGGCAAGCTCAGTAATTTTCATTCAGGTCCTGCGAACCTCTGGCGTGATCGTACGTGTCCATGCTGTAAGCTTTACTCCCTGAAGCTTGTGGGCTACTCTTATGAGAGCGTTGCTTGATCGTGACAAAATTGGAAGGAAATTACTAGTATGAGGGCAGAGTATTCTCTACAATGAGACCCATCTCTTACATGACAGGTGTGTCTAGTAGGTTGTGGGAAGAGTAGAAATGTGCCTAGCCTACGAGAAGGTAAGTTTCAATTCTATTAAGGACGCGGAGGCGAGGATTATGCTCATTCTCTCTTCGCTTTTATTTAACAAAATTTCACAGCAGCTCATCACCAAACTTGTAAAACTAAATTTACCAAAAACAGGAAAAACACAACAGTCTCTTTTCAGTCCTTCTATAGTGTCCATTAATCCTGGCCAATAACCAATGCTGACACCCCTTGCACTTCCTCTTTCTTCGCTGGAGGTTCCCTTCCATAATTAACCATTCTGCTTCACATTGTCGTTTCCTGAAAGAAACCACAGTAGTCAAACACCATTCCTCATACATGAATGAAGCCAAGTAAAATATCAACACAACTGAATCAGATCAGTATTATAACATTACTACTTCCATCATTAAGGCATAGAACCATTCGAGGGAGTATCATAAATCAAAAAAAGTCAAAAGGCAACTACTTACCACCATATGGGGCGGGACAGCAACCCACGCGCTTGCTGGGAGGGATAATCCTTGCCTCCGCGTCCTTAATAGAATTGAAATTTACCTTCTCGTAGGCTAGGCAAATTTCTATTCTATGTCAGGACCGGAGGCGAGGATTATGCTCCTTTAAAGCTTGTCAATCACCACCTGAGCCTCATTCACAACAGTTTAAAGTAAAACCTTTTAAAGGTTGAATCCGAGGACCAATCCGCTGCTCTCATCAAATCTTCCAGGCGCGCCCCTAGGCTGAACGCCTTCGAAGCCATTGCTCCTCTGGCAGAATGCGCACCAAAAGTGCTTGTACTAATGCCCGCTTCCTGCATAATCCAACGCACCCAACGGGCTATCGTGGGCGAGGACCCCGCCTTGAAAGGCTTTTTGAGGGCTATCAGGAGTTGTCGTTCGCCTGGGGGTCTAACTTCCTCCGTGGCCTCCTCATAAGCTTTCAAACATTGCACCACACAGAGTTTAGGTGTTTCCGCAAAAGCAGGATAAGAAATCGTGTGAGGATTAGATTTGGTCCTCCTACTCACCGTAAAGGTCACCCCTTCCAGGGAGAAAACTCTTGCCGTAATATCAAGAGCTCTAACATCTGAGACTCTTCTACATGACACCAGGCAAAGCAACATCACCAACTTGGCGGACAATTCTTTCCGTGATAGAAAACGATTCGGTTGCCAAGATAACAGCAAGTTCAACATTTGATTCACGTCCCAAAGGACCGGATAACGCGGTTCCGGAGGGAGAGACAACCTAATGCCGCTAAATAGTTTGCATACAAAAGGATGTTCCCCCAAGGGTGCTCCGTCAAGCGGAACATGTCCTGCCGAGATGGCCGAGCGGACAGTATTGACCAATCTGTAGGCTAGGCCTTTCTGAGCCAATTCCGCTAGGTAGTTCAAAACATGAGTCAGATCGGCGACCACGGGATCCACTTCCCATCGCATACACCAACATACCCACCGTGTCCATGCTGATTGGTACCGCTTAGACGTGCTGTCTGCCCACGCTCTGGACAGCAGGAGTTCAGCGTGGCCCGAAAGGCCAGGCAGGCGCCATCGTTGCCTGTAATCCACCATGCCATCAGCTGGAGCGAGCCCTCCTCTACCAGCAGGTGGGGAACCCCCTCCGGACTCAACAGGAGGCAGGGAGTTGGGAGGAGTCGGATTGGAGAATCCCAAGAAAGTTCCAGTAGAACTGGAAACCAAACTTGCGACCTCCAACATGGTGTTATCAGGACCACCGAGGACCTCTGTCTGCGCACCTGGGCTGCCACCCTGGTGATCATGGAGAACGGTGGAAACGCATAACCCTTCTCCCGACTCCAGTCCTGGGTGAATGCGTTGGACGCCACCGCCGAGGGGTCCGGCCTCCAACTGAAGAACCGGGGAAGTTGGTGGTCCAGACGACACGCAAAAAGGTCTATGGAGAAAGGACCCCAACAGTCCTGAAGTCAGCGGAAGACCTCTGGGTCCAATTTTCAAACACTGGCATCTCGGAGATGACGGGAGTGCCAATCGGCCACCGAGTTCTGCATCTCGGGAAGGTATTCCGCTATGACCGATACTTGATTGGAGAGGCAAAACTCCCAAAACTGCTTCGACAAGGTTGCTAGAGCCTTGGAACGTGTGCCGCCCAGGTGATTGATGTACCTGACTGCGGACACATTGCCCATCTTCAGAAGAGCTGATGCCTGAACCCTGTCCTTGGTCCAACAGCGGACCGCAAAAGAGCCCGCTAGCAATTCGAGGCATGTGATATGAAGTTGCTGTTCTTGCGGAGACCAGCTTCCCCCTGTGGGGAATTCCCCACACCGTGTCCCCCAGCCGGACCGACTGGCGTCTCACTCTATGACCAAGTCGGGAGCCGAGCCGAAGATGGCTCTCCTGTTCCAAGCCTCCATGTGGGACAGTCACCACTCCAATTCGTCGTGAACTTCGTCCGTCAGCGGAACCACCTGAGAATACGTGAGGCCCTTCCAGAGGTGGTGCGCCTTTAAACGCTGCAGGGCCCTGTAGTGTAACGGCCCCGGAAAGATTGCCTGAATGGATGCTGAGAAAAGCCCACAAGCCGAGCTATCTGCCACAAGGATGTTCACTGCTTGGCTAAGGTCTGACGAATCTCGTGGCGGATCTTCGCTGCCTTTCGAGAAGAGAGGCTGAGAGTGGCCGATACGGAATCTATCACAAACCCTAAGAAGAAGGCCTGCTGAGTCGGGGCGAGAAGAGATTTCTTCTCGTTGATCACGAATCCCAACTGTTGGAGCAGGGACACCGCCATCTGCAGGTGAGTCCTGGGTGTCACCGGACTCTGGGCCATGATGAGGATGTCGTCCAAATAGACGATCAACCTGACACCCCGAGCCCCCAGGTAATCGACGGCCGGTTTGAGGACCTTGGTGAAGCACCATGGGGCCGTGGAGAGGCCGAACGGAAGACAACAAAACTCATAGGCCTGTCCCTGCCAAAGAAACTGAAGGAACCTCATGTGTGGAGGAAAAATTGGTACCACTATGTACACATGCTTCAAATCCAATCTCACCATTCAATCGAGTGGCTGGAGTACATCCCGAAGCAGGTGCATACCTTCCATTTTGAAGTGTCTGTACACCAGCCATTCGTTGAAATCTCGCAGATTATTCCCTGATCGCTGACCCCCATCTGCTTTGTCCACTAAAAAGATGGTGCTGAGAAACCCCGTAGGGGGAATATCTGTGCGACAAATCTCCCCTTTCCGCAGCAACTCCTCTACCTCCTCGCTCACCAGCGCTGCATCTGCTGCCAAGAATACTAGTTGCCGGGGCCGCTCTCTTTGTCTGGGGGTCCCAAATAACTCTATCTGGAAGCTCCTTACAGTCTGAAGCACCCATGCGTCCCCCGTTAACGCTAACCAAGCCGCAGGCCCACCACTCACCGTTGACATTGCCATCCTGGCCTCTGTAGCTCCCTCGTCCGCGGAATTTCTGCCCTCTTGTGGGATAGAAGTTGTTAAAGCGTTGGTCCGCCTGGTATTGGCCGCGTCCGGAGCTTTGCCCCCTTCCTTGGGGTTGCTGATTCTGTCCCCGGCCGGGCGGGCGGCTCCTGCCCTGACCGGCCTCGCGGAAAACCAGAGGGTTAAAAACCCGCTTTATGTTCGCCTGCGCCTTATCTAAGGATGTGAAGGTGGTCAAATAAGCCACCTCTCGCCGAGTACCCTGCCTCTGAACAGGCCAAATCCCCTAGCTTGGGGTCCACTTTGATCAAGACGGACCTACGTCTTTCTGTGGACAGGGTGCAGTTTGCATTCCCCATAAAGCAAATCGCGCACTGCGCCCACGCCGACAAAACCTCAGGGTCAATCAGGGCACCGGAACTCCAAGCTTCCTCTGCCATGTCCAATATTTTTGTCATGGGACCGATGCCATCCAATAACTTGTCCTGGCATGCGCGCCAGGACCTATCTATCCCTTTCTTCGGGTCCTTGATAAATTTGGGGAGAAAGGTCGCCATCTTTCCCTCAATCTCTGGGGTGATTGCCTCTTTGCCTGCCAGCAAAGGGCGGGGACATTCAGCCCTCAGTCTGCTTCTGGCTTCGTTTTCTAGGGGTTTTCGTAGCCGGGACGCCACATATAGTGCTGCTTTTTCAGCTGGGACCCACTCTGCTGATCTAGGGTGCACTATTTTGTTGAGATCAAGCATATCTGCTATTCCAGTCCTCGGAGGGTCAGTAGACCCCGAAGCCTCCACGACCTTGAGGAGCCAGCTTCGTCATCTGAAGCATCCGGGGTGTCCCCCCTTGGGTCTGCGGGGAAGCTGGAGGGGGGTCTTCTACCTGGGGAACAGGTTGGGGCAACTCAATGGGGGCAGTATCCTCCAAGAACGCCTGCTTTAGGCGTTCAAACGCGTCTTTGTCAAAGCCTTCCTCGCACTTCTTGGGGGGAGGGGGACCCTCCCTACTGGACTGAGGTGACGCAGTCGCCCCTGCAGGGGTTGACGTGCCCGGGGCGACCTTTGCACAGAGTTGATCAATGCGATCCGCTAAGCGTTGTTCCATGGCGGTCATCAGCTCGTTGACTGCCCTGTAAATGGAGTTATCCACCTTAGAATAAAACTCATCATCCCACTGTAAATAGGCCAACGAATCCTCTAATAATCCTGTTCTACTGTGGTATTCATTAGGACCAAAGAAGCAGCAGTCACCACAGCCACAGGTAAAAAAGAGACTGGGAACCCTTGCAATCAACACAAGGGAGGGTCCTTATATATTTTTATAATCTTTTTTTTTATTAGCAGAGTAGATCAGAACGTTACAACATGAGCATCAGGATCATAGATCACATAATCCGGTACGTTCACATGTCCATAGCATGTATCACAATAATAGTTTGATAATTTTTCCATTTTGTTGCTATGCATCCCAATCATGTACAGTCTAAACTCCCCCCTCCTAATCCTCCCTTTTCCCGCACTCATATATACACATTTAATATGCAGTTAATACGGCTATTACTAGCATGCCTGTATTTCAGCTCTCTACCCATCACGTTCTGTTTGGGGACCATGTACAGTGTAATAAGTCTATCAGCTACTTCATGTGCACCTGCGTCTGTTGTTCTCATCGGGGCGTGTAGGGCCGTCAGCCGTGTCGGGGGTTATATCACTGCCTTGCGTGTCACACTTAGTCTTGAGTAGCGGACAACTCTGAATCCGACCCATGGTCTCCATCTGCCTCAAAAGCCCCAAGCATAGTATTCCAGTCAGGGGATGTTAAGTTCTTCCTAAGTCCCTTGCGCTCTTCGCGCTGTAGTGTCTCTCCCTCTGCTTTTCCCCAGCGCAGTACTTCTGTTCTCCACACCTCTGGATTTGGTGGTCTGGCCGACTTCCAGCGCATTGTGATTGTGCGTTTAGCAAGTAGCAGGGCTAGGTCAGTAAATCGGGTGGACACACTTTTTTTACGCTCTGTCGGTCCAAGCCCTAGTACTGAGTAAGTCAAAGTGGCATATGGCTTAGAGGGGGCCAGTTTAGCCAGGGTCTCCTGCACTGTAGTCCAGTAGTAACCCAGTTTCGGGCAATCCCATAGCATATGTACCAGTCATGCATTTGCTGCACTGCATCGGGGGCAGCTATCAAGCGTGTTGGGAAACATTGTGTGCAGGCGTTGCGGTGTTAGGTATGCCCTGTGTAAGATCATGAGTTGGATGAATTTGAATTTCGGGTTCCTCAACACTTTTTTGGGAAATTTGAGTATACGCTCCCATTCCTTATCCCTGAACGGTCTCCCTGCATCCTCCTCCGATTTGGCTCTCAGTGGTTGCAGCGAAACCGCCCTGCCAGCTCGTATACTACTTGTAAGCCATTTAGTTAGGTGACTACCCGTTCGATCTCATGTAGATTTCGTCCCGCCAGCCAGTAGGCCAGCCATTGCAGTTGGCAGGCATAGTTGTATGCCCGAAAGTCCGGCACCCCCATTCCGCCTTCTGTCGTGGAAAGTTGCACTTTGGACAAGCTAATGCGTCTCCGTCCCGACCCCCAGATCAGCTCTGTCAATATTGCGTTTAATTTCTGGAACATAGCAGCTGGGATCATGAACGGCAGTCCGGTAAAGTAGTAAAGCAGCCGAGGTAGAACCACCTTCTTGGAGATGGCTATCCTGCCCGCCACAGACAGTGGCAGAGCATTCCAGAATTTAACCTGCGATTTCAGTGTTGTAGCAGCCCTACCCAGGTTGCCTTCAATCATGTCCGCGGCTCCTCTATACACTTGTATCCCAAGGTATCTGAAGGTCGTCTCCACTACCTGGAAGGTGTGCGGTGAGAATGACAAAGGGTAATTTGCTCCCGAAGCGCCAAAGCGGAACCCATATGATTTAGGCTCACTTACGGTGATGCCGGACAATGATCGGAAGTCCTCAAATATACTAGGGATAGGGTCCAGGTCACCTCTCAAGTTCTGTAAATATAGGATAATATCATCCGCATATGCCGATACCACATGTACTATTCCGTTACTCTGTATACCCCGGTGACATGCCAATTTTCTAAGTTTACAGAGCAATGGCTCCATTGCCAGGATAAATAGGAGCGGGGACAGCGGGCATCCCTGTCTGGTTCCTTTCACTAACCATCCTGACAGCCTGCTTAACTGTCTCCAGGACATCCATTCCTGGATGTGTGACTCGGCCTTGAAGCTGAATGGTGCAAAGACCGAGATCATGCTCCTGGGCAACAAATGGACATCCATCCCACCAACTGTTTGGCCTGACACCTTTGGTGAAATCCCCTCCCCAAAAAAGGAGATCAAAACATTAGGAGTATGGCTGGAACCCAATTTAACCATGAAGACGCAGGCGGCCAAGACTGCAGGTACCTGCTTTGGTCTCCTGC
Organism: Lissotriton helveticus; assembly: GCF_964261635.1. Taxonomy (NCBI): domain Eukaryota; kingdom Metazoa; phylum Chordata; class Amphibia; order Caudata; family Salamandridae; genus Lissotriton; species Lissotriton helveticus. Next base: position 1,218,595,482 of record NC_136069.1, read on the forward strand.
GATCCGTGCGCAAGATCCTACCCCTCCTCCCCCCGCTATCCAGGAAACTACTGGTCCAGGGACTTGTCTTAGCCCGGCTCGACTACAGTAACGCCATCTACCTTGGGGCTCCGGAATACACCCTGGCCAAACTCCAACGTATCCAGAATGCGGCGGCCAGGCTCATTATGAACCTCCCCCCCAGAGTTTCAGCCAAGCCTGCCCTCAAAGCCCTACACTGGCTCCCTGTCCGCCATAGAGTAGAGTTCAAAGCCCTGTGCACCACCCACAAGCTTATCAATGGAGTTGGCCCTGCCGCTCTGAGACACATGGTCACCCCTTATAAAGCCCCCAGATCCCTCCGCTCTGACGCCGAACATCTGGCTACTGTACCAAAATTCAGGAAGGCTCGCACCGGTGGTCGTCGCTTTGCGGTCAAAGCCTCCATAGGTTGGAACTCACTCCCTCGCAGTCTACGTCTGGAACCCTCGCACACTCTGTTCCGTAAGAAACTCAAAACTCTTCTGTTTCCCAAATAATTCCCTCCCTCTGCCCCTCTCCTGGTCTTCTCAGATTTACAGCGCGGGGATGCCTACGGGTCACCAGGCGCTTTAGAAATCGCAAAAATAAATAAAATAAAATAAATGTTTAATTGTTCCGAGATGCACCTATTTGTGCGCACCCGGGCCGTCGGATGGGTGTACAACAGCTTGACCCATGCAACATATTCTGGCGGTATTCCAAATTTCGCAAACATTGCGAACATGAAATCCCACCTAAGGGAGTCAAATGCTTGTTTTAAATCTAGGGAAATGCATCCCTCCTCTCTCCCATTTGGCTGATCACATATCATGAGTTGGCTGAGTCGCCGTAGGTTCATAGCCGTACTCCTGCCTGGTACAAAGCCGCATTGGTCAGTGTGTATGAGTCGTGGGATGTATTGAGCTAGTTGCGTCGCCAAGATCTTACTTAATATTTTAAAATCTGTATTCAGTAAAGACGGGGGTCTGTAATTGGCCAGATACATTCCATCCCTGCCCGGTTTCAGCAGCGATACTATCAAAGCCTGTAAAGATGTCTGTGGAAGAGTGTGGGTACGTAGTGCCTCTTGGTAAACTATATGTAGCCGTGGAGCAAGCAGGTCTATATAGGTCCCGTAGAACTCGGCTGGGAGGCCGTCCGTTCCGGGGGTTTTATTCCGCGGGAGTGCGCGAATGGCCTGACGTACCTCAGCAATTGTAAGGGGACATGCCAGTTCCTCCCTTTGCCTGTCCTCCAGCTGCGGTAATTCAAGCCCCGTCACGAACTCCTCGAATGCTATTTCTGAAAGAGGTTGGTGTGGGCCATACAGCGTTTCATAGTAGTCCCTGAATGCGGTGTTAATGCTAGTTTGTGACGTGACCTGAGACCTGAGACCCCCCATGATCTGTAACCTCCAGTATGGGCATGTGTGGTGGGACATCACGCACTAAACGGGCCAGTAGGGGCCCCGACCTGTCCGCCTGTGTGTGCTGTCTACATGTGTATTCTCTGTAATCCAGCACGCGTAGCTCCTCTAGGAGTTCAGCATGCCGTATGTGTGCCTCCTGAAGTGGCGTAAATGGTGCGTTCGTGCCTGCAGCTTCATTTTCCAACATGGCCAGACGGCCCTCCACCTCCCCGAGACTCTCCACTACAGTCCTTGTCATACCCGCCCGTGTTCCCATTGCCTCTCCCCTGATTGACACCTTAAAGGCGTCCCATTCCACCTGGAACTGGCGGTATTTGCATTCACCGTGAAGTAATTCGCAATTGCCTCTGCAATTGATGTTTTAAACACCGTGTCTTCAAGTAATTCCGGGGCGAGGCGCCATGTCGGGATAGGCGTTGGGACCCTACCCCACTGCAGTGTGACTTCCACTGGGTTGTGATCGGAGAGGGTTTTCCCCATATGCTCCGCGGTGATAACAACTTCCAGCAATGACTTGTCGCAGAAGACCCTGTCTATCCTAGTGTGTAGTTTATGGGGTGGGGAGTAAAATGTGTATTCCCTGTCCAGCAAAAGTTTGCAGCGCCAAGCATCAGCCAACCCCCAACCCTCTGCCCATTGCGCCAGTGCTTCTGCCTGTCTTCTGCTTTCAGTGGCCTGTAGTGGCGGGTGTGACCTATCAAGTGTCAAATCCAATACTGCATTAGAATCCCCGCCTACAATCCATTGATACTCCACCCAGTCTGCCAGCACACCATTAATGTCTTGTAGGAAATCTGACTGGCCCGAGTTCGGAGCATATATACTGCCTATGACAATGGGGGAGCCATCCAGTAAGCCACGGACAAACACATATCTACCCTCTGTGTCTATTCGCTTCTCCACCAGCTGAAAGGGCACCGAGTTCCTGAGCCATATGGCCGCCCCCCTAGAGAACACAGAATAAGAGGTAGCAAACAGCTGTCCTTTCCATTTCTTTTGTAGTTTTACACGCTCCGCACTGTTTAAATGTGTTTCTTGGAGGCAGGCCATCATCACCCCTCTCCGGTTAAGTTGTGCCAATAGTCTATGTCTCTTGTGTACAGAACCCATGCCCGTACGTTCCAGATGCACATTTTGTATTTATTAAGGGCCCCATTATTGTCCGCAAAGGTCGTGCCCAGCAGGCACCGTGCCAGTAGAGCCATGTGTAGGATATGCATAAATCTGAGTGCTACCTTAACTCGTACCCCCTTAACTACAAGGTCCCAGGGTAAAACCCCCCGAGGTCCAAACATGTGCGCCCAACGTGGGCAAAAGTCAACCCAAAACATGTCTATTCGTTGGGGGGTGGGGTTCCAAGCACACGTGCCCAAGACCTGTTGGTGAAGCTACAACGTGCCCTGAGCTAGTGTTTCCCCGAGTTCCGCCAACCCATTCCCGTCCTTGCTTGAGTTTCATACTTTACCGACCGAAGTCTTCTGGGGTACACTCAGAAGTCCTCTGCTGCTTGCGCCGTGATCTTTGGGAATAGTTGCAAGATGTCTGCTGAACCGGAGACCTCCGTTTGCGTGCCTGAGGTGCTGCCTAGGTCCGACTTATCCCTTCCGTTGTGTGCAGCTATAGCAGCCGTCGTCAGGTGAAGTACTCCTGACGTATTCCTAGAGCGGTCCGTCGCTGTCGTCTCGCCTGTCGCCATGTCCGCCGAGCGATCTCCTCCTCCCCTGCCGGTCCGCAGCTGTTCCGCAGGCGCGTCGATTCCTCACCTAGGTCCTCCTCAAACGGGTCGTGTGTGTTCGGGGGTGTCAGAGTCACCTCCATCCACTCTGCCGCCTCCTCAGGGGTGTCGAAAAAATAAGATGTATTCTCGTATAGTATTTTAAGACGGGCAGGGAAGAGCAGTGCATATTTCAAGTTCCTGTCCCGTAATTTGCGTTTCACCCCCATGAACGTCGATCTTGCCCTCTCTACTGCTGGGGTGAAGTCAGGATACACTGAGATAGTTTTGTCTTCATACCGTAGTGGTGCCTGTTCTCTCGCCACTCTCAGGATTGAGTCTCTGTCCTTATAATTCAGAAGACGTGCTATCAGCGGTCTCGGCGGTGCTCCTGGCTTGGGCGGTCTGGCCGGCATCCTGTGCGCCCTCTCAACACAGTAGAGCGGGGTCAGTTCCTGTGGACCAACAATTTTCTTCATCCAGTCCTCCACAAATTGGGTGGAATTTCTCCCTTCGCTTCATTCCGGAATTCCTAAAATACGCACGTTATTGCGGCAAGCCCGCCCCTCCGCATCATCCATCTTGTCCCATAGTAACCTAATCTGCTTCTCCATGGTCTCCAATTTAGTAGAGTGGTCCGTCTGCTGCGGAATGATGTTGTCGAGCGCTAGCTTGTGTTCCGATAACTTCTCTGCCAGCTTGTTATGGTCCGCCCTGATGAGCGACAGGCCCGTCGCCATGTTGTCTATGCGGAGTTCCAGCGCCTCCCTTGAGGCCTTTATTTCAGCTAGGATGAGGTCCAGTTTCGCGTCTTGAGTACACTTGCCCGTCGGTGGTATAATTTCCATGTTGGAGGAGGCTAGCGGGTCTTCTGATCCAGTGGACTGCACATTAGCGTTCGTGCCCGGATCTTGTAGTTTGGTCCTGTGTTTCCCCATAGCTCTCGTCTGAAGGTGGCGGTGGTAGGGACCCACTTGCTCTAACTGGTCTAGTGGTCACCGCTTACCAGCGTTCCCTTCTCGCAGGATAGCACCCTCTCCAGAGCAAGGGGAATGCTCTGTATGGTCGAGGAAGTTATTTTGAAACCCTGGTCCGGTTGTAATCTCAGCCCAGCATCAAATGCGGTAACCTTCGTCTCTGCATTAGTGCCTGGGAAGGCACTGCTTAGTAGGGGTAGGGCGGGCCCCGCCTCAGTAACCCAGGGCTCCGGATCATGTGCATCCGGGGGCGCAGTCCCCTTTTCCTCGTTCGTATCGCCTCCCTGGAAGGTGCCTACTCTGTCTGCAAGGCGGCAGTGATTAAGCCACACCAACACGCTGCACAGTTGCCTGCTGTTGTTGCCGTGGGTGTACTCCCAATGGTATGGCACGCACTCGATCAATGCCTCCCTTGACTGGGCCACAGTGTTGGGCGTCAAAGGCCGCTGTGTTCCCTGCTGCGGAAGCGCCGACTCGGTAATGTGCGGGAAGATGGCACTGTAAGTCGCGATCCCGCCGTGGCGGCGAGCGCCCCCGGCAGTACGGCTCAGGTGTTCTTCCCGGTTCTGCGTACACACTGCAGCCGGTGCAGGAGCGCTCCGTCAGCGCGTAAACCCTCTGTCGGAACCCCAGTACTTCCGTGATCCCTCGCACCTGTAGTGTCGGCGGGCCGGACACCACTTCTGTTTGCCCTCGACTGGGTCCCGGGTTCCGCTCGTGTTCGGGTGGTGTAGTGGCCCCGAGCGCCTGCTCTGCCGTGATTCAGGATGTATAGGGTGTCGGGCAGTGCTCCGCTCTGGTTGTCCCTCGCACTGCGGTGTCCGCCGGCGTCCGTCGTTCTCTCCTGCTCGCCTCAGTCGGCACTTGAGGCCGCGGCTGCACACGAGGCTCCAGGCCTCTACAGCGTCGCTCTCCTGGCACGGTCTCCGCCGGCTCACAAGGCTCACAGGCAGTCGTCGCTGGTTACTCACACTTCCGGCAATGTCGGGGGACTCGGCTGGGCAACCAGCGGCCTCAGGGGATCAGGATAAGTAGCAAATATTACGGGCGGTGGACGCAGCTTTCACACTATGCGTCTGCCATGTTCAGCTCGCGGCCACGCCCCCTGGGAGGGTCCTTATATATATATATATATATAGGTATATATATATATATATATATATATATATATATATATAGATTTAGGGCTGAGGATCTCTCAGGCGTAACAGTAGGACCAGATTTTACAGGGCAGTTAACCCCCCCAGGACACCCTACTCTCCCAACAAATCTCTAGGGAATCGCTCCTGCCTGCTCAGGTGTCCTTGTGAGCAGTGGCCTCAAGCCCCCTCACACGTGGTACAGACCCGTGCCACCGGGCGATGTAGGGCGAGCCCCTCGTGTGCAGCGCACAACTACCTACCCGCGAAGCAGGCGTTATTGAAATGGGCAAAACGTACCGACCCAGGCCAGAACTGGGCGATTAGCAGGTCAGGCAAAGCACGGACTATTGCGGTGACCGGAGCGCGTTGTGTGTGTTGCAGTAACTGACAGGATACGCACTCCGGGCACTGAGTCGCGACACCACCCACAGCGCCCTCTGGCTGGCGGAGGACCGCACCGCGGTCGGGAAGTGGCGGAGCCGCGTCAGGAGCGCACTCGCGTTCCTGCGGCTAGATAGGGAATCTGTAAAGGAACCAAAAACATATACAAATCCCCTCAAGCAACCGCCCGTAGGCTAACAAAAACCCCACAACAGGAGCAAAAGTAATGCACTTATCTCGAGCTGCCGAGCAGCGGAGAAAGAGGAAGTGCAAGGGGTGTCAGCATCGGTTATTGGCCAGGATTCATGGACACTATAGAAGGACTGCATAGAGACTGTTGTGTTTTCCTGTTTCTGGGAAATGTAGTTTTACAAGTTTGGTAATGAGCTTCTGTGAAATTTTGTTGAATAAAAGCGAAGAGAGAATGAGCATAATCCTCGCCTCCGGTCCTGACATAGAATCTGGCCTCTCCTCACAGACAGGTGTGTGTGGTAGAGTGTATTGTAGAACTGGTCTCTCCACTGAGACCTCTCTCTCAGATGATGGATGTGTGCAGTACGGTGTGGGGAGAGAGACTGGCCTCTTCACTGAGTCCTCTGTCTCAGATGACAGGTGTGCGTAGTAGGATTTTGGGAGGGAGTAGCCTCTCATTTCAGACTTCTCTCTCAGGTGACGGGTGTCTGTAAGGAGGGACTGGCCGCTTCTGTCAGATCCCTCTCTCAGATGATAGGTTTGCTTAGTAGGGAAGTGAAGGGATGGAACTCTCCTTTCAGACCGTTCTCTCAGATGATGAGTGTGCGTAGTAGGGTGTGGTGCTAGACTGGTCTCTTGTTTCAGACCTCCCGCTCAAATGATGTGTGTGTATAGGTGGGTGTGGGGATGGACTGGCCTCTAATTTCAGATCTCTCTCTCTCAGTTGTTGGGTATGCATAGTAAGGTGTAGGAAGGGACTGGCCTCTTCTTTCAGAACTCTTTCATGACAGGTGTGTGTGCATAGTGGGGTGCGGTGAGGGACTGGTCTCTCCACTTAGCCCCTCTCTCTCAGATCATGGGTGTGCGTAGTGGGGTGTGGGTGAGACTGGTCTCTCCTTTCAGACCTCTCTCTCAGATGATGGGTGTGCGTAGTAGGGTGTGAGGAGAGACTGGCCCCTTCCCTCAGACTCTCTCTTGCATGAGAGGTGTCCGTAATAGGGTATCTGCATGGACTGCCCTTTCTTTCCACATCTGCTACTCACAAAACAGGAGTCAAAATGCTTTGATTGATTGATTGATTGAGTGTGTAGTAAGGTACATGGACTGCCCTCTCCTTCCAAACCTCTCTCTCAGATGACAGGCTTGCATGGAAGGGTGTATGGAGAGACACTTGACTCTGCACTTAGTCCTCTCTCTCAGATGATGGGTGTACGTATTAGGGTGTGTACATGGACTGATCTCAGCTGTCAGACCTCTGTCTCACATGACAGATGTGCGTAGTTGGCTGTCTGGAGAGAGACTTGCATCTCCACTGAGACCTCTTTTGGAGTACATTTGTGCACAGAATGCTCTGTCCAGGGACTGTCCTCTCTGCTAACACCTCTCTCTAATAATGGGTGTGTAAAGTAGTGTTTGGGAAGAGGCTATACTCTACTTACAACTATTACAAAGCTGATAGATGTAATAGTAGACTCTGATGAACACCACCTCCAGTAAGAATCCTTCCTGCAGTAACAAGTTGGCATATTAGAATGTATTCAAAGATTACCTACTCATTCCTACTCTTGAAGATCCCATGAGGGTCATGCAGGATTGTAATTTTTTTTGTAGATAAGAATTGACCGTCTATTCATCACAGTACTTATGTCTTACACATTTCTGCTCAAAAACAATGACCACAATTTGCATTGCTACTAATGTAGTGTATGGATAACTCATTTACCCCTTTTTACTATTCACGATCCAGCTAGGTCGTAAAAATGAGTTCGGAATAATATACGCTTATTTTCTTAGCAGTAGTTTTCCCTTAGACACCTCCTCTCTAAATCTAGGGCAACAGCATGCCTCTCTGCTGCTCCCTTATATAGCTTTTTTACAACATTTCCACAACACTTTTAAAAAAAACGTTATTATATTGTTTTACAACTCTTGGGGCCAGATGTAGGTAATTCCCATTTACCGATTCGTAAAATACCGAATTTTACTGATTCGGTATTTCAGAATCGGTAAATGGGATGTTGATAAAGATTCGGTACATTTTACCGAATCGGTAATATTCGGTATTACCGATTCGGTACCGATTCGGTAATACCGAATCGGTAATGGGGGGACCATCTACAAGGGTGGGAGGGTGTCACATTGACACCTTGTTGCTCCCCTGAATAGTGCATGGTTGCACATGTGGCACACATACATGCCCTGAGGGCATGTATGTCTGCCACATGGCACTTTAAAAAAAGAAAATAATTGCTTTTTTAAAGGTATTCGGTATTTACCACCAACTTGTATTAGGTGGTAAATAACGAATCCTTAAATGACAAATGAACTCACTTGAGTGCTCTCTACATTAAGGATTCTGTAATTTACTGAATCGGTTTTTTAAGAATTCTGTAATTTACCGAATCCTTAAATTACAAATTCGGTAAATTACTGAATCCTAAAATATGGCCCCTACATCTCAGATGCCTAATACCGGTTGGTAACAGCCGAAATTTGGCAATTTCGTCCGTTACCGACCGGTATTGGGCTACCTTCATCTGGCCCTTGGTGTTATTTAGTTTATATCATTACATTATTTCCCTGTACCTTAACATGTGTAGCATGATAAATAAATCAATAGTTGCCATTATATACTAAAGTGTGTTGGTTAAGGTAAAACACAACCAATTATCAATTTCAGAATATTGACAGTAATCTAGCTCAGTGATGAGTTTGTTCTTCACATCTTGCCACCCATCCGCTGCCGTGAGTACAGAGCCATGTCGTTGATCAACCGGTGTCCTGCAATGTTTACTGGGTACCCTCTTCACAAAGTGACCTACGTAAACAGTCTCTTAGGGGCTGCCATATATCTTTGGGTCGTGACATAGGAGGCTGCAACATAGCATATAGTTCACTAATATTATCACAGTAAGTTAAACATTTGATCCATTGTGCCACTGTTGGCATGCTTTTACGTCCCCATTGTACGGCCAGTTCCCGCTTTGCCATGAGAAAAGCTATCACTACATATCTATGTGATGACTTAGGGATGTCAGCAACATATCCTTGCAGGGCCAGTAGGGGGGATGGTCAAATCTGTAGTTGCGTCATTCGTTCTAATTCGACAAATATTTGCCTCCTGTATGTTGCTATCTTTCTGCAGGTCCGGATCATATAGATAAAGTTTGCTGTGGGGAGCTGTCATTTAGGGGATTGCAATGTGCGGGATAGATCTATGCGGGCCATGGTTACCGGCGTCCTATAGATCCTATGTAGATATTTGTAATAAATCAGTTTGTGTCAGTGGTTGCAAGACACTGTTCGGGTTTGCTTACAACAGTCTTGACACATTTTATCTGTCAGTGGATGTCCTAGTTCTACCTCTCATGCAGGTCTTAGTTTGGTGTCATGTATAGGCATTAAGCCTAGGCTTGCATGGTACAATTTCGAGATCAGTTTATCTCCCTCACTGTCTGTGATAAGCAGCTTGAGGGCGTGAATCATCAGGCTCCAGTAGGTAAGTGGGTAGTTGACTCCTAACTGCGTTCTTGAGCCTGACCAAAACAAAGTGAACTAGTTGGGGGCGCCTTCAAAGCGGGTGTCTTCCATGTGTGAGAATATGTGACCTCCGGGGAAAAACATCCCCAAATGTATATAAAGCATATTTCTCAAGAGTGTGCTTTACTAAGCGTTCTTTCGTAATCGGTAACCACAGATTATCTACCAAGGGAAGTGATGATGCGTATAGCATTGTGTCCCTAGTGGGTCGCAATGATTTCCTCCAGGCCCAGCAAGTGGTGGACTCCGTTTTTATGTCGTTTCTGTTCTGCAGTAGTCCAGCCGGTAGGTTAGCCCATAGCGGCACTGGAGACGCCAAGTCAATCTCCGGTTTGGAATATGGTATGCTTGCATCTGGATGATACCAGTGATGTGCATAGCAACATTGCTCTGCTAAGTAGTATAGTTGTATATTTGGGACTCCAACCCCCCATTTTTCACATTGGAGAACCAAGGTGTTCCAGACAATTCGCAGTTGCCGACCTCTCCAAATGAGACATGTCAATTGTGTGCGCTGTTGATTAAAGAATACATTTGTGAGGGGAATAAGGATATTATTTAACAGGTAAAGCAGGTGTGGTAGTACTACCAACTTTATGGCTATGCGCCCCATCCATCTATCTATTTTGGTATTCAGTTTCTCCAGTATTAGGGGTGTCTTTCATAGATTCACATGCTTGAATATCCCCCGTCGTCGAAGTGGGAGTCCCACGGTACATAAAATAGCAGTCATATATGCATGTATACATGAAAAATATAACTAATAAAAATATACATACATATAGTGCAGTAAATTGTAAATTCTAAAAGTACCATAGAACATAATAGGCCCATTGAAAAGCCTAAGGGAGAACTCACTTTAGTAGCATATCTGAGTCATTATGTGTTGGATCACATTCCAGCCAATCAGGCTGTAGCCTCCTCTAGAACCTTCTCCTCAGAAGCCCAAGTCCTCAGATTTTCTACCGCACGTCGTGTGAAGGGAGTCTCCCTGAGCTCTGCTCAGTTTTCTTCAACTTTACCTGTTTTTTCTTCAAGAAAATGTCTTCAAACAAGAAATCCCTGTTTAAAGCCTGCCCTTCATGTGGTAAACTGCGCCTTTTCCACGAGGATCCACACAGTAAATGCATTTACTGTCTCTACCCAGACCATGAGGTGAAAAACTGTAAGTACTGTCGCACTTTCCCTCCTAAGACTCTGAGAGATAGAGAGGCCCGTCTCCTTCTGTGGCTACAGAAGTTGAAGACTTCGGAGTCTGTGGTTTCTGATGTAGAGAGCCTGTCATCTTTTACTTCAAAGTCCTCTCAGAAGCGTGGGGCTGAGACTGAGGTTCCTTCTCCTTTTCTCAAGAAGAGTAGACTGTTGGATCCCTCTAGGATTGTCTCCCCACAGGATTCGCTTCAGGGCACGTCTACGGGACCTGGTTCTCTGACGTCTGCGCCCAAAGCCTTACCTACCAGTAAGAAATCTGGTTTTGGCTCGTCGACGGGCTCGTCGTCGCGCCCGTCGACGTCTTCAGCGTCGACGAAATCCATTTCTACCACCTCCACGTCGACGACGACATGTTCCATGTCCACCGGCGCTACGTCGACGACGACCACCTCGTCGACGGCGACCTCGAAGGTGAGACCCATCTCTTCAGTGGTGAAGATCTCGTCGACGACCGTCAAGGATAGACCATCGACGACGAAGCCGTCGACGCATCCATCGTCGGCGCATACACCGTCGACAAAGACCAAGCCTCCACTCAGCGCCCCGTCGACGACGAAGCCGTCGGCGCATCCATCGTCGGCGCATACATCGTCGACGAAGACCAAGCCTCCACCCAGCACCCCGTCGACGGGCCCGTCGACGGTGCCCCCGTCGACGACGCCTCCGTCGACCAGCACTACCTCGTCGACGGCCTCGTCGACGACTCTCACACCGTCGACGCCTTCGTCGTCGACGGCCAAAGCTCCACTCTCGTCGACGAATAAAGCCCCGCTTCAGTCGACGGGCCCGTCGACGGACAAGGAATCCTCGTCGACGAAGAAAATTCCGTCCAAGTCGACGCCGATGGCCTCTTTGTCGACAATGCACCCGCCTCAGGGTGTTGCTGACGGTGCCGCTTTTACGCCAATGGGCTCGTTGGCGTCGCACCAACCTCTACCAAAAACGGCTTCCATCTACACAGTGGTTACTGCTTCTTCTTTGCGGACCATACCACTCATCCAACTGAGTCCTGTGAGGAGTGGCGCTCGTCTTCCAGACAAATTATTCCAGTCTGGTGAGGAAGAATCCGGAAACGATTCGGAAGTGGAAGGATTATTTACACAGGCAACAAGTCCTTCGGATTTGAACATTAAGTGCCAGGAATATAGTGACGAGGGTGATGTGGTGGACAATGTCGAAGATGGGACTGACTTGTTTCCTGTTGATACGTCCGAACCGGTGCCTTCAGAGCCTATTACCCAGATACCTCTGTCCTTGGTGATGAACCTTCAGCACATGCTGGATGATTATAACCGCAGGTTTCCTTCTTCTACTCCTGCTTCTCCAGCACCACTGCCTCCTCCGCAGCCTCAACCGCAACTTCCTCAGGCACGTACACCAGTTTCACCGGCTTCACCGGATGATGCTCGCCCTGACACTGGCGACGAGGATCCGGATCCTCACAACACAGATGACGACGACAATGACGCCGACATGGCTGAGTGGGACAATTATAGGGCTCAAACACCTTCCACTCCGCCCACCTCGCCTCTACATTCGCCCCCAGTGGACTTGGCACATTTCCACAATTTGATGATCCGGGCTACACAACGGTTTCATCTCAAAGTCGAACAACAACAGCATGAAAGTGACTGCTTTCTATATGACTTTAAAGACATCTCACAAAGGCAATCCCACACTATACCAATCGTGGAATATATTTGGAAGGAAGGCCTTAAATTGATGGAACGTCCCAATTCGGTTCCTGCGGTCTTACCCAGATTGGACAGGAAATACAAAGCACCGGCGTCTTCTCCGGCCTGCTTGGTGTCTCAACCGAAGGCAGATTCGGTAATTACTCAGGCTGCACAAAAAAGATCGCGCAATCCTGCAACGCCACTCACGTCTCCTCCTGATCAGGAAGGCCGCAAATTGGATTCCATAGGAAAGAAATTCACGACCATGGCGGCTACTACAGTGAGGGCGGCAAACACTCTGGCTATACTGGGCCGTTATGACCGCCAGATGTGGTCCGAGATTGCTGCATTGATTCCTCAGCTGCCTGAGGCAATCCGGACAGAAGCACAGGCGATTATTCACGAGGGGGAGTTGATTTCTTCCGAAATCATTGATTGTGCACTCGATATTTCCTCCACGGGATTTCGACAATTGGCGGGGGCTGCAGTTTTGAGGCGTCAAGGCTGGCTGCGCTCTACCACTTTCCGTCCTGAAGTACAGGCAAGAGTCCTAGATTTACCGTATGACGGAGAATTATTGTTTGGCAAACATGTGGATGATGCCCTTGAGGCGATAAAAAAGGACACTGACACTGCGAAATCCTTGGCGAGCCTACAATACAAGAAACGGCCTTTTCGGGGTGCACGGGGTAGAGGCGGAGGCTCCTCTACTTTTCGTGGCTCAAGTCAATATCGTTCATTCAACACCTACAACGATAACAGACAGCGGGGTGCCTATCAATCTCAAACTCGACAATCCACCTCCAGGCCTTACCAAAGGAAATCCACTTATAGAGGTGGATCAAACACCAAAAAGCAGTGACTGCCTCAGACCCTTCCTTTTGCCGACCGTACATCTTGGAGGTCGCATCTCGAAATACTTTTACAAATGGTCCACAATCACCTCCGACCAATGGGTCCTGGACGTTATATCCAAAGGGCATACCCTGGAATTCACAAAATTTCCACCCACTCATCCACCTTCGGGGCCACCACCCCCTCATTTCAAGGACCTTCTGGCCCAGGTGAACTTAATGATCAAAAAAGGAGCCATCGAACTAGTGCCGCAAGGTCAACGCGGCAAGGGGTTCTATTCCCGCTTTTTCTTAGTCAAGAAGAAGTCGGGGGAATGGCGTCCAATATTGGATCTACGAGCTCTAAACAAATTTCTAATTTCAAAAACTTTTCAGATGTTAACTCTGATCCAAATTCTGAATTTTCTCAATCCAAGCGAGTTCTATTCCACAATCGACCTTCAGGACGCTTACTTCCATGTGCCAATACACCCCAGACACAGGAAGTATCTCCGCTTCACGGTCGGGCAGCTACACTTCCAATTCAAAGTCCTGCCATTCGGCCTCCGCTCAACACCAAGGGTTTTTACCAAGATCTTGGCCCCCGTAGCTGCCTTCCTACGTCTCCAAGGTATCCAATTTTACCCATACCTGGACGACTGCCTCATCAAGGCAAGCACTTTTCACCAGACGGAGCAGCACACTCAAGTTTGCGTCTCCCTTTTCCACGCCTTGGGGCTTTCAATCAATTGCCAGAAGTCACACTTTCAACCATCGCAACGGAGAAATTTTCTCGGAGCCTTGCTAGATTCTCGGCAGGGAAAAGTGTTCGTTTCCCAGGAAAGACAGGACCGCATGTTAATGATGGTGCGCTCCCTCCAATCAAAACTGTCCGTTTCTGTCCGAATGTTCAAATCATTCCTTGGCATGGCCTCCTCGTGCATCCACCTCATTCCAAATTGCAGATTGCACATGAGGACTCTCCAGGAGGAACTGGACAGGCAGTGGAAACAGGTGTCGGGGTCCTTCGAGGACAAGGTCCTTTTAACACCTCGCATACAGAAAGCGCTGGAGTGGTGGGCTCACCCTCCACACATATCTGCGGGCCGTTCATTCCAGGACGAACCCCCAACTCTGACGCTTACGAAAGACGCGTCTCTCGAAGGCTGGGGTGCGCATCTCGACGGCATGTCTGTGAAAGGGAAGTGGACGGCAATACAACGAACTTGGCACATCAATCGTCTGGAACTCTTGGCGATTTTCTTAGCCCTCAAATCTTTCCAGAGGTTAGTGCGGGGACACACTTTGCTGGTGAGGACGGACAACACCACCAGCATGCACTACCTCAACAAGCAGGGCGGCACGAGGTCTCTTCCACTTTCTCAACTAGCACAAGAAATATGGGATTGGGCGATTCAACGTCAAATTCATCTCACAGCCATTCACGTGCCAGGTGTGGCCAATGTTCTGGCGGATTCTCTCAGCCGAGCATCATCAGACAATCACGAGTGGGAACTCAATCAGCCCACGGTCGAGTACATCTTCCGGCGGTGGGGCCAGACACGGATGGATCTTTTCGCGACTGCTGTCAACAAGAAATGCCCACGCTTTGCAAGTCGGCATCCCCACAGAGAGTCGAGCGGGAATGCATTTTCGATCGATGGGTCGAACGATTTCATCTATGCTTTCCCTCCACTTCCTCTGATCCCTCGATTGTTACACAGGATGAGGTTCCAACCTTGTCGCATCATCCTGATCGCACCCAAGTGGCCGAGACGTCCATGGTTCACGGACCTGCTCCTCTTCTCGCAGTCCGATCCGTTGCCACTCCATCCTCTGCCGCACCTCCTCACGATGCAGCAGGGACTAATTTGTCATCCGGATCCAGCATACCTTCAACTCCATGCCTGGAACCTGAGTACAATGAATTTGCACGTTTAACTATTGACAAGGACTGCAGGGAGGTGTTAGCGCGGGCTCGCGCACCCTCCACCATAAAAACGTACCAACTCAAGTGGAAACGTTTCTGTGTCTGGTGCCGCACCAAGGATTTGGACCCAATGACTGCAAAACCTGAACAAATTTTACCTTTCTTTTTATCCCTGGCAAAATCAGGTCTGTCCCACTCAACTCTTAAAGTGTTTCTGGCGGCGATTTCCCGTTTCCGCCATGATGGTTCCACATCTTTATGTTCTTCAAGGATCATTAAACAATTTTACAAGGGCCTTTTTAGGATGTTTCCACCTATCCGTCGCCCTCCGCCTGCCTGGAGCTTGAATTTGGTCTTGTCTCAACTACTTCTACCACCATTTGAACCTATTCACTCGGCAACTCTTAAATTTCTCACGTGGAAAGTTGCTCTCTTACTCGCCTTAACGTCCTCAAGACGTGTCAGTGACATCCAGGCGTTTACCATACAGCCTCCTTTCCTAAAATTCTCCAACGAGGCCGTGACATTACGAACTAATCCTAAGTTCATCCCGAAGGTTCCCAGTGACTTTCATCTCAACGAACCTGTAATTCTGAAGACTTTCTTTCCTGCTCCGCAAACTCCAGCTGAGCGGTCATTGCATTCATTAGATTTGAAACGTTGTCTCAAATTCTACATTCAACGAACTGCACCTATCAGAAAATCGGATCAATTGTTTGTGGCATATGGTCCAACTTGCAAAGGACAACCTGTTACCAAGCAGACTATAACCAGGTGGATCTCATCTACCATACCCTTCTGCCACCAACGGGCTGGAAAGCCCCTTCCTGCTCCTGTTCGAGCTCATTCAACTAGAGCAGTGTCTACTTCGGCTGCCCTTTTTGCGGGGGTACCCTTACGCCAGATCTGCAGAGCTGCTACTTGGTCGAGCAGCCATACTTTTACTAAGCACTACTGCCTGCAATCAACAGACGCCGCGGATGCGGCAGTGGGTCAAGCGGTGCTGCGGAATCTTTTCCAGTAAAGGTGAGCCTCTGTTGCTACCCGCCTCCAGTCATAAAGGTTTTTTCATAATTATGTTTTGGTATTTAGTGCATATTACCATATATATATATATTTACCTTCTTTGCTTGATGTATTACCTTTATGACTCCTGTGATGTTTTTACTGCTTTCTACTCTATTCAAGCATGTGAATCTATGAAAGACACCCCTAATACTGGAGAAGAACTATAGTTACTTACCTGTAAACTGTGGTTCTCCAGTATTGGTGTCTTTCATAGATTCACATGCGACCCTCCCATCCTCCCCTCAGAGGCTCTCTTTATCCTCAGGCACTTTTACTTACTCTGTGCTACGAAAATCTGAGGACTTGGGCTTCTGAGGAGAAGGTTCTAGAGGAGGCTACAGCCTGATTGGCTGGAATGTGATCCAACACATAATGACTCAGATATGCTACTAAAGTGAGTTCTCCCTTAGGCTTTTCAATGGGCCTATTATGTTCTATGGTACTTTTAGAATTTACAATTTACTGCACTATATGTATGTATATTTTTATTAGTTATATTTTTCATGTATACATGCATATATGACTGCTATTTTATGTACCGTGGGACTCCCACTTCGACGACGGGGGATATTCAAGCATGTGAATCTATGAAAGACACCAATACTGGAGAACCACAGTTTACAGGTAAGTAACTATAGTTCTTATCTGGTACTGGCCCAGAGTTGAGTCGCAATATTTGTTCTTTATTCTGATGTAACGTAAACCCCAGGTATAGTATTTGTGACAAACACCAGGTCAGTGGAAACTCTTCACATGTGTCATCAACCACCTCCGTTAGAGGGAAGACCTCAGATTTTTGCCAATTAATATGTAGTACCGAAAACTCCCCAAAGCACACAATTTCGCACAACAGTGGCACTAAGTTTACAGCGCGTTGTCTGACATATAATATAATTAAGGCTCCCAGTTTTCAGTTTTTACAGAAACATACTAACAGAAAACGGTGCTTCTTGTGAATGACTCTCCATGCTGTCCTTCATGGATTCAAGGCCAACAGCTGAGCAGATAGAGATCATGGAGAGTTAAAAAACACAACATCAAGTTTCCTTAAATGAAGGCATAAGTTAATAAATATTTGTATGCAATGCGAATATTTACCTGTAAGTGTAGCTTTTTGTTATATTTGACTACTTTATTAGCGAAAACATGGTAGGCATCATAGTATAAGTGTATGTTTTGCAGGTAAATAAATGCGGAAGTATACCATTTTGCTTCCCCATTTATTCTGAAAGTACAAAATAAATCTGGAAAAATACCAATAAGATGGCCCAAAAATAAATATGGATAAATAATACAGACGGAAATGTTAAAAAAAAAATACCATTAAACCAGGAGTCCTAAATCTAATATCAGCCGGATAAATAAAGTGTAACTAATAAGGGGCCTGGTTTGAACTCTAGTCCACAAAGGAGATGGTTTCTGTGTAATTGTCTCACCAGGGGGTCCATTGCTATAATGAAAAGAAGCGGTGATAGCGGACAGCCTTATCTAGTGCCACAAGTTATATTAATCGGTCCTGTTTTCGTGCCATTTACTCTGATGCGTGTTGTTGGTTGGTAAGGTGATGAGTGATATGAATCCCGGTGGGCAGTTCAGATTCCGCAGCACGGCTTGCAGGAAGGACTATTTTAAAGAGTCAAAGCGTTTTCGGCATTTAGCAGTGCTGCCACGGCCGGAGCTGTGGGTGCTATTCTATGAAGGACTGCAAAGAAAGTTCAGGGATCTAGTGCGGTGGACCTATGCGGGACAAAGTCTGACTGTCCCGGTGATATTATCTGCCCTAATAATAAAGCAAGTCTAGTACAGCCTCATGGAGTTTAGGGGGGAGGACTCCTTCCTTCAACGCTTTCCCATATACTACTAGCAAATGCGGTGCCAGGAGGTCCTTGTATGTCTTGTAAAAGGCTTCAGTAAACCCATCCAGGCCCGGGGCTTTATTCCCATCCATTGCCTCTATTGCCTGCATGAGCTCTTCAATACTGAAAGGTTCACTTAAAAATTGTTGTTGTGCAGATGTAAGCCACACCATTGCTACCTCCTTTAAATAGTTGTTAATTTCACTGTTGCCTTCCTTGTGTTTTGTGGAGTACGTCAGTGTAATACGTTAGCAGCTCTTGTTTAATTCCAGGTGTGTCAACTATATGCTCATATTTTGGACCACGCAATCCTGGAATGTAGATTTGTCCGCGCGGTGGTTGCAGTAATCAAGCCAATGTGCGTCACGGTCTCTTTCCCCGTACCTCCTGGCTTTTACATATTTACCCAGAAAGTGAACTTCCCTTTCCGCTGATTCCTAATACTCTGTCATCAAGGCTGCCCTTCTAGACAGATAGTTTGGAGCCATCCCAACCACCTTTTTGCGGTCTAGTGATAAATACTCTTCTTCCAACCAGGCCAGCTTTTGTCTAAAGTCTTTCAACGGGCCGTGGCCAGGATGGCGGCATGAGCAGACGTACTGTTCTGGAGCTCCAGCCGACAGCCTAACACAGCACTGGCTTTCGGACCGATCCTGCGACACTCGGCCACAGCATCCAAGGTGGTTTTGGTCCCAAACAAAGAGCAGCGTTCCAGAATGCGGCTGCTGGAGAGATGTTATTTGCCTAAGACTGCGAGCCGACCGGCCCCACAGCTGTATGTGAGAGGAGAGGCCCGGGGACCTGGAGTTGGGCAGCGAAAGGCCAGAGGAACAGCGTACTAACCCCAGTGGGCTGGTGAGCACAAGCGACGGCACAAGAGCTCCTGCATTGGCTGAGGCGGCTCGGATGGCTACTGACTGGCGGACCCCCCCGTGGCTGAGACCCAGAGTGACGCGGGGGAGTCGGGCATGGGCTGCCATGTTGTGAGGAGCGCGCCGTGCCTGGGCAGGCACAGCTGTGAGTGCGGATCCTCCGGGGGCTCCGGCGACTAGGATGCCCCTCAGCGCTGTGGCGGTTAGTGGGCCTGGTGATCCCCCCTGCTACGAGAGCGGAACAGCAGGTGTGATGATGCAGGGAGGCAGCGGAGCGCAGGGCTGCAGGGAGAGAGTCACGAGATGTGGAGCTGCACGGGACCGGGCCTCTCGCCTGGTCTGCTTGGAGGTGGATGCAAGATGCAGAGGAGCCTGCGGGATGAGGACAGTGCACACCGCTGGTGAGTGGGGTTGCAGATTGCCTGGCGACATTGGGAGAATAGCGGCAGCTGGCTAGCCTGGAGTGAGAGGAGGCGTGCCTCGGGGTGCGGCCTAAAGGGCCTTCTCAGCAACGCTGGCGGGGGCTGGCTAGTGGATGGTTCAAGGAAGGGTTAGCTATGGACACAACTCCTGGTAGTGCGGCGGAGGGGAGCTGTTGGTCAACGAGCAAGGCGCCAGGGAGCGATCTGACGGATTGGTATGCCATTTTGTGGAGGCGCTTCCTTTTGGGCCTGGATCCCGGGGATTGAGGCGGCGGCCCAGCGATGCTATCTGAGGTCCCCCCCGGAGCGGTGAAGGCACCATTTCGGCCTTCCCAGTGCAATTAGGGGAGTAGCTGGGTGTCGCGGGGAAAGTCAGCCGCAGTTTGCAGTCCGCTGGGTCTGGGGAGCGGCGGAAGGAGTGAGCTGCACCGTTCATGGGCCCAATCTCCGGTCCACCGGGGGGGGGGGGGAGCTGGACTGTGGAAAGGACGAATTGGAACGCGGTATACCTGTCTGATCAGCGAAGGATAGAAAGTGTGACATTCAAGTACTTGTGAAAGGGTGCGAAGTCTGGGAGAGCACGCAGCAACCTACTCCTTGAGGGACGGGAGCCCCCCTTTGAGTTTCGCCTCTTCAGGTCTCAGCTGAGAGACACTAGAAGAGTTCTGCGGGGCCTACCTCGGGTGGGGATTGCCCTGCACAGCACAGAGGGGCTCTCGTTAGACACAAAGTAGTGGGAGCAGCGACACCGTGGATGGACGCTATAGGTCCGCCGGAGCCCGGCAGAGCACGGCTTGGCTTCCAGGCATTGGTGCGGGTATGGTACTACATGGAGTGACACGTCAGAGTAGCGCAAGGGGAGTGCGCTGCAAGCCCACACCGGAGTGCACAGGCTGTGTCACGGTTGCTCTCGGACAGGGCGGAGTGGCAGGTTCCACCAAGGACTGAGTGGGGCTCATAGGTGCCTGGACTGGCTCCCACACCACGACCCACATCGGTGGGCCCTCCTCAGGTTGGTCCGACCACTTCTGGCTACAAGCAGACAGCCAGGACTATTGAAGTTTTCGAAGCAAAGCTGGGCTGAGAGTGCATTGGGTTTGTGTCTACTGTGGTGCCCGCAACGCCCAATGTCCACCTCCAGAGGGCATAAGGATAGGACTATGAAGGATTTGTTTGCCCAGGCGAGTCAACAACTCAACAATATGGCTGTGAGTTTGGCCCAGGCTGCTTCAGAGCGGGAGGACGGATCGGAGCTAATTACCAAAGCCTTCTTGGAGTCGCTGTTTACTACATTGAGGGAGGACATCCACACACTGAAGGAGTTCACAGAGGAAATAAACGAGGTTCGCAGGGACATGGAATGGAGTAGCTGAGCGTGTTGCCAAGCAAGAAGACAAGAGCGATGGGAAGGACACAGAAATAGCAGCGTTGCAGCAGGAAATCCTTCGGATTCACAATCAACAGGTCGATCTCCAGACCCACCTCGAGGACCTGGAAAATCATTCCTGGCGCTATAATGTCAGGATTCGGGGAATGAAACTTACCGACGATACAAAGGACCTGTTTAGATACACAAGGGAACTCTTCAATCACATCTTGGGAAGTCCACTGGAGTCGGAATTTTGTCTAGACAGGGATCATAGGGTGGCTACCTGCGTGCCACTACGGCCCCGCCGCCAGACATCCTGGTATGTGTGCAGGACTAGCGCACTAAGGAAGAGATCCTCCAAAAAGCGCTGCAACTGCACCCACTGTCCTTCTGGGACCAGTTGCCGGTTTTGTTCCAGGACTTGTCAGCCCACACTCTGCAAAAACGCAGAACCTTCAAACCAATCACGGCGTATCTACAACAACGTAACATGTCCTACAGATGGGGCCATCCGTTCCGCCTAGTGTTCAAACTGGACAATAAAGTCTATCAGCTGCGATCTCTGTTGGAGGCCTGCCGCTTGGTTGGCATTGACCCGCCTGCTGAGGAGAGCGACTCGACGAACCAGGCGTGAGACCCTGAAACCAGATGACTCCAAGCTCCTATGGCGCCAACAGGGCAGACGGTGCTGATTAAAGAAACCTCCTGCAGCCGAAGGGCAACAGGCCGCAGTAGAGGTGGTCTTGCCAGACCTGACCTCGTGCCAACCTGGCTGACTCATGATTCTCTAGGGCCGATTGTTTGCTTGTTCTATTTCCCAGGCCGTTGGCGGGAGGGGGGCTGTTGAGAGTTAAACGAACTACCCCGATTCACTACATTTTCAATCACCTACGGATGATGGACAATATGTTTGTGCTCACCTTTCTTTGTTTTGGGGGTTTTCTTTGGGGTGGGATAGTTTTGGGGGGGTTCCAGTGTTCCTTGTCCACCGTGCTCTTGAGGCTGAGATTGATACACACCGCCTGGACTTTCTAGAGGGGAGCGACACCCTAGACCTCAGTTTTCTTTCTGATAGTGTGCTCCTTCAGCTTTTAATAACCCTCACAGAGTAGATGCCAACTACGGAGCTTGAAGTACTCACGTTAAATGTGAGAGGGTTGAATAATCCAGCAAAGCGCAAAGCAGTACTCTTATGCCTAGAGCAATCCGATGCCGATATCTGCCTCCTGCAGGAGACACACCTTTTACAGAAAGAGTGCCACCTCCTCCGGTCCCAGAAGTTCCCACTTCATTTCTTCTCTTCTGGCACCACCAAGACAGCGGGAGTCGCCGTTTTGGTAGCTCAGCGGTTCAAGGGTAAGGCCATGAACAAGGAGGCAGAGATAAAAGGAAGGTTGTTGACTTATAGGTTCTCTTTAGGAGATTCCACGCTCACTATTGGCTCAGTCTACGCCCCAATGAAGGCCAGGAAAGGTTCTTTCACTCAGCACTCACGAAGCCTCAGCCACACCAGACTGCCACATTCTGTTGGGGGGGAGATCTAAATGTGGTCCTTGACAATACCCTAGACAGCTCATGTCAGTGCACCTCCCAAACTGGTACTCTTTCCTCAGAGGGATTGTCCCGTCTAAGTGAGTTAGGTTTCAAGGATCTATTTTGCAGCTTCCACCCCCAGGGACTTGAATATTCCTATTATACTAGTGCACACAAAACATACGCCCGCCTAGACTACCTGCTAGCATCGTCAGCCGTACATGCGCTGACAACTGAGGTGGAGATAGGGGTTTCCTCCCTCTCTGACCACACCCCAGTGACAGTTGTCCTTTCTCTTCTACCAACCCAGCGCGCGCTGCGGACCTGGCGCCTCCGGGAGACATTATTGCACCACAAAGAGGTGGTTACACGGGTACAGCGCGTCATCACTGACTACCTTTCTCACAATAGCGACCCGGATCAGGCGGGTTTCATCCCGGAACGCCAAACCTCTGATAATACTAAGCGGGCTTTGCACCTTATCGAAAAAGCCACACTCATGAAGTGGGAATTCATGATGCTGGCTATCGATGCTTAAAAGGCGTTCAATAGGGTCCACTTGCCTTATTTAGAGAAAGTCCTGGAGAAGGTGGGATTGGGTGTGAAGTTATGTACTTACGTTTTGAACTGTTACAAATTCCAGACGCCCACATTTCGTGTCAACGGCTGCACATCCCCCCAGTTCGCTATTGAGACGGGGACAAGGCAGGGGTGCCCTTTATCGCCCCTCCTCTTCGCCCTCTACATCGAGCCGCTGGCGCAGAAGTTGAGGCTTAACCCGCGGGTAATTGGGATAAAATTCGGGGGCTACATCCATACGATTAGCCTCTACGCTGACAACGTCCTGATCTGCATGCCTCGAGGATTTGGAGCTCTTTGCACAAACTGCCGCGTTCAAGGTTAACATGGGCAAGTCAGTAGTCCTCGACCTGTCCCTGGAAAAATCCACTCGAAAACTTCTACAGGGTTTGTTCCCTATCCAATGGGCGACAGGCGCAATCCCATATCTGGGGATCCAGGTGACCCCTTGCTTCTGGACACTGTTAACATTAATTACGCTCTGCTGCGACAGAAAATTCGGCGGGAACTGGTGCGGTGGAAACATTACCCTCTGTCATGGCTGGGCAAAGTAGCGGCTGTCAAAATGACTATTCTCCCTCAGATCTTATATTTGTTTTGCACTTTCCCTCTCCGGCCACCACTGGGCTGGATACAGCAAACACATGGAATGGGCGGAAGCCGCGTCTAAAGCTGAGACTGGCGTTGCTTCACCCAGAGGGAGGGGGACTTGGACTTCCAGACTTGTTGCTCTCCTTTCAAGCTGCTAAACTGCACCTCCTGGTGGAGTGGAGTAGATGCGAGTCAGAGAAGCATTGGCTATTTCAAGATCAGGCGGTTGCTAGTCGACCTCTACAATTTAATTTAATTCATTCGTAAGCAGCACAGACCCCCCCAATCTATACGCCTCATATAACACTAGGTTCCCCATAGAAGTTTGGGATCAAACCAATGTTAAGCACAAACTCACCACCTTCCCGTCCCCACATACCCCTTTAATGGACAACCCTGATTTTACTCCGGGTACGGATTCAGTGGCCTACGCGAGGGTGAGACCCGCTGGGTGCCGGTACCACTTTCATATGTATGCAGCGGAGGGAGTTACCCCCTTCCCTCACTTTAGGCAAGAATATAGGATGCCAGAGTCGAAGAGGCTTCGATATCTGCAAGCACGACATTGGGCGTTTAGCGAGCAATTGCGCCCTATGGCGGATAGACGCCTTCTGCCCTACGAACATTGGCTAATCACACGCAAAACAGACAAAAAATTATTATAGAGGATGCTGCAGGCCAAATATGCCCACATTTATACTTCTGGTAAGGTACACTGGGAGAGAGAGCTAGGCAGGACACTCAGCCATAAGGAATGGGAAGGCAAATAATATAGAGAAAGGCATTCTGCATATCACATGGGACTCACTGACACTCTCACCAAAATTGTAACCTACTGGTACTATACCCCTGAGCGTCTCCATGCGATCGATCATACTAGAGAGGTGACATGTTGGTGGGGCTGCGGTCAGGTGGGCACATTGGTACACTTGCTCTGGGCCTGCGTTCATCCCCAGGCTTACTGGAAGCAAATATTGGATGAGGTAGATGCACATTTTGACACAGAGATCCCACGATTTCCTTCAGACTTCCTGTTGGGTCTTCCTAACCCTTTCACATATCTGCTGCGCTCTCGCAAAGGTCGCTTGATTGCGATTGCGCTGCGCTCAGCTATGCAGAAAATACTTGCATATTGGCGGACCACACATGTCCCTACATTCAATGGCTGGCTTCATCGCCTATGGCTAGTGCTCGGTATAGAGAAACGTTCGCTGACAATGGCGGGTGAGGCATCTAAGTATGCAGAGCTGTGGCAAAACGTCTTGTCCCTGTTGGCCTTGGAATTCCGAGAGGTCACTTGTCCTCGATGTCTCCCTTTATTGGGCCTCTCTGACACGGATCAGCCAACGAAAGGCTAGTGGTTGTAAAGGCACGGATAAGACAGGAGGTGGACTTGGAACACGGGTGGTGGGTGGGGAAGGGTAGGGGTTTTCATATTGTTATGTTCTTTCTTCTGTCACGTAATTGCATATACAAAGCCGTCTTAAAATAGCTTAAACCCGCATTAGCACTGATGGACTTAATTGTCCCCTTTGAACCTTAGATTCTGCTATGCTAAAGGATGTGATGGCTATATTGGCCAATGTTTTTTCAGTATGTGCTGCAATCTTTCAATAAAAAGATTTAATACTAAAGTCTTTCAATATTCCCATACTTTTGGCGCTGCATCTCCCCCTCATGTACATCTTGAAGGCTTCCCGTAGAGGAGCTTACGATGACTCCGAACCCTTGTTATGTTCAAACCTTTCAGTTATGGCTATCCTAAGTTCATCCTGGAACACCGTATCTAACAGTGCCATCTTAGGGAACCACCAGTGTCACTCGACCCCCCCAGCCCCAAGCACTCGCATAGATAGGATCTCCGAGGAGTGATCTGACAGTGTTCGGGTGGGTGCTTAACATACTGAAGCCATGAGGTCATGGTTTGCGTCAGTAACCAATAATCTAGTTGTGTCCATGTGTTGTATTGAGTTGCATGGTGTGTATAGGCTGTGTAATGCATAGATTTCACAGATTCCCAGCAGCGTGATGCAGGAGTGGGGTTTATTAAATGGGGCTGCAGCCATGCTGTCTAATGCTGGATCTAGAAGGATATTAAGGTCACCCCTCCATTAAAATATGGTCAGTGCCAAGTAAGTGAATTTGTGTTTGCAAATTATGATAGAATTTGGGATTGTCCACGTTGGGGGAGTATACATTAACCAACAGTATACGTTGTCTCAAGAGTAGCCCTAACACTAACAATTGTAGAATTTTCCATGGCCAACCATGGCTCTCAAATATCTGCAACATGAACACCTCAGAGGGAGGTAGCAACACCCAGTCGACCCCCGCATCCTGTAGTAGATACATATGAACAAATTAACCGCTGCTTTGTCCCAACATATTGCACACAGCGTCACATTCCCAAACAACCTTATTCCCATGTATGAGGTGCCTTGTTATTAACTCCAACGATCACAATAGGAGTTTGTAGTTATGTTGCAGTCAGCCACAATGGAAAAGATCCATGGTGGCACTGGAATGAATCTCTGGCTGTGATCCCCCAGACGATGCTCGCCTGTTATTCTGTTGAGTATCAGAGAAAGTTTTGCAAACGTTTTGTACTTCTGTGGAGTTTTCAAAGAGTCGCACTTTTCCATTGACATCCACCCATAGAATGGCTGGGTAGAGCATGCCATATCGTAGGCCAAGATAACGTAGCGTGACCTTCACATCCATGTGCTAGCATACTGAAGTCCCAGAATATGGATAGCCCATTACTTGCCAGTTCAAGGGCCATTTTCCCTTGCCATTCTCAAAGCAGTGTCCCGGTTTTTAAAATTCAGTAATTTTGCAGTTATTGGTGGTGAGGTAAGGTCCGGGTTAGGATGTAGCCCAAGCACTCGATGGGCTTGCTCTACCACAAATGTGGATGTGAAGGACTACACTAAACAAATCTGCCAGCAGCGGCTCAACAAATTGTTCCATGTGCCTGGTATTCGTAGATTCAGGTACCCCAAGAATACGTAGGTTATTTCTTCTGCTTCCTGCCTCGAAGTCTTCACTTTTCGTGGCAAGTCTACTGACCTGCTTCTCAAGTCTGTCCTGCCTCTTTGCAGTTTGGGTCGCTCCCTCCTCTAGGCCTGAAACCCTGCCATCTGCAGGGTTGAACCTTTTTTCGTGGCTGTCTTTGCGCCCGTTCATTTTGTCCAGTCTCTAATATAGCACATCAAATCTTCCGCCAAGCGCGTTGAAGCCATTACACAACTCTACCAGGAGCGCCTCAGTGTGCGATTGCAAGGTCTTCCCTCCTGGTGCCATATCTTTGGCCGTGTCGTTATTTGCTGCCACAGGTTTATCTTTGGCTGCATCGAAGGGCAGCTTGTGCTGCTTATGATCTCTACATGCCATGCCTCCCTGCACCCATACACAGGTCTCCTCGACGCCCTGTCGGCCGCTGTGTTCCAGCCCTGCAGAATCACTACACCCACTCCAGAGCCGATTATAATCAAATAATGAGAGCTGCCACTGCTCTTCTGCTGCAGAAGTTCACTGAGGGCAGACCAAGGCGCTAGCCAGCGCAACGAAGGGGAAGGCGGTCTCCGGGCCCAGTTCAGCCTTCCAGCTCCATAGGGATGCTGGGAACCGCCACCAGGCGACAAAACCTGCAGCAACAGCATGAATCCCAAGGCTCCACACCTCCCCGGCGGCGTGCAGAATGGTGGTTTGGCTTCAGCGTGTGCCTATGCCGTAGCTTTTCTAGGGCCTCCGCCCAGGCGGAAGGCATGGTGCATCCAGGTAAGGGGTAGCCGCTACCATAGGATCATGTATAAGGGCATTCGGCCATGCTCCTTCCGGTCGACACAGGAAACCAAGGCCGGCCCACGGGCTCCACCCCCGCTGTGTCCCTGGGATTAGCGCCAGCCTCCCTCACCTCACTGTTGTGCACCACCACAGCCAGCCTCTGTTTTTCCTCGCCGCAGCTTCGTTCACGGTGTAGCATCTCTTAGCAGCCCTCCGTGCAGGCCTGCAACACCCGACTGGCGGTCTCCCCCAGCCATGAGACCCGCCACAGCTAGCAACACTCCACACCAGCAACAGCACTGGCACCCGTCCAGTCGCTCAGGCCGTTTGTCCCACTCAGGTTCCGCATCAGCCCGTAAGCTGATTCGGCCTGCTCCGCGACACCCCCGGGTGGTGCCGATCTAGGCCCTAACTTAGCCATTGGTCAGGCCCACCTCTCTCCTCGGGTAGAGTTAATTCCGCTGGCTCTTTATACCCCCACACTTATCAGGACGCATATAGTAGGTATCGGGATGATGATCACCAGTCTCGTATGCCATGACAGCTGCATTTCAAGCTCATGTGGCCTCTGATTCAAGGGGATGCCGACGGAGCTTCATCTCCGCGCGTCCATTATGCCCGGCGGCTTGGCCATGCCTACCATTTCCACAACACTTCTTATTTTTCACTGCAAACAGTAATGGTGGCTATTTAATTTCTAACAGTCCAGCAGCCAGCCAATTGTAGTGCTTGTTCGACTTGTGCTTGCGCAAGAATGCGAAGACTCGCAGGAAGAACAGGTCTCTCCCCCAATCACAGGGCTCAGTTATTGATTTCAGGCTCTCGTGGGACTCTCGCAAACCCATAATATATCAAAAACTACTGAACGGATTTACACCAAATCACAAAAAGCACAATCAGAGAACCAAGATCTAGCTTCCTTTTGAACTTGGTGTAATTCTATTCATCAGTTTTTGCTAAAAACTACATTAAAGAAGTATATGGAAATTCATTGAGATTTTGTGTTTTGGAACCCCCTCTTTTTTCTCAGCCCCCGCTTGATGGATCACCTTAACACTTTTAAGGAAGGAGCTGAGGTGGATAATCTTTGTTTATCCAGTATTATGGGTGTCTTTCATAGATTCACATGCCTGAATCATTCCCCGTCGTCGAGATGGGAGTCCCCGGTATATAGAAAAGTAATGTCCTATAGACATACATAGAGAAAAGTAGGCCTAAGGGCCTTGCCTTAGTAGCCTATCTATGTCCTTTTCTAAAAAGGACCAAACTCCTGAAGGTAGCCAATCAGCTACCACCTCCCTCTAGAACCTTCCTGCCAGGAGCCTCAGTCTCTCAGATTTTCTACCGCACGTTGTGCTAGGGAGTCTCCACCTGAGTTCTCCTCAGGTTTCCTAGATTTAGCTCTTTTCCTCACAGAAATTGGATATTTTCTTCAACAAACAACAATGGCTGATCAGCAGAAGAAAGGTCTTTTCAGAGCCTGTTCATCTTGTGGTAAGAAGAGACTGCACGTCGATGACAAGCATGAAACTTGCCTCTACTGTCTTTATCCTGATCATTCTCCAAAAGAATGTAGAATTTGTAGAACATTCTCTACAAAGACACTTAAAGACAGGGAAGGAAGACTGCTCCTCTGGTTAAACAGACTCAAAACCAGAGATGATGCACTGTCTTCAGAGGACGGTGAAATGGCTTCAGTTTCATCAAAACTATCCTTGAAGAGGCCAAGGGTTGCTTCCCCTGGCCCTACAGACGTTCCTCCTAAAAAGACTGCCACAAAGTCTTCTGAGGTAAAATCTGTCACGTCTGAAAAGGAGGTTCCCACCTTCAGAAAGCCGACTCAGTCATCGACGACGAGTCCGTCAACGCTTTCGTCAAGCAAAACAGCCTATGTCTCCACATCGACGACGACGGTGTCGACAACGATGGCGTTGTCATCCTATTCATCGACGACGACGACAACTCAATCGTCGACGGCGGGTAAGACACTGTCATCGATTATACTTATAAAAAAGCAATCGACGGTGCTTAAGGTTCCGTCGACGGCATCGTCGACGACGACACCGTCGATGACGAAACAAAAACCGTCGACGCCTGCACCGACGACGAAGATGCCATCGACATCTGGCGCACCGTCGACGAAGACATCGACGACGGTAAAGGCATCGTCGACGTCGAAGACACTGTCGACGACCACGCCGTCGACGACGAAGGTACCGCCGACGAGCACACCGTTGACGAAGGCACCGCCGACGAGCACACCGTCGATGACGAAAGCACCGTCGATGGGCACACCGTCGACGACGAAAGCACCGTCGACGACCATACCGTCGACGAAGGGACCGTCGACGAAGGGAACGCCGACGACCTCACCGTCGACAATCGAAAAACAATCGACGTCAGCACCGTCGACGACACCGACGACGACAACATCGTCGACGCCATGGAAAAAATCAGATTTAATTCCGCCAAAAAAGAATAATAAAAGTCCTATTACGCCAGATCTAACATCTCCAAGTAGGGTACAAAGATTACCCCCATCTTGTCTCCTACAGGATGATGAGTCAGAAGATGACCAGTATGATCAAGCTACTAGTCCTTCAGATCTCATTGTAACGTGCCAGAGCACAGATGAAGATGGTGATGATGTCGTTTTTACGGAGGAGACTGTTCATACACAAGTCCAGTCACAGGTCACTCCTATGGTCTGCCTTCCAGTATCTATAGTCTCAGATCTTCAATTCCTGATCCAAGACTACAAAAAACGATTTACAGAATCACCAGCGGCCCCTTCAACGGAGAAATCTCCAGCATCATCCAGACCGCACCCATCTCCAAAGACAAGACCACCACCTTTGGATATCCCTCAGGAGAGAGAAACGGTTCATCATGTTCAGTCCTCTGACGACCAGGGCGAGGAACCTGAAGAAGGGGAAGTACGGGACTACCTGTCCAATAACAGAGATGACGAGGATTATATCGCTCATTCTCCGGCCACACCTGAACCCCATACTTCAGAATCCCCACCAGTGGACATTTTACGGATTCCACAATTTGGTGAAAAGAGCAGCGACGAGATTCCACATGACTATGGAATCACATGAAACAGACTGTTTCCTATATGATTATAAAGATCAGATAAAAAAGACAACTAGATCAATTCCCATAATTGATCACATATGGGAACAAGGTCAGCAATTAATGCAAACACCAGCATCGGTCTCCCTAGTGGTGCCCAGACTGGATAAGAAGTATAAGGCACCAACAACAGCACCTACCTGCCTTAATGCACATCCCAAGCCAGATTCTGTAGTCACCCAGGCGGCTCAAAAGAACTCTAGGAATCCGTCCTCTCCACTGTCAGCACCACCAGACAAGGAGGGCAGAAAACTAGACGGCATCGGCAAACGTTTTTCAACCACGTCAGCCATGACTATCAAAGTAGCTAACGCCATTGCGCTACTAGGGAGATACAACAGGCAATTGTGGGAAGACATTGTCCCATACCTGGCAGAAATACCTGAAGAATTAAAGGAGGAGGTTCAATCGCTCTTAAAGGAGGGACAAACGTCAGCATCAGAAATCATCGATTGTGCTGTAGATGTCGCAATGACAGGCTTCAGACAGCTGGCAGGTGCAGCAGTCTTGCGAAGACAAGTGTGGCTCAAAGCAACATCCTTCCGCCAAGAAGTCCAAACTAAGGTCCTAGACATGCCCTATGACGGCCAACACCTATTTGGTGACAAAATAGACGAGGCCCTACAGGCAATCAAAAAAGATACAGGCACGGCACGAGCTCTTGGAACGTTACAGTTCAAAAACCAGTCCTTTCGAGGGAACAGGGGTAGAGGTCAGCCCTCTTACAGAGGATCATACCAAGGAAAATCTTCATATTCCTATAATCAAGGCCGATCACAATACCAGCAACGGCAACAGCAGCAAGGTCGCCAGACCTCCTACGGGAGATCAAACTTCAGAGGAAAAAAACAGAGGAAACCAGCCGGTGGACGCCAATGACCGTTTCCACAAGCCAGTCTCTCCACCATCTCATTCTTTCAAAATTGGAGGCAAACTAACACACTTCCTCCACAATTGGAGATCAATAACAACGGATCGGTGGGTGCTCCAAATAATCCAATACGGACACTCATTGGAATTCAGTTCAATCCCCCCGACAACTCCTCCTCGCAAGATTCAACACAGACACCTACGATTACTCCTTCCAGAAATTACATCAATGTTGAAGAAAGGAGCAATAGAGCGAGTCCCATCAGCTCAAAAAGGGAAGGGTTTTTATTCCTGCTTTCTAATACAACAGAAAAGGAAGAAATGGAGGCCCATACTAGATCTCAGGGCACTCAATACATTCTTGAAGAGCCAATCGTTTCGAATGGTGACCATTCAAGAAATCTTGGGCTCTCTAGAGGAAGGAGACTTTATGATGTCTTTAGACCTGCAAGACACATATTACCACATCCCAATACACAGGCGCCACAAAAAATTCCTAAGATTCGCAGTAGCAGGTCAGCACTACCAATTCTGTGTCCTCCCATTCGGCCTCATAAGGCAACTCGCATTTTCACAAAGTGCCTCTCTCCCGTGTCCGCTTTCCTACGACAGCAAGGACACCAGGTCTTCCCCTACCTGGACAACTGGCTGGTGAAGGCACCATCTATGGCAGGCGCACAAATGTCTTCCAATGCCTGTCTCAATATTTTCAAACAGCTGGGCCTGACACTCAATCACGAGAAATCAACCTTACAGCCCTCCACAGTTATAACATTCCTAGGGGCAACTCTAAATACGACATCTTCAAAAGCTTTCCCATCTTAGGAAAGGAAACGCAAACTAATTACTCTAGCCACCGCAGTGACTTCGAGGAACACCATCCGAGTCCGTACTTTCAAGTCCCTCCTAGGGATGATGTCCTCGTGTATACTACTCATTCCTCACTGTCGGCTCAGAATGCGCCCCCTCCAAGAGGCCTTAACCAAGCAGTGGACTCAATGTACAGGCTCTTTCGAGGATCACATCGTGATTACTCAACAAATAACCAAGGCCTTACTCTGGTGGAGGACAACCAAAAACCTATCGCAAGGACTAACGTTCCTGCTGCCTTCAACTCCACATGTCATAACTACAGATGCCTCTCTAGAAGGATGGGGAGCAGTCCTTCAAGAATTGCAAATCAGTGGCAAGTGGACAGACCAAGAAAGGAAACTCCATATCAACCTCCTAGAACTGAGGGCAGTTTTCCTATCTCTCCAGGCCTTCCTCCCGCGCATCAAAAACTCAGCAGTGCTTGTAAGAACGGACAACACAACAACAATGCACTACTTGAACTAGCAGGGAGGGACACGTTCGCTGACACTATCTCGCGAATCGCAGAAAATTTGGAACTGGCTAGTACTCCACCATATCAAGCTAACAGCAGGGTATGTCCCAGGCCAGGACAACATCATAGCGGACGCTCTGAGCAGACAGAGGTCTCTGTCCCACGAATGTGAGCTCAATCAAAAAGTGCTGAACGACATTTTCGCGAAATGGGGGAGACCGCAGATCGACCTCTTTGCCACCAGGGAGAACGCCAAATGCCACAACTTCGCAAGCTAGCATCCCCAATCGCAGTCACTAGGAAATGCATTTTCCATCGCCTGGCGCAACGTGTTTGCGTACGCATTTCCGCCATATACCCTGATAACAAGAGTCATTCGGAAAATGAAAACGGAGCACTGCACACTGATTCTCATTGCCCCTTACTGGCCGAGGCAGCATTGGTTCACGGACCTCGGTTGCCTCTCAGTCCAACCATCAATTTATCTGGGCCAACATCCATCCCTACTCACGATGTCCAAAGGCCAAGTACTCCACCCGAATCTGAAATCTCTCAGATTATCGGCATGGCTCCTGAGTACCGAGAGTTCTACCAACTAAATATTCCGCAGGAGTGCAAGGATGTCCTAGAGAAAGCAAGAGCGGACAGCACAAACAAGACTTACTCCTTGAAATGGAAACGCTTTTGCGTTTGGTGTATGGACAAAGATCTCCATCCCTTTCGGATCACTCCGGAGCAGCTCCTACCATATTTATTACACCTGGCACAATCGGGACTTGCCCATGCCTCTATCAGAGTTCATCTGGCAGCAATCTCCCGCTTTACAAGAACTTCAAAAGGACCCTCTCTCTGGTCCCACAGATTAATAAAGCAATTCCTTAAAGGGCTCTACAGATCCTTTCCTCGGCCAGGCAGAGTTCCACCAACATGGCACCTTAATGTGGTACTCAACCAATTGATGAAACACCCGTTTGAGCCCATCCATAGGGCTGATATCAAATACATTTCATGGAAAACAGCCCTACTTTTAGCACTGACCTCAGCGAGACGGGTCAGCGAGCTACAAGCTCTTTCCATACAAGATCCCTTCATGCAGTTCAAGGAAGATAGAGTGATTTTAAGAACTAATCCTCGCTTCATTCCTAAGGTCCCCTCAGACTTCCATTTAAATGAACCACTAGTACTCCGATCATTCTTCCCAAATCCTAGTACTGAAGCTGAAAGATCCCTTCCCTCTTTGGACCTAAAGAGATGTCTTAAATTTTACCTGGACAAAACAAAACATTTCAGGAAAACGAATCAGCTTTTCATCGCTTTCAGCAGACCAAGAAAAGGCATGCCACTTTCCAAACAAAGCATTTCACGATGGAGATCATCTGCAATTGCCTTTTGCCATGACAAAGCCGGACGTCCATTACACTCCAAAGTCCAAGCTCATTCCACAAGAGCTGTGTACACATCGGCGGCACTATTCGCTGGGGTGCCAATTCTGGACATTTGCAGGGCAGCCACCTGGAAGTCGCCGCACACATTTACCAGGCACTATTGCCTGGATACGGAACTGATGCAGGATGCAGCTCTGGGGCAGGCTGTACTTCGCCATCTATTCCAGTAAGATGAGCCTTCCTCCTTCCCACCATCATGTACTGGTATGCACATTTATTTACTTTATTCCTTGTACTTGTTGATGGTTACTAGTCGCATGATATGTATTATCTCAGACTGCTTATAATGTTCCATCACAAATGTGCATAATGTATTGCTTGCTACTCTGATTCAGGCATGTGAATCTATGAAAGACACCCATAATACTGGATAAGAAATGCGTTACTTACCTGTAACTGCAGTTATCCAGTATTGGTGTCTTTCATAGATTCACATGCAACCCTCCCGCCTCCCCAGGAAGGTCTCATCTCTCCCTCTATAACATATATTACGCCTACCTAGCTTGGTGCGTACGAAAATCTGCGAGACTGAGGCTCCTGGCAGGAAGGTTCTAGAGGGAGGTGGTAGCTGATTGGCTACCTTCAGGAGTTTGGTCCTTTTTACAAAAGGACATAGATAGGCTACTAAGGCAAGGCCCTTAGGCCTACTTTTCTCTATGTATGTCTACAGGACATTACTTTTCTATGTACCGGGGACTCCCATCTCGACGACGGGGAATGATTCAGGCATGTGAATCTATGAAAGACACCAATACTGGATAACTGCAGTTACAGGTAAGTAACACATTTCTTCTGGAAAGTTTAGTGGAGATTCATCAAATGGGGAAAAAGTTATTAGTAAATCAACAAGCACTCCTTCCATGAATAGCAGACCTAACTGTAAGTAACTACTGGTGACAAGCTCATATGTAACAAAGCACACCAAAAGCCTGTCAGAGGCAAGGTTCCCCAATTTGTAGAATGTTTGACTAATGAATACCCATCTCAAGACTATATTGCAGCATGTATAACACATCCTACTTCCTGCATGTCTAAAGGCTTGATTTACAATGTAATGGACAGGCTTCTCCTTTACAAACGCAAGGGAGTACCCTCTCTGGCAAACTCTGTGAGTGCCGGCTATATTTAGAGTCAAATGGACCATCAGCTCAATGTCAACGGTGTCCCTTTTGTTCCCATCAATGAAAAGCCTACTCAGGCATCGCACTGCTCGTCCTGCTTAGAGCCGACAGTCCTGATGTACTATTTTTCTTTCCGTTACCACCAAGACAAAAATCCTTACACTGGCAAACAGAAAAATGAAAATAAAGAACCCATACAACCAGGGAAAAAAACTCCTTGTGATTGGGGACCATTGCTATTTGTTTTTCAAAAACAAACTTCCAGTTTAGTAATTTGTTTTTGAAAATCAAAACATTTGATGTGAGGCCAGTCAAAATACATGCTGGGCATCCACCAACCTTTTGGTACATTCAAAGGCACTGCCACCACTATGGTTTTTCTGAAGGTACAGATATCATCGCAGAGCTGGCTGTGATCCTCTGTACATTTGTCAGTTGACATAATGTCCTCTGCATGTTTGTGTGTATGTGGAGGTTCTAGAGCATGCAGCTACCTCGGAGGAGGAGTCCCGGCGCCAGCGGACAATTACATGTGGGGGGGACAGGCAGGCATTATAGCCTAAAAAGACAGATCTTTGAGGCTTTCTAGAATTCTATTTCTGATTCGAGTAGATGCAGATGGAGAGGGAGGGATTTCCAGAGGTTAGCCGACTGCACCGTAAAAGATCTGCCGCCCAATCACTCTTTGCGATAACGTGGGACAGTCAAGAGTTGCAGGTTCTTGAATCTTAAGGCCCTATTTGGTTGGTACAGCTGTAGCCTTTCCTGGAGGTACACCAGCCCCACGTTTCTGATGGCCCTAAAGACTAGCGTCAGAGCTTTGAACCCAATCCTTCTAGTAATAGGAACCCAGTGACATTGCTTCAAATGCGGCGAGATATGGTGGTGCACAGGCACCCTCCTGATTAGTCTTGCTGCAGCATTTTGGTTAAGTTGAAGCCTGCACAGTAGATAGGAAGGTAGCCCCAGATAAAGGCTGTTTGGGTAGTCAAGTGAGGATGTGACTAATGCACAGACTACCGTTTTCCTATGAGCTTCAGGCAGGAAGGGCATGAATTTCCTAATGGCCCTCATCTTCCAAAAACAGGCAGATGAGATATGACGTATCTTGGCGGAGAAGGAAAGCTGTTTGTCCAGCTTAATTCCCAGATTCCTGGCAGCCTCTGAGGGTGGAGGAGGAAGATTCAGTTCTGATGGCCACCACAGACTAGGCTGAGGTGGGGATGCCTGGCTGAAAAACAAGACCTCAGTTTTCTCAGTGTTCAATTTCAGACAGTTCTTGTACATCCAGCCTAAGATGTCTTTTAGGCATTCCTTAAAACAGTGAAACGCCTCAACTGAGTGGTCTTTAAAGGCAAACATCAATTGTGTGCCGTCAGCATAGGACAACACATTCCCACCCCAGGCTTCAATCTGCATAGCTAGAGGAGCTAATTCAGAAAAGGGGGTGGTGATGAACAGAGTGTCTGAATTAAGCAGACCACTCTTACCCAGTCCAAAGATCAGGGCTTGATCCATCACCGTTATTTAGCTCACTGCCCCATCTCAGCTCAGAACCTGGCTATATGCAAATTAGTCTGTCCCTGGCCCAGTGCATCATGGGAACAGGGCAGACCAAACTACCAAGCCAATTCTTCACCAGAAAGGAGACAAGCATCCGGGGACCGGTTACTGCCATTTCAGGCGTCGTCGGCCCGGCTTGCTTGAATCCTGATGGAGCAGTGAGCAAGGGACTCATGTCTGAGTATACCCTTCCACGCTTATGGTGGACAAAATGATTCAGAAAAGGGGGTGGTGATGAACAGAGTGTCTGAATTAAGCAGACCACTCTTACCCAGTCCAAAGATCAGGGCTTGATCCATCACCGTTATTTAGCTCACTGCCCCATCCCAGCTCAGAACCTAGCTATATGCAAATTAGTCTGTCCCTGGCCCAGTGCATCATGGGAACAGGGCAGACCAAACTACCAAGCCAATTCTTCACCAGAAAGGAGACCAGCTTCCGGGGACCGGTTTCTGCCATTTCAGGCGTCGTCGGCCCGGCTTGCTTGAATCCTGATGGAGCAGTGAGCAAGGGACTCATGTCTGAGTATACCCTTCCACGCTTATGGTGGACAAAATGATTCAGAAAAGGGGGTGGTGATGAACAGAGTGTCTGAATTAGGCAGACCACTCTTACCCAGTCCAAAGATCAGGGCTTGATCCATCACCGTTATTTAGCTCACTGCCCAATCCCAGCTCAGAACCTGGCTATATGCGAATTAGTCTGTCCCTGGCCCAGTGCATCATGGGAACAGGGCAGACCAAACTACCAAGCCAATTCTTCACCAGAAAGGAGACAAGCTTCCGGGGACCGGTTTCTGCCATTTCAGGCGTCGTCGGCCCGGCTTGCTTGAATCCTGATGGAGCAGTGAGCAAGGGACTCATGTCTGAGTATACCCTTCCACGCTTATGGTGCACAAAATGATTCAGAAAAGGGGGTGGTGATGAACAGAGTGTCTGAATTAAGCAGACCACTGTTACCCAGTCCAAAGATCAGGGCATGATCCATCACCGTTATTTAGCTCACTGCCCCATGCAGTGAGCTAAAAAACGGTGATGGATCAAGCCCTGATATTTGGACTGGGTAAGCGTGGTCTGCTTAATTCAGGCACTCTGTTCATCACCACCCCCTTTTCTGAATCATTTTGTCCACCATAAGCGTGGAAGGGTATACTCAGATGTGAGTCCCTTGCTCATTGCACCATCAGGATTCAAGCAAGCCGGGCCGACGACGCCTGAAATGGCAGAAACCGGTCCCCGGAAGCTTGTTTCCTTCCCAGTACAAGAATTGGCTTGGTAGTTTGGTTTGCCCGGTTCCCATCATGCACTGGGACAGGAACAGACTAATTTGCATATAGCCAAGTTCTGAGCTGGGATGGTGCAGTGAGCTAAAAAACGGTGATGGATCAAGCCCTGATCTTTGGACTGGGTAAGAGTGGTCTGCTTAATTCCGGCACTCTGTTCATCACCACCCCCTTTTCTGAATCATTTTGTCCACCATAAGCGTGGAAGGGTATACTCAGATGTGAGTCCCTTGCTCATTGCACCATCAGGATTCAAACAAGCCGGGCCGACGACGCCTGAAATGGCAGAAACCGGTCCCCGGAAGCTTGTTTCCTTCCCAGTACAAGAATTGGCTTGGTAGTTTGGTTTTCCCTGTTCCCATCATGCACTGGGACAGGAACAGACTAATTTGCATATAGCCAAGTTCTGAGCTGGGATGGTGCAGTGAGCTAAAAAACGGTGATGGATCAAGCCCTGATCTTTGGACTGGGTAAGAGTGGTCTGCTTAATTCAGGCACTCTGTTCATCACCACCCCCTTTTCTGAATCATTAGCTAGAGGAGCTAGGTAGATGTTAAGAAGTAGAGGGCTAAGTGCCGAGCCCTGCGGAATTCCACATCGTAGTGATTTCTCAGATGAGACGAAAGAGCGAAGAAACACCTGCTGGATTCGATTCTCCAGAATTATTTGGAGCCAGGATAGTGCCATGCCACACACTGCAGCCTGGAGGAGTCTGCTGAGTAGTGTGGAGTGTGACACCATATCAAAGGTTGCCGACAGATCCAGCAGCACCAGCATAGCCGAGGCACCTTGATCCATGGACTCCCAAATTGATTCAGAGAGTTCAAAAAGCGCTGTTTCAGTGCTGTGACCAGCTTTGAAGCCCAACTGTGATGGATGGAGGAGGCCATGGGCATCTATGTAAGTTGCCAGCTGCTTATGCACAAACCTCTTCAAGATCTTAGCTGGGGCTGGTAGCAGGGAAATAGGCCTGAAATTGCTAAGAACATCATGATCCGCTGTTGGTTTCTTAAGTGCGGGAGTAAGTAGGCTTGTTTCCAAATCGTAGGAAAGATGCCTGTCATCAGGGAGGTGTTCTAAATCTGCTTGAGTGTCAAATTTAACCAGTGTGCCAGTGAGCTAAACAGATGAGTGGTGCAATGGTCTCCAGGGGAGTCTGATTGCATCTAAGTAATTCTGCTAAAGTGTTCTCAAGGTGAAGGGGTGAAAAAGCTGACAGTGGGGCATGCGAACTTGGACATAGCAGAGAGGTGGGCGGCTCCTCTGTTAGAGCAAATGAGGAGTGGTTGTAAAGAATGTTGGACTAAAAAAAGTCAGAGAGGTTAGTACAAAATGTCGGGGAAGGAAGAAAGGAGTGGTCCAAGGCAGTGGGATTGAGAAAAGATTATGTGATGGTAAACACTTCTTTGGTGGAATTAACTGTGTTGTCTATGCAGTTGGCAAGGCATTCTCTCATCTTGCGGTGCTTGAGCTTGTGAAATCTTTTCAGGTCTTCTTTATAGAGCTCCTTGTCTGTCTGGTTGTAGGACTTTCTCCAAGTCCGTTCCAGCTTCTTACATCCACTCTTCTCCTTCCTTAGTTCTTCGGAGAACCAAAGGGCAGATGGTTTAGCTCTTTTCCATGATGCTTGCTTCAAGGGTGCTAGCATCTCTAGGGCATTGGCCATTTGTTGAAGCCAGCGGAGTCCTTTTTAGGGTTGGCTCTCGGCTCTGGCAATGATTTTGACAGTGCCGGACCCAGAGACTCCGCCGTGACCTTATGTTAGTCCCTTGTTTTTTCAACCGGAGGCCCGCATTCTGCCTTACTGACCTCGAGCTTGACGGTGAAAGGTACATGATCAGGCACTATGCTTGGGTGCCGAGACTGATTGTCTAAGATTAAGGCCTTCCAAAGTTTCCAGAAACTAGACTGCCTGGGTGCAACTGGGGATGTCTATATGCAGGTTAAAATCCCCCAAGATTGTGAAGTTAGTATATTGCAGAGAGAATTAGGCAATCTTATCGCAAAGTCCTGTGAGATGGATCGCAGAGCTGTCTGGGGGTTTGTAAACTAGCAGCGCGGCCCAGGAGGCGGTTGGCGAGAGTCTGATGCAGTAGAAAATGGCTTCAATGGGACCCACTCTCTCTGCCATTTTGATGGACACTTGCCAACCTGCCAGGTCCTAAATCAATTCATAAATAATGAGGAAAAGTACAGCATGGAAGGCTTTAATTACAGAAGTTGAAAAAAGATCGTTAAGATGCCAGGAGCATATACTACCACTGATGCCATGTATTAGGAGTTGTGTCACAGCATCTATTGATTTCACCTGCATAAATGTTGAGATTTTCATTGCCAACTTTTTCACCTGAGCTGCCGGAGAAGAGGCTGAGGCTGTCACCAGCTGCAGAACCATTTACACAGCCTCTTGTTTTTTTTTGTTTTTTGTTCAGGCTGAGGCACATTGCACAGCCCACTGTGACCTCTCAATCTGCCTTGGCCTCCAAGAGTGTCATTCTCCATGTCATCATACTCCACCTCAAGTTCCATATTTTACTTTGAGAGTTCAAGGTTCTCGATGTAGACCTGAAGATTCAAGTGATACAGATCATTAGCAGTTTTATATTCATAGTCTTGTTTACGTGATGGTGATCCTAGATTCTCCAGTATTGGGGTGTCTTTCATAGATTCAAATGCTTGAATATCCTCCTTTGTCCAAGTGGGAGTCCGACGGTACATAACATAGCAATTTAGTCATAACATAAGTATATTATCAGAAAGAAAAAACATAGAGTTTTTAATAGAGAGAAAAGACTTGTCACTTCTATAACATATCACAGTCATTATGATTAGTCCAAATTCCAGCCAATTAGGCGCCAGCACCCTCTAGACTGCTTTCCTCAGAGGCTCAGGATGTTCTACCGCACGTCGTGTGAAGGGAGTCTCCCTGAGCTCTGTTCAGTTTTTTC
The DNA here is from genome assembly GCF_964261635.1 of Lissotriton helveticus. NCBI lineage: Eukaryota > Metazoa > Chordata > Amphibia > Caudata > Salamandridae > Lissotriton > Lissotriton helveticus. The sequence goes on from NC_136069.1 coordinate 1,218,636,278, forward strand.
TCTTTTTCTTCTTAAGAACAACTTCATCATGTCTATAACTAAGAAGTCCCTCTTCAGACCTTCTGGAAAACAACAACTTCATTCAGAAGACCCTCATGAAAAAGTGCATTTATTGCTTCTACCCTGAACACCGGGGAAAAGGATTGTGAAATTTGTGGGACTTTCTCCCAAAAGACTCCAAAGGATAGAGAAGGCTTCTCCTTCTGTGGCTACAGAAGTTGAAGACTACGGAGAACCCTCTATCAGATGTGGAGAGTGTGTCCTCAGTCTGGACTATTTCATGCTTGAAGAGAACCAGTGAGTCTCAGAAGGTTTCTCCTTAAGCTAAAGTGGTGAAGAAAAGTCCACTGACCGACCTTCAACTTCAAAAGGGGTGATTCCTGCCGCTCAGAGTCTCTCATCACCTGCTATTCCCCTGAGATCTGATTCTCAGGCGTTCAAGACTCTGGCTGCTCAGTTTTTACCTCAAAAACTGACTACCTCATCAACAAGCTCGTCGTTGCTTCCTCCGTTGACAAGGGCCTCTGTCGTCGCTTCTATGTCGACGACTTCTACTTCTACGTCTATAAAGCAGGTGGTGGCTTTGTCGGCGGTGGCCTTGTTGGCGGTGGCTTTGTCGGCGGTGGCTTCGTCGACGGTGGCTTCATCGACGGTGGCTTCATCGACTATATCCATGGTTCTAGTTCCATTGAATGCTTCACGTTCTCTACTTCAACGGCGGCATTCCTCTTTGTATACCTTGATGCCAATTCAAACTGCTTCTCAACCTCAAGAAGAATTATTTTCTTCTGATGCCGATGATGATGAATCGGAGGATGAAGACATGTTTCGGATTGCTCGCAGTCCCTCTGAGCTTCTAATTAAAAATCAGTATTCTGAAGAGGACCAGGAAGACGAGGATTTTCAGCTTGTGACAAGCTAAACCAAAATTTTCTATGGCGCAGACGCCTTTGTCTCTTATTTCCAACCTCCATTTCATGTTGGATGACTATTACCGTTGTTTTCCTAATTCAGTACAGGCCTCTCCAGCACCTCAAGCGCCTCCTATTCCTACAGAAATATTTGCCATGCCTTCAACATCGGCATCCAGAGTACAACACCAGATCATTGAGGAAGATAACGATGATGATAATAATGATAATGACAGAGAAGAGGGTGAGCTAGATTACAGATCCCTTCTTTCGGAATGGGATAATTATCAAATCCAAACACCTTCTCCCACTACCTCAACTCCTCTGGATTCTCCACCGGTGGACATAGGTGGTTTTCATCTACTCATGGATAGGGCGGCAAAAGATTTCACCTTCCTATGGTCACCAGAGAGGAGGATTGTTTCTTGTATGATTTCAAAGATCAACCACAGAAACAAGCTCGTGCCATTCCCATCATCGATTTCATTTGGCAAGAAGGTCTTAAGCTCATGCAAAACCCTAATTTCATTCCTGCTGTCCTGCCATGACTAGATAAAAAATACAAAGCCCCAGCAAATTCGCCTGCATGTCTTATGGCTCAACCGAAACCTGATTGCATCATCACTCAGGCAGCGCAAACGTCGAGCTAGAAATCCATCATCTCTGTTATCAGCACCTCCGGACCGAGAGGGTCGACGGCTTGACGCTATTGGCAAGAAGTTCTCCACCATGGCAGCAACTACTGTACGAGCTGCCAATTCTTTCGCTATTCTCGGCCGTTACGACCGACAAATGTGGTCAGACATTTCATCCCATGTTGATCTCATACCAGAGCCATCTAAAGCAGAAGCGCTAAAAATTCTTCAGGAAGGGGAAAGGATCTCTTCAGAGATTGATTGTGTTGTTGATGTGTCTTCTACTGGGTTCCATATTTTGACAGGTGCGGCAGTCCTCAGGCAGTAAGGCTGGATGAAGGTCCCTTCTTTCCGTCAAGAGGTGCAGTAAAAAATATTGGACATGCCATTTGACGGTGAATCACTGTTTGGTCAACACATTGATGATGCCCTTCAGACAATCAAGAAGGACACCGTCACTGCTTGTGCTCTCGGCACTCTTCAATTAAAAAAGAAACCCTTTCAGGGTGCCTGAGGCTGTGGCTCCACGTCTTCCTTTCGGGGTGGTTCCAATCAGTATCGACAAGGCCAACAACGTTACTCCTCCCAGAGTCAGCAATCATACAGACAACAGACAACTACTTCTTACAGACAATACAGAGGTAAATCTTCTTACAGAGGAAAGGATTCCTCCAAAAAGCAATGACTTTTTCCATCCACAATCCCTGACACCTCCCACTTTTTCAAGGGTTGGAGGTCGAATCTCCAACTTCTACTCCAAATGGTCATTGATAACTACCGAACAAGGGCTTCTGGATATTGTGCGCAGAGGGCACGCATTGGAGTTTGTACAGATCCCTCCCAATTCCCCACCAAAAGGCCCTCCTCCTGCCCATCTAAAGGAACTTTTGAAACAACTCACAATTTTAAGAAAGAAAGGCGCTATCGAAGTGGTTCCTAAACTACAAAGGGGCAGAGGATTCTATTCAAGGTTCTTCCTTATTCAGAAAAAGTCGGGGAATGGCGCCCCATTCTGGACCTACGTGCCCCAAACAAATACATCCAAAAGCAAACATTCCACATGCTGTCCCTTCAGGAGGTGTTTCCTTTACAATCCCAAGGGGAGTATATGACAACGTTAGACCTTCAAGATGCTTATTTTCATCTTCCAATTCTATCAAGACACAGAAAATTCCTCAGATTCAGAGTGGCCGGGAAGGATTCATTCGGCCTTCGGTCCGCGCCACAAGTGTTTACCAAGGTCCTCGCACCTGTGGCAGCTTATCTTCGTCTACAAGGAGTACAAGTTTTTCCTTATCTCGACGACTGTCTTCTAAAAGCACGGGCGTTTGAGCAGGCATCCAGACACACTCTAGTTTGCAGGTCTCTCTTCCAGTCTCTGGGCCTTACGTTCAACAAGGACAAGTCTCATTTTCTTGCCGCTCAAAACAGACTGTTATTAGGAGCCATTCTAGACACGAAGCTGGCAAAAACCTTTGTGTCACATGAAAGACGTCAACGACTTTGCAATCTAGCGGCCTCCCTCCGGTTAAAAAAAGTCTTTTCTGTTCGGCAGTTGAAATCTTTCCTGGGAATGTTGTCCTCTTGCATTCCCCTAGTCCCTCATTGCCGCCTAAAAATGAGGCCCATCCAGGAGGAATTGGACAAGCAATGGGTTCAAATCTCGGGATCCTTCCACGATGTGATCAAAGTCACATCTCAGATGAAAACAGCTCTGCTTTGATGGACTCTTGAGGAAAATGTCTCTTCAGGTCGTCCATTTCTGGTGGACACTTCAAATCTAACTCTTACATCGGACGCTTCTCTCGAAGGGTGGGGTGCACATTTTCGGGATCTTACAGTAAAAGGAAGGTGGGACATCCACCAAAAGACCTGGCACATCAACCTGCTGGAGTTACTTGCCATTTTTCTGGCTCTGAAAGCTTTTTGCACCATCATACAGGAAGCCTCGTGTTGATCCGGACGGACAACACAACGTGCATGCACTACATAAACAAACAAGGGGGCACACGGTCCGTCTTGCTGTCCCTTCAAGCCCAACAAATCTGGGATTGGGCAATCCAACATCAAATAACCCTCACAGCAGTGCACATTCCGGGAGCATCCAACATTCTTGTGGATTCCCTGAGTAGGTCGACCATGAGTGGGAATTACATCAACCCACACTGGATCGCATTTTTCGGTTAAGGGGTTCCCCGAATCTGGATCTGTTCGCAACACATCTGAACCGCAAATGCTCATTCTATGCAAGGTGGCTTCCCCAACCAGAGTCGTGCGGGAATGCCTTTTTGATGAACTAGTAAAAAATATATGCCTATGCGTTTCCACCAATTCCTCTGGTCCCCAGGATTCTTCGAAAAATCAGGAAGGTACCCTGTCACATTATTCTAATTGCTCCCAGATGGCCTCAACAAGTCTGGTTTACAGAACTCCTGCTCCTGTTGCAGTGCGACCCGATCATGCTTCGCCGCTTCCGAATCTTCTGACCATGAATCAGGGTAGGATTGTCATCCTGACCCAGCATCTCTTCCTTTATCGGCTTGGAACCTGAGCACTATGAATTTGCAACATTCCTTTAGATTGTTGGGAAGTTCTTGCCAAGGCTAGGGCAGCTTCAACCGTGGAGACATACAAGCTCAAATGGACATGATTCTGTCTATGGTGTGATGCGGCTCAAGTGCATCCTGTTCGTTCCACACCGGATCAACTCTTGCCTTTGGCAAAACCAGGTCTCTCGCATTCTACTCAAAGTTTTCTGGCAGCAATCTCAAGATTTTGTCAGGATGGTTCAAACTCTCTTTACTCCTCTAGAGTAATTCAACAATTCTTCAGGGGTGTCTTTCGGACGTTCCCACCAATTCTTCGACCACCTCCTCCTTGGCGTTTAAACATTGTATTGGCACAATTTATGTGGCCTCCTTTTGAGCCAGTCCATAATGTCGATCTCAAATTCATTACTTGGAAGACTTTACTGCTATTGGCCCTCACTTCCTCACATCAAGACAATGACATTCAGGCGTTTACTACTAAACCGCCTTTTCTTCACTTCACCAAGGACTCTGTTATGCTCCGCACTAATCCGGCCTTTATACCCAAGGTGCCATCGGATTTCCACCTCAATGAACCAGTCATCTTGAAAAGTTTTTTTGTAATCCTAAAACATCAGCAGAGAGAGCACTACATTCTTTAGATATCAAAAGATGCCTAAAACTTTATTTTCATAGAACGGCTAAAATCCGTAAAACTGATCAACTTTTTGAGGCCTACGGACGGATTCGAAAAGAGCATCCAGTCACAAAACAAACTATTCAATGCTGGATATCTACAGCAATTGCATTTTGCCATCAGCAAGCGAGAAAACGGCTTACTTCAGCTGTTCAAGTGCATTCTACCAGAAACGTTTCTTCTACTGCGTTATTTGCTGGTGTGCCTCTTCAACACAGCTGCAGAGCTGCAACATGGTCCAGCAGATACACTTTTACAAGGCACTACTGTCTGGGTGCTGCTGACAAGGCTGACTCAGCCGTGGGGCAGGAAGTCCTCCGTAATCTTTTTAAATAAGGTAAGCCTCTGTTGCCTACCTCCTCCTGCATACAAGGTAGCATTTCTTATATTTATATATATATATATGTGTTTGTATATGTATATATATATATATATATATATATATATATATATATATATATACTTCAGTCTCTTTGTACTGTGAATTATTGTTATATTGATTCAGATGTACCTTGTATTATTCTGATGCCACTGCTCTCTACTTACCTGTAAACTGTGGTTCTCCAGTATTGGAGTCTTTCATAGATTCACATGGACCCGCCCTCCTCCCCTCAGCGGCTCTCCGCTGCTACTTGACTCTTTATCACTCTTGCGCTACGAAAATCTGAGGGCCTGAGCCTCTAAGGAGAGCATTCTAGAGGGTGTTGGCGCCTGATTGACTGGAATTTTTGACTAATCATAATGACTGTGATATGTTATAGAAGTGACAAGTCTTTTCTCTCTATGAAAAACTATGTTTTTTTTCTTTCTGATAATATACTTATGTTATGACTACATTGCTATGTTATGTACCGTTGCAATCCCACTTCGATGACAGAGGATATTCAAGCATGTGAATCTATGAAAGACACCAATATTGGAGAACCACAGTTTACAGGTAAGTAACTTTTGTTCTTATCATTCACACCAACTTTGGCTGCAGAGTTGTCAGTTTGAGAATCTCTAGTGGACAGTAATACCACTTTTCACAATGTTTTAATAGGAGAAGGAGCAAAAGTAAAAGCAGACAATAGTGTCTGTAGTTAAGAAGACCCTTCAACCAAGGTGTAGGAGGCTGGCTTAGCATATGGTGCACACTTATTTAAGTGAAGCACCTTGTAGTAATCCAGGCAACCCTTATGCTGACTATGCCACCTCAGTTCAGACCCAGCTATACGTAAATGAGTCTTGGCCATAGTGCCATATGAGAATAGTCCAGCCCGAACAACCAAGCAAGGTATTCCCGGTACTGGAAACAAGCATCCTGGGACTGGTTTCTGGGTAACACCCTTCATCAGCCAAGCTAGCTTGAATCCAGTGGCAAAGTGAGCAAGGCACCGACGTCTGGGCATACCCTGCCATCTTAGGGCGAACAAAGCAAACACAAGGAGATGATGGACGGTGCACTGGAACTTTTCAGAAACTCACCCCCAGTCACCGATCTGGGTTGAATCCATCATCATTCTTTATCTCACTTCGCCACCTCATTTCAGACCCAGCTATATGGAAATCAGTCTTGACCCCATGCCTCATGGGAACAGTCCCGCCTGATCTGCCAAGCCAGGCCTTCCCTGAACTGGAAACAAGCATCCTCGGACCGGTTTCTGGATAACACCCTTAATCAGTCAGGCTAGCTGGAATCCAGTGGCAAAGTGAGCAAGGGACCCAAGTCTGGGCATACCCTGCCAACTAAGGGGAAACAAAGCAAACACAAGGAGATGATCGACGGAGCGCTGAAACTTTTCAGACACTCACCTCCAGTCACAGATCTGGGTTGTATACATCATCATTCTTTAGCTTACTTCATCACCTCAGTTCAGACCCAGCTATATGCAAATCAGTTTTGGCCTTGTGCCTTATGGGAACAGTCCAGCCCAAACTGCCAAGCCAGGTCTTCCCTGAACCAGAAACAAGCATCCTAGGACCGGTTTTTGGGTAACACCCTTCATCAACCAGGCTAGCTTGAATCCAGTGGCAAATTGAGCAAGGGACCCAAGTCTGGGCATAACCTGGCAACTTAGGGCGACACATAAATCACAGTGATTTGATGGACGGAGCGCTGAATCATTTCAGACACTCACCCCAGTCACAGTTCTGGGTTGAATCCATCATCATTCTTTAGCTCACTTCGCCACCTCAGTTCAGACCCACCAATATGCAAATCAGTCTTGGCCCTGTGCCTCATGGGAACAGTTCAGCCCAAACTGCCAAGCCAGGTCTTCCCTGAACCGGAAACAAGCATCCTGTGACTGGTTTCTGGATAACACCCTTCATCACCCAGGCTAGCTTGAATCAAGTGGGAAAGTGAGCAAGGCACCCACGCCTGGGCATACCCTGCCAACTTAAGGCAAACAAAGCAAACTCAAGGAGATGATGGATGGAGGACTGAAACCTTTCAGACACTCACCCCCAGTCACATATCTGGGTTGAATCAATCATCATTCTTTACCTCAATTTGCCTCCTCCGTTCAGACCCACCTATATGCAAATCAGTCTTGGCCCTGTGCCTCATGGGAACAGGCCAGCCCTAACTGCCAAGCCAGGTTTTCCCTGAACAGTAAACAAGCATCCTGGGACTGGTTCCTGGGTAACACCCTTCGTCAGCCAGGCTCGCTTGAATCCAGTGGCAAAGTGAGGAAGGGACTCACGTCTGAGCATACCCTGCCAACTTAAGGCAAACAAAGCAAACTCAAGGAGATGATGGACGGTGCGCTGAAACTTTTCAGACACTCACCCCCAATCACAGATCTGAGTTGAATTCATCATCATACTTTAACTAACTTCGCCACTTCAATTCAGACCCAGCTATATGCAAATCAGTCAGGGCCCTGTGCCTCATGAGAACAGTCCAGTCCGAACTTCCAAGTCAGGTCTGTCCTGAACTGGAAACAAGCATCCTGGGTCTTGTTTCAGGGTAACACCCTTCATCTGCCAGTTAAGCATGAATTCAGTGGCAATGTGAGCAAGGCACCCACTTCCGGGCATACACTGCCAACTTAGGGTGAACAAAGCAAACATAAGGAGATGATGGATGGAGCGCCGAAACTGTTCTTCTTCGATAACTTTATTTCGACCTCAACGGGCCGTAAAAGTGCAGGTTAAGATACTTACAACAATACATTAAAATTCATTAATAAATAACACAAAAATTATCACAAAGATACGTATTTATATATATATATATATATATATATATACGCCTATTTACAGAAATAAAACCATCATAACTAAAAGTAGTATTAAATCAATCAAATAGTTATCAGAAGAATACATTTATATGTGACCAATCCATAGATCGCAATTTAATTTGTTACAAAAGTTCTACGTTTTATCCACATTCCATTTAAAAAACGGGAAACAGAAAAAACAATAGGAGGGTGGGTGTCATATTTTAGTACTCTGAAGGCATTTTCGAAATTTCGGTAACCCAGGTTCCTACAAATGGGTTTCACCCAGCGATTGCGTACCAACTGGAATTCTGGACAGAAGAAAAAAACATGAATTTCTTTTTCCAAGGGGTGTCTACATGCGGGGCACTCAGTATTTTTATTCAAATCCCATTTGCTAGTAAATGACCTAAGCGGCAGACTTCCCATTCTAAGTTGCATATACAACTTCCTAGCTGATGCTGGAACTGGGATGTCAGTCTACCAACTGATGAACTGGCGTGAAGGGTCATCAGGTTATGATGCCTATACTGATGTACCAAGTCTGCCCTAGGAAGGGCCAGGCAAGATACCTCCGGCTATCCCCATAGTTCAGGAAGGCCAATCCTGTCACAAAGGTCCTTGATGTGGGTTAGCCATGGAATTTTCTTAGATTTGATTGCAACCCACACATCCTTAAACTCATTTCGGTAAGCGGCCAACTCCGGCTCGGACCAGAGTCTTCTCCAATAGGTGAGTGGCCTTAAGGCCACCTCCTCCTCCACGGGGAGTAACCCTAAATCGAACCTTATGAGCACCAACGGGGTACTAGCTGGCAAACCTAGCAAATTCCTCATAAATATGTGTTCAACCCTAATTAGACTAGTAGGCCTGTGGTGTCCCCATAGTTCCGCCCCATATATAGAAGCTGCTCTTGCTTGTACCGTGTAAGTTTCTACAACAGGGGCAGCTGGCTTAAAGACCAGTACTCTGTGCGTTTTAGATAAACCGCCCACAGTTTGCGTCAATTTTAGAGCAGACTTGGCTACCTGGGCATCCCACCCCAGGTGTTCCTCGAGAATGATACCTAGATATTCAAAGGTCTTTACTCTCTCAAGGGGTATACCGTTCAGAACTGGATTTGGGCGCGTCTGCCTTGGAGGATTAAAAATCATAAATTTTGTTTTGGCTAAATTAATCTCCAGGCTGCTTAGCGCGCAGAAGTCTGAAAAGCCATCCAGGATACGTTGGATGCCCGTAGATGTTCGGGACAACAATAGGGTGTCGTCTGCGAACATTAATGCGGGTACCCAACCTGTTGCTAATCTCGGGGCGTCAATGTCCTTTATGCCTGATAGATGCTTTATAAGCCCATTGACAAAAAAGAGTGGGAGCCAGCACACATCCCTGGCGCACCCCGCTTTGTACTAAGTATCGTGCTGACAGTTCTCCATGTTTCCCACATCTCACCTGGGCAAAATTTCCTGTGTGGAGCCTTCTTAACACTCCCAGGAGATAGGATAGAATACCAAGGTTGTGGAGAACTCTCCACAATTTATCTCTGGGAACCAGGTCAAACTCAGCCCTCAGGTCCACGAAAATGAGGTAGAGGCTGCCACCGTCCACACTCACTAATTTCCAATAAAGGACCTGGAGTCGGAATATCTGTTCGATGGTTGACGTGCTTGCTCTGAAGCCAGCCTGTAAGGTACTCAGGATCTCATTTTCCTCTTCCCAGGTCTGAATTCTTTCCAAAAGTATTCGTCCCAATACCTTCTGAGCTATATCTATCAGGCTGATGGGCCTATAGTTCAAGGGTTGCAAAGGGCAGCCTTTTTTGTGAATAGGAACTATCTCTGCACCCTGCCAGGTCTCTGGCGGGTCCATCCCCATTAAGATTGAATTAAACAGGACACAGAGATAGGGGGCCCATATTTTTGGTTCCGACCGAAATAAGTCCCCGGGTATTTTATCAAGCCTGGGCGCTTTGTTTGGTAATAGCTTGGCAATAGCAGATTCCACTTCGGTTATCGATATCTCCTCTGCCCCCCCCCAGTCGATACTTGTGGGGAGGCACGGGGACATGGAGGCAGTATCGTCAATACTCGGACATGCGTAAAGTCTTCCAAAGTGGTCTTCCCATACTACTGGAGCTATATTAGGGGTTACTGCAGTTTTGTCTTCCCTTCCGCCATTACTAACAATCGCCCAAAAGGATTTTAGATCCTTGTGCTGTAGGGCTGTTCTCAGTTCTTCCCACTTATCAGCCTCCCAAGACTTTCTCTCCCTTTCAATCACCTGCTTGTACTGCACCCGGAGTACTTTGATCCTTGTTTTATCCTTGGCCTTAATCGCTTTAATCAAGTCACTTTTCTTTTTGCGACAATTTGCATTATACCATGGGTGGGTCTGGACCGGTTTTTCTTAGAAACTCCCTTTTGGGTAAAACACCTCTATCATTTTGGAGGCTAGCTGATTATGGATTTCAACAGGCCTTGTGTCCCTCCCGACGATGGAACCCAGTGATCCCACCCCAGCCATTTCGCTAAGATAAGGCACCACATGTTGGTATATTTGAATCAGCTTGTTTGTGGAACCCAATATATGGGGCCATTTTACTCTCCGTCTATTATTATTGAGAAGGAGAGGATGTTGATCAGAGTTGGGCTCTATTTGATAGTTGGACAGACCCCAGCTCCCAGGCTTTAATGTCATAACCAGGGCATTATGGTCGCTGTCTATCCGTTGATGAATCCGAAAGTCCAGAACCTTGTCCCAAGATCTAGATTCGATCATGATATAATCTATGGTCGAAGTTTGCCCCTCTCTATTAAAAGTCGCAAGGCCAAGTCTGCCTGATTTTGATCTCCCATTGCAGGACCTCAAGGATAAGGACAGAGTGAGAGAAGTGATTTGTAAAACCAACAGGGTCCATGCTTTGACCGGTGGGATCAAGGGTTCCGGAATGTTCCACCGCTGGTTCTTCTCATCTGGGTCATCTGTGCCCATGTTACTAAGGGGTTCAAACTGTCAGTTGAAGTCGCCCCCAATTATTACAACATACTCTGAGTCAAGAGTCAGTATGTATTCACTCAGTTGTTCAATGACCTTTGACTCTTGCCCACTCTGAGGTGGCCTGGAATAAATGTTAATTAGGGCAATATGTTTTTTCCCTAACATGGTTAACAAGACACATTGGATATCAAGTGAGTTTGTAGGCAACTGTTTAGCTTTGGCTCCCAAGTGTGTAGCTACCCAAATGCTTAGCCCACCTGACAGTCTTCCCCTACCCCTTTTTGTTGCAGGAATTTTAAAAGTGGCAAAGCCACTCCGCTGGTTATTATCCAGCGCCCACGTCTCCTGCATAAAGCATATGTCATGTTTATCCATGAACAGGCCCCAATCTTTACATATCAATTTGTTTTTTATCCCTGCCACATTCCAGGAGAGTATATTAATATTTCCATTTGTCTCCCCATCCGTAGGGCTCGCATTGCTGCCCCAATTGATTGCCCCTAGTAATGGGTCCGCCAATTGTGTGTCCCCCCCCCCCCCCCCCCAGTTTCACTACTAACCCCACTGATCCTAGGTGCTCTTACTCCAACCCCTCCAGTCCCAGGAATTCCTCTCACCACCTTTGTTAGTGTTTTTGGAGACCCGCTACACCTGCTGGAAGAACCTACACAATTTGAACCCCTTTTGGCCCCTAATAAGCCTTCTTCCCCCATAAACCCATTCTGGATAATAATACACTTCATCTCTACAAAGCCAGCCTTAGCCTCTAATAGGCTCTTGCTGTTAACTACGAAGGATGGGGACTTCTTGGGCTTCAGCAGTCAGTCTACTGAATCCAGGACACTGTATCTGTTATTGTGGTTGAACATGTCAAGTGACGAGGGACAATTTCGGGACCCATTCCAGTTAGCAGTTCCCAAAGGGGGGATACCTCCCTGAGTTTCCTTGACCGCCCAGATCAACCCTCCCCTATTGGGTGCAGAATATACATTACTAAAGGCACCCGGGTAGAAATAAGTTAGTGGAAGGGATTTTATTCACGTTTCTGGGCTACCTGTCTCCAGATTACATATGTGCTTGACTGTCCAACTATTCCTGAAATTAATCACGACGCAGTCACCCTGTATGTTTTTCTCCCGGGGTCCCACCCAGTCTACATGTCTGGCAAATAAAATTTCACTTGATCCCTGGTTGGGAAGGGGTTTATTATAGTTCAACCAGTGGATGCATTTATTTTTGAGTTCACTGTATGCCTCTGTTTTTCCCTGTCTCAAAGAGGGGACCCCAGCAAGAATCACCACATAGGTTATAGACTCTGGGGGCAGATCCAGGCAAGGTAACAGGGACCTGTTAGAGACCAGGGTTCTTGCCCTATTTGCCTTGTTTTTCGTTAGGTCAGAATTTCAGGGCCCCATGTCCCCCCTCCCTCCCTAGTTTTTTCTTTTGTAGTAGCATTAGGTTTGACTGGATCAGGCAGCATGGTGGGGTAGTTGCCCATTGGAACAAATTCGACTGGCATATCCCTTACGGCATTTATTGCCAAAGAATTTATACTCTGATGGCCAACATGTTTTGGATCAGGGAGACCCTGACCCTTGCTAGCACAATCCACAACCTGCGAGTCCTCCCCACCCTGTTTTGTTACACACAATGATTCCAGATGGGATAGTCTTTGCTCAATAGAGTTCAGTCTTTCATAAATGGGGAGGCAGGTCTCTGTAAATATCTGCTCCATTTTTGCCCAAAAGTCTCCCCTACTCTCAGAAGGGATCATATCATCAGTAACTTGGGTAATTGAAGACTCATTTACAACTGGCTGTGGTCCATCCATGACAACTACAGTTTGGTTGCTCTCCGTATTAGCGCGTTTCTGCATTTTCGTTTTTTTATTCACTAGTGCAGTCCCTCCACGCTTTCTTTTGACTACTGGGTCAGGCAACTGGTTAATAGCCCCTGATTTGGTACCCAATGTCGTCCAAATTGACAGCCCCGATCTAGTTGTTCCTGGGCTTTGAGGGAATGTAGGTGGATCAGTTGCTGTTGTAGCTACACTGGCTGGAGAACCATGCAGGCCACCAGCTGTATCTGGCAGACAGTTACCCTCGCCTGCAGGTCCAACTAGTGTAATATCAGCCATTATTTGGACTACGGTGGTTGCGTCTGGGCCATAGTTTGGGACACTGGAGATTGCGCCTTGGCCAGTCTACCCAACGAAGACCGCTTATCGAAAATTGGCTCCATAGATAGCCTTTTTTCGTTTAATTCAATTTTGCGTTGTAACACGGACGTTGCCCTTATTAAAAATTGGTCTATAGTCCCCACAACACTTCCTCCAGTTAGTGACTTTCTCCCCTTCCCCGTTGCAGCCATATCCTGGGTTGATTATTACACAATGTCTCCGGGTTACTCTAGCCCAGGCGGGTCCTGACAACTACCAGGCAGTACACAAGTTCAATTTTAAAGTCTACTAACCTTGCTGTACAACTCTTCAGGAGAGGTCAAGGAGGGGGGCCCCGTCCCGTCCTCGATCGTGCTCGGACGGGCTCAGACGGGCCCGCCCTTGGCCCGGGCTTCGCCCGCACGCGTCCCGCGGAGCGTGGTGCGTTCCCAGTAAAGTAGGAAGTAGGACGTCAGCAGGGGGAGGAGCGCGGTGACGGTGGCTGCGGTGCTCCTGGACAATGGAGTCCCGTTCTGCTCGGCTTCCTTCTCTCCTCAGGGCGACTCGGGACAACTTTCCTCCAACAATGACCGCTGCGAAACTGTTCAGACACTCAACCCCAGTATCAGATCTGAGTTGAATCCATCATCATTCTTTAGCTCACTTCGCCACCACCGTTCAGACCCAGCTATATGCAAATCAGTGTTGGCCCTGTGCCTCATGGGAACAGTTCAACTTAAAATGCCAAGTCAGGTCTTCCCTGAACCTTAAACAGCATCCTGGAATCGGTTTATGGATAACACCCTTCTTCAGCCAGGCTAGCTTGAATCCAGTGCCAAAGTGAGCAAGGGACCCATGTCTGGGCATACCCTGCAGACTTAGGGCTAACATAGCAAACACATGAAGATGATGGAAGGGGCGCTGAAACATTTCAGACACTCACCCCCAGTCACAGATCTGGGTTGATTCCATCATTATTCTTTAGCTTACTTTGAAACCTCATTTCAGACACAGCTATATGCAAATCAGTCTTGGCCCTTTGCCTCATGGGAGCAGTCCATCCTAACCTGCCAAGCCAGGTCTGCCCTGAACTGGAAACAAGCATTCTGGGACCGGTCTCTGGGTAACACCCTTCATCAGCCAGGCTAGCTTGAATCCAGTGGCAAATTGAGCAAGGGACCCAAGTCTGACCATACCCTGCCAACTTAGGGCGACACAGCAAACACAAGAAGATGATGGACGGTGCGCTGAAACTTTTCAGACACTCACCCCAGTCACAGATCTGGGTTGAATCCATCATCATTCTTTAGCTCACTTCGCCACCTCAGTTCAGACCGAGATAAATGTAAATCAGTCTTGGCCCTGTGCCTCATGGGAACAGTTCAGCCCGAAATGCCAAGTCAGGTCTTCCCTGAACCTTAAATAAGCATCCTGGAATCGATCTCTGGGTAACACCCTTCTTCAGCCGGGCTAGCTTGAATGCAGTGCCAAAGTGAGCAAGGGACCCACGTCTGGACATACCCTGTCAACTTGGAGTGAACAAAGCAAACACTAAGAAATGATGGACGGAGCGCTGAAACTTTTCAGACACTCACCCCCAGTTACAGATCTGGGTTGAATCCATCATCATTCTTTAGCTCACTTTGCCACCTCAGTTCAGACCCAGCTATACGCAAATGAGTCTTGGCCATAGTGCCACATGAGAATAGTCCAACCCGAGCAGCCAAGCAAGGTATTCCCGGAACTGTAAACAAGCATCCTGGGACCAGTTTCTGGGTAACACCCTTCATCAGCCAGGCTAGCTTGAATGCACTGGCAAAGTGAGCAAGGGACCCACGTCTGGGCATACCCTGCCAAGTTAGGGCAAACAAAGCAAACACAAGGAGATAATGGACGGAGCACTGAAACTTTTCAGACACTCACCCCCAGTCACAGATCTGGGTTGATTCCATCATCATTCTTTAGCTTATTTTGCCACCTCGTTCAGACCCAGCTATATGCAAATCAGTCTTGGCCTTGTGCCTTATGGGATTAGTCCAGCCCGAACTGCCAAGCCAGGTCTTCCTTGAACCGGAAACAAGCATCCTAGGACCGGTTTTTGGGTAACATCCTTCATCAGCCAGGCTAGCTTGTATCCAGTGGCAAAGTGAGCAAGGGACCCACGTCTGGGCATACCCTGCCGACTTAGGGCGAACATAGCAAACACAAGAAGATGATGGACGGTGCGCTGAAACATTTCAGACACTCACCCCTAGTCACCGATCTGGGTTGATTCCATCATCATTCTTTAGCTCACTTTGCAACCTCAGTTCAGACGCAGCTATATGCAAATTAGTCTTGGCCCTGTGCCTCATCGGAACAGTTCAGCCTGAGCAGCCAAGCCAGGTCTTCCCTGAACCGGAAACAAGCATCCGGGGACCTGTTTTTGGGTAACACCCTTCATCAGCCAGACTAGCTTGAATCCGTCGGCAAAGTGAGCAAGGGACCCACATCTGGGCATGCCCTGCCAACTTAAGGCAAATAAAGCAAACACAAGGAGAAAATGGACGGAGGGCTGAAACCTTTCGGACACTCACCCCCTGTCACAGATCTGGGATGAATCCATCATCATTCTTTACCTCACTTCGCCACCGCCTTTCAGACCCACCTATATGCAAATCAGTCTTGGCTCTGTGCCTCATGGGAACAGTCCAGCCCGAACTTCCAAGCCAGGTCTTCCCTGAACCGTAAAAAATCATCCTGTGATTGGTTCCTGGGTAACACCCTTCCTCAGCCAGGCTCGCTTGAATCCAGTGGCAAACTGAGCAAAGGACCCACGTCTGTGCATACCCTGCCAACTTAGGGCGAACAAAGCAAACAAAAGGAGATGATGGATGTTGGGCTGAAACTTTTCAGACACTCACCCCCAGTCACAGATCTGGGTTGAATCCATCATCATTCTTTACCTCACTTCGCCACCTCTGTTCACACCCACCTGTATGCAAATAAGTCTTGGCCCTCTGCCTCATGGGAACAGTCCAGCCCGAACTGCCAAGCCAGGTCTTCCTTGAACCGTAAAAAAGCATCCTGGGGTTGGTTCCTGGGTAACACCCTTCATCTGCCAGTTAAGCTTGAAACCAATGGCAAAGTGAGCAAGGCACCCACTTCCGGGCATACACTGCCAACTTAGGGTGAACAAATCAAACATAAGGAGATGATGGATGGAGCGATGAAACTTTTCAGACACTCACCCCCCAGTAACAGATCTAGGTTGAATCCATCATCATTCTTTAGCTCAGTTCGCCACCTCAGTTCCGACCCAGCTATATGCAAATTAGTCTTGGCCCTGTGCCTCATGGGTACAGTCCAACCCAAACTGCCAAGCCAGGTCTTCCCTGAACCCGAAACAAACATCCTGGTACTGGTTTCTGGGTAACATCCTTCTTCAGCTGGGCTAGCCTGAATCCAGTGCCAAAGTGAGCAAGGGACCCACGTCTGTGCGTACCCTGCCAACTTAGGGCTCTCCAACATTTACTCATATCGGTGGGTAGTTTTGGAGATTTTCTTAGGTTGTATTACTCTACTCATATATGAACAGTATGGTCTAGTGCTCTAAGGACTTAGACTGATCTAGTACAACTACTGCACCAACTATGTGATGCCTGGAGCCAAAGTATAGGTTGGGTTACTGCTCAATTTTACAGGTCCTCTTCCGCTCTCAGTATTTTTTGCATAAGCACAAAATCGCTAAGGATTCCATAGTGCTGCACTCCCACGCTTTAGCCTCATACACGTTCTAACGTCATTTGCTCATTCTTTAAATTGTTTTGTTTGTAATGTTGAATTTCGCTATGCGCTGCTATGCGCTATTAAACACTGGTTCCATGCGTTCAAGTTGTCACTAGCGACTACCTTCGGAGTAGAGTCATCTCCCCCTTGTCGCCATGCCTGTTGCATACTTTCAGGGTGGGTTGGGTGGGTTTGGGTTGTGGGTGGGTAGGGATGGGGCCTTGGAACTTATTTTTCTTTATTCTTTTTTGTTACTTTTAACTATTTGTCACTTTTTCCATATTGCATGCTATTGTTTCCTCTGCTCAAGCGTCCTATATTGCATTTCAGCTACATTCTCCTTAGGTGAGTTTAGTGCGACTACCGATGAACAGTATATAAATATGTATGACATTGAGGTACTCAGATGATATTGCAAACGTTGATGTGCTTTAATCTAGAGAGGTGCTTTTCTTATCTCTTTAATGGCTTTACACATGACGGCGATTTTATGACAGTGTACACAACCTACTCATGATAACACTACCTACAACAGGCTATGTAGTACGTAATAGCTGTAAGATAATCTCGTTGAATGTGAAAGGCATTAACCATCCAATAAAACAGAGGAAGATACTCGACTATGTCCATAAACAACAGGGAGATATTGTTCTTCTGCAAGAGACGAAAATTGATTCGAAAGTTTAATTCACTTAGAACTAGACAGTATGGTGATGTAGCTGGATCTGACGCCTTAGGGAAAAAGAATGGGGTTCTGACTTTAGTGGCAAGGAGGTCCACCATTGACATACTGGCTAGCACGTCAGACACTAAGGGGAGGTGGATTTCATCAAAAATGTCCAAAAACAATAAAGAATTCTATGTCACTAACATCTATGCTCCTAACAAGGACGAGCCAGACTTCTGGAATGAGCTGAGCAAGCATTTCCAAACGATTCCAGATACTGCAATGCACACAGTAGCCGGCGAATTTAACTGACCCATGGACCCAACATTAGACAGGGACTTCTGCTGACCTTTCCGCCCCAATAAATCTCACAAAGCCCTGGTCAACCTCTGCTCGTGCTTTAACCTGATAGATTCCTGGAGGCTACACAACCCCACGGGGAGAGACTACACTTTCTACGCAACACCACATAACACCTACTCATGCATTGACTACCTCCTTATCTCGGGCAATGCCATCTCCAGAATCAAGGGAGCCTCGATTGAATCAAGAGTAATCTCTGACCATTCCTGCATCACTTTGTCTCTATCTGAACTGAATCCTACCAGGAAGCAAAACGTCTGGAGGGTTAATAATGAGGTACTAGAGAAAGAATTTCATAAACAGACTATTGAGTGCGCAATAATAGATTACCCTAAGAACAATAAAGACGGAGACACATCACACCTTTCACGCTGGGAGGCTCTTAAATGCACAGTTAGGGGAGAAATTATTAAAATCAGAACGACGATGAATAGAGATTACAATAGCAACTTGGAACAACTAGAACAAGAAATAGCCACCCTTTAAAGGAAACATATAGCCTCAAGGGATGATTCATTTCTAAATTAAATAGTGCAAAAGAAATACTTGTATAATAAGATCATCAGCAAGAGAGCAGGCGTTTGGTTACTCAAACAAAAAAGCACTAAATTATGCGACTCAAATAAGGCAGGGAAGTGTCTTGCTTCGCACTTAAAATTTAAACTGCAGAAGAGTACAATTCAGAATATTACTGACAAGACAGGGCTAGTGCACTCCGACCCAGATAAAATTACCGACACATTTAAAGACTTCTACAGCACCCTATACAGCAAGAATCAAGATGTTGACGGCTTCAAAACACGTGACTACCTAGACAAATGCACGCTTCCCACACTGTCTGACCAGGAGCAAGCAGAGCTTAGCAATCCAATAACTGCCCAAGAAATAGATACTGCGATAAAGGCCCTAAAACTTGGGAAAGCCCCCGGCCCTGATGGGTTTAATGCAAAGTTTTACAAATGCTTTTCATCAGGCCTAACCCTCCCTTTACTAAATTTATATCGCGAAATCTGTACCTCCGGTCATGTTAATGGAACTCTGGCGGAAGTCATCATTGCAGTTATTCCCAAAGAAGGGAAAGACCCAGCACTTCCAAAAAACTACAGGCCAATTTCCCTCATTAATCTAGACTGCAAAATATATGCTATGATCCTGGCCAAACAACTTCAAAAATTCTTGCCCAAACTCATCCACCCCTCGCAAGTTGTTTTTAAAAAAAATAGACTCTCCAGCGACAATACTCGTATACTGTCTCATGTGCTGGATAAGGCCAAACTTACAGACTCCTCAACAGTAGCTATTACCCTAGACGCGGAAAAGGCCTTCGATAAATTGGACTGCTCCTACTTGGAAGCGGCCTTAGGTAAATTCCACTTGGGTGAGAACTTTACACGTATGGTTATGGCACTGTATTACAATCCCTCTGCCAAAGTTAGAGCGAGTGGCTGCTTATTGTCCTCCTTTAAACTGGAACAAGGAACAAGATAAGGCTGCCCCCTTTCCCCCTCACTCTTTCTGCTTGCAATAGAACCCGTTCTCCACCACCTTAGAAATAACAACCAGATTAAAGGGGTGTGTTTTGACGACTGCACGGTCAAAATCACAGCATATGCGGATGATGTTTTAGTGGTCTCTGAGGAGGCAGAGTCTGCCATTCCGGCTCTAATGTCCTCGATAGGAAATTTTGCAAAAGTCTCCGGATATAAATTAAACAAAGACTAGACCGAAGTTAAACTTTTGAACAACCATGGCACTAAAAACATCCTTGGTGACCCCTGTCTCCTGTGGCAACCTAAATGCTTTAAGTACCTGGGCCTGGATTTCGAAAAAGATCTTCTCACTACCTTAAAAACCAACGAAAACTCCCTCTATAAGAAAATCTCTGCCTTACTTGAAGGCTGGTCCCCAAAATTCTTGTCCTGGTGGGGTAGGGCTGAAACATTAAAAAAGATGATCACCCCCCCCCCCTTGTCAACTACTTAGCCAGCATGCTCCCAATGACGCTATCTAATGATTTCTTGAAAAAAATCTATAAACTTTTCAACAAGTGTCTATGGCAAGGTAAGAAACCCAGAATATCATTGAATAAGCTCCAATTACCCAAAGATAAAGGTGGACTGGGCCTACCTAACTTTAGGAACTACCAAACGGCGTATTTATGTAAGCAAGGCTCCAACTGGCTAACCCCCCAGACAGACTACATTCCAGTTTGGCTGGACATGGAGAGATCACTCTTAAACGGCATACCTCTAACCGCCCTTTTAACAATGGACATCTCCACTCTCCCCCACTCAAAGTATATATTGCTCAACACTAAAAGAGCCCTGTTGAGTCTAGACAAACTCTCCAAATATAGGTTTAATAAGTCCAAGTTGACTTCCTTATGGCCTAATCCGAGCCTGATGATAGATGGAAGGACACTATATTGGGAACATTGGTCAAAAAAGGTAATAAATCTAGTCAAAGACCTCTTCCAAAATACATTACTGTTGCCTTTTTCAGAACTCCAGAACCGTCATGACCTTACACCGGTAGATTTCTACAAGTTCTTAAAACTAAAATCTCTTTGCACGCTGCGATCCATCAAACCCTGTGATCCCTCAATAGTCCCTAAGATGTCCTAGCTAGTGAAATCCGGACACAGTGTCTCCCAGATATACAACTTCTCTCTCCCAATCCCCGCAAGCAACACAAGATCTGTGAAGCGAAATGTGAATCTGAAATTAACTCCTGCAACATCACATTTGATTGGGAGAAAATTCACTTGACACTGTTCTCGAACAAAATATCACCCATACTCTCACTAACCAAACTAATGTTAATAAATAGGACATATTGGATGCCAGAGAGAATTTTTAAACTTAAGGTCAGCGATAGTCCCAAGTGCTGGAACTGTAACTCCCACGTCGGCAGTCTAGCTCATATGCTCTTCTATTGTCCCAAACTACAATTATATTGGGATAAGATCTACAGATACATATATAAGATTTTCCACATCCTCCCTCCTACAGAGTTTTCATATATCCTTCTAGGAGTACTGGATCCTAGGATCAAAGATCTGCACGATCGTTACCTATTGGACCTTATGCTCACCCTAGCATGTAAAGTCATCCTGTGTAAATGAAAGAACTCTAGCTAAATATCTTTTAGAGAGTGGCAGGAATGGCTCTCCTCCCTAAGAGGTGCAGCTAACGAGTCTCTCCATACTGCTCCTTGGCGCAAATCGTTTAAGAAACTATGGAAATCCTTTGACGCCTCCAATTCATCTTATGACCCTCCGTGAACATACAATTTCTACCTAAGTTTGGTATGCGTTCTGTACTCCTTGCCTGTAACGTACCACTGTCAATTCTTTGTGTAATATGTTCTTGATTGGCCACCTGTAGACTACTGGAAACTAGATCTGTTTTGTAAGCCACTCTGGACCTTGAGCCCTACTGTTATCACTTATTATTATTATTATTATAATGAATTATTATTATTATCTTTTGCATTATTATTATTATTATTTTACTATTACTATTATTATTATTTTCCTTAGGCATTGTTATCATGACTGTCATTATGGCCACTGATGTTCTGTTGTAATCATTCTCTCAGCCATTTGTTATCCATCTGTTCTCTTTGTGCTGCTTTTTTTTAATATTACTTAATAAAAATGATTTGAATTAAAAAAAGAAATAAATCCTTGAATATGGACCTTGTTGGAATGCGGTGTTTTCCTTTCACGAAAGGAACTTTGGTGACATAATATATATATATATATATATATATATATATATATATATATACATATATATAGACATTTGAGGTGAGCAGATCTAGAGTGTCGCTGGTGTTGAGAGTCCTCCAACAGGAGCTGCTTTCCACCTAAATTTGAGAACTACCCAGAATTCTCTCCTTCTTTTTCGCATAATTTATGCGTCACTCTATGCCTGAAAGGGTTTTGTTTTGACTTATACTAGGTTCTCCCTTGTGTCTGGACAAAGCTATACATCTCTGAAGAGCTCTAATTAGAGCGAAACACTGCGTCAGGGGTTGCTTTTATACATTTCAGGTTTGCTTGAGTTGGTATTTTACCAATTCAAAGCTGTAATATTGTGCCTGGAGTGATAAATGGCTTTTGTCATTTTACAGCTCGTCAAGGACAGCACTGTGCTAGTCCTATGCTTAAAAACGTTGCTGTAGAAATGGCAAAAGACTTTGTCCTTTTCTATCTCGGCGTAGATGGCACTGTGCTAATCCTATGCTTAAAGACCACTGACTCATTGTCAGTGAAATTGCTCTCCCACCCTCGCAGCTCCACCATTAAGTGAGGTGCCCCTGCCCCTGCACTCTTGAGTGTTGGTGATCGAGGCCCTCCTCCACCCGCAGGTTTCCCTGCGCCTCATCCCTGGTGGTCCAGTGGACCTCTGTCTCCTTTCTTTCTTTCCGCCCCTTCACTCCTTTTTCTCCCCTTTCTATCTTTCACCTTTCTGCACCTCTGCTCTTTTGCGCCTTATTTCTGCCCATTTCCCTTTCTCTCCCTCTGCTCCTTCACTCGTTTTCACTCGTTTTTTTTCCCTTTCTATCTTTCACCTTTCTGCACCTCTGCTCTTTTGTGCCTTATTTTTGCCCATTTTCCCTTTCTCTCCCTCTGCTCCTTCACCCGTTTTCACTCGTTTTTTTACCCTTTCAATCTTTCTCCTTTCTGCTCTTTTCTGCATCTCTGCTCTTTTGTGCCTTATTTCTGCTTATTCTCCCTTTTTTCTTTATCCCTTCTTTCCTCCCTTTACCTTTCCCCGCCGCTGCTGCCCCCGCGGCCCCTCCCCCCCCAGCACGACCGGCCCAATCCAGCTCCCCTCCCCGCTCCCGCCTCCCAGCTGTCCAGCCCTCCCCGACCCCTACATAATGGCGACCACTGCGGGGACAGGCGAGCAAGACCACTGACTCATTGTCAGTGAAATTGCTCTCCCACCCTCGCAGCTCCACCATTAAGTGAGGTGCCCCTGCCCCTGCACTCTTGAGTGTTGGTGATCGAGGCCCTCCTCCACCCGCAGGTTTCCCTGCGCCTCATCCCTGGTGGTCCAGTGGACCTCTGTCTCCTTTCTTTCTTTCTGCTCCTTCACTCCTTTTTCTCCCCTTTCTATCTTTCACCTTTCTGCACCTCTGCTCTTTTGCGCCTTATTTCTGCCCATTTCCCTTTCTCTCCCTCTGCTCCTTCACTCGTTTTTTTTCCCTTTCTATCTTTCACCTTTCTGCACCTCTGCTCTTTTGTGCCTTATTTTTGCCCATTTTCCCTTTCTCTCCCTCTGCTCCTTCACCCGTTTTCACTCGTTTTTTTACCCTTTCTATCTTTCTCCTTTCTGCTCTTTTCTGCATCTCTGCTCTTTTGTGCCTTATTTCTGCTTATTCTCCCTTTTTTCTTTATCCCTTCTTTCCTCCCTTTACCTTTCCCCGCCGCTGCTGCCCCCGCGGCCCCTCCCCCCCCCCAGCACGACCGCCGCTGGTGCACCGAAGGTGCGTCAAAGGCAAGCACGTCTGCGCTCGTCTGCGACCCGTCCGCGACCAGCACCAGGAACCCTGGACCTCCGCCCCGCCAACGCTACGACCCAGCAGCACTCCACGCACTCAACCCAGGCTGCAACAACAACTGCAAGCTAGCATCACCAGCCGACACCCATGGACCCTTCAGCTGTCACCGCTGCCGGCACACCTGCAGCACCGCCAAGAACACGGATCCAGCACAACCCGCCCACAAGAACACAACCGAACCGAAGACCCTGCAATGCATCCTCCTCAACGTCCGATCCCTCCACAAACACGCCACAGAAATCTGGGACCTCCTCGACAGCACAACCCCAGACGTAGCATTCTTCACCGAAACCTGGACCAACACCACCTCGGGACCGGACATCGCCATCGCCATCCCCCAAGGATACAAGATCTCCAGGAAGGACCGCCCCATCCACCCAGGAGGAGGAATCGCCATCATCCACAAATCCAGCCTCCGCCTGAGCACACTCTCTGACGAGTCCACAGAACCGATGGAACACCTTCACTTCAAGATACTGGCCAGCCCCACCGCCGCCCTCCGAGGAACCCTCATCTACCGACCTCCTGGACCCCGCGGACCCTTCGCCAACTCCATTACGGACATTATCTCCCTTCAGGCCATCGCATCCACCAACTACACCCTGCTGGGAGACCTCAACTTCCACCTCGACAATCAACTGGACCCCAACACCACATCCCTCCTGGACAACCTCCACAACATTGGACTACGCCAGATCGTGACCGAGCCCATGCACTCAGCAGGACACACCCTCGACCCCCTCTTCACTACAGGAAACTCCATCACCTTCAGCCACACCACCGAACTCCCATGGACCGACCATCGTTGCGTCCACTTCACCTTCAGAACACCCACCATCCACAGACACCAGCACCTGCTTCCACAAAGAAACTGGACCAAAATCACCGATGACCAGCTCACCTCCTCACTCAACAACTCCACCCCAACCATCGCGGAAAACGACGACCCCAACTCCGCAGCCCGAACCCTGCATAGATGGATCTCGGACAGCACCAACACCATAGCCCCCCTCAAGAAAAACAACAATACCCGTGCCAAGAAAGCCAGATGGTTTACCACCGAACTTCGAGAGTCCAGGCGCACATGCCGCCGCCTCGAAAAGGCCTGGAGAAACACCAAATCCACAGAAGCCCACAACAACTTCAGAGCCGCCACCAACGCCCACCATCAACTCATCATAGAAACGAGGAAAAAAGCGATTGAAGACAGAATCTCCACCCACGCACACAACAGCAAAGAACTCTTCAGCATCATCAAGGAGTTTGCCCAACCCACCAGCGAGTCTACCGACATCCCTACCTCACAAGACCTCTGCGACAAACTCAGCATCTTTTTCCACCACAAAATCAAGAGCATCCACGACAACTTCGACGAAGACAACCAACACACTGAACCCTCACCAACCACCCCCGACACCCGGAAACCAGCGATTGATGACTGGACAGCACTCACCACCGAAGACACACTGAAGACAATGAAGTCAATCCACTCAGGGGCCCCCACGGACCCCTGCCCCCACCACATCTTCAACAGAGCCGCCAACACCATCGCACCCATGCTCCGCCAAACCATCAACCGCTCCCTGGCGACCGCCTCATTCCCCGACGACTGGAAACACGCCGAGGTCAACCCCCTCCTAAAGAAACCCTCAGCGGACCCCACCGACCTCAAAAACTACAGACCCATCTCCCTGCTCCCGTTCCCAGCGAAAGTCATCGAGAAAGCCATCAACAGCCAACTCGCCACATTCATTGAAGAACACAACATCCTCGACTCCTCCCAATCCGGCTTCAGAAAAAACCACAGTACGGAAACCGCCCTCCTCGCCGCAACAGACGACATCCGCACCTTACTGGACAAAGGAGAAACAGTAGCCCTCATCCTCCTCGACCTATCAGCGGCGTTCGACACAGTCTCCCACCGCACCCTAATACGCAGACTCTACGATGCAGGAATCCAGGACAAGGCCCTCGACTGGATCTGCTCCTTCCTCTCCAGCAGGACGCAGCGGGTCAGACTCCCCCCTTTCCTCTCGGACCCCACACCTATCACCTGCGGAGTCCCCCAGGGCTCCTCCCTCAGCCCGACGCTCTTCAACGTCTACATGGCTCCACTTGCCCCCATCGTCAGAACCTACGGACTCAACATCGTGTCATATGCAGACGACACCCAGCTCATCCTCTCCCTATCCAACGAGCCCAACACCGCCAGACGCAACTTTCGAGAAGGCATGGAAGCCGTCGCCAAATGGATGAAAAACAGCTGCCTACAACTAAACACCAACAAAACAGAAGTACTCATCATGGGCCCAAACCCCGACGCCTGGAGTGACACCTGGTGGCCCACCGCCCTCGGAAACCCGCCAACCCCCACAGACCACGCACGCAACCTGGGAATCATCCTGGACTCTGAGCTACAGTAGAGTGCTTAACAATGAGGAAGAGATGTGGTTTCATATAGGGCAATAGTACTATAGTAGACACCTCAGTATTAAGGTCCCATGCTTTATATATGCTTTATTTATTTGTTGAATTTGCTCATTCTCCTATTCTCCCCTAAAAATAAGCTTCTATAAGCAATAAGTTAGTTATTTAAAAAAAAAAGAAATTGTATATATTCATCTGTGACCCAGCACTCTACCCTAGCAAAACAAGCCCATTCAGGGCATAATTAAATATGAGCGATAATGTCAACTTGCTTGCTGAAGCGTTGATTAAATAATATATAACTTAGCCCCCCCTGGATTGCTTTTTTGTGTGCTCTCGAATGTGTTTTGTGGAAATACAAGACCGGAGTTGTGTATATGATTGCGCGTTGCACCACGCGCCGAGAAAACACCCGTAGCAAAGAGGAGCAACGGCTGGTGAAGAAACGAGTTGGGAATATATATATCAGGTGAACAAGGCTCGTGGAGCCGAAACGTCTTTGACATACCCGCACTGAGAATAAATTGAAGAAAAGACTTCTGTGGTCCGTGTCCGTGAGTTTTTCTGGTGTGCCCTGGCTAGTTATTCTGGAGCGGGGCGAAACTGCGGAGTACTGAATATATATATATATATATATATATATGATAGATGATACAGTGTAGTTATGCTAAGGTCAGAGAAGTTTCCATAGGAAGCCATTGTTTCATTTTCCTAATCATTTTGAAGTCGTTGGATGAATCTGCTTAAAGCTTTCCAAGAAAAAGCGCATCCAATCGGGTCCTTCATGGCAAGTTTCATGCAGATCCCTCAGGCAGGGGCCAGGAAAAAGAGAGGCCCGAAAAGGAAATGTTACACACCTGTAATTATAGCTCTATTCCAGGGAGAATCCTCATCATAGTCATAAGGGCTGAATAGTTCTACACCACACACAAGTATTTTGGAGCACTTTATGAACATGTATGTATGTAAATATAACTTTGTACCAAAACATTTATAGCCTATAAAAAGGCTAAAATTAACCAAATTTCCTTTCATTTTCATTGTAAAAAAAAAGTCAATTATATAACTTTTAGTGACCAAAGGAAATCTTTCACAGACTGTTTTTAAAAACAAAAGGGAATGTAGGACAGTGTTGTGTGGAAGTTTCGATTGGTGAAGTAGATCTGTAAACCATCACTGGCATAGCCACTCTGGAGCTATCATTATCTTTCTGGTCTTAGATTGATTACATTTGATTAGCACTGTCGGAATTGAGGGAAATGCATATAGAAATTATTTGGACCAGTATTTCAAAAGGGCTCTTTCATCCTGGTTGGCAAAAAACGGAGGTGTAATGTTGACATGTCTTGTTTTCTGTTTCTGCAGACAAGTCTTTCTGTCTTGGAATATGTGTCTAAGACTTTATTATCTGAAAGAAACACGTAGTGATAGATTCCTTACCGTTGAATTCCCCCAGGGGTCAAACTGGATCCAGAAAGTTTTTTGTCAGCAGCACCCCTGCGCGTCAGTAGACGTCGTCGTGGGGCTCCGCTTGCGTCGCTGGCGCCGTGATGACGTTGTCGGAACTACTTAGACGCGCCTATGCGCGCTGATGTCAGTTCTTTCTTTTTCCGCACCAGCAAGTGCAGATCCGGGAAGAGCAAGTACCCCCAGTCAATTTTTTACTGACTTTTGAGACTTTCCACTCCTACCCTTGCAGCATCCACTTCAAAGCCTTCCTAGTCAGATTTTTCAGGCCCGTCAGACGCCAGTGGGTGGACGAATACGCCATCATCTCCACCACAGGTGCGACATCACTTCAGACAAGTGGGTGCTGCAAATTGTCCAAAGGGGGTATTCCATCTCCTTCGAGGCAACCCCTCCAGCCATGCCACCTCTGTACCACTGCATGTCGGGGGATCACTTGGCGCTTCTCCAGCAGGAAGTTGCAGCCCACTTGGCCAAGGGGGACTTCAAGTGCGTTCCGATGCCAGAAGTAGGTTGTGGTTGTTATTCCCACTACTTTCTGGTCCCAAAGAAGGACAAAGAGGGCCTACGTCCTATCTTAGACCTTCAGAACGTCAATCGCTTCCTCTGGAAGGAGAAGTTCAAGATGCTCATACTGGCTCAAGTCTTGTTTGCCCTAGACCCGCAAGACTAGATGGTGGCATTGCACTTGCAGGATGCCTATTTCCATGTCCCCATCCAGCCTGCCCACAGACGCTACCTGCAATTCATGGTAGGCTATGAACATTTTCAGTTCACCGTGTTCCCCTTTGGCCTTACTAGCGCCCATCGGGTGTTCACAAAAGTGACGACGGTGGTCGCAGATCATCTGCGCAGATCAGGGGTTTCAGTCTTCCCCTATCTCGACGACTGGTTGTTGAAGGCAGGCTCGCCCCAGTCAGTTGTCTCTCACGACGGACCTCCTGCATTTGCTGGTGTTCTCCATCAACATGCCGAAGTCGCATCTGATTCCCTCGCAGACGCTCCTTTTCTTGGCTTGATGGCCTCCTGCATCCTGCTTGTGAATCATGCCAGATGGCATATGCAGGCTCTGCAGTGGGACCTGAAGTTCCAGTGGGCACAACATCAGGACAACCTGTCCAATCACGTCCAGATCTCGGAGGGCACTGCACGGCAATTGCAGTGGTGTCTCACAAATTGCGATTGGGTCAATGGCATATCCATCTCCCTTCCCCAACTGGAGCCTACAGTTGTGACGGATGCGTCCCTTCTGGGATGGGGCGGCCACATGGGAGAGTCGGAGATCTGAGTCCTCTGGTCTCCGGCAGAGTCCCAGCTTCACATCGACCTGTTGGAGCTTCGGGCGATCCTACTGGCACTAAAGGCATTCCTTCCCACTGTTCGGGAAAGTGTAGTGCAGGTGTTCACGGACAACACCACTGCCATGTGGTACTGCAGTAAACAGGGCGGAGTGGGGTCGTGCGTCGGTGCATGTTGGATCACGAATGGCGTCTGAACTCGGACGTGGCGCAAGGTCTCTTTCAGCAGTGGGGAGAGCCTTGGTTAGATCTGTTCATCACCGAAGAGAAAGCGCAACGTTATCAGTTTTGCGCGATAGAATTTCCAAGGCGTCACTCGCTCGGCGATGCTTTCTGTTGTGAGTGGAGTTGCGGTCTCTTGTACCCCTTTCCACCTATACCACTTCTGCCCAGAGTGCTGAAGAAGATCAGGCGCGACCGGGCACAAGTCATTCTTGTGGCCCCGGACTGGGCTCGATGAGTATGGTATCCCGAGCTACTCAGTATGAGTGTAGATCCCCCAATCTGACTGCCTCTTCGGGAGGATCTTCTGTCGCAGCAGCAGGGGACGGTCCTCCACCCGAACCTGTCCAGCCTCCACCTCTTTGGGTGGAGATTGATTGGCGGCAGTTGATTCCTTTCGACTTACCTCCTGAAGTTTGTGATGTCATTCTGGCAGTCGGGCGTCCCACTACTAAAGTGGTATACGCCTGCAGGTGGAACGAATTTGTGGCATGGTGCACAGAAAGGCTGTGGATCCACTTTCTGCCCCTCTTTCAGAGGTTCTCCTCTTCCTTCTTTCTCTTGCCCAGCAGGTTTCTGCTCTGGGCACTATCAAAGGCTATCTCTCTGCCATTTCAGCCTTCTTAAGGCTTCCTGATCAGCTGTCTCTTTTCAAGTCCCCTGTTGTAAATAGGTTCTTGAAAAGCATCACACACATGTTCCCTCCTGTTCTTTTCGTGATGTCTCAGTGGGACTGGAATCTAGTTCCTACCTTTCTGATGTGCGCTCCCTTTAAGCCTCGTCATAATTGCCCTCTTCGTCTTCTGACTCTAAAGACTGCTTTCCTGGATGCCATCACCTCTTCCAGAAGAGTGAGTGAGTTCCAGGCTCTTTCTTCCAAACCTCCTTTACTCTCTGTCCATCCGGACAAAGTTGCTCTGAGGACTTGTTCTTCTTTTCTGCCAAAGGTTGTCAATGCTTTTCACATTGGGCAGACCATCACTTTGCCCACCTTCTTTCCGCCTCCGCATCCATCTAAAGAGGAAGAGAGACTCCACCGTCTGGACCCAAAACGTGCGCTCTCCTTCTATCTGAGTCCACACAACAGTTCTGGGTGGATGACCAGCTCTTTGTTGGCTACGTGGGTGCTGTTAGATCTGGGGGTCTCTAGTTGGCAATGGTATTCACCTTTGTCCAAATAGGGACCCTTACTTCTAAGTCAGGATAAGGGGATTACACTCCTTAATAACCCCTGCTCACCCCCTTGGTAGCTTGGCACAAGCAGACAGGCTTATCTCAGAGGCAGTGTGTTAAGCATTGGTGAATATACACAGTAATACAGTGATAACACTACATATGGACACAACACAGGTTTCATAAAAATAAGTATTCTTTAAAGAGACTTAACACAAGACCATAAACGACAAAAATCCACACTATTACACTTATGGTTGCTTAAAAGATGATTACTCCAGTATTGGAACTTTCATAGATTCACATGCCTGAATCATTCCCCATCGTCGAGACGGGAGTCTCCTGTATATGAAAAAGCAGTGCTTAGTAGTATAGCAAACTGAATAGAGGCCTAGGCCCATTTCCCTTTTGCAACCCATAGCCTTTGTTATGTAAAAAAGGCCCAAACTTTTCCCTGAACCAATCACAGCTCCTCACCCTCTAGAACACTCCTGAGAGAACCTTCTGCCCCTCAGATTTTTTTTTTGATTTTTTTTTAATTTTTAAAAACCTTTATTCTCTTGCAAAATATTGTACAGGGCGTGTAGCCTACAACCCAGGGGCCGGCAGCTGATGCTCAACAATTACATTCGATCATACCAGGAACTTCTCACACAGCCAATTAGCCGACATCCCGGAGGCTCGGCGGCGTTCAGTTCGTATGTGATGTAAAGGGTCTCCAAGCATGTCAACAGTGCCATGGCAGTAATATCATCGCACGCCCCCTTCAACTGTACATTCGCCTGCATACAAGCAATTAGCACGCCAAGCCCAGCAGATCGCAGGACCAACACAGCTTCCATATGAAAACGAAATTCCTAAATCCAGCTCCAAGCCATGTGGATAAAATCAGCCACTTGCGCGTGACAGCATTCACACTCCGCAGACCGCCGTAGCCCATACCTGTGTAGCCTTTCTGGGGTATAGTAGACACGATGCAGATATTTAAAATGCACCAATCTGTGCCTCCCATTCAGCAACAGTCTTCTAGTGCTAGTGCAGCAATACTTCCACATCTCGTCATCTATCTGTGTTTGGAGATCGCGTTCCCATTCCGTTCTAGCCTTGGAATATTGAAGCTGCTTTTGCCGAACTCCCCGTTTATTGAGGTTCGTAATCAGCTTGCGAGGGGACACCGTCTTTATCACATATGTAAGTTCCGGTACCTCAGGTGGTTCCGCAAGGCCCGGGCCCAAAAGGTCCTGCAGCGCGCTCCGAACTCTGTGATACTGGAAGCGTGTCAAAAGTGAAGCCTCTGTCTGCGGGGGGGAATCTGTTCCCAGGTTTTCATCACCCCGTCAACAAATAGGTCCTCTAACTTTGAGATTCCCAACTTGTTCAGCGCTCTCGTGACCCCCTTCTCTTTCAGTAGTGGGAGCCCATTCAATTTGCATTTGTGGGGAATATAGCAGTTTGCAGCCCTGTGCCTGCATCAACTCATGCCAAGCATGGTTCGTGGTCTTTATGGAGTCCAATCTACCTACACTACGATCAACCGGGAAGCAGACAGTGGCCGGCAAGGGAAAAGGTTCCGCAAACAGACGTTCAAGGATCACGTGTGGGATGTGTGGTTTTCCGTGTATCCATGAATGCAGATGAGCCGCCTGTGCCACCCTGTAATATCTCTCCAAGTCTGGGGCACCTAGGCCCCCCATCTCGTATGGTAGTGTTAAAACCTTCCACTGAATTCTGGGTTGTTTGCACCCCCATGCAAGTTTAATGAATACTTGTGTCAGCTGTTTGAAAAATACCTTGGAGAGGACGCCCGGGATATTAGAGAACAAAAACAAGAACCTTGGTAAGATCACCATTTTCATGATGGCAATCCTGCCCATTAATGGCAAGGGAAGTTTGCACCACTTTTCAACGTCATCTACCAGCTTGGAAAAAGTGACCCCATAATTCTCCCGAATCAGTATTTCTGGGTCCGTATGTAAATGTATCCCCAAGTATCGACCCGGGTCCGTTGACCACTGCAGTGGATATTCCATCTCAAACGGCCCAGTAACTGGTGTTAGCGGAAACGCCACTGATTTGGTCCAATTAACTTTCAGCCCTGAGAGGGCCCCAAATCGCACCACCTCTCTAAGTATCGATTTGAGATTTGTTTCCGGATCGCGTACATACAGCAGTGTGTCATCTGCGTACGTGGAGATACCTATTTTGTACGTCGGAAAGTTGATACCCTCTATACCATGATATTCCCTAATCGCACATGCCAAAGGTTCCCCAACCAGCGCATATAATAGGGGTGAGAGGGGCATCCTTGCCTGGTTCCCCTGCTTATTTCGAAAGCTTCAGTGACCGTATTCCCTATCCGTAGGCTGGCTGTGGGTTTGTAATACAAGGCCCCCAGCATTTGCAGGAAGGGTTCACCCAACCCCAGCTTCCGCGATACTCTCAGCATGAATGGCCATTCCACAGAGTCGAATGCCTTCTCCATATCAAGGAAAATGGCTAGCGTTTTATTTTCTTGCCGTACGTGCTGCATGGTTCCCAGTACCGTTCGGATATTATACGTGAGATTTCGATCTGGGACAAAGCTGGCCTGCTCTGGTGCCACAAGGTCCGGAACAAGCAGAGCCAGCCGTGTGGCTAACACCTTAGCATACAGTTTGGCATCAACGTTTATCAGGGAGAGTGGCCTATAGGAACCGCAAGAGTTGGGAGGTTTCCCAGGTTTCAAAATTGTGATCAGCAGTGCCTCACTCATGGAGGCTGACATACTGCCCTCCGCACAAATATAATCAAATGGGGTAATCAAGTGTGGCATTAGTTTGTCTATAAACGCTTTGTAAAAGCCCACTGTGAGGCCATCCGCCCCAGGGGCACTGCCAGAATGCATCCCGGTAATTTGCAAATTCCTTTAAAAATGCACTTTTTAGCATTTTTCTAAGTGGCATGGGCGCCACATGTTCACACATGCATATTTCGGGGGTGCAACAGGGTGTCCCTTTGGTACCCTTGCACCCTTGAAATTGCATGCGCAATTTGCGAGTACCTATTTGGTACTCGCAAATTGCAAATGCAATCCTATTCATTCCTATGGGCCGCTAGGCCCATAAGAATGAATGGGAAGGTATTCCTTAATAGCGAATCGCAATTTGCGATTCGCTTTTAAGTAATATGTAGGAATCGGAATTTTTTTTGCAAATCCTACATACATTGCATTTTGCAATTCTTAAATAACGAATTAGTAAAATTCGCTATTTAAGAATCGCGAAAGCAATTCTTGATACATCTGGCCCTATATCTGTTGTGTTGTTCTATGATGAGTATGAACTAGATTGCAACACTGCAGATTGATAGATGGCAGTGTGTCCTCCAAAGGATGCACTTTTGCAGGTTGGGTATTCAGTATTGCACAGAGATTGTGTATTTTGTGTACTGAGGTGGTTGTTTTATTTTTATTATGTTCACAAGTAGACCCATGCTGCAGAGATTATTGAGGCAAGTCGGGAAAATGAATTAGAGCTTGTTCTGAGGATGTACCCTTTATTAATTCCCGGCCCTTGACATACCTCCGTAAACAATTTGTTATCCAGAGATTTTCATTTTTGATTTGTGATTTTGAATCATTACAGAAGTATTTATCTTCAGTAGACATTGCTGATCTGGCCGAGTTTTTCTGAACAACATTTTTAAAAATGACTGATGTGTTGCAGTAATTATGTAATATTTCAGGAACCATGAGACCTATATACTTCATTTTGTTGTCATAACATAGGTGTTGGGAGTCAAGTAGTCTTAGTGACTCCTAAGAGCAACTCTTCCACCATTTTCCAAAATGGCACCTCTAATAGTGGAAGAAGATACATATATAGAAATGAAACAAATAATATTGGTTTTAATCCTTTTATGTATACGCCAAATAATGTTTATGATCTGAATATGAAAAACCCAATGTTTATCACTCCTGTTTTATACATGTTTTCATAGTTCACTTTATTTATATGTTCCGGCAATTGTTTGTGGTACATGTGCGTCACATTCTTTTCCTGTCTCAAAAAATCCTTTTAGAAACTTCACAGGTTCAGCATTAAAATCTCCCAGCATTGTTCCACTTTTGCTCATAGTGTCATCACCCTGAAGAATATGTGTTTCAATAAGAACACTGGGCATCTCTGGTTCAACTTTCTAGAACAGAATATGAAGAGGGATTAAGTGCCTTTTCTCGCCTGTTCCATAACGTATCCATAACTCTGGTAATCCTTGATTTATGAACATTGCAACAAATTTAAGTAGCACAATAATAACATCGAAGTCATTTGACAGCACAATGACTTAATTGAAATAATTTCAAACAGCCCACTCAACATGTGGAACAACTCTAAGGTCAGCTTCCTCCGATATGCTGTTAAGTTCTTGAACAATATGGCCCGTACCTTTTGAATATATCTCTGCAGGTATCAAATAAGGGATTTTGTACACCTTGGCAAGGCAGTTGGGTTATATGTTTGCAGCTTTGTTTGTTTATGCCTACAGCTGACACAGCTTTATTTTTGGACATGAGACTCTTGAATCTTTTTTTTGGGCAGGATAACTTCAAAATGCTGCCCTTGAGTCAGATCCTTCTGGACCTTAATGCCTAGGATTGGATGGCATTTGTGAATCAGTCTTTGGGATTCCTATTTTTATTTGCCAATCCTCCTTACTCACTGATCTTACCTCTGCTTCTTAGTGGGATCCTAGCACTACCAATTTGTGGTGCTACTTTTTGGTCCCATGACGGCTCTGTAATTGCTGGCTGTGTTGGTGGCTTGCTTCAGGAGGTCAGAATTTACATTTTTGTTGCTGGACAAGTGTTTGATGAAGGTGGGGTAACCTGTGTGTGAGAAGTTGGCCTGGCATATGATGTCCACTATTCTAGTGGGTACCTTGCACCAGTCCAAACGACCCTTATTGATGGTAGGTTTCGACAACCTTTATAGCAATCTATCCTAGTGGTAGTTGTGGAGAGCAGCCTTCAGGCTAAGTCTTGAAGGAGTGTAAAGCAGCATGTTTTACCAGTCTATAATCTCTTGAATGATCAAATGAAAGTACACCACACAAGGTATATATATGAAATGTATGTATTTATTCTAAACACAACCCCTCTAGTCTCTTTATGAGGCTAGAGGCAAAAATACAATACAAGAACTTAAATAGCATACAGTAAACTAGCACAGTATACATTTTGCCCTAGGGGCCTCAGAAACCATATACTAAAATAGTGGTATAAGAACCACGTGAGGGATAGAAGTGAGGCCTAGGGCCTGTAGAACCACTGGGGCAACCAGGAACCACCCAAGGTAGGGACGCAGGAGACCCACGGGGGACGTGTGCAGTGTCTAAACACAGCCGCGAATCACCATTGACTTCTATGGAGAAAGGTTAAGTTAGAGTTTTAAAGTTTTAGGACACTTAGGAGTGGACTGCAGTGAAACCCCTTTAGAACTAGACACTTTGAGAGTTAAGACCCACGGGAGCACCGAAGCACTCATGTTACCTCACCCAGGGAAGCCAGGTGCATAGGTGTCTTTTCGTGTCGGGTTTCGTCGTCGATTCCAATAGAGAGCTGCGAAGAAGTGCTGCAGGGGACCAGATGAAAAGTGTCCGGATGGATCCAAGGGTGGATCGGAGATCTGAAGAACCTGAAAGCAGAGGGGACAGAGTCTGGGACACTAGCCAGTGACCAGGATGGCAACAGGATGATTCCATCTGATGTTGGACGCTTTAAGGTGTAGCTTGACTCTTCACCCACGAGGTCTAGGAGGCGTCGACGACAACCAGGAGCTGGATTCGAGCTGTCCCACGTCAAATGTCGAGTGCTGCAGCGCCGGTATCCGGATTGGACCCAACAAGCCTTGGCAACAGGATGTCGAAGGTCCAAGATTTCGTCTTCAGAGTTTCGTCCAGGGTAATCTAAAGTCCTAGGGACTGGGCTCCTATACTTATACTAAGTTTAGGGGTTGGACTAACTCTAGAGTCCCACCTATGGGAGGACCTGTGGAGGGGGTGATTACACCCCTTCCCCTTTTCCAGTTTCGCGCCAGAGCTGGGGCTGAGTGTCCCAGCAACCGGTTTGAACTGGGAAATGCATGGAGCACTTTGTGTGCCCCAGGCAGAGTCTCAAAAGCATTCACCGAATGCAACCCACCCTGCCCAATTCTCTAAAGCCTGTCTGGGGAGGTGCTGGCACTTCCCTGGACAAGAAACCTATTGTCCAGGCCTCCCCTACCCGAGTTTCGTCCAGCAGCAGGAGGTCAGACTCGTGTCTGGGGCAGCAGCATCCATTTTGTGATGCTGAGGCTCTTTTAAACTTCTACCGGGTATACCAGTGTGTACATGTATTCTCCAGTATTAGGGTGTCTTTCATAGATTGACATGCCTGAATCATTCTCCGTCGTCGCACGGTACATAAAAAAAGCAATAATATGCTAATAATTACCAATAACCTTAGAAATAAATAACCAGGAAGTAAAGTAGCCCACAGCTACAGAGCAGAAAACGTTCACACTCATGACTATCATAGTCATTTTGTATAGTCCAAACTGCAGCCAATCAGGCGACAGCACCCACTAGAATGTTTCCCCCCAGAGGCTCAGGCTCTCAGATTTTCTACCGCACGTCGTGTGTAGGGAGTCTCCCTTCACACGACGTCTTCTAAAAAATCTCTCTTCAGGCCTTGTGAATCTTGTGGGAAGCTCTGGCTGTTTTCAGAAGATCCCCACAAGAAGTGCATCTACTGCCTGTACCCAGATCATGAGGTGTGGGATTGTAAGATATGTAGGACCTTCCCTCAGAAGACCCTCAAAAGACAGGGAAGGTCACTTTCTTCTGTGGCTGCAGAAGATCAAGGATCAGGGCAACCCCCTATCTGAGGTAGGAAGTGTGGCCTCGGAGTCATCTGTATCCTCCAGGAAGAGGAAGAGGTTTCTTCTCCTGGGGCTAAGGTGTAGAGAAAAGCAAAATTCACTAAGGGTTCTAGCTTGCCCTCATCTTCTTCATCAAAAAAGTCTTTTCCACCTTCAAAATCTATACTTGTTACGCCCCCGAGAAAGTCAGGAAAGTCCCTGGCTTCAAAAAGACTTCCTGATAAAGTTTTACCTCAGAAAATGTCTGTCGTCGACGGCATCAACGTCAAGTACTTTGTCGACTATAATCATTGCTGACGCTGCTTTGACGTCAACAGTCACCTTTTCATCGCCGAGGCCTAAAATGATGTCGTCGGCCTCTTCTCCGTCGACGCTGGTCTCTGTGACAGTTTGACCCATCTCGTCTACGAAAGTGATGCCATCTATCGTTGAAGCCTCGACGTCTGTGACGAAGGGTAAGAAGATTCAGTCGACTGGCTCATCGTCCACGAAGACCCCCTCGAACACGGCTGCCCCGTCGACGAAGACCACTCCGTCGACGGATTCCTTGTCGACGAAGACCACTCCGTCGACGGATTCCTTGTCGACGAAGATCAGCTTTCCGTCGATGACCTCACGTCGATGAAGACTACCTCATCGTGGACGGCCACATCGTCGACGAAGTTTGCCTCGACGTCAAAAGCATCGTCGACGAAGATTGGCTCGTCGTCAAAAACATCATCGACAATGATTGTCCCGTCAACGAAGTTGTCTGTTCCGTCGGCGATCACTATCCTCACACCATCTTCATCGGCAGCACCATCGACGGAACAAACGTCGACGCCTCTTCTATCGTCTTGTAAGGAATTACAAGTTTGGTCTGCCACACCGTCTATGATCTCCTTTGCCCCACAGTCTACGGAACCAACTTTATTACAAAGACGGGGTTCTTCACTAGCGGCTCTCTCCCCGCTAAAGCTACCTGACCAGTTATTGGACTCTGAGGATGACAAGGAGCTATCAGATGTGGATGACAGGTTCCGCACTGCTAGGAGTCCATCTGAGCTGCTCATCAAATATCAGGATGAAGATCCGGAAGAGGAGCAGTTCCTTGAACATCAGGAGCCTGCTACGGTGCCTACAGCACAGATGCCATTAACCCTCCTCAACAATTTACAATATATGTTGGATGACTACTATCGCCGATTTCCTCCATCTGAATTGGCTGCATCGTTTCCTTCGAAGCCCATGCCTCAAGTATCTGTTTCTGCGTACAAATCCCCAAGACAACTTTCTTCGTCACCAGTATCCGCAGTAAGATCTGCAGGTCCACCTTCTCCAGCACACACTCTCCATTCCAGGGAGGCTATCAACACTGATGAGGACAAGGAGGAAGGAGAAGTTGTTGATAAGTCTGACTTGTTGAAGTGGGATGACTATCAGATTCAAACTCCATCACCATCTGCTCCACCTGCTGCGGACTCCCCGCCTGTAGATATTGCTGGTGTCCATCTCATAATGGAACAAGCCGCAAAGAGGTTTCTTATTCCTATGTAAACAAAAAAGAACAAATGTTTCCTTTACGATTTTAAAGATCAGCTGCAAAAATAAGTGAGAACAATTCCCATCATAGATTTCATCTGGAAAGAGGGGTTGAAGATCATGTCAACGCCCAATTCTCTTCCCGCTGTCTTGCCTCGCTTGGACAAAAAATATAAGGCGCCTAATACCTCACCTGCATGCCTAATAGGACACTCTAAAACGGATTCAGTTGTCACCCAAGCGGCTCAGAGACGAGCCAGGAACCCCTCTTCACCAGTAACTGCGCCACCAGGCAGGGATGGCAGACGTCTGGATTCCATTGTCAAAAAGTTCTCCACTATGGCGGCAACTACGGTTCGTGCTGCAAACTCCCTAGCATTATTAGGGAGATAAGACATGCAGATGTGGTCGGACATCTACCAGACCATGAAAAATCCAAAGCTAAGAAGATCTTGCACAAAGGGGAGTGTACTTATGAGGAAATGATTGATGCAGCAGTAGACGTGGCATCTACAGGTTTCAGGCAGTTGGCGGGAGCAGCAGTACTAAGAAGGCAGGGCTGGCTGAAGTCAACATCCTTTCACCAAGAGGTCCAAGCAAAGATCATCGACATGCCGTATGATGGGGAATTTCTTTTTGGCCAACATGTCGACGAGACACTGCAGGCAATAAAGAAGGACACAGAAACGGCAAGGTCTTTGGGGAGCCTTCAGTTTCGAAAGTCGTCCTTCCCCAATAGAGGGGGCTACAATCAACAAAGATCGTACAAAGCTTCTCAAGGTAACCAGAGATATCAACCATACAAACAATAAACGTACGGTCAGCGAGGTAACAACTTCTCGCAATCAAAGAGGAGGTCCTCCTATCGTGGACGGGATTCCTCTAAGAAATAATGAAATGTGTCAATTGCCACCATCTCTGCCCATTCCTCAATCAAAGGTTGGAGGAAAAATATCCAATTTCTCCTCGAACTGGTCCAAGATTACTACAAGTGGGTCCTAGATATAGTGGCAAGGGGCCACGCTTTGGAATTCATCAAAACCCCTCCAAATT
Source organism: Lissotriton helveticus (assembly GCF_964261635.1). NCBI lineage: Eukaryota > Metazoa > Chordata > Amphibia > Caudata > Salamandridae > Lissotriton > Lissotriton helveticus. The sequence continues at coordinate 1,218,675,836 of NC_136069.1, forward strand.
CTCCTCCCAAAGGCCCACCTCCTGCTCATCTCAAGGAGTTGTTCTCCCAGATAAATGTAATGATTCGGAAAGGAGCGATCGAAAAAGTGCCTCAATTGCAAAAAGGAACGGGATTCTACTCAAGATTCTTCCTCATTCGCAAAAAGACATTGGAATGGCACCCCATCCTCGATTTGCGCGGCCTCAACAAATACCTGAAAAAATTGTCCTGCCAGATGTTAACGCTTCAAGAAATCCTCCAGCTTCTTTCGGTAGGGGATCACATGGCCACCCTCGACCTTCAAGATGCTTATTTTCATGTGCTGATTCTCCCCAGGCACAGAAAGTTCTTACGGATCAGAGTGGCTGGCAGGGATTTTCAGTTCAAGGTCCTTCTCTTTGGACTACGGTCAGCACCCCGTGTGTTCACAAAGGTGCTAGCTCCGGTGGCCGCACACCTTCGTATGGAAGGCGTTCAAATCTTCCCTTACTTGGACGACTGCCGTATCAAGGCGAATTCCTTATCAGAGACAGAAGCACACGTTCAAAAATGTCTGTCGCTGTTCCAATCTCTCAGTCTTTCCATCAATTTCGAAAAACCTCATCTACTTCTGTCACAAAGGAAGACCTTTTTTGGGAGCCACACTGGACACCCATCTCATGCAGGCTTTCGTCTCAAGAGAAAGGCAGCACAAAATCCGCCGATTAGCTCTCCTGTTGCAAGGAAAAGAGTGCGTTTCAGTTCGACTATTCAAATCTTTCCTGGGAATGATTTCCTCTTGCATCCCGTTGATACCAAATTGCCGTCTCAGAATGAGGCCTTTGCAAGAGGAACTCAGCATCCAATGGTTACAGGTGTCGGGTTCATTCGACGACATCATTCTCATAGCGCCTCGAATAAAAAAAAGCACTGCTGTGGTGGACTCGGATGGAGAACTTACGAGAGGGATGTTCATTCCTATCGAAAGTTCCAAGTTTCACAATCACGACAGACGCTTCCCTCGAAGGATGGGGGGCGCACCTTCAGGGAATGACAGTCAATGGAAAGTGCAATAAAGGACATGGCACATCAACCTTCTGGAGCTGCGAGCCAATTTCTTGGCTCTAAAGTCTTTTCAACCAATCATTCTAGGAACGTCAGTGTTGATTCGGACAGACAACACGACAAGTGTGCACTACCTAAACAAACAGGGCGGTACAAGGTCGGCCCGTCTCTCTCAGCAAGCTCAGGAAATCTGGGACTGGGCACTACGTCACGGGATTACTCTCACAGCGGTCCATGTTCCAGGGATTTCCAATGTCCTAGCAGATTCTCTCAGCAGATCTCAAATATCCAACCACGAGTGGGAATTGCATCAACCAACATTGGATCGAGTTTTCCGGAAATAGGGCAGTCCCGAGCTGGACCTGTTTGCGACCAACCAGAACCACAAATACCCATACTTCGCAAGCTGGCTTCCCCACAGGGACTCGTGCGGGAATGCGCTTTCCATGAACTGGTCACAAATATAAGCCTACGCCTTTCCTCCGATTCCACTGATACCCAAGGTTATCTCCAAGATGAAGAAGCAACCTTGTCGCCTCATTCTCATTGCCCACAGATGGCCTCGCCAATACTGGTTCACCGAGCTTCTCCTCCTCTCGGAGTGTGATCCCATTCAGTTTCCACCAATACCAAATCTTCTGTCCATGCAGAAGGGTCAGATCTGTCATCCGGACCCAGCTTCCTTGAAATTAGCAGCATGGCTCCTCAACACCGTGAATTTGCGCACCTAGAAATTCCTGCAGAGTGTAAAGAAGTTTTAGCCAGTGCTCGAGCACCTGCCACAAACAAGACATATAAGCTCAAATGGAAACGGTTCTGCACTTGGTGTCAATCGGTCAATTTACATCCCATTCAGGCCAAGCCACAACATATTTTACCGTTCTTTCTTTAATTGGCAAAGTCTGGACTATCTCACTCCACGTTGAAGGTGTTTTTGGCAGCTATCTCCAGATTCCGTCAAGATGATTCTAACTCTCTCTACTCTACTAGAGTTATTCAACAATTTTTTAAAGGGCTGTTTCGTATGTTTCCCCGTATTCGGCGTCCACCACCGTCTTGGCATTTGAATGGGGTGCTCGCCCAACTCATGCGACACACCTTTGAACCTATTCACAAGATGGACCTTAAGTTCCTTTCTTGGAAGGTATCTCTACTGCTGACGCTGACATCAGCAAGAAGAGTCAGCAACATTCAAGCATTCACAATTAAGTCACCTTTTCTGCAATTCACATCTAATTCAGTGGTGCTTCGTACTAATCCCAGCTTTATGCCTAAGGTTCCTTCAGATATTCCCCTTAATGAACCGGTAATTCTGAGAATTTTTTTTCCAAATCCTCAGACAGCAGCAGAAAAAGCTTTACATTCACTGGACATCAGGAGATGTCTCAAATTCTACCTGCAACGAACTGCTACGATTAGAAAATCTGATCAACTTTTCGTAGCATATGGGAGGCTACATCAAGGTTACTCTGTATCCAAACAGGCCATTGCTCGTTGGATGTCCTCGACGATTAGTCTCTGTCATCAACCGGCGGGAAAGCCTCTACGCACCACACCGAGAGCACATTCTACGAGAGCGATTTCCTCGTCCACCGCTCTCTTTGCTGGGGTGCCTCTACATCAGATCTCCAGAGCTGCAACCTGGTCCAGCAGGCACACGTTTACCAAACATTACTGTTTGGACACTGCAAGCGATGCAGATACGTCAGTGGGACGAGCAGTTCTCCGCAATCTTTTTCAATAAGGTGAGCCTCTGTTCTCCCTCCTCCACTATGCTCTTTTTAGACGCTTATTTACATGCTGATATATATCCTAATCTAGTATGCATATGTAAGCACTAATCTATACTACTATTATAAAGAGAGAACACAAACCTTTGAGCCAGGTAAACTCGGGAACCACAGCGCCAATCCACACACCCGATACATCGTTGTAATCCTCAGGGTGTGCAGATGGACATAGGCTATATAAATTAAAAATAAATACGTTAGTAAAAAATATAAGTTAAAAACAAGTAGTCCCTTTTGAAGTAGCGCCGGCCGCGACGTGCGTGCTGACATCAGGAGCGGCGTACACGCGAGGAGCGGCGTACAGGAGCAGCGGAGATCAGCGCGGGGAGGAGCAGTGACGAGGAGCAGCGGAGATCAGGGGAGCAGCGGGCATGACCGTCGGACAGGCAGAGAGGATCGGCGGGCAGACAGTGAGGAGCGGCGGCGGGGAGGAGCGCTCAGCGGCGGATGAAGTAGGGCGCCAAGTTACCAGTCAGCAACGTGAAGGAGGAGCGGCGGCGGGGAGGAGCGGTGAGCGAGCCACAGGTACCGGAGGAAAAACAAACGTGTGCAGGAAAAAGTAACGTGGGCAGGTTAACAGGAGGAAAAAGAAACGGGAGGAGCGGTGAGCGAGCCACAGGTACCGGAGGAAAAACAAACGTGTGCAGGAAAAAGTAACGTGGGCAGGTTAACAGGAGGAAAAACAAACATGTGCAGGTGACAAAAGCGTACAAAGTGGAGCGGGGAGCAAACGGGCCATTACAGGACGAAAAAGTGAAACGGGGCATTACAGGAGGAAAACGTGACGTGGGCAGTGACGTGGGCAGGTTAACAGGAGGAAAAACAAACGTGTGCAGGGGACAAAAGCATACAAAGTGGAGCGGGTAGCAAACGGGCCATTACAGGACGAAAAAGTGATGTGGCAAGTGACGTAGGCAGGTACCAAACGGGGCATTACAGCAGGAAAAAGTGACGTGACCAGTGACTTGGGCAGGTTACACAACGTCAGGGCGGGCGGGGGCCCTGAGCCATAATTGCTCCCGGACAACGTCGGGACGGGCTGCTAGTATATATATATATATATATATATATATATATATATATATATATATATATATATATATATATATATACTAGCAGCCCGTCCCGATATATATATATATATATACACACATACATATATATATGTTTTATGATATGTATGCTTCTTTGTTATATGTATACTATGATACAGAGAGCGTTAACGAGCATTATGTTATGTACTGCTATCTACTCTGATTCAGGCATGTGAATCTATGAAAGACACCTCAATACTGGAGAAAAACAATAGTTACTTACCTGTAATCTGTAGTTCTCCAGTATTGGTGTCTTTCATAGATTCACATGCACCCACCCATCTCCCATCAGAGGCTCCCTTGGCTAGGATATTGGCTCCACTCCTGTGCGAGAAAATCTGAGAGTCTGAGCCTCGGGAGGGGGGGGGGCCTTCTAGTGGGTTCTGTCGCCTGATTGGCTGCAGTTTGGACTATACAAAATGACTATGATAGTCATGAGTGTGGAAGTGTTCTGCTCTGTAGCTGTGGGCTACTTTACTTCCTAGTTAATTATTTCTAAGGCTTTTTGGTAATTATTAGCATATTATTGCTTTTTTTATGTACCGTGGGACTCCCACTCCGACGACGGGGAATGATTCAGGCATGTGAATCTATGAAAGACACCAATACTGGAGAACCACAGATTACAGGTAAGTAACTATTGTTCTTCTCCCTCTAGAAGTGCGGAATGCTACCCCCGCCGCCAGAACTGGCAGATGAGTAGTATTCCAAAGTGTTTGACACCAAACACGACATGTTTTGATAAAGCCAAACCAAAGTTACCATTAACCGTGAGGATTATAATGCACTTAAGAGTATATGGTGTGGCTATATCATAGAACAGCTATAAGGAAGGGATTCCGAAAGCTGCAGAGGGGCTCAGTTCATGCTAGGGCACCCTTTCACACAAAACCAAGCACTCTGCCTTCAGGATTGTCAAGGCCCTCCATAGGAGGGACTTATAGGTTAATATGTGTCTATATTTATAGGTAGATATAGATATACTATATCTAAGTAAGGGATGCTTACACCACTTTACCCAGGCTGCAAGTGCAGACCTGTGGTGCCAATTTGGAAGGCTTCCCAGGGGTGGCATAATACATGCTTCAGCCCCTGTTAGGCCTCTGGGGTACCTATGCCCTTGGTACCTAAGGTACCATATACTAGGGACTCATAAGGGTAACCAGGTAACCAATCTGGTATGTACCTAAAGTACATGAAATCAATTTAGAGAGAGAACAGCTAGGCTGTGGTCATGATTAGCAGGGCCACAGCCAGACTAAAGTCGAAAAACCAGTGAAACACAGCAATTAGTGAGGGTAACCATAGGAAACAGATCCTACTCTCCTACACTGTGCAGTTATCAAACCGTATGCAGAACAGCATGACCCCTCTTCTCCAAATAGCCTTCTTCAACAACTTCCTAAATTCCCTCCTCATTCCTGCTCAAATGCTGAGAATGATCGCCGCTATGCTGGATACCAACTGTATGGGAGACTTTTCCCTGCTGTAGAGGGTCTCCGATATTCTGGATATGATTCCAATGTTTCTAAATACAAATGGGATCCTGGTTCTCCCAGTTGGACTTCATGGCCTTGTGTATGCTGTTGGTGCTGCACATATGGGGGATGTGGGAACTTCTGTGTTGCCTAAGGAGATAGAGGGTCTAGCATCAGTGAAGTCTCTCACATCACAGAGGGATCTACTTTTCCATTAGCCTCTACTGTCATTGGTGAATGTGCTCTTCCAACCTCACAGTGGGTCATCTCCAGTAAACTGCAGAATCGAGGCACCAGTGTTACAGATGCCTTCTTGTTGAACTGGGGTGCTGATGATGATGGTGGTGCAGGGCTTTTCATTCATATCATTACAATAAATAGCTGTTAGTGTGCTAGAGCTGTGACTTGTCCAGTTTGCCCTGAAGGCTTTTGTTCCCTCCTTCTAAGGGCATGTTGTGAAAATCGTTTCAGACAAAACCATCGTCCAATACCTCAGCAACAAAGGCAACAGACAGGACCCTGTGCTTGAAGGCATTGCAACTATGACGTTTGACTCAGCAGCAGAAATTATCCCAGTTGCTGCCCATCTGGTTGAATTCTGATGTGAGGGCAAATCATCTTTCCACGAAGGATCACAAATGGGAGCTCCATCCCTATGTGTCAAACATACTGTTCTCTCGATTGGGGATGTCCTTATTTGGACATTCTTGCCATGGCTCAGGGCACAAAGTGCCTTTCATTCCGCACCCTGCATTTTCTTCTAGTGGGTTCCTTGGGGAAGACATTAGAGTTCAACTGACCGGAGGGTCTTCTTTATGCATTCCCTCAGATTTCTCTATGTTAGAATGTGTGCAAGGATGGAGTACAACTCATTCTTATCAACCAGATTAATTGAGCAGGATTCGGTACACCAGTGTGTTTTAACTCCGCATTCAGCGCTGGCTTCCCCTCCTACACACAATAGATCTGCTTTCACAGCATGATGGACAGGTCCTCCCCCTAATCCTTAGATGCTCCAGCTGCACCTGTGGATATTGAGCAGTGTCCATTGAAGGCCTTTTAACTGCTGTCAGAAGTAGCATATTTCATCTTAGCTGACTAAATCCTTCTACTAAGTTGGCTTATATGAGTTGCTAGGCTGGGGCCTGATTTAGAGACTGGTGGATGGATCGTTGTGTTGTTTCTCTGTCATGGTGGATACGATCAGTCAATCAGGATGGCAATTTAGAGTTTGGCCTAACGGAGCGCCTTCTGTGTAGGAGAATGTAAGGCAGCCTACGTACACTTCATGATTCTTTTTTTATCTGATATAGGCTTCTAGCTACAAATTCCTTCCCTTAGAATTATTCCCAGGCGTCAGAGTGGATCTGAAAATGCCCTTGTGAGCAGTACCCCTGTGCGCCAGTAGGTGGCACTGTTTTGCTCCATGTGGCATCTTCCGAGCTGGAAGTGATTCTATGCCGATATAGGCACCACCCCAGTGCACTGATGTCAGTTTTTTTTTTCCACGACTGTCAGCGCAGATCAAGAGTAGAGCTAATACAAGTCACTTTTTGACTGATCTTTTATGACTTTTTTTCAAAGATGTTTCCTGACGTCAATATACAAAGACCTGGTTACAGATTACATATAGAAATGTTTTAACTGTCAGGGAAAGTTGCACCATTTCTTATCTTGGTGGGACAAGGTTTGCTGTCTAGTCATACACCCCCCATATATGTCATCTTAGTATATTAAAACCAATCAGCTCTGGCTGGGAGCCCACAGAACTTTAACAACTAACTGGAACATGCATCAACGTAGGCTTTTGCGATTCCTTAATTGCGATTATTAAGGAATCACAATTAAGGAATTGCAAAAGCCTATGCATGTAGGAATCGCTATAAAAATAGCGAATCCTAAACGTTCCTTAATTGCGACTTACAAATTGCTAGTCGCAATTAGGGAATGCTGTCCCATTCGAATCTGACAGAATATCGAGGGTCAGAATTTCGACAGACAAAATATCGACGCTGGAATATTGAAGGCAAGTATATCGACACCCTATCTACAACATGGTAAGTACAAAAATATCGAAACTAAAATATCGATGTTAATAATACTTATATATAATTTAAACTTATTTAAAAATATGTTATAATGTTTAAAATGATTAAATAATACATATTTAATATTGAACATTTAATCAAAATTAAACATACAATATTTAATATATACTTAATTAATAATAATATAAAAATATATTTTAATTAATTAAAAAATATTAACAAATACTACAAATTACAAATACATCAACACTCATAAAATAATAACATAAATAATAATAAATAATTATATTTAATAAATAAAAACAATTACATATACTTTCAATATTATAAAAATTAATTAAATACAACAATATGTAACATATTAAATACATAAATAAATATAAATAATATTGGATAGCGTAAGGGTAAAAATTACTATTCAAAGTCCAGAGGGTGCAACATTAGGGAAAGCGTTGGATAGCGTAAGAGTAAAAATTACTATTCCAACTCCAGAGGGTGCAACAGTAGGGAAAACGTTGGATAGCGTAGTGGGAAAATTTACTATTCCCACTCCAGAGAGTGCAACAGTAGGGAAAGCGTTGGATAGCGTAGGGAGAAATATTACTATTCACACTCCAATGAGTGCAACATTAGGGAAAAGGTTGGATAGCGTAAGGGTAAAAATTACTATTCCAACTCCAAAGGGTGCAACAGGAGGGAAAGAGTTGGATAGCGTAGGGGGAAAAATTACTATTCCCATACCAGAGAGTGCAACAGTAGGGAAAGCGTTGAATAGCGGGTGGGTAAAAATGACTATTCCCACTCCAGTGAGTGCAACAGTAGGGAAATCATTGGATAGCATACGGGTAAAAATTACTATTCCAACTCCAGAGGTTGCAACAATAGGGAAATCATTGGATAGCGTAGGGGTAAAATTACTATTCAACTCCAAAGAGTGCAACAGTAGGGAAAGAATTGGATAGCGTAGGGGGAAAAATTACTTTTCCCACTCCAGAGAGTGCAACAGTAGGGAAAGCGTTGGATAGCGGGTGGGTAAAAATTACTATTCCCACTCCAGTGAGTGCAACAGTAGGGAAAGCGTAGAATAGCGTACGGGTAAAATTTACTATTCCAATTCCAGAGGGTGCAACAGTAAGGAAAGCGTTGGATAGCGTAGGGGGAAAATTTACTATTCTAACTCCAAAGGGTGCAACAGTAGGGAAAGCGTTGGATAGCGTAGGTGGAAAAATTACTATTCCAACTCCAGAGGGTGCAACAGTAGGGAAAACGTTGGATAGCGTAGGGGGAAAAATTACTATTCCCATACCGGAGAGTTCAACAGTAGGGAAAGCGTAGGATAGCGGGTGGGTAAAAATTACTATTCCAACTCCAGAGGGTGCAACAGTAGGGAAATAATTGGATAGCGTAGGGGTAAAATTACTATTCCAACTCCAAAGAGTGCAACAGTAGGGAAAGAGTTGGATAGCGTAGGGGGAAAAATTACTATTACCACTCCAGAGAGTGCAACAGTAGGGAAAGCGTTGGATAGCGTAGGGGGAAAATTTACTATTCAAACTCCAATGAGTGCAACATTAGGGAAAAGGTTGGATAGCGTAAGGGTAAAAATTACTATTCCAACTCTAAAGGGTGCAACAGTAAGGAAAGAGTTGGATAGCGTAGGGGGAAAAATTACTATTCCCATGCCAGAGAGTGCAACAGTAGGGAAAGCGATGGATAGCGGGTGGGTAAAAATTACTATTCCCACTCCAGTGAGTGCAACAGTAGGGAAATCATTGGATAGCATACGGGTAAAAATTACTATTCCAACTCCAGAGGGTGCAACAGTAGGGACATCATTGGATAGCGTAGGGGTAAAATTACTATTCCAACTCCAAAGAGTGCTACAGTAGGGAAAGAGTTGGATAGCGGGTGGGTAAAAATTACTATTCCCACTCCAGTGAGTGCAACAGTAGGGAAAGCGTAGAATAGCGTACAGGTCAAAATTACTATTCCAACTCCAGAGGGTGCAACAGTAATGAAAGCGTTGGATAGCGTAGGGGGAAAATTTACTATTCTAACTCCAAAGGGTGCAACAGTAGGGAAAGCGTTGGATAGCGTAGGTGGAAAAATTACTATTCCAACTCCAGAGGGTGCAACAGTAGAGAAAGCGTTATATAGCGTAGATTTGTATTTAAACATACTTATAATTAATGTTTATAGTTGCAATAATGTATAAATATTTTTTTTATACATCAACATCAATAAAAAACTATTAATAATTAATAAAACCAATTACTTTTGAAGAATTATTTGACAATAAATTAACAAACACCAATACATAATAATTATTAAATATTACTCACCAAATAATAAATATATATTAAACTATTTATCATAAAATAATATATTTATTTAATTTAAATCCTAATTAAAAAACAATAAAGAAACAATATACAAAATAAAAAAATAAAAAAAATGTTTGCCAATTAATTGATGAATTTTTCTACTGTAATCTGTAGTTCTCCAGTATTGGTGTCTTTCATAGATTCACATGCACCCACCCATCTCCCATCAGAGGCTCCCTTGGCTAGGATATTGGCTCCACTCCTGTGCGAGAAAATCTGAGAGTCTGAGCCTCTGGGGGGGGGGGGGGGGGACCTTCTAGTGGGTTCTGTCGCCTGATTGGCTGCAGTTTGGACTATACAAAATGACTATGATAGTCATGAGTGTTGAAGTGTTCTGCTCTGTAGCTGTGGGCTACTTTACTTCCTAGTTAATTATTTCTAAGGTTTTTTGGTAATTATTAGCATATTATTGCTTTTTTTATGTACCGTGGGACTCCCACTCCGACGACGGGGAATGATTCAGGCATGTGAATCTATGAAAGACACCAATACTGGAGAACCACAGATTACAGGTAAGTAACTATTGTTCTTCTCCCTCTAGAAGTGCGGAATGCTACCCCCGCCGCCAGAACTGGCAGATGAGTAGTATTCCAAAGTGTTTGACACCAAACACGACATGTTTTGATAAAGCCAAACCAAAGTTACCATTAACCGTGAGGATTATAATGCACTTAAGAGTATATGGTGTGGCTATATCATAGAACAGCTATAAGGAAGGGATTCCGAAAGCTGCAGAGGGGCTCAGTTCATGCTAGGGCACCCTTTCACACAAAACCAAGCACTCTGCCTTCAGGATTGTCAAGGCCCTCCATAGGAGGGACTTATAGGTTAATATGTGTATATATTTATAGGTAGATATAGATATACTATATCTAAGTAAGGGATGCTTACACCACTTTACCCAGGCTGCAAGTGCAGACCTGTGGTGCCAATTTGGAAGGCTTCCCAGGGGTGGCATAATACATGCTTCAGCCCCTGTTAGGCCTCTGGGGTACCTATGCCCTTGGTACCTAAGGTACCATATACTAGGGACTCATAAGGGTAACCAGGTAACCAATCTGGTATGTACCTAAAGTACATGAAATCAATTTAGAGAGAGAACAGCTAGGCTGTGGTCATGATTAGCAGGGCCACAGCCAGACTAAAGTCGAAAAACCAGTGAAACACAGCAATTAGTGAGGGTAACCATAGGAAACAGATCCTACTCTCCTACACTGTGCAGTTATCAAACCGTATGCAGAACAGCATGACCCCTCTTCTCCAAATAGCCTTCTTCAACAACTTTCTAAATTCCCTCCTCATTCCTGCTCAAATGCTGAGAATGATCGCCGCTATGCTGGATACCAACTGTATGGGAGACTTTTCCCTGCTGTAGAGGGTCTCAGATATTCTGGATATGATTCCAATGTTTCTAAATACAAATGGGATCCTGGTTCTCCCAGTTGGACTTCATGGCCTTGTGCATGCTGTTGGTGCTGCACATATGGGGGATGTGGGAACTTCTGTGTTGCCTAAGGAGATAGAGGGTCTAGCATCAGTGAAGTCTCTCACATCACAGAGGGATCTACTTTTCCATTAGCCTCTACTGTCATTGGTGAATGTGCTCTTCCAACCTCACAGTGGGTCATCTCCAGTAAACTGCAGAATCGAGGCACCAGTGTTACAGATGCCTTCTTGTTGAACTGGGGTGCTGATGATGATGGTGGTGCAGGGCTTTTCATTCATATCATTACAATAAATAGCTGTTAGTGTGCTAGAGCTGTGACTTGTCCAGTTTGCCCTGAAGGCTTTTGTTCCCTCCTTCTAAGGGCATGTTGTGAAAATCGTTTCAGACAAAACCATCGTCCAATACCTCAGCAACAAAGGCAACAGACAGGACCCTGTGCTTGAAGGCATTGCAACTATGACGTTGGACTCAGCAGCAGAAATTATCCCAGTTGCTGCCCATCTGGTTGAATTCTGATGTGAGGGCAAATCATCTTTCCACGAAGGATCACAAATGGGAGCTCCATCCCTATGTGTCAAACATACTGTTCTCTCGATTGGGGATGTCCTTATTTGGACATTCTTGCCATGGCTCAGGGCACAAAGTGCCTTTCATTCCGCACCCTGCATTTTCTTCTAGTGGGTTCCTTGGGGAAGACATTAGAGTTCAACTGACCGGAGGGTCTTCTTTATGCATTCCCTCAGATTTCTCTATGTTAGAATGTGTGCAAGGATGGAGTACAACTCATTCTTATCAACCAGATTAATTGAGCAGGATTCGGTACACCAGTGTGTTTTAACTCCGCATTCAGCGCTGGCTTCCCCTCCTACACACAATAGATCTGCTTTCACAGCATGATGGACAGGTCCTCCCCCTAATCCTTAGATGCTCCAGCTGCACCTGTGGATATTGAGCAGTGTCCATTGAAGGCCTTTTAACTGCTGTCAGAAGTAGCATATTTCATCTTAGCTGACTAAATCCTTCTACTAAGTTGGCTTATATGAGTTGCTAGGCTGGGGCCTGATGTAGAGACTGGTGGATGGATCGTTGTGTTGTTTCTCTGTCATGGTGGATACGATCAGTCAATCAGGATGGCAATTTAGAGTTTGGCCTAACGGAGCGCCTTCTGTGTAGGAGAATGTAAGGCAGCCTACGTACACTTCATGATTCTTTTTTTATCTGATATAGGCTTCTAGCTACAAATTCCTTCCCTTAGAATTATTCCCAGGCGTCAGAGTGGATCTGAAAATGCCCTTGTGAGCAGTACCCCTGTGCGCCAGTAGGTGGCACTGTTTTGCTCCATGTGGCATCTTCCGAGCTGGAAGTGATTCTATGCCGATATAGGCACCACCCCAGTGCACTGATGTCAGTTTTTTTTTTCCACGACTGTCAGCGCAGATCAAGAGTAGAGCTAATACAAGTCACTTTTTGACTGATCTTTTATGACTTTTTTTCAAAGATGTTTCCTGACGTCAATATACAAAGACCTGGTTACAGATTACATATAGAAATGTTTTAACTGTCAGGGAAAGTTGCACCATTTCTTATCTTGGTGGGACAAGGTTTGCTGTCTAGTCATACACCCCCCATATATGTCATCTTAGTATATTAAAACCAATCAGCGCTGGCTGGGAGCCCACTGGTGGGACAAGGTTTGCTGTCTAGTCATACACCCCCCATATATGTCATCTTAGTATATTAAAACCAATCAGCGCTGGCTGGGAGCCCACAGAACTTTAACAACTAACTGGAACATGCATCAACGTAGGCTTTTGCGATTCCTTAATTGCGATTATTAAGGAATCACAATTAAGGAATTGCAAAAGCCTATGCATGTAGGAATCGCTATAAAAATAGCGAATCCTAAACATTCCTTAATTGCGACTTACAAATTGCTAGTCGCAATTAGGGAATGCTGTCCCATTCGAATCTGACAGAATATCGAGGGTCAGAATATCGACAGACAAAATATCGACGCTGGAATATCGAAGGCAAGTATATCGACACCCTATCTACAACATGGTAAGTACAAAAATATCGAAACTAAAATATCGATGTTAATAATACTTATATATAATTTAAACTTATTTAAAAATATGTTATAATGTTTAAAATGATTAAATAATACATATTTAATATTGAACATTTAATCAAAATTAAACATACAATATTTAATATATACTTAATTAATAATAATATAAAAATATATTTTAATTAATTAAAAAATATTAACAAATACTACAAATTACAAATACATCAACACTCATAAAATAATAACATAAATAATAATAAATAATTATATTTAATAAATAAAAACAATTACATATACTTTCAATATTATAAAAAATTAATTAAATACAACAATATGTAACATATTAAATACATAAATAAATATAAATAATATTGGATAGCGTAAGGGTAAAAATTACTATTCAAAGTCCAGAGGGTGCAACATTAGGGAAAGCGTTGGATAGCGTAAGAGTAAAAATTACTATTCCAACTCCAGAGGGTGCAACAGTAGGGAAAACGTTGGATAGCGTAGTGGGAAAATTTACTATTCCCACTCCAGAGAGTGCAACAGTAGGGAAAGCGTTGGATAGCGTAGGGAGAAATATTACTATTCACACTCCAATGAGTGCAACATTAGGGAAAAGGTTGGATAGCGTAAGGGTAAAAATTACTATTCCAACTCCAAAGGGTGCAACAGGAGGGAAAGAGTTGGATAGCGTAGGGGGAAAAATTACTATTCCCATACCAGAGAGTGCAACAGTAGGGAAAGCGTTGAATAGCGGGTGGGTAAAAATGACTATTCCCACTCCAGTGAGTGCAACAGTAGGGAAATCATTGGATAGCATACGGGTAAAAATTACTATTCCAACTCCAGAGGTTGCAACAATAGGGAAATCATTGGATAGCGTAGGGGTAAAATTACTATTCCAACTCCAAAGAGTGCAACAGTAGGGAAAGAATTGGATAGCGTAGGGGGAAAAATTACTTTTCCCACTCCAGAGAGTGCAACAGTAGGGAAAGCGTTGGATAGCGGGTGGGTAAAAATTACTATTCCCACTCCAGTGAGTGCAACAGTAGGGAAAGCGTAGAATAGCGTACGGGTAAAATTTACTATTCCAATTCCAGAGGGTGCAACAGTAAGGAAAGCGTTGGATAGCGTAGGGGGAAAATTTACTATTCTAACTCCAAAGGGTGCAACAGTAGGGAAAGCGTTGGATAGCGTAGGTGGAAAAATTACTATTCCAACTCCAGAGGGTGCAACAGTAGGGAAAACGTTGGATAGCGTAGGGGGAAAAATTACTATTCCCATACCAGAGAGTTCAACAGTAGGGAAAGCGTAGGATAGCGGGTGGGTAAAAATTACTATTCCAACTCCAGAGGGTGCAACAGTAGGGAAATAATTGGATAGCGTAGGGGTAAAATTACTATTCCAACTCCAAAGAGTGCAACAGTAGGGAAAGAGTTGGATAGCGTAGGGGGAAAAATTACTATTACCACTCCAGAGAGTGCAACAGTAGGGAAAGCGTTGGATAGCGTAGGGGGAAAATTTACTATTCAAACTCCAATGAGTGCAACATTAGGGAAAAGGTTGGATAGCGTAAGGGTAAAAATTACTATTCCAACTCTAAAGGGTGCAACAGTAAGGAAAGAGTTGGATAGCGTAGGGGGAAAAATTACTATTCCCATGCCAGAGAGTGCAACAGTAGGGAAAGCGATGGATAGCGGGTGGGTAAAAATTACTATTCCCACTCCAGTGAGTGCAACAGTAGGGAAATCATTGGATAGCATACGGGTAAAAATTACTATTCCAACTCCAGAGGGTGCAACAGTAGGGACATCATTGGATAGCGTAGGGGTAAAATTACTATTCCAACTCCAAAGAGTGCTACAGTAGGGAAAGAGTTGGATAGCGGGTGGGTAAAAATTACTATTCCCACTCCAGTGAGTGCAACAGTAGGGAAAGCGTAGAATAGCGTACAGGTCAAAATTACTATTCCAACTCCAGAGGGTGCAACAGTAATGAAAGCGTTGGATAGCGTAGGGGGAAAATTTACTATTCTAACTCCAAAGGGTGCAACAGTAGGGAAAGCGTTGGATAGCGTAGGTGGAAAAATTACTATTCCAACTCCAGAGGGTGCAACAGTAGAGAAAGCGTTATATAGCGTAGATTTGTATTTAAACATACTTATAATTAATGTTTATAGTTGCAATAATGTATAAATAATTTTTTTTATACATCAACATCAATAAAAAACTATTAATAATTAATAAAACCAATAACTTTTGAAGAATTATTTGACAATAAATTAACAAACAACAATAAATAATAATTATTAAATATTACTCACCAAATAATAAATATATAATATTAAACTATTTATCATGAAATAATATATTTATTTAATTTAAATCCTAATTAAAAAACAATAAAGAAACAATATACAAAATAAAAAAATAAAAAAAATGTTTGCCAATTAATTGATGAATTTTTCTACTGTAATCTGTAGTTCTCCAGTATTGGTGTCTTTCATAGATTCACATGCACCCACCCATCTCCCATCAGAGGCTCCCTTGGCTAGGATATTGGCTCCACTCCTGTGCGAGAAAATCTGAGAGTCTGAGCCTCTGGGGGGGGGGGGGGGACCTTCTAGTGGGTTCTGTCGCCTGATTGGCTGCAGTTTGGACTATACAAAATGACTATGATAGTCATGAGTGTTGAAGTGTTCTGCTCTGTAGCTGTGGGCTACTTTACTTCCTAGTTAATTATTTCTAAGGTTTTTTGGTAATTATTAGCATATTATTGCTTTTTTTATGTACCGTGGGACTCCCACTCCGACGACGGGGAATGATTCAGGCATGTGAATCTATGAAAGACACCAATACTGGAGAACCACAGATTACAGGTAAGTAACTATTGTTCTTCTCCCTCTAGAAGTGCGGAATGCTACCCCCGCCGCCAGAACTGGCAGATGAGTAGTATTCCAAAGTGTTTGACACCAAACACGACATGTTTTGATAAAGCCAAACCAAAGTTACCATTAACCGTGAGGATTATAATGCACTTAAGAGTATATGGTGTGGCTATATCATAGAACAGCTATAACGAAGGGATTCCGAAAGCTGCAGAGGGGCTCAGTTCATGCTAGGGCACCCTTTCACACAAAACCAAGCACTCTGCCTTCAGGATTGTCAAGGCCCTCCATAGGAGGGACTTATAGGTTAATATGTGTATATATTTATAGGTAGATATAGATATACTATATCTAAGTAAGGGATGCTTACACCACTTTACCCAGGCTGCAAGTGCAGACCTGTGGTGCCAATTTGGAAGGCTTCCCAGGGGTGGCATAATACATGCTTCAGCCCCTGTTAGGCCTCTGGGGTACCTATGCCCTTGGTACCTAAGGTACCATATACTAGGGACTCATAAGGGTAACCAGGTAACCAATCTGGTATGTACCTAAAGTACATGAAATCAATTTAGAGAGAGAACAGCTAGGCTGTGGTCATGATTAGCAGGGCCACAGCCAGACTAAAGTCGAAAAACCAGTGAAACACAGCAATTAGTGAGGGTAACCATAGGAAACAGATCCTACTCTCCTACACTGTGCAGTTATCAAACCGTATGCAGAACAGCATGACCCCTCTTCTCCAAATAGCCTTCTTCAACAACTTTCTAAATTCCCTCCTCATTCCTGCTCAAATGCTGAGAATGATCGCCGCTATGCTGGATACCAACTGTATGGGAGACTTTTCCCTGCTGTAGAGGGTCTCAGATATTCTGGATATGATTCCAATGTTTCTAAATACAAATGGGATCCTGGTTCTCCCAGTTGGACTTAATGGCCTTGTGCATGCTGTTGGTGCTGCACATATGGGGGATGTGGGAACTTCTGTGTTGCCTAAGGAGATAGAGGGTCTAGCATCAGTGAAGTCTCTCACATCACAGAGGGATCTACTTTTCCATTAGCCTCTACTGTCATTGGTGAATGTGCTCTTCCAACCTCACAGTGGGTCATCTCCAGTAAACTGCAGAATCGAGGCACCAGTGTTACAGATGCCTTCTTGTTGAACTGGGGTGCTGATGATGATGGTGGTGCAGGGCTTTTCATTCATATCATTACAATAAATAGCTGTTAGTGTGCTAGAGCTGTGACTTTTCCAGTTTGCCCTGAAGGCTTTTGTTCCCTCCTTCTAAGGGCATGTTGTGAAAATCGTTTCAGACAAAACCATCGTCCAATACCTCAGCAACAAAGGCAACAGACAGGACCCTGTGCTTGAAGGCATTGCAACTATGACGTTGGACTCAGCAGCAGAAATTATCCCAGTTGCTGCCCATCTGGTTGAATTCTGATGTGAGGGCAAATCATCTTTCCACGAAGGATCACAAATGGGAGCTCCATCCCTATGTGTCAAACATACTGTTCTCTCGATTGGGGATGTCCTTATTTGGACATTCTTGCCATGGCTCAGGGCACAAAGTGCCTTTCATTCCGCACCCTGCATTTTCTTCTAGTGGGTTCCTTGGGGAAGACATTAGAGTTCAACTGACCGGAGGGTCTTCTTTATGCATTCCCTCAGATTTCTCTATGTTAGAATGTGTGCAAGGATGGAGTACAACTCATTCTTATCAACCAGATTAATTGAGCAGGATTCGGTACACCAGTGTGTTTTAACTCCGCATTCAGCGCTGGCTTCCCCTCCTACACACAATAGATCTGCTTTCACAGCATGATGGACAGGTCCTCCCCCTAATCCTTAGATGCTCCAGCTGCACCTGTGGATATTGAGCAGTGTCCATTGAAGGCCTTTTAACTGCTGTCAGAAGTAGCATATTTCATCTTAGCTGACTAAATCCTTCTACTAAGTTGGCTTATATGAGTTGCTAGGCTGGGGCCTGATGTAGAGACTGGTGGATGGATCGTTGTGTTGTTTCTCTGTCATGGTGGATACGATCAGTCAATCAGGATGGCAATTTAGAGTTTGGCCTAACGGAGCGCCTTCTGTGTAGGAGAATGTAAGGCAGCCTACGTACACTTCATGATTCTTTTTTTATCTGATATAGGCTTCTAGCTACAAATTCCTTCCCTTAGAATTATTCCCAGGCGTCAGAGTGGATCTGAAAATGCCCTTGTGAGCAGTACCCCTGTGCGCCAGTAGGTGGCACTGTTTTGCTCCATGTGGCATCTTCCGAGCTGGAAGTGATTCTATGCCGATATAGGCACCACCCCAGTGCACTGATGTCAGTTTTTTTTTTCCACGACTGTCAGCGCAGATCAAGAGTAGAGCTAATACAAGTCACTTTTTGACTGATCTTTTATGACTTTTTTTCAAAGATGTTTCCTGACGTCAATATACAAAGACCTGGTTACAGATTACATATAGAAATGTTTTAACTGTCAGGGAAAGTTGCACCATTTCTTATCTTGGTGGGACAAGGTTTGCTGTCTAGTCATACACCCCCCATATATGTCATCTTAGTATATTAAAACCAATCAGCGCTGGCTGGGAGCCCACTGGTGGGACAAGGTTTGCTGTCTAGTCATACACCCCCCATATATGTCATCTTAGTATATTAAAACCAATCAGCGCTGGCTGGGAGCCCACAGAACTTTAACAACTAACTGGAACATGCATCAACGTAGGCTTTTGCGATTCCTTAATTGCGATTATTAAGGAATCACAATTAAGGAATTGCAAAAGCCTATGCATGTAGGAATCGCTATAAAAATAGCGAATCCTAAACATTCCTTAATTGCGACTTACAAATTGCTAGTCGCAATTAGGGAATGCTGTCCCATTCGAATCTGACAGAATATCGAGGGTCAGAATATCGACAGACAAAATATCGACGCTGGAATATCGAAGGCAAGTATATCGACACCCTATCTACAACATGGTAAGTACAAAAATATCGAAACTAAAATATCGATGTTAATAATACTTATATATAATTTAAACTTATTTAAAAATATGTTATAATGTTTAAAATGATTAAATAATACATATTTAATATTGAACATTTAATCAAAATTAAACATACAATATTTAATATATACTTCATTAATAATAATATAAAAATATATTTTAATTAATTAAAAAATATTAACAAATACTACAAATTACAAATACATCAACACTCATAAAATAATAACATAAATAATAATAAATAATTATATTTAATAAATAAAAACAATTACATATACTTTCAATATTATAAAAATTAATTAAATACAACAATATGTAACATATTAAATACATAAATAAATATAAATAATATTGGATAGCGTAAGGGTAAAAATTACTATTCAAAGTCCAGAGGGTGCAACATTAGGGAAAGCGTTGGATAGCGTAAGAGTAAAAATTACTATTCCAACTCCAGAGGGTGCAACAGTAGGGAAAACGTTGGATAGCGTAGTGGGACAATTTACTATTCCCACTCCAGAGAGTGCAACAGTAGGGAAAGCGTTGGATAGCGTAGGGAGAAAAATTACTATTCACACTCCAATGAGTGCAACATTAGGGAAAAGGTTGGATAGCGTAAGGGTAAAAATTACTATTCCAACGCCAAAGGGTGCAACAGGAGGGAAAGAGTTGGATAGCGTAGGGGGAAAAATTACTATTCCCATACCAGAGAGTGCAACAGTAGGGAAAGCGTTGAATAGCGGGTGGGTAAAAATGACTATTCCCACTCCAGTGAGTGCAACAGTAGGGAAATCATTGGATAGCATACGGGTAAAAATTACTATTCCAACTCCAGAGGTTGCAACAATAGGGAAATCATTGGATAGCGTAGGGGTAAAATTACTATTCCAACTCCAAAGAGTGCAACAGTAGGGAAAGAGTTGGATAGCGTAGGGGGAAAAATTACTTTTCCCACTCCAGACAGTGCAACAGTAGGGAAAGCGTTGGATAGCGGGTGGGTAAAAATTACTATTCCCACTCCAGTAAGTGCAACAGTAGGGAAAGCGTAGAATAGCGTACGGGTAAAATTTACTATTCCAATTCCAGAGGGTGCAACAGTAAGGAAAGCGTTGGATAGCGTAGGGGGGAAATTTACTATTCTAACTCCAAAGGGTGCAACAGTAGGGAAAGCGTTGGATAGCGTAGGTGGAAAAATTACTATTCCAACTCCAGAGGGTGCAACAGTAGGGAAAACGTTGGATAGCGTAGGGGGGAAAATTACTATTCCCATACCAGAGAGTTCTACAGTAGGGAAAGCGTAGGATAGCGGGTGGGTAAAAATTACTATTCCAACTCCAGAGGGTGCAACAGTAGGGAAATAATTGGATAGCGTAGGGGTAAAATTACTATTCCAACTCCAAAGAGTGCAACAGTAGGGAAAGAGTTGGATAGCGTAGGGGGAAAAATTACTATTACCACTCCAGAGAGTGCAACAGTAGGGAAAGCGTTGGATAGCGTAGGGGGAAAATTTACTATTCAAACTCCAATGAGTGCAACATTAGGGAAAAGGTTGGATAGCGTAAGGGTAAAAATTACTATTCCAACTCTAAAGGGTGCAACAGTAGGGAAAGAGTTGGATAGCGTAGGGGGAAAAATTACTATTCCCATGCCAGAGAGTGCAACAGTAGGGAAAGCGTTGGATAGCGGGTGGGTAAAAATTACTATTCCCACTCCAGTGAGTGCAACAGTAGGGAAATCATTGGATAGCATACGGGTAAAAATTACTATTCCAACTCCAGAGGGTGCAACAGTAGGGACATCATTGGATAGCGTAGGGGTAAAATTACTATTCCAACTCCAAAGAGTGCTACAGTAGGAAAAGAGTTGGATAGCGGGTGGGTAAAAATTACTATTCCCACTCCAGTGAGTGCAACAGTAGGGAAAGCGTAGAATAGCGTACAGGTCAAAATTACTATTCCAACTCCAGAGGGTGCAACAGTAATGAAAGCGTTGGATAGCGTAGGGGGAAAATGTACTATTCTAACTCCAAAGGGTGCAACAGTAGGGAAAGCGTTGGATAGCGTAGGTGGAAAAATTACTATTCCAACTCCAGAGGGTGCAACAGTAGAGAAAGCGTTATATAGCGTAGATTTGTATTTAAACATACTTATAATTAATGTTTATAGTTGCAATAATGTATAAATAATTTTTTTTATACATCAACATAAAAAAAAACTATTAATAATTAATAAAACCAATAACTTTTGAAGAATTATTTGACAATAAATTAACAACAAACACCAATAAATAATAATTATTAAATATTACTCACCAAATAATAAATATATAATATTAAACTATTTATCATAAAATAATATATTTATTTAATTTAAATCCTAATTAAAAAACAATAAAGAAACAATATACAAAATAAAAAATAAAAAATAAAATGTTTGCCAATTAATTGATGAATTTTTCTACTGATTAAAATATAATTAAAAATTACAAATATTAATTGCCAATTAAATAAATTAATTATGTATTCAAATAATTAATTGCCAATTAATAATTAATTAATACATTAATTATCCATAACAAAAAATGTATAAATAATTAAATATTTACAATTAAATTACTTCCCATCCAATACCCCTATAATCAAACCACACGCTCCGGTACTAAAACATAACATTTAATTTAAATTAACATTAATTACCAATTAAATAATTAATTTATAAATTAAAAAAATGAATTGCCAATTAATAAGTAATTACAAAATAAATTATACATAAATTTTTTTTTTAATTACAATTAAAATACTTCCCACCCTATTCCCCTATAAACCCACAACCCGCTCCGGTACTAAAACATAACATTTAATAAAAATTAACATTAAATACCAATTAAATATTTTATTTACCAATTAAATGATTAATTTATCAATTAAAATAATTAATTGCCAATTAATAATTAAATAAAAAAATAATTATACATACAAAATCATTAAATATTTACATATAAATTACTTCCCACCCTATTCCCCTATAAACCCACAACCCGCTCCGGTACTAAAACATAACATTTATTAAAAATTAACATTAAATACCAATTAAATAATTAATTTACCAATTAAATAATTAATTTATCAATTAAAATAATTAATTGCCAATTAATAATTAAAAAAAAATAATTATACATAAAAAAATCATTAATTATTTACAATTAAATTACTTCCCACCCTATTCCCCTATACACGCACAACCCGCTCCGGTACTAAAACATATAATTTACTTTAAAATATTTTTATTAATATATAAAAATAATACACATATAATATAAATTAATTTAAATATTTAACAGAAACATATAACAAATATATAATAAAAAACATAAAAATAATACAAATATCGATATTAGTGACATCGATATATATGCTATTGATATTACTAACTTCGATATTACTTACATCGATATAAATACATTCGATATTACTTACCTTAGGGTCGATATTCTGTCCTACGATATTCTTGACATCGATATTCTGTACCTTCGATATTTCAAACACGATATTTTGTAAGGTCGAAATTTAACACTCTATATTTTGACTGTGTACCGTCCCATTCACCCATAGGAATGAATTGGAGATTGCATGAGCAATTTGAGAGTACCAGTAGGTACTCACAAATTACTCATGCAATTTCAAGGGTGCAAGGGTGTCAAAATGACACCCTGTTGCACCCCCTGAAATTGATCGGTGCACATATGTTGCACACACACATGCCCTGCGCAACATGAAACTTTGAAAAATGCACAAAAATGCATTTTCCAAAGTTTTTGTAAATTACCATGAAGTTCAATTTCATGGTAATTTGCTACTCCTATTAGCAAAATCACATTTTTTTTTACTTTAATGCATTGCATTTAAGGAATCTCAATTTGGGATTCCTTAAATGCAATTGCAATTCAAGGATTTGCAATTTAGAGATTCCTTAAATTGCTATTTTTGCATTTGTGATGATGCATCCCAAAAGCAGAAATACCGGTCTCAAAGGGGCAGATTCTGAGAATCTGCCCGTTTGCGACCGGTTTTTGCTGTGATGCATGTGCTTGTAAGCGGGTACAAAAAGGTGAAGTGAAACAAAAAAACGATTCACGTAAGCTACACCAGGGGAGCTACTGGTAGGTACTCATCAGTTAGCTCACATCAGCGCTTTCTTGATACAAAAAGGAAACGTAACCAAACTTCCAAATGTGTGCCACCTAAAGAAAAAGATGTATCAAAGGAATAAAAATCAACCCAATGATTGAAACCTAAAGATCCCAATTATACAAAGGAGGCTCATAGTGCTCTCCTATAAAGCTAAAATTGAGGTACTGCAACACATTGCTCCTGTCTTTAATTTTTAGTGTCTGTATCTGTTTAAAATCACCATATCATGTTCAGACCATTTTAACCTGAACAGCCGATATGTTTCATTGCCAATTACTTTGTGTCAATTTCATCAGGGCACGGAGACCCTAAATCACCTCCAAAATGCACAGGACCTGCAGTTTGTTTATTAAAAAGGTGAAAGAAGGAAACAAGGCAAGTGACATAAATATATATTTCATAATATTCAGCCCAAATAGGGCATGCTTAACAGTATTTAGCATTGAATATATTTACCAGGTAGTTGCCAGGTGGATTCCTAAAAGCAAGCCACCGATAACGATCACAGGAGACCCACAACAAGGTCCCAAACGACTTGAAGTAGATATGTGCATATTATTGAAGGCAATGCTCTGCAATTTCGTCACCCCCATTCTTTTATTTAAAGAAAATGGCTCGTTCGACCATTCCACTTTTATCTTTCTCGAACCCTAATAATATCGAGCCCCGACTGGGAGTTTTAAAGAAGTCGAAAGCTTTATTGAAAGTAAGTGGGAACAAAACATTACGCTTCCCTCTTATGATCAGTAAATATTTCGTACCACCCTGACCACATTGGTCAAAATTGCAGAGACCGATTCAGGAAACTAACTGATCTAATCCACTGCATATCGGACTCACCGCTGGGCCTAGTGTCTACGCGTACTCAGCAACCATTGACTTCGGCGCTACTCTCCGCTCGTAAATCACGGGCTGCCAGTGTCTCTACCAGCCATTCCAAAACAGTCACATTTCTTCCTGTTCCTGGGCACCATTTTAAAGCAAAGCATTGTGCATACATACTGGTTAGCCCCTTCGATGCGTCGGATGGCACCCAGCTGTCGGACGCTACGGTTGGCGTGTGTGTCGAACTGCTCATGCGTCAAATTCTGCTGCACCGCGGCAGAATTGCGCCGCGTAGAAGAGGTTAAATGTACATCAGTCATTCTTAAATAAAATAATGACTAACTTGAGAGTCGCTGGCACTTGTTAGCTTGTTATTTTCAATAGGGATCATTCTATCATCATAACTGCTTGCAAATTTACAATTTCAGGGTCTTAGTTCATAAAACACAATCAAACTCAATTGCATAACTCCAAACCCATACAGTAATCATAGTTGTATTCATAAACCAATGTTCAAAGATTGGAGCCACGTTGTGACCATCCCATGCACTATGTTTACCTTGATATGTCATACCAAGTATCCTGTAGACATGGCAATAAAACATTTAGACCTCCTCCATCTACAAGACACTTGTCAACTAATTACAATGTTTGATGGAAGGGTTTAATGGTCTTACTTCATCTACCTATCTTATGTCATTCCATTAGATGATTCAGGGCACCTTGGTCTTTCTTCTCGGAAAAAATCCAACGGGCTTCTTTACTAATCAGTAAATTCTCAGTGGAATGTGGTGTGTCTATCACTCTCTCAAAGGCTGTACACCTGAAATCCCTGCAGCTGTGCCCCATATCATGGAAAGGGCAGACAATACGTGGAGCCAGTTTGCCAAATTTCAGCGTACTAATGTGTTCCTGGACCCTGACCTTGATTTTTCTTGAAGTTAACCCAATGTAACCCTTACCACAGCCACATGTCAGCCGATAGATGACATTGCTGGTATTACAGTTGCAGAATTTATTGTGGAACCACGTTCTTCCATCTGTAAGGATAGTGGATCTTAATGCCTGAGTCGGATTACAAACTGCAATTTCCGCAAGGAAAATGGCTGGGGGGTACACTAGTTTCTCGTTTTTGATGTTCTTTCTGTCGAGAATTGAGTAAGCAATCCCTCAGGTTACTAGCCCTTCTGAACACAAATCTTGGCTGTGGCATTCTATTCAGAACTAGATTTAAGTTGCAGTGGGTGCACAGCCTTAAATTGTGACCAAAACTTGATCCTTTTTGTTCGTTTGATTAATGTTTGGTATTATATACTTTGGGTGCTCCTTAGAGTGAGGCGTCCGTCCCTTCACATCTAAGAAATGTAAGAACCTATAACGCGCCACCAACCGTTTGGAAGCCTCCTCTTATAGGGCACACCTTGGGTTCCAATAATAGGACTCCACTCCTTTTAGTGACAGTTATTTGTTTATTTCTTCTTTAATTGGTATTTGTAGTATTTTAATGTCGTTATTTTCACTTCATGGGACAGCTATAAAGTCACTTCAGAACAATGACAAAATAATAATAAAATCTGCTGATAAAGGGGGTGCAGTAGTAGTGTTAAACTCTAAAGACTATGAGGAAGAAGTAATGAGAATATTAGAGGTACAAACAAATTATCAACCTCTTAGCAGGGACCCTGCTGGTGAGCTACAGGATATTTTTAAGGAGATGGTAGCTGATGCCAAAGTCAAAAATGGCTAACTGCAAAGGAAGTAGATTTCTTAACTAATCCCACACAGCGGGTTACAGTATTCTATACCTTGCCTAAGATTCATAAGGCCATACGTCCTCCCCTTGGTCATCCCATTGTATCTTGGGTATAATCCTTACTTGTGTCGCAATTTGCGGACTTCTTTCTCATAGAATCTGTCATTACCCAGCCTTCCTATGCATAGGGCACCACAGATATCCTAACTATTCTGGAAACCATTGAGTATGATCCTACCACCCAGTTCCTGGTAAGGGTTGATTTTGAATCTCTCTACGCCAGTGTTCCCTAAGCTACTATACTGGTGGCAGAAGCACTGGGGAATCATGAATGGTTGTAATACACTCCGTCTTCTTTTGCTCTCAAGTGTATTGAGTTAGCACTTACCAGGAATTTTTTCAGCTATAGAGATCAGCTGTTTTTACAGGTCTCTGAGACTTCTATGAGGGCAACATTTGCCCCCTGTTTGGCCTGTATTTATTTGGGACAATTTGAAGAGGATTTAGTTTAACACGCCCGAACATTTTCAGGACACATTTGTCTATGGAAGAGATACAGTGATGATGTTATATGCATATGGTCAGGTTCTGAAGAAAAACTCCTCAACTTTCTTCTGTGGCTAAACACTGCTGACTGATGTCTACATTTTACATGGACCATCAATAGACACAATGATGTGTATCTTGATTTGGACATTATAGGTGTAGTTCAGAAGTTGCACTCAACGGTCCACCAAAACCAACGGATTGAAATTTGTTGTTACATTACAGAACGCTTCATCCTAGGGCAGTACGGAATAATCTCCTGGTGGGTCTATACTTCATATACAGGAGAAATTGCACTGAGACTTTAGCATTTGTTACCCAGGCAGGTGCCTTGGAGGAATGTCTCGCTAAAATAAGTTATTCTTCCAAGATGATCAGGAGATCACTAAGAGAGCGATTAACACTCCCTGTGAGGCCTTACTTGAGAGGAATACTAGAACCACCAGCCCATGTATTCCGGTAGTACTACTTTTGACCCTTTGTATACAAAGATCACACAGATTATCCAGAAAATTTGGCATTTACTGGATGTGGGTCCAAATAGAGTGCCACAATCAGGATTTGCATTCAGAAGGGCTAGTAACCTGAGGGATTGCTTAGTCCATTCTCTGCAGAATGATCATCAAAACCTCAACATTAATGTACCTCCAGGCCATTTTCCTTGTGGAAACTGCACAGTTTGCAGTCTGACTCAGGCATCAAAATACATTATCCTTACGGCTGGAAGAACGTGGTATCAAAATAAATTCAGCAACTGTAATACCAGCGTCATTTAGCTGTGGTCTGCATTTCATTGGGTTAACTTCAAGAAAAAACCAAGGTCAGAGTCCAGGAACACTTCAGAACACTTCAGTACGGTGAAATCTGTCAAACTGACTACAAGTCTTGTCCGCCATTTCCAGAAGATGCAGCACAGCTGCTGGGATTTCACGGACGCATCACTCTAAGGAGCACCCAAAGTATATAATACCAAACATTAATCAAACAAACAAAAAGGATCAGGTTTTGGTCACAATTCAAGGCTGTGCACCCACTGCAACTTAAATCTAGTTCTGAATAGAATGCCACAGCCAAGATTTGTGTTCAGAAGGGCTAGTAACCTGAGGGATTGCTTACTCAATTCTCGACAGAAAGAACATCAAAAACGAGAAACTAGTGTACCCCCCAGCCATTTTCCTTGCGGAAATTGCAGTTTGTAATCCGACTCAGGCATTAAAATCCACTATCCTTACAAATGGAAGAACGTGGTTCCAGAATAAATTCTGCAACTGTAATACCAGCAATGTCATCTATCGGCTGACATGTGGCTGTGGTAAGGGTTATATTGGGTTAACTTCAAGAAAAATCAAGGTCAGGGTCCAGGAACACATTAGTACGCTGAAATTTGGCAAACTGGTTCCACGTATTGTCTGCCCTTTCCATGAAATGGGGCACAGCTGCAGGGATTTCAGGTGTACAGCCTTTGAGAGAGTGATAGGCACACCACATTCCACTGTGAATATACTGATTAGCAAAAAAACACATTGGATTTTTTCCAAGAAGACAGACAAAGGGGGCCTGGCTGATCTAATCGAATGGCATAAGATAGGGAGATGAAGTAACAACATTATACCCTTCCAACAAACATTGTAATTAGTTAAAAAGTGATTGGTTGTCCTTATATGTAGAAATTGATATATAGTGTTGCCTTGTAGATGGAGGAGGTCTTAATATTTGATTGCCATGTCTACAGGATATTTGGTACGAAAAAAGAGTACATCGGATGGTCGCAGTGTCGCTCCAATCTTTCAATATTGGTTTCTGAATGCGACTGTAATATCACTGTCTGGGCTTGGCATTTTGCAATTCAGTTTGATCGTGTTTTGTAAATTAAGATCCTGAAATTGTAAATCTGCCAGCAATCAAGATTGAATAAAGATCCCTACCAAGCTAACAAGTGCCAGCAACTCTCGCGTTAGTCAATTATTTTATTTAAGAATGGCTGATTTACATTTAATTTTGGTATGTATACACACCGCTTTAAATGGCGCTCAGTAACAAGAAGAAATTAGACTGTTTCGGTTGAGCTGGTGACAACATGAAGAGTTTCTGGTACGCCGCTAGCCCGTCATTTCCAAGTGGCGAGGGGCCCCGATGTCTATGGTTGTTCAGCACGCGTGACGCAGGGTTCGGTGTTGATGCCAATATGCAAGGGGTTAGATCAGTTGGTCTCCAGTATCCGTCCTTGCAATTTTAAACAATGCAGGCAGGGTGGTACAAAATCTTTCCTGATCATAAGAGGGAAGCGTAAGGCTTACTTTCCATAAAGCCAGCAACTTCTTTTTTAATTTTTTTTAATTTATTGGCATTTTAACGCCTTCCATGCGTCGGACGGCCGGCGCCGTCCGACGTCACGGTGGGCGTGTGCGGAGGACGGCCGGGGGCCGTCCGAACCACGCCGTAATTCACCCGCACCGCGGCGGGATTTTCGCCGCGGTCAAGGGGTTAAACAATGCTACAAACATTACAAACAACAAGTCAGTTGCTAATAATTACATCATTGTCTATCCATATGCATGCCAGTATAATTACAGATATTCCTTCAAATGTGCGCATCCATCTGTATAATTAATAAAAGGAGTGATATCACTGATATACATCACATTGCTGTACATCATATAACATAATGTAACAGTTTAGAGTCTACTACCAGTCTGTGTAACTCTTGCTAGTCCTACCTAGGTAAAAACTGTGAGCAGTGTGCAGTTTCCTTCCATTTCAATACACAATCCACCCCAAGGCCCTCATGTACTTGTCTACAGAGCCACAGAAGTCACCGGAGATCCTTCCGCCTATTCCTGCCATGCTCAGGCCCATACCAAAAAAGGTTCCCATATCTCCCTAGGCCTGGATGCCGACAGCATTAATTCCAAAAAGGTGGTCAATTGCGTGTGGCCAAATGTTACATCTTGGACCCATTCTTTCATGGAAGCCCCCTTCTCCCACAATGCATGGCCACCCAGCGCTTAGCAAACAGGAGGAGCATAACATGAAGTTTCCGAACTTTAACTGGCTTGTCTTTGACATATCCTAGTAAGACCTGTAAGGGGTTCGGGTCGTCTATTGTGCCAATTATGTCATTGATTGTGGTGAATATATTAAACCAAAATAATTTAAACTGTGGACAGCTCCAGTCCATGTGCAGAAACGTAGCTGGGGCGAAGCCACATCTCCAGCAGCTATCATCTTCCTTGATTCCCATGCGGTGTAAGTGGGATGGGGTCCTATAGAACCAGTGAAGGTACTTAAAGTGTATCAAACGGAGCTTATAGTTGGGAGATAGAGACATGAGTCAGGTACAACAGTAGACCCATTGATCCTCCATGATTGGGGTGTGCATTTCCTCATTCCACGCCTGGAGTGCCTGTGAGAAGTTGGCCTGATATATGATGTTCACTAGTTCTAGTGACCACCTTGTATCAGTCCAAACAACCCTTATGGTGATTGGTTGTAAGTCAACCTCATAGACCAGCTATCCTAGTGGTAGCATGGACGAAGCAGTCTTAGGCTAAACTCTTTTTGCATGTGAAACCAGCTGTTTTACCACATATAACCCCTTGAATACGAGATGAAAGGACACCACACAGGTTGTTATGAAAATAAACACTAAATTTATTAATAACAAAAACCTCTGAACTCTTTATGAGGTCAGAGGGCTAAGCACATGACAATCTCTTAGGAAAAATATGACAAGTTGCACAAAATTACAATGGTGCCCTAGGGGCACGACAAACCTTATACTAAGTAAATGGTATAAGGAAATCGATTGAAGGAATGGAGCTGTCCAGAGGCTGTAGGTTCGCTGGGACTACGCTATCCTAACCTCAGGTAAGTAATAGGAGGCCCACGGGACACGTGTGCAGAGTGTGAACTCCCACGCGAGATGCGGAACAAAGTCAATGGACAGTACAGTTCAAGAAAAAGGTGAGTACGGACAAGTCTGACTGGTTAGGACTAAAACGACTGTGAATCTGGACACTAGGAGAGTTACTCTACCCTTGAGCACTGAAATGCTCTCGTTACCTCACCCACGGGCTGCGGGTGCATAGGTGCGAAGTCGTGTCGGGTTTCTGTGTTGAAGTCTATGGAGCCTGGAAGGAAAGATGCTGCAGGCGACCAGGAAGAAGATGTCCGGTGCGATCCACGGGTGGATCGATGAAGAAGAGGACCTGAAAGCAGAGGGGACAGTGTTCAAAGTCACTAGCCAGTGACTGGAGTAGGAGCAGAAGGGAACCAGATGCTGTCGTCGCGATCAGGTGAAGAGTGGATGCTTATTCTTGCAGCCACGTGGACCAGGCGGTGTCTTCGACGACCAGGATGGAGGCACGAGCTGTCCCACGCAGGCTCTCGCTGTCGGCGGTGTCGGATCCGGATTTGGAGTCAACAGGCCTTGGCAAAGTCAGCCCACGCGGTGAGTGGAAATGGCGTCTGAAGTGGACCAGGAGGGTCCGGGGTGCTCCTCTTTTGGAAGGGAGCAAGGTCCAGTCTGGAGCAACCAGACCAGCAGTGTAGTTTTCAAGGTTCGTCGTCTAGGAGGTCTCTAGCCAGCCAGCAAGTGGCAGACAACGCGTCGAGCAGCAAACAGGCAGAAGGGCCCCACGCAGATCTCGTGGATGCTGGAGGGCTGATCTTTGGTGCAGGAGCTGCTCAGGGCTGGGGCTTCTCAATCCCCAAAGCACTTGGTCGAGTTTACCTCGGGTGTCGTGCTGAAAGCGAAGTGCAGTTTCTTTCAAGATGGCCGGTCCCACGTGTCTCGTCGCACCCACGGATCTCAGCTGTGCTGCAGATGTGAGTTGAGGTCGGAGAGGTCTAGGAATCCGGGTCTCGTCAGGCTCTGAAGTCTGGATCCTCGAGGGAAGACGACAAAGTGAAGCGGCTGGACGCTTGATGGTGCCTGCAGTTGCAGGGTGGACACTCCTTGCCCACAAGGGAGATTCTTCAGTCTTCTGTGGAGCAGAACGTCGAAGTCCAGAGTTTCTTCTTGTAAAGTTGTTCAGAATAATCTAATTTGGAATGGGACCAGCTCCAACCTTTATTCTCCTAAAGGGGGCTGCACTAGCGACTAGGTCCCTCCCATGGGTGGGACCAGGAAGGGGGGTGGTTACACCCCCTATCCTTTGTCCGGTTTCGCGCCATAGTTGGGGCAGGGATGCCCCAGCAACTGGTTTGAACCGGTGTATGCACAGGACACCTTGTGTGCCCCGGGCATGTCTCATTCCTTTCAGGCTTCTCCTACCCAATACACAAAATCCTGTCTGGGGTGGTGCTAGCACCTCCCAAGGCAGGAAACCCTTTGTCCAAGCCTCTCTCGCTGTAAGGACTCCCAGCAGCAGGAGGTCAGACTTGTGTCTGTGGTGGCAGCATCCATTTTGTGATGCTAAGGCTCGAGTTAACTTTAACCGGGGTTCACAGTTACATACATGTCGTGTCCCTCTAGAAGGGTGGAATGCTACCCCCGTCGCCAGAATTGGCGAGGGGGTAGTATTCCAATTCGTATGACACCTTACTCGACATGTTTTGATAATGCTATACCAAAGTTAGCATTCAACCGCGTGGATTATAATGCACTTAAGAGTATATGGTATAGCGTTATCATGGAACAGCTATTAGGACTTAGTTCCGCAAGCTGCAGACGGGCTCAGCTCATGCCAGAGCACCATCTCACATAATTCCAAGCACTCTGCCTTCAGGATTGATAAGGCCTGCCATAGGAGTGACTGATAGGAGTATAGGTGTCCATTTTAGGGTTAGATATAGGTATACTATATCTACAGCAAAGGGTGATTACACCGCCTTGCCCCAGCTGTCGTGCAGCCAGTTGTGTCTGTTTAGATGGCCAGCCAGGGGTGGCATAATACATGCTTCAGCCCCTGGTAGGCCCTGGGTACACCTATGCCCTGGGTACCTATGGTACTCTGTACAGGGACTGATAAGGTGGCCCAGTACCAATTGGTAAATGCACCTAAAGTACATGGTTGTCAATTTAGAGAGAGAACAGCTAGGCTGTGGGTCTGATTAGCAGGCCCACAGCCAGGGAAAGATGTAAACCAGTGAAGCAAAAAGCAAAAATCTGGAGTGACCATAGGATTTCAGACCCCACTCTCCTACATAACCCCCTCCTCCCCCAAACTTAGGGACATTAAACTAACCTTGACCAGGTGAGTCTTCCTGTTCTAAGTGGAAATACCTGGAGAGACCATCTGCATTGCCATGGTCAGTCCCTGGTCTGTGCTCCACTGTAAAGTCCATCCCCTGTAGGGAAATGGACCACCTAAGAAGTTTGGGGTTTTCACCCTTCATCTGATTTAGCCATAAGAGGGGCTTATGGTCGGTCTGAATCTTGAAGTGAGTTCCAAACAAGTAGGGCCTCAACTTCTTCAGGGCCCAAACCACAGCAAAGGCCTCCCTCTCTATAGCTGACCAAAGTTTCTCTCTAGGGGTCAGCCTTCTGCTTATAAAAGCAATGGGCTGCTCATGACCATCAATATTCAGTTGAGATAGAACAGCTTCCACACCCAACTCAGATCCATCTGTTTGGACAATGAAGGTTTTGGAGTAGTCAGGACTCTTGAGAATAGGTGCAGTACACATGGCCTGCTTTAGGTCATTGAATGCCTTCTGACAGCAAACTGTCCACTGAACTTTCTTTGGCATTTTCTTGCTTGTCAGGTCATTAAGTGGTGTCACAATGGACCCATCATTTTTGACAAATTTCCTATAGTAACCAGACAGGCCCAAGAAAGCTCTGACCTGTGTCTGGGTGGTTGGAGGAGCCCAGTCCTTTATGGCCTGTATCTTGCTCTCCAATGGTTGAACCTGGCCTCCACCTACAAGGTGGCCCAGGTACACAACCTGGCGCTGCCCTATCTGGCACTTGGTGGCCTTGATAGTGAGGCCTGCCTTTTGCAGGGCCTCCAAAACTTTCCTCAGGTGGATCAGGTGATCCTCCCAGGTGGAGCTAAAGACAGCAATATCATCTAGATATGCTGCACAAAAGTCATCCAACCCAGTGAGAACTTGGTTCACCAACCTTTGAAAAGTGGCAGGTGCATTTTTCAAACCAAAGGGCATCACCACAAACTGATAATGACCTCCGGGGGTAGAAAATGCTGTCTTGGCCTTGGCATCCTCAGCTAACCTGATCTGCCAATAACCAGCTGTTAGGTCAAATGTACTCAAGAAGGTTGCAGAAGCCAACTTGTCTATGAGTTCATATGCCCTAGGTATTGGATGGGCATCTGTCTTAGTGACAGCATTGAGACCCCTGTAGTCTACACAAAACCTCATCTCTCTCTTACCATCCTGGGTGTGAGGGTTTGGCACTAGAACTACAGGACTAGCCCAAGGGCTCTCTGAGGGTTCAATGACTCCCAACTCCAACATCTTGTGTACTTCTTTCTTTATGCAGTCCCTGACGTGGTCAGGTTGCCTGTAGATTTTACTCTTTATAGGCAGACTGTCACCAGTGTCCACCTCATGGGTGCACCAGTTGGTCTGACTGGAGGTCAGTGAGAACATTTGTCTAAAGGATTGAAGAACTTGTTTGCAATCCTCTTGTTGATGCCCAGAGAGGCTGTCAGAAAAGACTACACCATCAACTGACCCATCATCAGGGTTCTGCGTGAGCAGGTCTGGGAGAGGGTCACTCTCTTCCTCCTGCCCCTCATCTGTGGCCATGAGCAAGCCCATGTCCTCCCTGTCGACAAATGCCTTGAGCCTGTTTACATGAAGCACCCTGTGGGGGCTCCTGGGAGTTCCAAGGTCCACCAGGTAGGTGACCTCACCCTTTTGCTCAATGATGGTTTGGGGTCCAGATCATTTGTCTTGGAGAGCTGCTGGGGCCACTGGCTCCAACACCCCCGCCTTCTGTCCTGCATGATGAACAGTTAGGACAGCCTTTTGGTCATGCCAAGCTTTTTGAAGTTCTTGGCTGGCCTCAAGGTTTTTGGATGCCTTCTCCATGTACTCTGTCATCCTGGAGCGGAGACCAAGTACATAGTCCACTATGTCAAGTTTAGGCTTTTTGAGAGGTAACTCCCATCCTTCCTTCACAAGACATAGGGGTCCTCTTACAGGATGTCCAAACAGAAGCTCAAAAGGACTGTAGCCAACCCCCTTCTGTGGGGCCTCTCTGTAAGCAAACAGGAGGCAGGGTAAAAGGATGTCCCATCTACGCCTAAGCTTTTCAGGTAACCCTTTTATCATCCCTTTGAGGGTCTTGTAGAATCTCTCAAAAAGCCCATTGCACTGTGGGTGATAGGGTGTGATAAATTTGTAATTTACACCACACTCCTTCCACATTGCAGTCAGTCAGTCAAATTATCTTTATTCGATTATTAAAAATCATAAAAGAACGAGCATAAATACACAGCAATTCATCAGAGCACAGATTCATACATAAATTTACATAATCAACATATTTAAAAAATATGTTTAAAAAACATTTTAAAATCATAATATACACATGAAATATATTAGAGATATTAAAAAGTATTAAAAGGAGACCCTCCGAGAGCCAAAGAAAAATTTAAGCTTTAAGATGGGAGACATTATTCAATGGTCAGTAAGGTGCCTAGCTCTAGTGCGGTTCTTATTTATCCGTGCTCCAGCAACTAAAAAGCTAGCCACGTGAAAGGCTACTTTTGCATTCGGAAGGAGTTGCAAAAATATCAGGGCTGGTTTAACCTGAGTAAAACCTTGATTACGCAGGATTGGAAACAGATATTTTTTCCTAATATCAGTATAATGTTCACAGAACATAATGAGGTGTGTCGTGTCCTGAATAGAAAAGTGGTCACAGTCGCATGGTTCAGCATCAACAGGTCTACTCCAAATTTTATAATTGCCTAAAATGAGATGGATCAGGTCAAAACGGAATCGCGTTAAAAGGAAACGATGGTATGGTTTAGTTACCAGGAAAAGGTATGGTTCTATTCCTGGACCAGATTTCAGCATACAATGTTTCCTTACCGTGGATTTACTTAACTCTATAGCTTCCCTCTCTAAGACATATAACTCAGTCAGGGTATTTTTTACTATTTTAAGATCATCTTGAGTTATTAAGTCTGGGGAAGAAAAAAGCTCCGGTCGACCGGCAAGAGTCAACTGTGTTTGTACAAATTTAATCCACGGAATGTATAAGGCTCTATCCAGGGCTAAACAATCTTTTAAGATATTATGATTTAATGTAAGCTCCTGATTGAGCCAGGTTTTCATCCATCCAATAACAGGGGCTAATTTTAAAGAGTCCATTATATAGCCCAAACCTAGCTCTGCATGCAATGCATAGGTGGGAGTTGATTGGGGGACTGAAAGCAGAGATCTCAAAAATGTATTTTCTACTTTCTGGATTTTATCGTGGCTAGTGCCCAAATAGCAGAGCCATACTGGGCAATGGACACGCATTTTGCCTTGTAAACTTTGATGATGCTTTCCATGGGACGGGCACCTAATTTTTTAGCAAAACCGAGCAACCCTGCGGCCGCTCTAGCGACAGCGTTGCTTTTAACGGAGTGCTGGGGGCCCCAAGTGCCCTTTTCATCGAAGGTCACACCTAAATATGGAAAGGATGAAACTCTCCTAACCTCTTTCCCTGTACAGTAAAAAGTTTTGGTCTTTCTTTTCCTACCTGCTACTCCTGCAATCATCACATGGGATTTCTCTGTGTTAGTTTTCATGTCCAGCGAGGTCATGAAATCTCCAAAGGATGAGAGGAGTTTATTTAAAGCCACTCCAGAACGTGCTAATAGGACTGCATCGTCCGCGTATAGGAGGACAGGTAACTTTGTCTCACCTGTACGTGGAATGTCGATGTGAGATGCAGCCATGACTTTCTCCAGATCGTTTATATAAAGAGTAAAGAGGAGGGGGGCAAGGATACATCCTTGCCTAACCCCCCTCTCTGAATTGAAATGGCAAGTGCATCTTCCTTCCTTAGTCACTCTGACCGATGTCTTAAGCTCCCTATGTAATTCTGCTAAGTAATTGACCAAAGGGGGGTCAATGCCCATGGCCAAGAGGATCCTCCACAGCTTACCCCTGTTGACCAGGTCAAAAGCTGAAGAGAGATCCATAAAGGCCATGTACAGGGAGCCCCCCTTGGCAATTACGTATTTATTTAAAATTAGTTCCAGGTTTAAGCATTGATCTATTGTACCCCTTTTTGCTCTGAAACCATATTGTACGTTTGATAAAATGCCCTTCCCTTCTATGAGCTGGGTCAGTCTTCCTAAAAGGACTCTACCCAAGATTTTAACGCTTGAGTCTATAAGGGATATTGGCCTATAACAGGCCGGGTCTGTCTTTTGTCCTTTTTTAAAAATAGGTACTATGGTGGACTTTGTCCAACTAATAGGAAAAATGAGGTCCCTAGTAACATTAAAAACATTTGTAAGGATCTTGGTACTAAATTCTGGGGCGCTTTTGAAAAAATCTGCAGGGACCCCGTCGGGCCCTGGTGCTTTTTTACAGAGTGTATCATGAATCGCTTTCTTGACCTCCTCAGAAGTGAAAGGAGAGATTGCGATCGTTGATGGTTGCGAAAGTAGCGTCTCGCAATCTGGAAGGATGTCAGAGTGACTATAGATTTTACTAAAATGTGTCACCCATTGATCGTCTGGTATGATACAATCTGCTCTCTGGTTATCTTTTCCAGCAAAATATGGGTGATTTATGATTGCCCAAAATTTAGCGCTATCTCGTTGTGTTTCAGGCAATAATAATTCACTCCAGGCATCATTTTTAATCTCAAATTTCCTAAGCCTGATAGCGTGATTGTATTGCTTCCTCAGCAAAGCTATCTGTGCTTTATCTCTTGGTTTGTTTTTTAAAGCCTTTAAGAGAATTGAGTGAGCCCTGGAGCAGTTTGAATCGAACCATCTGGGGCCCCTAATCCTGTCAGCCTTTATCTTTACGGTTAGATCTAGGTTAACCTGACGGCAAATGGCATCAAAGGCCTCAATCAGGTTGGGGCCAGGGTTCTTATTATCCAGACAAATTGCAACCTCCCCCTCTACCTTTGCCAGGGTTTCCTGTAAAAAGGCGATAGGGGTCACTTGATCCCACTTTAGTCTTCGGTTCTGGTCTTTTAAGACTAAATTTATCGCACATAAAGTTTCAGCCTTTCTTTTTCCCAAGACTCCTTGAGATATAATCTCTAAAATCACAGGATTGTGATTGCTAAAAACTGTGGTCTCTACCTTGTAATTTATAACCTCAGGTAGAAGACTAGACGATAAAAAAATATAATCTATGATTGTGCCCGTGCTATTGCCTACATATGTCGGTGCCCTCGGGCCTATAGGGCAACCAGACGACTCATACAGATTAAAAGTGGCTAAGAGCAATTCCAACATCTGTCCACGTGATGTGTGTTCAAAATGTGGTGGGGAGGAATAAAAAAAGAGATCCTCTTGTTCCAAGTGGCAGTCCACTTGGCAGGGATGAATGTTGAAATCTCCCATAAGGATCACCTCGTACCCATATGTACTGTTCTCACTGTGGGTAGACAGGAATTCCTCTAAAGTTGCCAAATGCTCGTTAATAGTTTGACTGACAGGTGAATTATAAAAATGAACTAGTACTATGGGAGAGGAGTTTTGCAGGGATAATTCTACCGCTAAACAGTTAGTTGAGTTGAATTTAATGTGTCTTGGCTTTCCTTGGAGATCTAATGAGATATATATAGCCAGGCCCCCCTTTGCCCGTCCTGCTTTACTAGGGTCTGCAGGTACAGAAAAATGGGAAAAACCATCCAGAACCAAGCTGTCTGATGTTTCCCATGTTTCTTGGAAAGCAAGAACATCGTAGGAACTAATTATGTCCAGCCAATGCTTATCATTTAATTTGGCTCTAAGACCAGCGATGTTCCAACTCATAATTTTACAAACTCTGACTCCTGCAGAACTCTGTACTGATGAACTAGAAGCAGGCAAAAGGCCGTCGCCTCTATTATCTTGTCTTGGGGAAAGTCAATCGTTTTGATCCATGAAAGATAATGGAGCATAGCGGTTGAACAATTGGAGGGGCTGTGCGACCGGGTTAAACTGTACTGGATAACGGTGATAACCTGCTGTATTTTGCCTCGATTCCTGATCCCATCTAAAATTCAAGTCCCAATTGCTATCCCTCCCCAGGGCTGGAGTTCTTGGGTAAGTGACATTCTGCTGTTCGCCATAAAAAAACTTTAAAGTCAGGGGAACAACAGTACCTCGTCTGCGTTGGGGGGGAAAAATATTAGCAAGGATATTGGGAAGGACGTCATTTGAAGAGAAACTCACTGCCACGCAGTCCCCTTTGAATTTTTTTGGTCGGTTTCCCAACCAGGGGACCCTGGTTACTGACTTGACAACGCTAGCTAGATGACGCTTTCCCCCTGGTGCAAACCGTGTATTACTGGTCAGCCAGTGTAGGGCCTTACTGCTAAGGGAAGTAGGGCTTTCCACTGCTCCCTCTTCCAGTGGAGGCACGTTTGCTAAGACTAAGACCACAGGTGTAGCTTCTACCAAAAATTGTGGAGGGTCTGATGAGTGAATTTGTGCTGAGGTAGTGTTTTCCTTGGGGGTTATATCTATGGGATTGATGGCTGACAAGGGGCCCTCTCTATCAACAGTAAGTGTTGGTAGCTGAGATGGTAATATGTCCCTTGGTAATTGATTTAACACATTTTCAGTTACAACATCTCCAACAACATTTCCCCCTGTATTATTGCTTAGGTGTGTGACTAGCGTGGTTATATTTTCTATCCCACCAGCAACTGCATTATGAAGACCACTCAACTTCTTGACCTCTGCTTGCAACTTATCAATTTTTGACATTAGGGGTTTGATGAGGGTATTAATTTTTATCTCGAGGAAATCTGTAATTTTTCCATAAAAGGCATCCTCAAGGGATAATTTTGGTGTATCATCATCATCGCTAATCACTTGTTTAGCTTTTGGGGTAGTAACCCTCTTCCGTTTAGCGCCTGAGCGAAGCCCTACCCTCTTTGGTGGATTTTTAGTACAAAGTCTTCGTGGCCTAAGACCGTGTCTTGTGGGAGACTGCTCATCCGGTAATACACAAATCTGTTTTTCTGGATCAAGTTCAGTGCCCATGTCTATATTACCCTCGGCCTCCTCATATAATTCCTCAGGTACTGGGGTACCGTTAATAGATACATCAATCGACCCTTGGGAGATATGCCCGCTGGAAATCTCCACACAATGATCTTCTTGCAAGATAATGTCATCAATCAAAGTAGATGTAGGGGGTGACAAACATCTCATATCAGGGGATTGGCTCAGTCCCAAGGATTCTCTTCTCTGCAAGTTGATTTTCTTAACAGTTTGCACCAAGTAATTATTAATGGTGTTGGTCTGAACTTCCTCCGGTTTCTTAGGCATAGTGTACGCTTAGCACACAGTACCAATGTTTAAACAGGAAAAAAGGGGACTAGAGAGTAAGTCTTACTTGTATGATGACTGCAGCAAAATTTTCAGCAGCGTTTCTGGCCCAGCCCAGCCTTTTCCTGCCGATGAGGGCCGTAGAGGGCCCGCCCTTTGCCCGGGCTTCGCCCCGGGCGCTCCCGCGCGCGACTCGCGGGGCGAGAGGCACTCCTCCCTCTTAAGGGGCGCTCCGATGGTGTCACGTTGGTCGCGCCACACCCGCCGGGGCAGCTGGGAAGTGTAGTCCCTGCGGCGGTGGTGGCTTACTGCGACTACGGTGGCCGTTCCCCTCACGGCGGCGCTCGCGCTACTGCGGCGGCACTCCCAGGAAGGATTGAAGAGCCGTTCCCCTCACGGCAGCGTCCACGGCCAAAACAGGTATTTCCCCAAGCGTTCTCGTCGCTCGCTCGGCGCTCCTCCCTCTTAAGGGGCGCTCCGATGGTGTCACGTTGGTCGCACCACACCCGCCGGGGCAGCTGGGAAGTGTAGTCCCTGCGGCGGTGGTGGCTTACTGCGACTACGGTGGCCGTTCCCCTCACGGCGGCGCTCTCGCTACTGCGGCGGCACTCCCAGGAAGGATTGAAGAGCCGTTCCCCTCACGGCAGCGTCCACGGCCAAAACAGGTATTTCCCCAAGCGTTCTCGTCGCTCGCTCGGCGCTCCTCCCTCTTAAGGGGCGCTCCGATGGTGTCACGTTGGTCGCGCCACACCCGCCGGGGCAGCTGGGAAGTGTAGTCCCTGCGGCGGTGGTGGCTTACTGCGACTACGGTGGCCGCTCCCCTCACGGCGGCGCTCTCGCTACTGCGGCGGCACTCCCAGGAAGGATTGAAGAGCCGTTCCCCTCACGGCAGCATCCACGGCCAAAACAGGTATTTCCCCAAGCGTTCTCGTCGCTCGCTCGGCGCTCCTCCCTCTTAAGGGGCGCTCCGATGGTGTCACGTTGGTCGCGCCACACCCGCCGGGGCAGCTGGGAACTGTAGTCCCTGCGGCGGTGGTGGCTTACTGCGACTACGGTGGCCGTTCCCCTCACGGCGGCACTCTCGCTACTGCGGCGGCACTCCCAGGAAGGATTGAAGAGCCGTTCCCCTCACGGCAGCGTCCACGGCCAAAACAGGTATTTCCCCAAGCGTTCTCGTCGCTCGCTCGGCGCTCCTCCCTCTTAAGGGGCGCTCCGATGGTGTCACGTTGGTCGCGCCACACCCGCCGGGGCAGCTGGGAAGTGTAGTCCCTGCGGCGGTGGTGGCTTACTGCGACTACGGTGGCCGTTCCCCTCACGGCGGCGCTCTCGCTACTGCGGCGGCACTCCCAGGAAGGATTGAAGAGCCGTTCCCCTCACGGC
Source organism: Lissotriton helveticus (assembly GCF_964261635.1). Classification (NCBI taxonomy): domain Eukaryota; kingdom Metazoa; phylum Chordata; class Amphibia; order Caudata; family Salamandridae; genus Lissotriton; species Lissotriton helveticus. Next base: position 1,218,717,189 of record NC_136069.1, read on the forward strand.
AGCGTCCACGGCCAAAACAGGTATTTCCCCAAGCGTTCTCGTCAAGTATCCTGACATGAAGTTTGCACCTCTGTCAGAGACAACCTCCTTAGGAAACCCCACTCTGGAGAAAACTCCAAGTAGTGCCCTGGCCACAACAGGAGCTGTAGTGGTCCTAAGAGGAATAGCTTCTGGATACCTGGTGGCATGATCCACTACCACCAGTATAAATCTGTGCCCAGATGCTGTTGGGGGGTCCATTGGTCCAACAATGTCTATCCCCACTCTCTCAAAGGGCACCCCCACCACAGGTAGTGGTATTAGGGGGGCCTTTGTTGTGCCACCTGATTTGCCACTGGCTTGACAGGTGACACATGAGCGACAAAACTCTTTAGTGTCTTCAGACATATGAGGCCTGTGAAAGTGTGGAGCAAGCCTGTCCCAAGTCTTGTTCTGGCCTAAGTGACCTGCAAGGGGAATCTCATGGGCTAAGGTGAGAAGGAAACCTCTAAGAGACAAGGGGATGACCAGCCTCTTGGTAGCACCAGGTTTGGGGTCTCTTGCCTCAGAGTATAGGAGTCCTTCATCCCAATATACCTTATGGGCACCTGTAGCATTCCCTGCAGCCTCCGTAGCAGCTTGCTGCCTGAGGGTTTCAAGGGAGGAACAGTCTAACTGTGCCTGCCTCAAGTCTGCCCTGGAAGGTCCCCCTGTCCCAAGAAACTCAACCTGTTCAGGTTCAAGCTCTTCTAGGACAGTTCCTTCTGGGGTGTCTGGGTCAGCCTCCTGAGAGGGCTGATCCTCAACCTGAGGCAGGGGGAAGGCTCAGCCTTACCCCTACTGCTCTTCCTCTTGGTTAGTGTCTGGTCCATTCTTCCAGGATCCAGCACTTGTTCAGCTGGGCATTTCTTGGTTGTGACCTGGTCACAGCAAGGACATGTGAGGAGAGACCTAGCATTTCTACATGAGTCCTGTACTCCACATCTGACCACAGTGAGGATTCCAAATCATTGCCCAAGAGACAATCTACTGGGAGGTCTGAACTAACTACAACCCTTTTGAGGCCAGTTACCTCTCCCCAGGAGAAATTAACAACTGCCATACTGTGATTGGTAGTGACATTGCTAGCATTGGTCACTAGGTAGTCTGAACCTAGCATGATTTGGTCATGGTCCACAAATGTTGGTGTCACCATAGTGACACTGGCACATGTGTCCCTGTAGGCCTGAGCCATTTTTCCATTGATTAAAGGCGTTTGCCTGTATTTGCCCAGAGTACTAGGACTTACAGTAGGGGTCATATCCATGTCCCCAGTACAAACAAGAACTGCCTGAGTAGGTATTCTGACTAAGTCAGAACCCACCTCAGTTCCCAGGGTTGACCCAACTATAGCCTTGGGAGGTACACTACCACTACTAACTGTACTAGGGGGTGCGGGTGTCTTAGGGACAGTGGTGGTAGGAGTTTGGCCTTTCTTGGTGCACTCACTAAACCAGTGAGTCTTACTTTTACAGTATTGGCACCATGGTTTCTTAGGACCATCATTCTTCTTCTTTTGGGAATTTTGGGACCCACCCTCCTTAGGTTGTTGGGGCCCTGTTGAAGACTTCTGGTCATTTTGCTTATTCTCATTATTACCCTTCTGGTCTGCTTTCTTTTGGCCACCACCTTGGTTCTGGTTCTGCTGCTTAATAAGCATGGGCGGATTTTGCGAATTGGCAATCCGCGAAATTGCGTATTTACGGATTCGCAATCCGCAAAATCTGCGAACTCTCGCGAATTTGCGGATTTGTTCTTTTTTTTGTGTTCGCAAGGGTTTCTGCCAGTTTGCGAGGGTTTTGTACCAGTTCGCAATTGCGAACTTACTTGTCGGCTCGCAACAGCCGCGACTATGTTGTTTCTACGTCTGGTTCATCATCACAGGTTCACAGCACCCTCTGTTTCACCACTGCCACTCTCTGGTACACCCATGCCACCCTCTGGTACATCACTGCCACCCTCTGGTTGGTTTATCACTGTAGATTATGGGGGTGAAAAAAAGCAAGCACACCTGCCCTGCTTCAACTGACATGAATTAATTTGGGGTTGATTAATGTGTCACTGAATTTAAACTTCCAGTCTGGCACCTGCTTCCTTATCTGTAATTTGCTTTCCGTTGCAGTGCAATTTTTTTTCACAGGACCTTTGTGGCCTACTTGTAGCTATTCTATGAGCCTGCTGTGAGGGTCAGAGCAGGGTCATAGAATAGTTGCAAGTAGGCAACTGAACTCTGAAGGGGCCCCTCAGGAAGCACTACAGGGAATGGTTACTAATGATAAGATTGAACTTTTGCACCTGCTGAGTGCTTTCAGTTTTGCAAAAATCCAAATATCCAGCAGCATCCACAAAAAGTAATCCTTCCAGGCACTACAGGGAATGGTTACTAATGATATGATTGAACTTTTGCACCTGCTGAGTGCTTTCAGTTTTGCAAAAATCCAAACATCCAGCAGCATCCACAAAAAGTAATCCTTCCAGGTCAAGATCCAAATCAAAGTGACCAGCACATGAAGAAAGCACTGGGAGGAGCCTGCTGGACAGGAACAGGAAGTTGGAGACTGTGGGGCACTTCCTTCCTCCCACCCCACCCCAAAATGGACTCCTTGCAAAAAAAAAGTGCAGGCAAATGTCAACCTGAGGAGTTATTCTGATAAAAATCATAATTTTCAAGGTTTATGCTGCCTGCTGGTGGATTTCTTGTGCGAAATTGCAAATTTTGCAATCTCGCAATTGCGAGATTGTCGCTGCCCGCCGCATCTACATGTTCGCAAGTGTTTACTCCCGCGAAATTGTATAGTATTCTAGTTGGCAAGTGCGACCAAGCAAAAAATCCGCTTCGCACGGATTTACGAATTTTCGGCAAGTTCGCGAGTGTTTGCGGATTGCGAATTTGCCGAAAATCCGCAAAATCCGCGAGCGGAACGGATTTTACGCCCATGCTTACTGCTTAACCCTGGTTCTGACCCATCTGTCTGCCTTCTTTCCCAATTCTCGGGGAGAGGTCAGATCTGAGTCAATCAGGTGCTGATGCAACAACTGGTTCTGACAATTATTTAAGATTTGCTCTCTCATAATTAGATTATACAATCCTGTGTAATCAGTAACTTTACTTCCCAGTAACCAGCCCTCCAAAGCCTTAGTGGCACAATCAACAAAGTCAGTCCAATCCTGAGCCTGAGTTTTCTGAGTATTTCTGAACATTAACCTGCACTGTTCAGTTGTTAAGCCAAACCCATCAATCAGTGCAGTTTTCAGGACTTGGTAATCATTAGCATCCTCATCTCTAACAGTGAGGAGCTTATCTCTACCTTTACCTTCAAAGGAGAGCCACAATATAGCTGCCCACTGACTCTGGGGGATGCACTGGACAGTGCAGGCCCTCTCCAAAGCAGTCATCCATTTGTGGATATCATCTCCTGTCTTATAGGAGGGCACTATTTTGCTCAGGTTTCTATTATCAAAACCCCTGTCTTTATCCCTAGGGATATTGCTGCCACCAGTGGGGTTTACCCCATTCAACTGTTGCTCTCTAGCAAAAGCAAGCTTCTCTTTGGCAAGGGCAAGTTCTTCCCTTTGGATCCTCAGATTAGCCTCCTTCATTTTTGCCTCATGCTCTCTCCTCTGAGGGGGTGTCATCCTCCTCCGAGCAGATGCATGAGAGGCACGAGAGTGCACAGATCTACTTGAGTCCCTAGAATGAGATCTATCTCTTCTAACCCCAAAGTTAGGCCTGCTAGTGGATGGCACTGGGGGTCCCCCAGTTCCTTCCCTCTGTAGGTCTAAGTTGGTCCTAGTAAGTCTGCTGACTAAAGGTTGGCCTTTGTCTGCCTCATCCTCAGATAAGTCTTCCTCTTGCCTCCCATTGACATTCTCTGTCTCTGGTAGGTTAGAGTCTGGATCCTCTGGATCACCTTCTAAGGGGGGCATGCTCCCATCTGGATTAGAAGGGGCCTGTGTTAGAAGCCCTTCTAGCATCATATGTCTCTAAGAGACCTAACAGAAAAGGAGTGGTAGGGTTAGAACCCTGTTTCAATTTCCTGGAGGTACACAATTGTCTCATCTCCTGGAAACTGAGTGCTGCATATCTGGAAAGGACATGTGGAGGGTCACTAACCACTAGGGGAGTCTCTGAAGTCTCTCCATGGGTAGACATGCTTTCTAGTGAGGTGTAAGTGATGCACCTACCTACACTATGGGTTTTCCTACTGATCCCTTGCTAAGAGTTGTAGTCAGGGTGTGCTAGGCCCTTTCTACTACAACAGCTGGTTCAGTAGAACTCAGAGTAGTTCTAAGCTTGTTATATGTACCTATGGTACCTTATGTGATCTTTCAAATGATATTTCAAGATTATATTTGGTAAAAACAACAGCAAGCTCAAATCCCAACCGCTGCACACCAATGTGAGAAGTTGGCCTGATATATGATGTTCACTAGTTCTAGTGACCACCTTGTATCAGTCCAAACAACCCTTATGGTGATTGGTTGTAAGTCAACCTTATAGACCAGCTATCCTAGTGGTAGCATGGACGAAGCAGTCTTAGGCTAAACTCTTTTGGCATGTGAAGCCAGCTGTTTTACCACATATAACCCCTTGAATACCAGATGAAAGGACACCACACAGGTTGTTATGAAAATAAACACTATATTTATTAATAACAAACACCTCTGAACTCTTTATGAGGTCAGAGGGCTAAGCACATGACAATCTCTTAGGAAAAATACGACAAGTTGCACAAAATTACAATGGTGCCCTAGGGGCACGACAAACCATATACTAAGTAAATGGTATAAGGAAATCGATTGAAGGAATGGATCTGTCCAGAGGCTGTAGGTTCGCTGGGACTACGCTATCCTAACCTCAGGTAAGTAATAGGAGGCCCACGGGACACGTGTGAAGAGTGTGAACTCACACGCGAGATGCGGAACAAAGTCAATGGACAGTACAGTTCAAGAAAAAGGTGAGTACGGACAAGTCTGACTGGTTAGGACTAAAACGACTGTGAATCTGGACACTAGGAGAGTTAATCTACCCTTGAGCACCGAAATGCTCTCGTTACCTCACCCACGGGCTGCGGGTGCATAGGTGCGAAGTCGTTTCGGGTTTCTGCGTTGAAGTCTATGGAGCCTGGAAGGAAAGATGCTGCAGGCGACCAGGAGGAAGATGTCCGGTGCGATCCACGGGTGGATCGAGGAAGAAGAGGACCTGAAAGCAGAGGGGACAGTGTTCAAAGTCACTAGCCAGTGACTGGAGTGGGACCAGGAGGGAACCAGGAGGGAACCAGATGCTGTCGTCGCGATCAGGTGAATAGTGGACGCTTGTCTCTGCAGCCACGTGGACCAGGCGGTGTCTTCGACGACCAGGATGGAGGCACGAGCTGTCCCACGCAGGCTATCGCTGTCGGCGGTGTCGGATCCAGATTTGGAGTCAACAGGCCTTGGCAAAGGCAACCCACGCGGTGAGTGGAAACGGCGTCTGGAGTGGACCAGGAGGGTCCGGGGTGCTCCTCTTTTGGAAGGGAGCAAGGGCCAGTCTGGAGCAACCAGACCAGCAGTGTAGTTTTCAAGGTCAGTCGTCTAGGAGGTCACTAGCCAGCCGGCAAGTGGCCAGACAACGCGTCGAGTAGCAAACAGGCAGAAGGGCCCCACGCAGATCTCGTGGATGCTGGAGGGCTGATCTTCGGTCCAGGAGCTGCTCGGTGCTGGGTCTTCTCAATCCCCAAAGCACTTGGTCGAGTTTACCTCGGGTGTCGTGCTGAAAGCGAAGTGCAGTTTCTTTCAAGATGGCCGGTCCCACGTGTCTCGTCGCCCCAACGGATCTCAGCTGTGCTGCAGATGTGAGTTGAGGTCGGAGAGGTCTGGGAATCCGGGTCTCGTCGGGCTCTGAAGTCTGGATCCTCGAGGGAAGACGACAAAGTGAAGCCGCAGGACGCTTGATGGTGCCTGCAGTTGCAGGGTGGACACTCCTTGCCCACAAGGGAGATTCTTCAGTCTTCTGTGGAGCAGAACGTCGAAGTCCAGAGTTTCTTCTTGTAAAGTTGTTCAGAATAATCTAATTTGGAATGGGACCAGCTCCTACCTTTATTCTCCTAAAGGGGGCTGCACTAGCGACTAGGTCCCTCCCATGGGTGAGACCAGGAAGAGGGGTGGTTACACCCCCTATCCTTTGTCCGGTTTCGCACCAGAGTTGGGGCACGGATGCCCCAGCAACTGGTTTGAACTGGTGTATGCACAGGACACCTTGTGTGCCCCGGGCATGTCTCATTCCTTTCAGGCCTGTCCTACCCAATACACAAATTCCTGTCTGGGGTGGTGCTAGCACCTCCCAAGGCATGAAACCCTTTGTCCAAGCCTCTCTCGCTGGAAGGACTGCCAGCAGCAGGAGGTCAGACTTGTGTCTGTGGTGGCAGCATCCATTTTGTTATGCTAAGGCTCGAGTTAACTTTAACCGGGGTTCACAGTTACATACATGTCGTGTCCCTCTAGAAGGGTGGAATGCTACCCCCGTCGCCAGAATTGGCGAGGGGGTAGTATTCCAATTCGTATGACACCTTACTCGACATGTTTTGATAATGATATACCAAAGTTAGCATTCAACTGCGAGGATTATAATGCACTTAAGAGTATATGGTATAGCGTTATCATGGAACAGCTATTAGGACTTGGTTCCGCAAGCTGCAGACGGGCTCAGCTCATGCCAGAGCACCATCTCACATAATTCCAAGCACTCTGCCTTCAGGATTGATAAGACCTGCCATAGGAGTGACTGATAGGAGTATAGTGTCCATTTTAGAGTTAGATATAGGTATACTATATGTACAGCCAAGGGTGATTACACCGCCTTGCCCCAGCTGTCGTGCAGCCAGTTGTGTCTGTTTAGATGGCCAGCCAGGGGTGGCATAATACATGCTTCAGCCCCTGGTAGGCCCTGGGTACACCTATGCCCTGGGTACCTATGGTGTACAGGGACTGATTAGGTGGCCCAGTACCAATTGGTAAATGCACCTAAAGTACATGGTTGTCAATTTAGAGAGAGAACAGCTAGGCTGTGGGTCTGATTAGCAGGCCCACAGCCAGGGAAAGTCGTAAACCAGTGAAGCAAAAAGCAAAAATCTGGGGTGACCATAGGATTGCAGACCCCACTCTCCTACAGTGCCCAAGGTCACATCAGGTGAGCTGAGTTTTGCATTTGGTTGTGAATGCGAGTAATTAGTCTGCGCAGAGAGTCTGACTTGAGCACGTTCTCACATGCGGGCATGATGGGCTGGGGGCTTGGGATTGTGGCTTGGGATTGTGTTGTGGAGGGACCTGCATGTAGTCCTGATGTTTATAATATAAAAAGAGTTCGGAAAAGGGTACTGCGCCCTCCTCTATGGGTTCAGGTGGGGACCTAAATGTCTCCTCTGGATAGAGGTCTGCAAATGTACGAAGGCCCATCTTCTGTGCTATTGCTCTACCTGTGCCCTCCCCCTTAGTAGGTAGCATGGGATTGTGTGCTATAGGAGTTGACGGGGCATAAAGGATTGTAAGGTTAGCTCTTTTCCTTAATTCATCCCATGCCCACTGCAGGGTTTCAACCGTATCTATGCCATCTCTGACCGGTTGTAAGGTTTATATAAGGCTACCTGCAGAGGGACCAGCGCTGCAACATCTATTTCCACAGCTGTGTGAGGTTGAAATGGGCTTGGGTGTACCCAGTAATGCAGTATTGCAGGTCCGGTGCATTCTGGAGGTGGATTTAGGGTCCCCATGCCCTGATGAAATTGGCACAAAGTCATTGGCAATGAAATATGTCTGCCATTCAAGTTAAAATGGTCTATACATGATATGGTGGTTTTAAACAAGTACGGACACTAAAAATTAAACACAAGAGCAATGTGTTGCCATAACTCAATCTTAGCTTTATAGGAGCGCTCTATGAGCCTCCTTTGTATAATTGGGATGTGTAGGTTTCAATCTTGGGGTTAATTTTTCTTCCTTTGATACACCTTTTTCTTTAAGTGACACACATTTGGGAGTTTGGTTATGTTTTCCTTTTGTATCAAGAAAGCGCCGATGATGACACAGTGAGCTAACTAGTGACTTAGCTCACCTTGATTGGACCAGTGCAACAACCACCGATTTTTGGAGCTCAGATGGTAGGAAGGGGAGGACTTTCCTGAGAATTTTCACATTCACGAAGCAAGATGACGCAAGATGGCTATTCTGGGCATAAGATTGGCATCGAAGTAGGCACCTAGGTTCCTAACGTTTGAGACTGGTCATGGCAAGGGTCCATAAAGATTAGTGCCACCAGAATGACTTAGAAAAGGAGGGGTCACACCGAAGTATACAGATCTCATTTTTATCGGAATTCACTTTCAGGGCTTGAGCGCTCATCCAGTTCGTTGTTGCCGGCATGCATGCATTGAATCTAGCAGAGACTTCTTCCCTGTTCTCCTACACAGGCATCCGATTTGAGTTTCATCTGCCTAGGATATTGTGGAAAAGCCAAAAGATTTAATTAGTTTCATCAGTGGAGTCATATAAAAATTAAAAAGAGTCGGACTCAGAGATGACCCATGTGGGACCCCGCATGGTAGAATGAAAGGTTCTGAGACATGCGTCTCCTTGCTATTGATTTGTTCTCTGTTGCCTAGGAATGAGGATAATACGCTGAGAGCCCGGCGTGGGTTCCTATGTCACGCAGTGTTTGCTTTAGGTCCTCGTAGCGTACTGTGCCGAAGGCTATAGATAGGTCTAACAAGACCACTGCTGCCTTTCCTACATGGTCCAGGACTTCCTTGACTTCTTCTGAGACCGTGACCAGCGCGGTCTCTGTACTGTGTGCTTTCCTAAAGCAAAATGGGCATGAGTTAAGAATGTGGTTCTTCTCCAGATAGATGGTAAGAGCTGTGTTCACGTGTCGGTCTAACATTTCGGATAGGCAAGGCAGTCTGGCAATGGGTTAATGATTATTTTCCTCCAGGGGATTGAGTGTAGGCTTTTTCAGAAGAGGCCGAATGGAAGTTTTCTTCCAGTCGGTGGGAAACACTCCCAGATACTAAAACTGTATTAAATAACTGTATAAGATATGGTTCGAGGTAGGCGTGGCTTTGAGAGTCAAGATGGCGGTCGCTCTCTAAGAGAGCTCCAGACACCTCCAACATCTGCCCTGATTCCACAGGCCCATAGGCACATAATCCCACACAATCCACACCGCCGATGCCAGTCCACCAGCTGTAACAGCGGATTGGCTCGCCGTCCAGGTCCTGGGGAACGTCATCGAACTCTGGGACCTTCTAGACTCAACCACCCCCGACGTCGCCTTCCTGGCGGAGACCTGGCTGAACACCACCTCAACACCAGACATCGCCATCGCCATCCCAGAAGGCTGTAAGATCTCCCGCAGAGACCGCGCCAACGGAGTGGGAGGAGCAATCGCCATCATCCACAAGAACACTCTCAGAGTCACTACCAACACCAACGACACCCTCACCACCGCCGAGCACATGCACTTCCAGATCCACACTGACCCCCCCGACCACAATTCAGCGACTCCATCGCCGACCTCATCAGCACGCACGCCCTCGCCTCCACGGATTACATCCTCCTCGGGGACCTGAACTTCCACCTCGAGAACAACAACAACGCCATCTCCACCGCCCTGATCGACAACCTCCCCAACCTCGGACTCAAACAACTCGTGACGACACCCACCCACGCCACTGGACACACACTGGACACCATCTCCGCAAGTTCCCACGTCTCCTTCAACCACACCACGAACACCACTGGACAGACCACAGATGCCTCCACTTCACCTTCAGGAAACCCACCACACACCACCGCACCCAACTTAGGCCACGCCGCTGCTGGGGCAAGGTCACCGGAGACCAACAGACCACCATCCTCGCCCTGGGACCACCTGCCGACCCCGCCGACCCCACCGACCCCGACTCCGCCGCCATCAACCTCAAACAGTGGGTCAACGACTGCGCCGACACCCTCGCTCCACTGAAGACCTCCGCCACCAATCACACCAACAAGAAAGCCGCATGGTTCACCGAAGACCTCTGGACCTCCAAGGGCACCTGTCAGAAGCTGGGGAAGAGCTGGCTCCGCGACCGAACACCAGACAGCTACACCGCCCACAAGAGCGCCAACCGCAGACACCACCAACTCATCAGGAGCGCCAAGAGGACAGCCTTTAAGGACCGCCTAGACAGCAATGCACACAACAGCAAAGAGCTCCTCAACATCGTGAAAGAACTCTCCAACCCGAGCTCCAGCACCAACGACATTCCACCATCACAAGACCTGTGTGACTCACTGGCCACCTTCTTTCACTGTAAGATCTTCGACATCCATGACAGCTTCGACACCGCTACCCCCACATCCACAACCGAGACCACCCCCCCTACGACCAACACCCGTACCAATCGCCTGACCGCCTGGTCCAACGTCAGCGACGAAGACACCATCAGGACCATGAACTCCATCCACTCTGGATCCCCATTTGACCCATGCCCTCACCACGTTTTCAACAAAGCCAGCACAGCCATCGCACCCCATCTCCAGAAAACAATCAACATCTCTTCCGAGACAGCAACCTTCCCAGAGAGCTGGAAGCACGCTGAGATCAATGCCCTACTGAAGAAACTCAAGGCGGACCCCAACGACCTCAAGAACTTCCGGCCCATCTCCCTGCTCCCCTTCCCGGCGAAAGTCACGGAGAAGATCGTCAACAGACAGCTGACCCGCTACCTCGAAGACAACAACATCCTGGACCCATCCCAGTCCGGCTTCCGCAGCAACCACAGCACGGAGACCGCCCTCATCGCCGCCACCGACGACATCAGTATCCTCATGGACAAAGAAGAAACAGCCGCCCTCATCCTTCTGGTCCTATCAGCAGCCTTCGACACGGTCTGCTACCGCTCCCTAACTGCACGTCTCCATGACGCCGGAATCCAAGAGAAGGCCCAGGCCTGGACCACATCCTTCCTCTCCGGCAGAACCCAGAGCGTCCGCCTCCCACCCTTCTACTCCAAGACCACTGAGATCATCTGCAGCGTCCCACAGGGATCATCCCTCAGCCCGACGCTGTTCAATATCTACATGGCACCACTTACCCACGTCGCCCGACAACATAGCCTCAACATCATCTCCTACGCGGACGACACCCAGCTGATCATATCCCTCACCAAAGACCCCCACACCGCCAAAACCAACCTCCACAAAGGAATGAAGGCCATCACCGAATGGATGAAGGACAGCAGGCTGAAGCTGAATTCTGACAAAACAGAGGTCCTCACCCTCGGCCCCACCTCATCAGCCTGGGACGACTCCTGGTGGCCAACATCGCTAGGAACAGCCCCAGAACCCATCGACCACGCACGCAACCTGGGGGTCATCCTCGACTCCTCCCTCTCTATGACCAAGCAGGTGAACGCCGTCTCCGGTTCCTGCTTCAACACCCTCCGAATGCTCCGCAGGATCTTCAAATGGATCCCCTCTGACACGAGAAAAACAGTCACCCAGGCCTTCGTCAGCAGCAGACTGGATTAGGGGAATGCCCTCTACGCAGGAACAACAACCAAGCTCCTGAGACGGCTGCAACGCATCCAGAACGCCTAGGCACGACTGATCCTCGATATCCCAAGACACGGCCACATCACGCCACACCTGAGAGGCCTGCACTGGCTTCCCGTCAACAACAGGATCACCTTCAAACTCCTCATCCACGCACACAAAGCTCTACACAACGCCGGACCAGCATACCTCAACGACCGACTCAGCTTCTACACCTCCACCCGCAGCCTCCGCTCGATCAGCCTCACCCTCGCCACAGTCCCTCGCATCTGGAAAACCACCGCCGGTGGCAGATCCTTCTCCTACCTCGCTGCCAAGACCTGGAACACCCTCCCTACAAGCCTACGACAGACCCAGGACCTGCTGGCCTTCAGAAGACTTCTCAAGACCTGGCTTTTCGATCAGTAGCAGCCCCCCTCCCCCCCGCCCAGCGCCTTGAGACCCTCACGGGTAGGTAGCGCGCTTTACAAATGAATTGATTGATTGATTGATCTCCAGGGCAGACTGGCTCTGCGTGATGGACCAAAACAAAATGGCGAACCTGAGATCTTGGTCCACGTAGTGGCAAGCTGAAATAAATTAGAGCCCTTTGGCAACCCTGAGTGACTACGGCGAGGTGCCCAGTGTCCCTCCCGGGGAGACCAGTAAAGGCGAAGCGGCGAGACGGCAGCAGAGCCCCAGGAGCTGCGCCCACACTAGCATACTCCGACTGTGTGTATGCAACCTAGGGCTGGCTAAGAGAGGTGGGAGCGGCGTGGCACTAGGCCCGTGCGAGGGTCGCTGAACGCTCCCTCCATGAAGTAAAGAAAACATGCGTTCAGGTGAGGCCCAGTACATCTGCCACCTTTACGACTGCCACCAGACCGGGGTCAGGAGGCCTGCAGTGTATCTCCTTCCCCACCCGACACCGAAAGCCCCTCGAGGGTGCAGAAGGCTAGGAACTTGCGGGGGCATACCAGCAAAGTGACGGAGCCTGCCTCGCAACTCTGAGTTATAGCAGCTGGGTGCAGAGGGCCCCCCAGGGGGATTGGGACAGGCAGAAGCAGCAAGACGTCAGCGGAGCCCCAGGAGCCACACCCGCAGGAGTAACCTCCAATGGTGAGCGCACGCCCCGGGAGCAGCGAGGTGCTGGGCCTCTGTGAGGGCCACTGAATGCTCTGCCCCAAAGTAAAGACTCCAGACCTTTGGGTGAGCCCCAGCGCATCTGCCACCTTCACGGCCGACCTTAGGCCGGGTGCGGGAGCTTCGCAGCAGACCTCCTCCCCCACCCGACACAGAAAACGCGTTGAGGGGGGAACAAGGAGCGTGAGGGGGCATGTCAGCAAAGCGACGGAGCCTGCCTCGCGACCCTGAGTGACAGAAGCAGGACACAGAGGGCCCCCACCAGAGAGTACTCAGCCCAGCAAAGACGTGGAGGCAGGCGTGGCGTGGCCCTGAGGGGCAATCTCAGGGAGAGGCCTGCAATGGAGGGTGACCCTGATGCACCTCACTTAGACACGCAGAGTGGGACCCAGAACTGGCGGAGGGCAAAGGGCCTATCGAGGAAGAGTCCTTAAGGCACCACGTTGTGGGGTCTTGGCATTTTACAAAGAGGCAGTTGGCACCGCATCAGCAACAAAAGAGATAGGAGTCTCCCCCTGGCAGGGTCAGTCCAATGCTCGAGGAAATGAGGAGTGAGCACCAGACTCAGTGTCCTGGACTCAACCAGGGGGAAGATGACATTGCCAGCCCCCCCAGAGAGAAGCCAGGAGTAGCAGATTATTGGCTCATCCGCAACACAAGACAAATAGATACTCCGCATCATTGTGAGTTGATCTCGGGTGGAGGGGCAGATCGGAGAAGAAATAGTAGTACGATTACCTCCCCCAGCGCCCTCTGAAAGACTTCTACGAAAAGGAAGATACATGGGGGTTGCTCACTAGGAGCCCCCTCCGCTCCAGAGATCATGCTCCTAGGCTGAGAGTCCCGGGCCCTCAGAAGGCCCTGTCTGCCACCCCGAAAGTTGATCAAGGGGGCGTACACTCGCCCGAAGGTGCAGAGGGTACAATCGGCCACACCCCCATTGAAGAGATCCAGATACCCTTCCCCACGACAGACAGGGGATACGCCCGAGATCGGTTCTAGATTCCTGAATGGCGGCTGGCCCGGTGGTCCTAGTATGGCCTGGTAGACTTATTGATACTAACTTCCATTCGTTATGGGGAAAGCAGAGGAGCAAATCCATCCATGACACAAACCAGAATAGACCAATACACTACAAATGGACCTGGACCCACCGATGCATTCAGCGATAAAAATCTCCTCCCAGAAGGAGACATTAACGCAATTCTCCAGGCCATAAGCTCATCGTAGGCTTCTGTTGAAAACAAAATAGGCAAGGTACGGGTCGACATGGCCCTCATACGGCAAGACCTCCACAATTCCACGATCCACATATCAGAAGCTAAATCCCGCCTCCCAACAGTTGAAGACGATGTACACCAGTTAAAAGAAGTCAAGCACCTTTGATCCCACACGAAGGAGCTGCATAAGAGGACTGAAGGCGCAGCAAACCGATCGATGTGCAACAACCTCCAATTAGTGGGCTTTCCCTAAGGGGCGGAACAGGGTCAGACAGTGACTATTATCGAGAACTGGACCAGGTCTTGGATACCAGAGGGTGCATTGTTGGCATAGTTTGCGGTGGAGGGGGCCCATCGGTCACTGTCACCCAAACCGCTGTTGATTGCCCCTCATCAGCCAATCAGTACTAGGATTCTCAATTTTAAGGATAGGGACGCAATCCTTCAAGTGGCCCGGTCTCAGGCAAGCCAGACCTACCAAGGACATAATATAATGATTTTCTCAGACTACACTTGAGAAGTACAGTCCCAGCGTCGATCCTGCACAGAGGCCAAACAGAAATCTCCAATATAGACTTCTTTTCCCTGCTCGTCTTCGTGCCATTTTCCAGGGCAAAAACCTTCTTCCTTGAATCACCTGGACCTGGCTGACTGAGGAGCGCCCCCTTGGGTCCCGAGTGGCGGCCTCCCTTCCAGTTCCCCGATCCAGCGATGCACCACCTGCGAGCCCTGGATCCTGGAGGCGGCGCACCCGCTCATGCAAGGGGTCGTGGTGCCCAAGGGGAGTCCATTTGCTTCACCCGCTGCTGACAGCCATAACCCGGGGAAACTGCATGGACCACCAGCCCCTATCATCCCACAATGAGGCCGATCCGCTGAGAGACCAACTGCAGAGGGAAGTTTCCCCACGCTTCCAGGCTCTGGCTCCACAGATATTGATCTGTCCAGAAGCCCGACAATCTGAAGACAAGCAGACAAGAATCCAAGCTGATTCGCCTAGAGATGAACTTACCTGGGAACCCGGTCAAACTTTCTAATTGAGCCGATGTATCCAGCTGGATTCAGTTGATGAGATGAACATATCCTGATATGTGGAGCGGCCCACCACGCAGGTTCCATACCCAAGTTCTATAGATTAGTTCTGTTAAAATCACGGTTACCAGGTTGACAAATGCTTCCTTTCCAGAAATATTGGGTGGGGGGATATTCTGGACATTGTCCCAAGTTCTGTTTCTCCTTCGTTAAACAACCACAGCACTCAATCTCTCACTCCGAACAAGCGCATACATGGCACTCGCGTCAGACGACCAGGCCTCTGCACACTCCTACCAACTGACCAGCCTCACCCTCCAGGCCAGCAGCATCATGTACCCTCCTGAGTCTCCATACGCTGAACATGACACACACACCATATAAGGGGAGCCCCTCCGAATCCTGTCTTGGAACGTCGATGGCCTTCTGCACAGGGTGAAGCGCACAGCGGTCCTGAGATATGCCTATCAACACGCTCCCGATGCCCTTCCGCTCCAAGAGACATACATTATGGGTAAGCACTGTCCTTTCTTTCGAGGCATGATTTCAACAGAGCCTGGCACTCAGGTTTTGAACAGGGCTTGCGTGGGGTAGCAATCCTTCTTAGATGCACCCTCCCCTTCGTAGCTGCTAACGTAACCAGAGACCCTCACGGCCGCTTTGTGGCCCTGACCGGGACACTGAGCGGAGTAGTCATGAACCTAGCATCACTCTACGTGCCATTGGCTACCCTGACAACCACCTTGAAGGCCATTAGCGACAAGATATCTTCCCTACCCCTGGGATTGATGGTGATCTGGGGTGACTTCAACGTGGTTAAGCAGCCAGACTTAGACACCACAGGCACACCCTCCTCAAATAGGACCCTATGTGCAAAGAGACTGACAGAATGAGTTGCAAACCTGGGCATATGCGACGTCTGGAGGACATGGAACCCCAGACCCGCACGTATTGACCTGGTCTTCATGCCCACCCCTGAATGCCAAAATGTCTCTGACATTAGCATCCTCCCCCGGGGCATCTCAGATCACTCACTGCTTCTCCTCAGACTAGGAGACCCTGTGGGCACACTACGCCCCACCTGGAGGCTGAACGCCTGGTTCCAAGACAAATTCAAAAACAACGTTGATGGACAGAATGCAGAACAATGTCATACATTCACCCCAGTACAGAGATCTGGGCCTAAATCCATCCTTTTCTTGCTCACCATGTCATTCCAGTTTGAAACCGGTCCCAGGATGCTTGTTTCTGGTCCAGGGAAGACATGGCTTGTCAGGTCGAGCTGGACTGTTCCCATGAGTCACAGGGTCAGACTGATTTGCATATGGCCATGTCTGAACTGGGGTGGCAGAAGGAGCTAAAGAATGATGATGGATTAAACCCAGATCATTTGACTGGGGGTGAGTGCTTGCATTGTTCATCACTCTGTCCATCATCCCCTTTGGGTTTGCCTGGTTCCTCCAAGATAGCAAGTTCCGGAAGGTGATCAGAGATGAACTCCAACAACACTTCCTCACTAACGAAAAGTCAGTACCTTCGCCGGGCACTGTCTGGGTATCTGGCAAGGCCACCATCTGTGGTTTCGCCAGGGGGCAGTTTAAGGCCAAGCGATTGGCGCAGGATAGACAACTCACCCTCCTGGAACCCAAGCGACACGCTTGGAGCGGGCCTCACCCAAAATCGCGGACGAAAGGGAGAAGAGACAGCTTGCCCTATTGAGAGACAAACTCAAACAACTATCGCTGGACTCAGCAAAATTGCTTCATAGGTCCTCAGTTGCCCGCGTATATGGTTGGCGTGACAAAAATGGGAAGATACTCCACAGGCTGACATCGAAATCCTTGGCGAACCGTATAGTCCCCGAGATCCAAGATCTACTTGGCGTCACTCATCGTACGCCAACCTCCATCACCCAAGCCTTTGCCGACTGGTATTCCCGGCTTTATTCAGCAGCCTGGTCTGAAACCCCAGCTCCTACGTTGTCCGGGTTAGGGGCGATCCAACTCCCTCTACCACTCGAATCAGAAGCAGCCAATTTAGACCTCCCGATCACACTGGAGGAAATAGGAGCGCCCATCGCCTTGGTTGCTGCCAGAAAGACGCCAGAGCCAGATGGCTTCACACAAGAGTATTACTTCTCATACTGAGACATACTAATACCCACCTCCATGACCTCTATGCCGAAGTAGCAGAGACAGGAGCATTCCCATCCAAAACGGATGTAGCAATCATGGTCGTCATCTCCAAAACACAGCCCCCTTCACCCTCCTGTTCGGACTATTGCCCAATTTCTTTAATAAATACAGAAGTTAAAATATATGTTAAGGTCCTAGCCCAACGACTAAGACTAGTATTCAGCAAACTTGTTCACCCAGATCAATGGGGCTTTATGCCTTTGCGCAGTACGAGACATTGCCTTCAACGTCTCCACCTGGCCTTGGCGCACCGCCATCTACTCTCCCCTTACTTAGCGCTCCTGCTGATCGACTTCGAAAAAGCTTTGCGATACTGGAAGGGCGTGCTAAGCGCAGCAGGTCTGGGCCAACACTTCCGTCACTTGGTGCAAGCCCTTTATTCCAGACCCGTGGCACAGGTGCTCATCAACGGAGCCCTCTCTGGGATGTTTCCGATCAAAAGAGGGATGAGGCAAGGATGCTCCCTATCACCCCTCCTCTTTGCCCTGGCAATGGAGACACTAGCATGCCTCATTCGGACAGCTGAACATATCCAGAGATGGAGATGGAAGGGTTCGCACAAGTCCCAGATCGCTGTTTACCTGGACGATGTCCCGCTCTTCTTAGCTGACCGGGCATGGTCAGGACCTAGATGGACCAAATTCTCTGCACCTTTTAACAGGTGTCAGGTCTGCATCTGAACCCCGTTAAATCAACTTTAGTGCCCCTTCACATATCAAGGAGAGCATTGACTGGCAGTCAACCGTCCCCATGCCACATCAGTCATTTACGTACTTGGGTTGCGCTGCTCCCAGACCTGTGACTCAGGCCGTCCTGCTTATCTGGTGTTTCACCGTGCGCCATATACACTGGGACACCAAACTCACGCAGTAGACACACCTGTGGCACAGTGCCAGGCTTAGGGAAGAGAGGACATTATTAGGCTTCAGAAAGTGGGACCTAATCGGTATATCACAACTGGGAGCCTTATGGAAGGGGGACCACTTACGTTCTTTCCAAAACTTCCAGATTATCTACTCCTTTCACCCGTCACAATTTTACATGTACCTACAGCTTTGCCATGCTCTCACCGCGCATGTGCTCGCAGACACTTCACTTCCAGAATTCAGGCCTCTAGAGGCCCAAATCATGATGGGTAATCTGGGGAAGGGTGGGATATCTAGGATCTTCCGTTCACTGATCAACAACAGCCCAATCACACTTGACTCTCTTAGACACCGATGGGTGGACTGGTTGGGGCCGTTGGAGGATGAAGACTGGCTAGATGCCCTGATGGCTCCTAAAACCATTACCATTTCAGCCAGGCTCCATATGGTCCAACTGTACCATCTCCATTTTGTGTATCTCACCCCAAGCCGCCTCAACCGGGCGAGGCTGCTGGCCACCTCATCTTGCATGTGCTGTGGGTCACAACCGGCAGACTTTTATCACATGGTACGAGTATGTCCCCACCTTACACTGGTATCTGAACTGACTGACGTTCTGGGCTGGGAGGTACCACACAGCCCCTTCAATTTGCCCCTGGGAGGCCTTGACGGCTAAGCTCTTTCTGGGTACTGCCAACATGGCGGCCAAATGAGACATTGAGGCTGCATGGAAAAACTCCACCCCACCCAGTGAAGTTAAATGGCGCAAAGGCATAGACTGGTGTGCGGCACAAGAAAGGCCATTGTACGAAGCCAGGGGATGTCGAACCAAACATGGTCGGGTGTGGGGCAGATGGTTAGGTCATGTAGTGGGAAGTTGCCATTGTGTGTGATCATTTGGATTGGCCAAAGCCTCAGTGTGGTATCGTATACAATTAAATGTGACTGCAAAGTTAATGTATCATGCTTGGGAATAATTAAACAGTGCTGTATTTTTCCTGACAACAACATTCAATAAAATTGATTATCAGAAAAAATATATGGTTCAAAATGGTCACCTAATTCACGGAAGATACTAGCTGGACAGAGTATGTGGGGGTGCCTGACTTTGTATGACCTAGAATACTACCTAGGTTGTCTTTGGAGATCGCTGAGAATTCCTCAAACTGAGGATATTCCACTTCATGCAGGTTTACATGTGGTACTGAGCGATAGTCCAGTCTTGTTTGAGGGGTATCATGATAAATAATCTTTACTTTATTCTTAAACAATTTGGCAAGGCTTTCGCACAATTACTGGGATGAAGGAGTTGTTCGTGGATTGGGGGGGTCCGATAATTGTTGAACAGTTTAAAACAGCCCTCTTGATAACTTTGCTGCAGCTCTGACCTTATCTGTAAAATTTCTGGTCTTTTCTGGAACTATTAATAATTTGTACTCCTGTATCAGCTCTTTGTATTTCCTTCTCTCGGCTGCATTGTATTCTGACCTCCAGTTTCTCTCTTGACATCGACATTTCTTTTTAAAATCTTTAGGTGAGGTAGGTGAGGTAGTGCACCAAGGAGCATATTGGTCTAATCCATCCAGTCGAGATCCTGAGTTCTATTCCTATGGGCTAGGACTTGCGGACGATTGGGAGAGAACACTGGATCCTTTTGAATACCAGCCCTCAAACCCAAATGAGGACAACTGTTGTGAGTATTTGGTGGATGCCAGTAGACTGGACACTTTCCCAGATACTGGCTGGCTCCCTCCACCTACCTTCACTATGGAGGAGGGAGCCTCATTTCCAATTGGGGTAAGAAGGGCGGCTGAGGTCCTGAACTTTCAGTTTCCCTCCATGGCTGTCAAGACAAACTTCTTGACGGAGGGGCTTTATCTGGGATTTACACCTTCCAAACCACTTCTTCCTTTTAATGAAGTCCTCACAGATGTCCTGCTCAAGGCCTCTCCAATCCCTGCTCAGGGGCTTCTGTGAATAGGACAATTGTCTGCCACCATTGCCCCACCCCAGAGAGCTTGGTGATCCAAGCCTCCACTGCCAAACTAAATCCCGGCGTATTCCCGATCACTTCACCAAACAGGGAATCCAAGAGGTTGGATACCGTAGGAAAGACGATGTTCTCTTCCGCTAGCCAGGCACTCCAGTTGGAGAACATGTGTACCTTTTGGGCCGATACTCCCACTCATCCTGGGACTTGATTGTGTAGGTGCTGCCTATGGTCTTGAAGCTATCTCAAGTTATTGCTGACGGGAACGATGCAGTCAAATTCACCCTACGTTGTGGGCTAGATACGACTGACTCATTAGACAGAGTGGTTTCTTTGTCTGTGGCCTTTAGGCGCTTTTCCTGGTTGAGAGCCGCTGACACTTCAGTGGATGTCCAGGCCTCACCCATGGACATGCCCGTTAATGGCTCCCGTCTCTTCCGAGAAAAAGCGGACTCAACGCTCGAGTGCCTAAAGGACAGCAGATCTACAGCCAGCTCCTTGGGTGTTTCCATGGCCCTCACCAATCCCAGTCCACTTTTTGCTCCTTTTGTTGCCATGAAAGGGGCTTCCAACCAAGTCTCCAACCGGTCAACTACTACTCTGCCCAAGCTTCCCTGCCCCTGCTTGGCCAAGGATGTGGTAACCCACAGACCTTGTGGGTCAGGTAGCCAGAGGTCAGGCCAGTCCACCATCACCCAGCAACCACAGCCTCCAAATGTCTTTAGTTTGCCTTCGGATTATCATGGGCACCCAGTGGGAGGCAGAATACCCCATCACCTGCACCACTGGAGGTCAATAATATTCCACTGCTGGGTTCTACTGATTGTCCGAAGGAGCTCCTCCCTTCCCTTTGGGACTCCTCCTACACCTATGCCACCCACTTGTGGCATGTTAATGGAGGACCATATCTTCTTACTCACCAAGAAGTGGTGGCTCTTTTAACCAAGGGAGCCATAGAGAGGTTGCTGGCATCAGAAGTGTGTCATGGTTTCTACTCTCTCTATTTTCTGGTCCCGAGAAGGATGTAGGCCTTCGTCCTATCCTAGACCTGCACCCTCTCACTTTTGACAGAAAAAGGAGAAATTCAAAATACTCGTGCCTGCTCAAGTTCTTTCTGCCATGGACTGGGAGGCTGAATGTTAGCACTGGACTTGCAAGATGCATACTTCCACATCCCTGTTATGTCTGCTCACAGACGTGACCTGCGGTTTACAGTAGGCCACAAACACTTTTAGTTCACCTCTAGAACTCTATTATTTCTGCTAATCGCCAGGATTCTCCATTTGGAGTGACAGTCGCTCTTTACAAGTGCAATACATTCATTCTATGAAAATAATTATCGAAGACCATGCTGTGGAACTGGAGCTTAATTGAGCATGTTTGCTTCTGCTTTATGTATTGTTAAAACAACTGTGAGAAACTATATTCTTATGTTCAGTGTATTTTGTGAATAAGAATGTATTTATGATACCTATGCTAGGAAAATAATGTCATACACCTATAGCATTTAAATATTTTTGACATAGTAAAGTCAAAGACTACCTACCTTCACTGATGGATATTGTAGCATGATGACATCTTTAATATGAAAATAATCCATTATTAAATTTCCTGTTGTTTAGATTGTATGCACTCTGAAGGAATTCAATGAATATCGACAATACTTGACCAGCATCAAGTTGGATTTTGAGAAATGTTATTTGAAAGAGCAAGTAAGTGCAAAATTGTAAATCGTACTTCTTTAAAAAGGCATATCTTCATGACCTGCCCTTATCTCTGATTCATGGCAAAGAATGCATAATCTTTTCTTCTTGATCATTTGGTCGAGTTATAAGGCTCCTTCACTTCAACCTGCTTTTTTCAGACATGTCAGGACTAAATTCTGTGGTTGGGGAATTTTGTCTGCTATTTTCCTTGCACAGTGGACTGCGACCCTTTACATGTTGTGGGTCACTGACTTCTTGGTTTGCTGGAGCTAGACTCACCAGTTTTCATTAAGTGACCTAATTAATTTGTGTCCGATAAGCATTTATATAATGAGATTTACCTAGCTTGTGTCTGGAAAGTGAATTTATAAAGGCGCTTCTCTTTCATGGGATATCTGTTAATATATATATATATATATATATATATATATATATATATATATATATATATATATATATATATATATATATTATCTACTGGCGGTCGCCAGTAGGTGTATATAGTTAGGACCTAGTTTCCAAAGGAAATCCGCAACATTCTATTGGGAATAACTTTGGCGCTGGTTGATGAATCCTTGCGAATTTCTCAAAGAAGATGGCCCGTTCCGCTCTGCTGCTTCCCTGAAAGTTTTGGGGGGATTTGTCAAGTGGGGGCTGAGAAAAAAGGAGGGTCCCAAAACGTGTTTTCCCCATGTTATTTTCCATAGGTTGATTAGACACGGCTACAGCCCGATCCGCTGAACGGAATTACACCAAACTTGGCAAAATGGTAGGGACTGGTACGCAGTATGCCCTTTTGTTTAAATGGTGTAAATTCTTCCAGTAGTTTTTGAGAAAATTGTATTTGAAAAAAATTATATATCTATAAGCGCGCACCGTGCGCGCACTCGTGCGCGAGTGGATTTTGATTTGCTATTGGACGTCTGTCAACATTCGAATCGGTCGAAATCAGGAAGTTTTGGCCGCCATCTTGTCTTGAAGGCAGAAGGGAGCCTTCTTAAAAAAAAAATGGGAAACATGAAAAGTGCCCAGGGTGGAGTTTCTCTGACCCCCTAGGCCTTGTCAGGGGGTCCCTGAAGGACTCCTGAAGGCCACAAAAAATCTTTTTTTTTTTTTTTAAATCGCGGGGTGCGCGCACAGTGCTCGCACCCTTCAGACGCCATTTTGTGTATTTTAAGAGAATAGTGCAAAACAAAAGTGGACAACTTGAGAAGGAGGCAGGGTAGAGTCTCCCTGACCCCCTAGGCCTTCTCAGGGGGTCCCTGAAGTACCCCTGAAGACCCCAAAAATCTTTTTTTTTACAAAACAAATCGCGAGGTGCGCGCACGGTGCTCGCACCCCTTAGCCGCCATTTTGTGTTTCTGAAGCAAAACAGAGGCAAAAACAAAAGTACATAACGTGAAAATGGGGCAGGGTAGAGACTACCTGACCCCCTAGGCTTTCTCAGGGGGTCCCTGAAGGACTGACAAGGGCAAAAAAACATTTATTATTTTAAAAAAAAACACGACGTGCGCGCACGGTGTGCGCACGTCAGAAAATAAAAGAGAAAAAAATACAGTTAAATTACAAGTGTGAGTGTTTAGATGTTGGTTGGCTCTAAAAAGAGCCGTTGTCTTAATTGACTATGTATATATATTAAATGTATATATATATTTATATTCACTGAAAAAAACATAGCTTTCACACACGTTATAGTTAGGAATTAGCATTTAAAAAACCTTAGAAATTCACAGAAAAAGCTGTAGGTTTCACATACGTTATAGTTAGGAATTAGCATTTTAAAAACCTTGCAAATTCACTGAAAAAACCATAGATTTCAGGCCTTATATAGTTAGGAATTAGCATTTTAAAAACCTTTGAAATTCACTGAAAAAACCATAGATTTCAGGCCTTATATAGTTAGGAATTAGCATTTAAAAAACCTTGCAAATCCACTGAAAAAACCATAGGTTTCAGGCCTTATATAGTTAGGAACTAGCATTTTAAAAACCTTTGAAATTCACTGAAAAAACCATAGGTTTCAGGCCTAATATAGTTAGGAATTAGCATTTAAAAAACCTTGCAAATTCACTGAAAAAACCATATGTTTCAATCCTTATTTAGTTGAAATTGCTCCTATATAGTTAGTTGTACTAACTATATTTCGCGCACCCGCAATCCACTGCTGATGATGTGACATATTACGTCATTCATGGCATGGTCAGTGACATCACTGATAACATCACTGATGACATCTCAAATGACATCACTGATGACATCACTGATGACATCATCCAGTGAATGTGGTTTGCTTTGTTTTTTAAATATGTATTATAAATACGCTACTTTGCATTGAAGAATGAGTGGATATATAAATATAAATGTGTGGAGTCTCACTATATATATAATGTGTAGTTACTAAACTGTGTGAAAGTCTTTATTGCTTTGTCTTATTTGCTATGTTAAAGACTATATTTGTTATTAGTTTCTAAACTGAGTATTTGTATGGGTCAATGAATGTCTATGTGGTTTAGTGGGGGGTGTGTGATTGCAAAAAAATGTGTGAATAGTTCATTCAGTAGGTATGTGAGGTTAAGACTACATGTTATAACAGTTGTTTCAGTGAGTGTATATGTTTATGGGTGTAGTGGTGATGAAATATTTCTCTCAATGGTACATCTCCATTAAACTTGAAAAGAAGGCAGTGTATGTGACAGCTATATCTAATTAAGTGTGCCTAAGACTTAGTGATTGTATGAGTCACTATATGGATAACTGTATACTTGTAATAGTGATTTTATAACACACTAAGTGTGAGTTACTATCTATATAAATAGATGAAGTGGTGTTTGTATAAGTGTGTAGGTGAGTAAATGTAAGTATAATCAATTGTTTGCATAAGTCAAAAGGATGTCTTTATAAGTGAATACAATGTGTGCTGGTGTGTAATGTTGAAATAGGCGTATAAGTATATTTGATAGTGCTCTGTTGATTATTCACTGCATATAACACTGAATCTATAGGTAAGTGATTAGATGTGTATATAGTTCTATGAATAACTGAGTGGGTGTTTAGAAATTTCTATTGGTGTGTCAATGGTTTCAAATATGGCACTTTCTATTTTACAGTGAGTGATGAAAGATTATACTAGTGTGTGATGAGGTGTATTTGATTGTCACATGGATGATGTCAACAGTGATGTCATCAGTGATGTCATTTGAGATGTCATCAGTGATGTCATCAGTGATGTCACTGACCATGTCATGAATGATGTAATATGTGACATCATCAGCAGTGGATTGCGGGTGCGTGAAATATAGTTAGTACAACTAACTATATAGGAGCAATTTCAATGGTTTTGTATGAGTGAAATGTCCAGCTAACTATAACACCCCTAAATATTTTAGTTTTTTCAGTGAATTTCAAAGGTTTTTTTAATACTAATTCCTAACTATATAAGGACTGAAACCTATGTTTTTTTCAGTGAATATATATATATATATATATATATATATATATATATATATATATATATACACACATATACACATATATATATACATATATATATATATATATATATATATATATATATATATATATATATATATATATATATATATATATATATATATATATATATATATATATAGTCTTGTGCTTGGAGGACACCACTCCACATGGGTTAGTTCACAGAACATTTCTTAGCAACAAAACAGCATTTCAGGCAGAGTTCATTCAAAGACCCCCTGGCGAGTTTCGAGGCAGCTTGCCTCTTAATCATAGGGCAAAGCAGTTGGTGCGCGGCTGCGCATTACAACCTTTTTGATCCCATTCTGCATGCTGCTCCCACATGGGTTTTGCAACAGCATGCTGGGAGTTGTAGTGCTTACGATCCCTCCAGTGGGTAAATGCGTGCCTCTGATGGCTTTCCGAGCAGCAACCATAATTCTCACTTGTTCTATCTTGTTTTGAAACCCTCCAGTGGGCCTCCACTTGAGAAGCTATCTCCCAATTAAAAAGCAATCCATGTGCCGCACATCATACCAGCATATTTCTGGCATGCAGCCCAGCCGTTTCTTCACGCGGGCGGTGCATCCTCCAACGCCCGGACTGCCGTGTTAGAAACATCTTTCCAAAGTTGTCCTGTGCTTGGAGGACGCCACTCCACATGGGTTAGTTCACAGAACCTTTATTAGCAACAAAACAGCATTTCACGCAGAGTTCATTCAAAGACGCCCTGACGCGTGTCAAGGCAGCATGCCTCTTAATCATCAGGCAAGGCAGTTGGTGCGCGGCTGCGCATTACAACCTTTTTGATCCCATTTTGCATGTCGCTTCCACATGGGTATTGCAACAGCATGCTGGGAGTTGTAGTGCCTACGATCCCTCCAGTGGGTAATTGCGTACCTCTGATGGCTTTCCAAGCACCAACCTTAATTCTCACCTGTTCCATCTTGTTTTGAAACCCTCCAGTGGGCCTCCGCTTGAGATGCTGTCTCCCAATTTTTATATATATATATATATATATATATATATTACCTACTGGCGGTCGCCAGTAGGTATATATAGTTAGGATTTTTTCTCTATGGGTTTTTTGAAAATTCTATGTCGAATAACTTTGGCGTTTGAGGACGGAATTGGCTGAATTTTTCAGGAAAATGAAACATTTTGTTTCTGAGCAGCCCCTGAAAATTTGAGGGGGTTTCGTCAAGGGGGGGCCGAGAAAAAAGGGGGGTCCCAAAACGCGTTTTTCCCATGCAATTTTCCATAGGGCGGTTGGACTCACTTTTAGCTCGAACGGCTGAATGGATTTCCACGAAACTTGGCAAAATTGTAGATATTGTTTGCCCGATGTGCCTTTGCTAGGTCTCAATATATGTGCTCCAGCGGATTTTGATAAATTAACGTTCAAAAAAATATATATATCTGTAACAGCGCTCCGGTTAGCGCCCCGGTTCGCGTACCTGACGCGTAACGGAACTTCGCAAAGCGAAGCTGATTGGCTCTCCGGTGTCTGTCAACATTCTAAACAGTCCGGAGCGGCCGCCATCTTGTCTCTCGGTAGGATCGAGAGACAAGAGGTGAAGAAAAACGAAGGGGGAAATTAATGAAAGGGGGCAAGGTAGACCCCTCCTGACCCCCTAGGATTGATGAGGGGGCTATTAAAGGGTCCCGCGGGGCAAAAAATAAAAAAATAAAACATTTTCGTTTCTTCGCGGTAGAGGCGCTACCCGGTACGCGAACCGGGTAGCTAACCGGTAGCGTAACGGGAGTCCGCCATCTTGTGTTTCGGTCGAATTTAATCACAAGATGGAGGAAAAACAATGTGGGAAATGGGTATAAGGGGGCACGGGAGACGTATCCTGACCCCCTAGGTTTTCTGAGGGTGGCTGAGGAGGCCCATATATGCGGAAAACCCCGCCACATTTTTTTCAAATTTTCGCGCAGTTAGCGTCCGGTTCGCGTACCGGGTAGCGTTCCGGATAGCGTAACAAGGGGAAAACAAAGGGAAACAGTAAAATAATATATTTAGAGTGCTTTGAGGTAGGGTAGCTCTGAATAGAGCTGTTGTGTTGTGTGGGTGATGAAAGTACCAACATGTAGGTACCAATGAAGAGTCTAAAATTCAGTGTACACCGTCTCCTCTGTATAACATTTTATTTATGTTAAATTTAAAAATTGTTGGAAATTTTGAGTAAAAGTTCATCTGGAATTTCTTCATCTTTATTTTCATGAATTGTCTCTTTTTTATCAAAATTGTCCATGAATTCTAAAAGTTGTTTGTCCACAGCCTCATTATAAAAATCATCTATGTCCTGTTGAATTTCTGATTGAAGTTTGGCTTCCTGAGCTTCTTTATCCATAATTGCTGTTAAGGTAGCATAAAAAGAGAGAGAGAAATAGAGTTTAAGTTAGAAACTTCTACATTTTTATTTTTTAATTAACGTGTACAACATAGTTCTGAGTTTTTAACAGTGAATTTATGTTTGGACAGTGTATGGTACAAGGCAGGAAGTAGAAATATAAAGTACAGCATGTGATGAACTCTAACTCAAACCATGACTACAACAGAGAAGCCTAAGTCAATCTATAACTATAACTGAGGGACAGTAAATAACTAACAGAAAACGTTTTTATAAAATTAACTTTAGGTGCACAACATATCTCCTCATAGAAACTATTAACTCACCTTTACAAAAGTGTCTAAGGTTTTGCCAGGAAATGCTCTTTAAATGTGCCTCAGGTAGTTCCAGTCAAAATGGCTGTCATTCCCTCTTATTTTTCATATATATTCATGTACCAAACCAATCAAATGACAGCACATAAAAATACAACTTGAAAGTTATGTTATCATTGGTTGAAAATGTCAACTCTTTCCAATGTGTTTTTGTCATGTAATTTACCTAAGGATATTTAGACAGGGCTAGAGCCTGAATGGCTCGATGGAATTCATTCAAATTTGGGGAAATGGCAGGGACTGGTATGCATTAGGAACTATTTCAAATTTGGTGAAAGTGTCTGCAGTGCTTTCTTTGTAAATTAACTTCCCACCTTTTTTTAACTGCGTTTGCCGTTGCGCGCCCCGGTTCGCGGACCGGGAAGCTAACCGATAGCGTAACGGGAGTCCGCCATCTTGTGTTTCGGATGAATTTAGACACAAGATGGAGGATAAAGAATGTTGGGAAAGGGTATAAGGGGGCACGGGAGACGTTTCCTGACCCCCTAGTTTTTCTAAGGGTGGCTGAGGAGGCTCATATATGTCGAAAAAAAGAATTTAATTTTTCGCGAGGTTAGCTGCCGGTACGCGAACCGGGAAGCGAACAAAAGTGAAAATTAGTGAAAAAAGGTATATTTGAAATTTTAAAAGAGTAATCATAGTTAAGGTAGCTCTGAAAAGAGCTTTTGGGTTCTGTGTAAGTTCTAGGTACTTATAAGTAGGTACCAATACATAGTCTTAAATTCAGGATGAAAATTCTGTTCCCCTCATCTGAGAAGTGAACTCCATCTCCTCTGTAGATATCTTGCATGTAGTAACGCAAGTTATTGTTGTAGATGGAGCCCATTCCATGGTCTCTCATGTAAGCTGAAACAGACTTATTTACATGCTTCCTCGATTTCTCAATTTGTGGACAAAATTGGTTGGACCACCTCCATTTCTGTCTTTGGCATATATTTGAATATACCAAGGCAGTTTGAGGAAAAAGTGCCATCAATTGCTCAAAGGTGTCCTTTAAAAGCATTTCCAGACCTACCCCAGTCAAAGTGCCCAAGTCATTTCCTCCACAGTGCACAATTAACAGGTCAGGTTTTGGTAAATGCAAAAAGGTTTTCACCAATGGTATCAATTGGTGACATCTTAATCCTCTGTGACCAATCCAGTTGATTTCCACATTTTGTAAATTGAGGTTGTGTAAATTTCTGTTAGCATACCTTTGAGCCCAGTGGATGTAACTATGTCCAACAATCCAGACAGAAAACATGGTGAGAGGAGGTTCTGCTGCAGTCAGATGAAGTGTGGGAATGAAATGGCAGTTGAAACAGTAGGAGTTTGTAATGAAAAAAACTGTGGAGTTTCAGTGCTAATGATTCAGTAGCAGTGATTGGTGGATTTTGATTGCTGAACACAGAAAGTTAGGGTGCATGGATGAGTTCTTTGAAAGATGTAATTTTAGTGGTCAAGAAAAAATCATTTTATGAAAGATTGCACTGGATATGCAGGTGTACTGAGAGTTCAGAGTTCAATTGAAACATTGTTGTGTGAACTTGTAAACATGAGAGGTCTTTCAGGAGGTGGTTGCTATGGAAAAAAGGCAGAAAGGGCAGAGGGGGGAAGGGTGTTGATTTGAAAAAAGTGAGGGAAGAGTTTTGATTGGGTGACATGAGAGATATGTGTGATGAATTACAGCATTTCTGTGCCTTTGTTGGTTGCAGCCTCTGGAGTGCATACCATTTGCTCTGCTAAAGAAAAATTGGTGTGTGTCTGAGACTGTTTTGAAACTCAAAAAGTATTTGCTAAGGTGAGAAAAGATTCATTTAATTTAGATAGAGAATAGTATGCTTTAGGGAGAAAATTATGAAGAAAGTTGTGTATTTAAAATGTTGCTTTGTGCCAAGTGTTTTACAAATAGATTTTGTTTCTTTGAGTTTCATAGCCATGTTAAAAGTGACGCAAAAGTGGTGCAAGGGCCTTAAAAATACGCTTTGATGTGTGTTAGGGCACTTTAAGTCACTTCCCCATGAATCTGTGTGAATAATTTGCTTACTTAATGTGTTTAAAAACGTTTCTTGAAGTCAATTAGGTTTCTTGATATGTGCTGCTAGAGTTTCATAGCCAGCATGGGGCATATTTAGAAGGACTTTGAGCCACTTTCACGTTATTTTCCCCATGTTAAAGGTGATGCTAAAGTGATGAAAGGGCCTTGTAAATACACTCTCATGTTTGAGCCATTTTCATGTTATTTTCCCTATGTTAAAAGTGACGCAAAAGTGGTGCAAGGGCCTTGTAAAATATGCCCTCATGTGTGTTAGGGCATTTTAAGTCACTTCACCATGAATCTGGGTGAATAAATTGCTTACTTGATGTGTTTAAGAACGTTTCTTGATATGTACTGCAAGAGTTTCATAGCCTGCTTGGGGCATATTTACAAGGCCTTTGAGTCACTTTCACGTCATTTTCCCCATGTTAATAGTGACGCAAAAGTGGTGCAAGGGCCTAGTAAATACGCCCCCATGTCTGTTAGGGCATTTTAAGTCACTTCACCATGAATCTGGGTGAATAATTTGGTTACTTGATGTGTTTAAGAACGTTTCTTGAAATCATTTAGGTTACTTGATATGTACTGATAGAGTTTCATAGTCAGCATGGGCCATATTTACAAGGCCTTTGAGCCACGTTCACGTTATTTTCCCCATGTTAAAAGTGACTTTAAGGGTCGTGCAAGGTCCTTGTAAATATGCCCTCATGAGTGCTTTGCAAATTTAAGCCATTTCCCCGTGGTGCAAGGTCCTTGTAAATACGCCCTCATGTGTGCTTGGCAAATTTAAGTACTGACAGGGTGTGCTTGTACATAGGAGCTGTGTTGTGTTTTCAAATTATGACCAGAAAATCGTTTTTTTTTAAAAAAAGAAATGCTTTTTACATTTATGAGAAGGTCAAAATGGTGTCTGCTTCTTTAAATAAATATTTCACTTTCCACCATGAATATGGGAGAATAATTTCCTTGTTTGTCGGTTTAAAAACACGTTTCTTGAAGTCATTAAGGTTTCACAATATGTTCTGCAAGAGTTTCATAGTCAACATGGGGGCAAATTTACAAAGCTTATGAGCCACATTCACGTTATTTTCCCCACGTTAAAAGTGACTTTAAAGGTGGTGCAAGGTCCTTGTAAATAAGCCCTCATGAGTGCTTGGTAAATTTAAGTCATTTCTCCGTTGTGCAAGGCTCTTGTAAATACGCCCGCATGTGTGCTTGGCAAATTTAAGTACTGACAGGGTGTATTTGTACATAGGAGTTGTGCTGTGTTTTCAAATTATGACATGAAAATGGTTCATAAAGAAAAGGAATGGTTTTTACATTTATGACAATGACAAAAAGGTGTCTGCTTCTTTAAATAAATATAAAGGGAGGTGAGTAATGTACATTGCTCTGTTGCATACAGTCCTCATCTTCTGCGTACTCTTGGATATGGTAGACTACATCTGCACAATGAGATACCTAAGCTGAGGAAATACAGGTGATGTGATTGTGAAATGAGCAAAAATATTTGCACGTTTTTCAATTATATCACCTGTGTTTCCTAACATTACGAATCACATTGTGCAGATGAGGTTTAGGCCTGTCCAGGGAGACCGAGGTGGTCTGGCCTTTGTTCAAGAGTGCAGTGGACATGACTCATTTCGTTGGTAGGCCTGCACATGTATTATCTCCTCTGTTCTCTTCAACAAGCCTAAATTTCATCTGCAACCCTGAGTAGGCCTCACCTCTGAATAGGCCATACCTTATCGGCATTCTGAACCAATCATTTAAAATGTTAGGGGCAGATTTATGATGGCCATGCGCCTCTTTTGCGCCGCCGTTGCGTCACTTTTGTGACGCAGCGGCGGTGCAAAAGATGCACCATGTTGCAAGATAGGCCTCACTTCATCTGCAACAAGATACCGTCAGCTTAAAATGTATATATTTAGGACTGTTTAGGGGGCATGGAGAAGCTGAGGCTTCTGTAAGTGTCAAAGTTGTTGCATACAGTGCTCATCTTCTGCGTACTCTTTGATATGCTAGACTACATCTGCACAATGAGATACGTAAGCAAAGGAAACACAGGTGATGTGATTGTGAAATGAGCAAAAAAAATTGCACGTTTTTCAATTACATCACCTGTGTTTCCTAACATTACGAATCACATTGTGCAGATGAGGTTTAGGCCTGTCCAGGGAGACAGAGGAGGTCTGGCCTTTGTTCAAGAGTGCAGTGGACATGACTCACTTCGTTGGTAGGCCTGCACATGTATTATCTCCTCTGTTCACTTCAACAAGCCTAAATTTCATCTGCAACCCTGAGTAGGCCTCACCTCAAACAAACCTCTGAATAGGCCACACCTTATCGGCATCCTGAACCAATCATTTAAAATGTTAGGGGCAGATTTATGATGGCCGTGCGTCTCTTTTGCGCCGCCGTTGCGTCACTTTTGTGACGCAGCGGCGGCGCAAAAGATGCGCTATGTTACAACATATTTACAACTTGATGCATCTAGGCAGATGCGTTACGCTGTAAAGTCCTGTGCCACATGAAACCTGCGTAAGGTTTCATGTGGGCGTTTTTATGCAGGGTGGGCGTTCACTTGCATGAGAGCCCTGTAAAACTAACGCAGTGAAATTTACAAGATTTCCCTGAGTCAGCTTTATGGCATTGCTGAATCAAATCCTTACACCTGTTTGAAACAGGCATAAGGAGTGATGCACCATGCAATGTGTGGCTTGCCACTGTGCATTGCAGTAGTCATGTCGCGCTTGCGACGTGATTTCTGCAATGCACCGCTTTTGCGGTACAGATGCGTGACGCATCTATGCTGTTTTTGCCCCATGGTGCTCCGCATTGTAAATGCGGCACACCATGGGTGGCAGAGCAGCGGCGCACGTTAACTGGTGCATCCCTGGGGATGCGCCAGTTAACATAAATCAGCCCCTTTACATTTAAGTATGAGCAGGGGACGATAACGACAACATCAACCATGAGTGATAATGAGCAATCTGTTGATCTTGATCTTATCATTGAACTTGTCATTGAAACGTCAGTGGAAGTAGATCCCTTGGATGATTTATATCCTGTGGATGATGAAGAATATGATGAGGATACCGATTTGTCAGAATTGTATGACATAGGGTGGGAAGCTGACCTGCTCGAGCCTATGGAACTATAAAGACTTATTTTTAAAAGTTACTGGAAATGAAAAGTAACCATGTTAACCGTTTTATTTAAAATTAAATACAACTTCAAAAACAGCTTGTGTGAAGTGTTTTTAATAAAATAGTGAAATATGCTAATATAATTAGTTCAGATTCACATATAAAAGAGCACAGGTCAAATGTAGAAGCATTCCATTTCTTTGCTACTATTTGTGAGTTTTAAATTTGAGAATTGGTCCCTGATGTACACTGATTGTGATCATTTAATTTGTAGAATCCGGTCCCCGATGAAGGCTACCCTAGCCGAAATGCATTGGACAACAAAATATTGATTTGGAAAATGAAGTACTAATTCAAAGACTGGATTATTTTGAATGCTGTTGTGAATTAATTCCACAAACTTTATAATGCGAATAAACGCATTTTGAATCTTCACCTAATTTGAACCGTTTTCTTTGGAACTTTTTGAATTTGTTAACCCAAGATTTGGGACTTTGCTGTGACTAGGGGACGTCACTCAATTAAGGGTCACGCTTAACATTTGATTTACTAGTACCTTGAAGGAGGGTACACCCTAGAGCACGCCACAACTGGTTTAATAAGCACAAAACAGTGTGCAAGCGAAACAAACCATTTTGTTTCCAGGAGAGTATGCCAGAGTGTTTTTTATCATTTCAGGATGCTAGCAGTCCATCATAATAAAGTAAGGAAATTAGTGAGAATGTTGTATTTTGCTAAGAGTCCAGCAATTAAGCTTAAACAATTAAGCAGTGCTCTTTTGCATGGTTCTGATGTAGATGTGAAGAATATTTGTGAAGAAATTGAGTTTTGTTACTTTGCAAGTAAAGAGGAGAATGTTGAAATTGACCCAGAAGAAGAAGGTAATGTGGAAGAGAGTGTACAGGTTTCCAGTACAGATAATTTTCAGAAGGAAATTGCCACGTTTCAGGTGAAATCAAGTGAGAGGCCTAATTTCACTTGTGTGTGTTGTCGACGCACTTACTATAAGAATCAGACTAAGTTAGTGGATTTATATGCAAAAAGTGAAAGGGAAAATAATAGTGAATGGAAGGATTTTGCAACATACTTGATGGTAGAAAATTGTTTTGATTTGGGATCGGATCAACGTGTGTGTACTTATTGTTGTAACAAATTAAATCAGAACCGGATGCCTGCTAGAGCGGTTCATAATAATCTGGAATTGGTTGACATTCCTTCTGAATTGAAGGATTTAAATACTTATGAATCTATTTTGATTCAAAGTGTCCATCCATTTCAGGCTATTGTACGAATGGAGCCAAAGACAGGGAAATTGCCTCCATCAGATTTACAGAGAGGATTAAAGGGAAGAGTTGTTTATTTGCCTCTAGATTTGAAGAAAAACATTAATACAATTGGAGTAGAGAAAGTGGAAGAGGAACCTCTGGTTATCTTAGTTAATGGGGTTCCGACAAAGAGTAAGAAAATCTGGCAAGATTTAGTGGATGTTAGGAAAGTCAAAAAGGCAACATTGTATTTGATGAAAAACAATGAGTACTACAAGAATGTATGTGTTGCAGAAGAGGAAGTAAGTGAAGAAGAGGACAGCGATTTGTGTGCTGGACAAATTGAGAAAGTAGAAGCCTCTAAAAATGAAGAAATATATGAACATTATAGTGTTCATCCTTTGCATTCCAAGGAAGTCATGGGGAATGCTATTGAGTTGTTTCAAATGAAACAAGCCAAAGGGAGTCCCATTAGTGTTTGGGAGGAAAGTTTGGAAGCTCGGTGTTTCCCACAGCTATTTCCAACAGGTCAAGGAGGAAGATATGATGAGCGACCTGATCAAATTCCTGCTTCTGAATACCGGACTTTACGATTGTATGCAGAAGATCCTAGGTTTCGTCAATGCATTCCCTATTTGTTCCATCTACTGTTTGAAAGTGATCTGTCTGGAGTGTCATATGCAGTGAACCACATCTTGAAAAGTGGTGTACAGATGCAAAATATCTCGGCAAGGGACTTTATGGATAAAGTCAATGTGCAAGCCAGTATTTTGGATTCTCACCTGATTAATCTCATGGCGTGTCAGCGTGGTACTAATGAGTACTGGTACCGTCGTCATGGTGATTTAAAATGTATGCTGAGGAACTTAGGAACTCCCACATGGTTCCTCACTCTCAGCTGTTCCGAGTATGGCTGGGAAGACTTACTTGAATTTCTACGAGAGGCAAATGGAAACATTGAAAATATCGAATTCAAGACACCCGGAGAACTGTGCTCTTTGGATCCAGTGAATGTATGCAGGTACTTCAATCATAGATTTGAAGCTATGATGTCTTTCATCATGAACAAGAAAAATCCACCTCTTGGAGAGGTGTTGGATTTCTTCTGGAGAAAGGAGTATCAAGCAAGAGGTGCTCCTCATATACACATGCTGCTATGGATCAAAGATGCACCCAAATTTGGAACAGATCCGGATGACTTAGTGATGAGTTTCATGGAACAGTATTCTACATGTGCTGTTCCAAAGACAAAGGAAGACAAAAGCCTAAGAGAACAAGTTTTACGCTTTCAAAGCCATCGTTGTGGAAAGTATTGTCGTCGTAAATTCAGAAACAAGGACAAGTTCTATACAAAATGTCGTTTCAGCTTTCCACGAACGGTGATTTCTAAAGGAAGAGTGAACAGTTTGATGTCTTCGCTGCGACATAATGTGACGAGGAAATCACCCAAAAATACATACAATTTGAAAAGAAACGAAGAGTCCAAGTACATCAACGACTACAACCCAGTGATTTTGTCCATGTGGAATGCTAACATGGATATACAGTTTGTGGCTGATAACTGTATGGCTGTGGCTCGGTATGTGACATCTTACATCACAAAAAAAGAAAAGACAGAATTGAAGGATATGTGGGAGGACATTTCCCATGAAAAGAGCCTCAGTAAGAAGTTCTACAGTTTCAGTCTGAAGATGTTGTCGCATCGAGAAATCGGAGCTTACGAATGTTCTGACCGGTTATCTTCAGCAAGTCTCTATGCCAAATCTAGGAGTATCATTTGGGCGAGTCTTGGTCTTGCTGCAACGCGTAATCGAGTTCTGAAACGTGTACGGGAAATTGAGTATTTGGCGGAAAAGGAGCCAAACAGTACAGATATTTTGAAGACCAACATGTTGGATACATATTATCCAAATAGAAGCAGTCACCTCGAGAATGTTTGTCTGTATGAGGTTCTACAAAATTACATATTCAAGAGGAACATCAAAGAAGATATTGATAAAGGAGTGTATGCTGTAATTGGAAGTGAGGGATGTCTGGTCAAGCAAAGAAAATGCCAATTGGTAAATCATCGAAAATTGAGTGGCGAATCTCCTGAAAGAAAAGAGTTTCTCTATTTAGCTCTTTTGCAACTTTTCAAGCCTTGGCGTGCAGAAGAGGAACTGCTTGGAGATTTCCTCTGTTACGAAGACTCTTTCAATGCAGCCAAGGAGACCATAGAATGTCCTGATTTTCCAAACTATCTAGAAATGTTGAATGCGGAAATCGAGCAGGAAGCAACAATTGCAGCCGAGATTGCTAGAGACAGTTCTCAGGACAGTCAGAGTTCTGTTTCATTGAGTCAGGATCCACTAGGAGGACCAGTTATCGAAAATGAAGCTGCCACTGCCATGATTGAAGTGGAAAGAGCCATGGCACATGCTCAGGAGGATGCGGTTAACTTAGAAGATTTGGAAAGACAACTCAACGTTGAGCAGAGGAAAATATATGACGAAGTTACCAACCAAATTGATCATGGATTAAGTCATGAGAAGAAAGAGTGCTCATGTACGTCGTTGAAGCCTGTCCGACTGTACGTGAGTGGAGAAGCAGGGACTGGAAAAAGTTTCCTCATTAAAGCAATTTCATGTTATTTGCAGAAAAGGACTGAGTCATCGCTGTCTTGTGTTGTCACCGCTCCAACTGGACTGGCAGCACATAACATTAAAGGTATTACTTTGCATCATCTACTGATGCTGTCAGTGGAGCATGATAACAAATTACAATACCACAAGTTATCTGGAGATGCTTGTTGTGAAGTTTCAAAAGTCTTGAGGAAAATTAAACTTCTTATCATTGACGAAGTAAGCATGGTTTTCAATGTCATGCTTGCCTTTGTGCATTTGAGAATGCAAGAAGTTCTTAAAACAGAGTATGATGTGTTATTTGGTGGCAAACACATCATTGTTTTCGGTGATCTTCTGCAGCTGACACCAGTGAAAGGACAACCAGTGTTTAAACTACTTACACATGAAGACACCAGGAAGTGCCTAGGGAGCATTGGCAACGTTAATATATGGTTAAACTTCAATTATGCTGAACTGCGTGAAAATATGCGTCAAGCGAAGGATGAAGATTACAAGAATATTCTACAAGAAGTTAGAATCGGAAAAGTGACCGAGCATGGGAAAGAAGCTTTACATGCACGATTACTGTCAAATTTGTATCCAGAAGAAGACGTTCTGCCAGAGAATATTTTTCGGAAAATTACTGAGAAGAAATCTGGAATGTTTGATGCCAACTCTTGCAGAATGTGCCATCTTCAACAACAAAATGTTGAATTTAGAAAACCAAGAGATTGTGAAACTGGAAGCTATTGACAGAATAGAACATATGGGAGCAACAATTATTTTGTCTGAGAATTTGAAATCTAAATTGGATTCATTAGAGAAGACTATATCTAAAACTGCTGCTTTTGAAAAGACTCTGAATGTGTGCTTAAATTGCCGTATCATTTTGAGAAGGAATTTACATGTTGAAAGAGGTCTGGTAAATGGATCAATGGGTAATGTTGTTGATTTTGAGAAATACAGAAATAGAGATGGAATTGAATTTTTAAAAATTAAATTTGATGGCATTGAGGAAGTACAGCTAATTGGTCGTTGCTCTGCTAGGTTTTTGCTTGTAAAAGACTTATATGTTCGCCGTAAGCAGTTTCCTGTTTGCTTGGCATATGCGGTGACAATCCATAAATCGCAAGGTTTAAGTGTAGACAGTGCATTGGTGAACATTGGCAGTTCTGTGTTCAAGGAGGGTATGGCATATGTGGCATTGTCACGAGTCAGAACTTTATCGGGATTGTACTTGATTGAGTGTGATGTCACAAACATTTGTGCTAGATTGTGTTAAGGAATACAATAGGTTAAGAAGAGAGTATGCGCCACATTTGTCTCAATATCCTTTGTTTGAGAAATGTGTGGTAGGCCGGAAATGAAGAAATGTGACCAGTAGTGGGGAGGTTGTAGCAAAAAGACGAAAAGTCGATGAACCCGAAATTATAAGCAGAAAGAAAATGGATTTTGTTGAAGATGTTGTTGGTTTTCAATTTGAAAATAGTTCTGGTGTCAACTGCTATGCTAATGTAGTGGTTAATGTTGTCTTTTCTCTAGAAACTTTAAAAGAAGAGATTGTGATCAATTCAGATCAAAGTTTTTGCTGTTTATTGAATTCTGTGTTAGAGAAATGTAGCACTGATAGAACAAAAATAGAAAGTGTGTCTGAAATTCGAAATCTGTTAGACAAATGTTCAGGTCAAACGCAATTCTCTCAAAATATTCAGCAAGATTGTCAGGAGTTTTTAATGTATATGCTTGATGTATTGCAAGATGAAGGTGTAGATGTAGATCATCTGTTTGGCCTTTCTTATAAATGGCAACATGACTGCGAGAACTGTAGGGTATCAAGTACTACTAGTGTAGACTCAGAAAGATTTATATATTTAACTTTGCCAGACAGTAAATCAGTGTCCTTTAATAAGCTAGTAAAAGCAGCCGATCACAACATGGAGTGTAACCAATGTAAGTCTGCAATGCTGTCCACATTATTTATACGTAGATATGGCCAGTATGTCATTTTAATGTTCCAACGATGTAGGCCTGATGGAACAAAATTGACAACTTTAATTAAAAATTTTGTGGCTTCGCAGTTGTCAATATCAGGTAGGACTTTTGTAACTGCAGCAATTATATATCATGACGGTCCTTCAACAACATCAGGACATTACACAGCTTATTTGAAGTCTAGAAACGGCTGGTCATTCTGCAATGATTCTGTTTTAACTTAAAAAAAAAAATTGCCTTTTGACCTTAAAAATTCTTACCTGGTGTTTTTACAACCAAAATTTTAGGGAAAGAATCTCGGGATTTGTTCTGAGGAATTTCAAGAGGTTCTAATGGCTCCTACACTATTTGGCCTTGAGGATAAGTGTAGTACAGAGTGAAAAGTTATTTTTGAGTTTTAAGTAGTTCCTGAAAAAAAAGAAGGTTTTCTTACAGAAAGTGGTGGGCACGGATTAGTTAAAGGACAACAAAGTATTTCCCAAAGCAAACGGTGTTCTTACCATAACACTTGACGTCATGGAAAAATAACTGCACTTTGAATGAGTTCAGAAAAACTGTTTCTTTTAATAAGCTAATTCAAGCAGCCAATCAAAACATGGAGTAGAGGTAATGTAAGTCTGCAATGTTGTCCACATTATTTCTACAACTTTTGGTTATAATGTCATTTTAAAATTCCAACTATATAAACCTGATGAAAGTAAGTTTCCAACTTTAATTACAAATGTTGTGGCTACACAGTCGTTGATTTTAGGAAGAACATTTGTAACTGCAGCTATTATATGACATGATGGTCCTTTGACAACATCCGCTTATTACACAGCTTATTTAAAATGTAAAAAAAGCTGGTGTTTCGGAAATGATTCCCATTTGACTATGAAACAATGTTGCCTTTTGACTTAAAATATTCTTACTTTGTGTTTTCAGAAGAGAGAATTTAGGGTAGGTAACTGGCCTATAATGATTCTAGGAATTGATATAATTTTATGTACTGTTTTAAATTGCTTTGTGATTAACAGTGATCAAGAGAATTAAATAATTGTAGTAGTCATAGAGGTAGTGTAATGTGCCTCATAGTAAGCAGTATCAGTGTCATAGGAAATGTGGAACATGAGTGAGCAAGAAGGGTGAGATATTACTAGTACAGGATTGTGAAAGTGATCTTGAACGTTTTCTTTCTGAAAGTTGTGGAAAAAGAAAATGACGGGATTTGCTTAGAAGAATTCCATGAGTTATAAATGGCTCTTACACTATTTGGCCTTGAGGAGAAGTGCGGTCGAGAGCGAGAAGTCATTTATTGTATGTAACATATTTGTCAAAACGATGGAGCTTTTCTTTCAGAAAGTGGCGGGCAGAAAATAATAACAGCACAACAGAGTATAAGCTGTTCATAGGACATCCTTCGACGTCATGGAAAGTAAGTTACTTTTGAGGAGTTCTGATTTCTGATTGGTTATGTTTTATGGGTTTTTTAAACACAATCATTTTGATTGTGTTTTTTTTTCCCCGCTGTTATATGATGAATACCTTCAACTCACTGTTTTTAGTGAAACTTGATATATTCTGAGAACAGCAAAAATAAATCATTTAACATGTATATTTAATTCTGTACTTTGTATAGTGAATTTTAATTTGTACTCATCTTGTCTCATGCTCACTCGTCTTTTACTACCTTCTATCAATCCTCTTTACATACTCACATTGCCTTTTGTTTTATTCTCTTTCAACCTTGTTCTCTAACTCAACTTATCTTTCAACCTTTGTTTCCCTATTCCAACATTGCTTTTTTCTTTTCTTCCTTGCACCATTTTTCAGCTTTTAAACCTTCTGCTTCGCTTGTCTTTTCCATCTTTCCTCCCTTTGTTTTCTAAATTAAATATTTTTGGATTCTCCTTTTTTGGTGCAATCAGTTAGTATAACTCACCCTCACTCATTTATCTTTCTTTTTGTTGCCTCACTCAGTCTGTATCTGACACTCTTTCCTTCACTTCCTCTGTCTCCTCTCCCCCTCACTCTCTTTTCCTTATTCACCCTTTCCTTATATAGTTTACCTTACTCACTTTCTTTTAGTAGCTTACACAACTTCAATTTAGTTTTCTCTTCTATCCTTCTTTTCTGTCACTGAAAGTATCTTCCTTTTTTTCTATTAGTAATTTACTCAATTACAATTTATTTTTGTCTCTGACTGTCTATCAGCGTTTCTTTCTCTTTTTTTCTGCATGTTTATCTCTAACTTTATTTCTTTGTAAAATTGGATGATTTTCAATCTTTTCCCTTGTCTTTTCTAATTTTTAAATACATGTTTTAATATTTTTCAAATTTTTGTTCTTTCTTTCACAGATTGAAAGTATAAAAATAACAAGTGACTAAGTTAACGACAATTATAAGGTAAGTTGGCTATGGATATGATCTGCCCCATCATATTGGATGTTCTTAACACCTCCATCTCCTCCAAATCCGTTCCCCCGCCATGGAAGTGCGCAATGGTAAGAGCGCTGCTGAAAAAGCCCAATCTTGATCAAAGTAACCTTGCAAACTATCGTCCCATTTCCCTGCTCCCCTGGTTGAGCAAACTGCTTGAGAGGCACGTAAATAACACCTTAACGAACTATCTGGAGTCAAACAGTCTCCTGCGTGCCTCTCAGACAGGGTTTCGTCCGCTACATGGGACAGAAACTGCTCTTCTAGCGGTCACGGAAGAAGCTAGAGCTGTGCTGGATCAGGGTGGGAAAGTCGCCATTATCCTATTGGACCTGAGTGCCGCGTTTGACACGGTTAACCATGTCACGTTGTTGCAACGACTGACGGACATGGGCGTGTCGGGCGCGGCCCTGGAATGGCTGACGTCCTTCTTGACCGACCGGTTTTTCCAGGTCTTTGAGGGTGAGGCAGTGTCCCCTAAACATTCACTCAGGTGTGGGGTTCCTCAGGGCTCCTCCCTGAGCCCCACCCTGTTTAATGTGTACATGGAGCCTCTAGACAGGATAGTCCAACCCTTCGGTGTGCGTATTGTCACCTACGCGGACGATACCCAACTGGTGGTCTCTTTAGACCACGCGGAGGGTTCGTCCCACACCTTAGGTCCCTGTCTGGAGGCGGTCGCCAGATGGATGCAATCCTCCTGTTTAAAACTTAATGGGGAGAAAACGGACGTCATTCTGCTGGGGAATTCTTCCCCCTCCGCTTTTGCATCCATCTGGCCACCATGTCTGGGTGAGCCCCCCACTCCGAAGCCCCAGATAAAAAGCCTGGGGATCTGGTTCGACCCAGCCTTGAACTTCTCGGTACAAGCCACTAAGATTGCAGCCACCTGTTTTGGGTTGATGAGGATGCTGCGGAAGGTGCTCCCCCTGCTTCCTTTTCAGGCCAGGAGGATCCTGGTCCAGGCCCTGATATTATCGCGCCTGGACTATGGGAACGCTCTCTTTATGGGAGCCCCTTCCTTTGTCATTCAAAAGCTCCAAGTCACCCAAAACAGTGCGGCCCGCCTTCTCTACAATCTTCCTCGCTGGCAGTCAGCTAGGAATGCCTTAAGAGAACTCCATTGGCTCCCTATTGCAGCGAGAGTACAGTTTAAGGCCATGTGTATTTTACACAAGGCCTTCCATCACACTGGCCCCGCAATTCTACAGACCTTGGTCACCCCCTATGTTCCTTTGCGTTCCCTCCGCTCTGGCTCCCTTCAGCTGGCCACCTCCGTCAGAGTCAAGAAGGCTCGATGGGGTGGCCGCTCCTTTTCACATACCGCGGCCAGGCTCTGGAACGCCCTTCCCTTATCCCTCCGAGAAACCACTAATCATCTTTCCTTCAGGAAAACCCTTAAAACACACCTGTATGCGAAAGCACGCTGATCTGCCCTGAGCCCACGCTAATAAAGTGTCAGTCATGAGCGCTACGAGGCCTCCGGGTAGATAGCGCTATACAAGTGTAATTTAATAATAATAATAATAAGTGTTTTGTACTCTTTTCGTTACATTTCTATCATATTTAACTTCTATTAGTTCCACTGCTTCATTTCTTTAACCCTCAGTTTCCTGCCTTTGCTACTTCCCTCATTCCTTTTTCTATTACTTACTTACTCTACTCCTTCCACTCCTTTTCTCAGTCCCTCTGTTCTCATAGTTCCTCACTCCTGTTCACTCACTCCGTCTCTATTACTGTCACTGTCTCTCTCATCACTCTTTCACTACTTCTTCATTATGCTTTCTCCCTGTAGTTCAAGCACACTATGTTATTTACATTTCTTTGCTGTTTCAATTATTCCTTTTCTGTCACTTCTTCTTTTCTGCTTTCTGTTTTTTCTCTCTGTTATTCCACATATTTTAACCTTAGTCACTGTCATACATCTTGTTTTATTCCTATTTACTTTCGCTCACTGTTTTCTTAACACTTTCCCTCAGGGTTGTTCTTTTACTCCGGTTCTATCCCTACCTCTCATTCCACATCCTTTACTATTTTTCTTCTTAATTTGAACATTCACTCACATTCTCTAAGAAACTCTTGTTTATTATTCTTCTACTCTCCTTTTTTTCTTTCACTTCCTTATCTATGTTGTTTTTCTCAATTATACACTCTTACATCTTTTCTTTGGTAAATAGATCTATTAAATAGTATCTCTGTGTTACTCCCTCTAGCTGTCTTTATTTTCACATTACTCTCTGTTTCCTTCCCTTATACTCACTCTTCCTTTTTTTAAAATTTTTTTTTTTGTTTCGCTTCCGGTTCGCGTACCGGGTAGCGAACCGGGAAGCGAATCAAAAGAAATAGAGGTTGTCAGAGTGCTAAACATTCTAGCAATTTTTCATAAATGGGATGTAGTTCTGAAAAGAACTTTTTTTTTATTGTTTTTGTTTTATATTTTTTTTTATTTTTCTGAACAATTTTTTTACTTTTTTTGTATTTTTTGAACGGTTTTATATTTTTTTGTTTTTTTGGGGGGGAAACGAAAACCATTCGTTATAAAGGGCTCTACAGGAGCAACAAAAAAAAAAGATAATTTAGTTTCTGGGGCGTTTTGGACATTTATGATTGTCAATAGCTCTGTTGATTAAAGTGATGCTACTCTCCCTATAGCAAATTAATTTGCCACAAAAAATGCACACTTGCTTCACGACCCCGAACTTCATCTGAATGTTTGGGACCGTCTCCCTCGCCTCTGGTCCCGTCACTGCCTCTTCTGTTGATGTACTGGCCACAGGAGGGGGGTTTTCCTGCAGGTCACGTACCTGCGCAGCACTATAATTTATAGGGTGCCACCTCTCCATGTGTCGATGCATGGTGTAATTACCATAGCTGTACTTCTTATCAGTCCCTCTGGACAGAGATTTGTCACAGATGAGACATGTGACGTACCGGGCATTTACTTTTTTTTGGCCCCGGGGAAATGTAAAGAATTGCCGGATGTAACTATCCTTTACATGGGACCTCCTTGGCTCCTCACGCAAAAACTGTCTCCTCCCTTGCTCCTCTTCCTCTTCTTCCTCTTCTTCCTCCTCTTCATTAAGGATAACCTGAGGAGGTGGTCCTCTCTTCCTAGGAGGTGGTGGTGGTGGTGGGGGTGCACCAGCTGCAGCTACTAATGAAGCCATTTCTTATCAATCAAAATAGGTCTTCCTCTCACAAAGTTGAAAGTCAGAGTGAGAAAAAAGGTGGGGGCTTTCATCATTTGGGAAAAAAAAATGTTCTAAACCAATGAAAGTGTTATTTTTAGGTCACATGACCTTGCCTTACATCATTAGGAAACCAAAAGTGAAATGAACCAATGAAAAGTTTTATTAACAAGTCACATGACCTGTTACGCTTACGTTACGCGCTCCGCGCCGTGCCCCGGATCGCTTCCGGGGCGCTGCACTTCGCGCCTCGGTTTGCGCACTGGAGCACTTCCGGGTG
Organism: Lissotriton helveticus; assembly: GCF_964261635.1. Lineage (NCBI taxonomy): Eukaryota > Metazoa > Chordata > Amphibia > Caudata > Salamandridae > Lissotriton > Lissotriton helveticus. The sequence continues at coordinate 1,218,762,041 of NC_136069.1, forward strand.
CGCTAACGCGGCGCGTCATAAGACGCAATACGCGACAACGCGATACGTCGCCCTTACGCGACGCGTCACGATGTTGTTTTCTAACGCGGCAGTTGCGCAAACGGAACGTTTACCGGTTCGCGGACCGGGTCGCGGCACCAAATTGAGCTAACGGGAAGCTACCCGGTGCGCGGACCGGTAGCGAAACAAAAAAATATATATATATACATAAAAAAATTGTATTAAAAACATATAAAATATATTTTTCAATTTAAAGAAGAATACATTTTAAAGCTTTTGATATTTGCTATTAAAAAACCATTGAAATTCACTGAAAAAACCATAGGTTATAGACCATATATAGTTAGGAATTAGCATTTACAAAACCTTGAAAATTCACTGAAAAAACCATAGGTTATACACCATATATAGTTAGGAATTAGCATTTACAAAACCTTATTTTACTCAGACAAAACCATTCAAATTCGCATATATAGTTAGTTGCACTAACTATATATCGCGCACCCGCAATCCACTGCTGATCATGTCACATATTACATCATTCATGACATAGTCAGTGACATCACTGATGACATCACTGATGACATCACTGATGACATCTCATTTGACATTACTGATCACATCACTGATGACATCATTCATGTGATAATACGATGAACCTCTTCAGACTCTAATATAACCTTAGATACACTCAGTGTAAACAGACACTCACAGACTGTCACTCATCCATGGAGTTACACACACCTAGTCAGTCATGCAAAGAATCAATCACACCTCCATTTTCTCAACTATACAGTTATACACACCTTACTTATTAAAACATATACTAACACATATTTACTCTCTTATACAATCCCGGATACAAGTTCACAATGATCCATACAGCCACTCACATATTCACTGGCTCTTATGCACAGTTATTTATATATGTCAACTCTCAAATGTACTGTGTTTTACATATGTACTTACTTTGACATGTAGCACTGAGATATCCATTCACTCACCAATACACTCATGCACACAGTCAACCGCCCATGTAGCTGTTTCCACATGCACTCTTGAACTCATACATCTAGTGAATCAACTGCTCACACATCTATGCACAGAGTCATACACCTCCCAGCCCCCCACACACACACTCAGTCTCCCATACAAATACTTGGGCAACCAATCAATAACCAATATAGTTAATCATATAGCTACTGATCAACACATGCAGCAGTTTACAGAACAACAGATATAATGATGCACAAATTAAGACAGTTTAGTCACTAACCCATGCACTCAGTGAGACACATTTAATCACTCACTCATACAGTCAGTCATGCACCTACTAAATCCTTCATCCAGACACTTATAAATCCACTCATTCTTCAATATGTAAGACATATTTTAACTTTACAGAAACATACAGTCACTGGATGTTGTCATCAGTGATGTCATCAGTGATGTCATTTGAGATGTCATCAGTAATGTCATCAGTGATGTCATTTGAGATGTCATCAGTGATGTTATCAGTGATGTCACTGACCATGTCATGAATGATGTAATATGTGACATGATCAGCAGTGGATTGCGGGTGCGCGATATATAGTTAGTGCAACTAACTATATATGCGAATTTCAATGGTTTTGTGCGAGTAAAATAAGGTTTTGTAAATGCTAATTCCTAACTATATATGGTGTATAACCTATGGTTTTTTCAGTGAATATATATATATATATATATATATATACATACATATACACACACACATATATATATATATATATATGTATATATATATATATATATATATATATATATACACATTATGCTCCAAGTCTGCCCACGCAGTGAGAAGCACTCTGACACCAGCACTGGCTTCAAACCCTTTATTGGTACAGGTACGATGAGCCTGCTGATTCCTTAAGCAGCTGTACACCACATACGCCTGACGCGTAGATTCAAACTTCTTTCTCAAAGGCTGGTGGTAGTAAAACAGGTAAGCACAGTCTGGGTCCTGACCACACCCTAAATACACCAAATTGCACATCACGTGATGGATAGCTCGTTATGAGACAGCGCAGAGTGTTATGGGAGTGGAAGTCCCAGTGGAAAATTGTTCCATTTGAAAGTGACAAATGTACTGCCGGTAGATTGCAAGCCCATAAATGAGCCTCAGCAGGCGAGCGTATCTTTATCCTTGTGTCGACGTCCCACGTAGCAGAACTGTAGAATCACAGCTCCAGCGGTCCCCTGAATTCGCGGGGTGGTGCTTCTCGGCAGCAGGGCTGCCGCCAAAACATTATGCTCCAAGTCTGCCCACGCAATGAGAAGCACTCTGACACCAGCACTGGCTTCAAGCCCTTTTTTGGTACAGGTACGATGAGCCTGCTGATTCCTTAAGCAGCTGTACACCACATACGCCTGACGCGTTTCTAAGATACAAACTTCTTTCTCAAAGGCTGGTGGTAGTAAAACAGGTAAGCACAGTCTGGGTCCTGACCACACCCTAAATACACCAAATTGCACATCACGTGATGGATAGCTCGTTATGAGACAGCGCAGAGTGTTATGGGAGTGGAAGTCCCAGTGGAAAATTGTTCCATTTGAAAGTGACAAATGTACTGCCGGTAGATTGCAAGTCCATGAATGAGCCTCAGCAGGCGAGCGTATCTTTATCCTTGTGTCGACGTCCCACGTAGCAGAACTGTAGAATCACAGCTCCAGCGGTCCCCTGAATTCGCGGGTGGTGCTTCTTGGCAGCAGGGCTGCCGCCAAAATATTATGCTCCAAGTCTGCCCACGCAATGAGAAGCACTCTGACACCAGCACTGGCTTCAAGCCCTTTATTGGTACAGGTACGATGAGCCTGCTGATTCCTTAAGCAGCTGTACACCACATATGTCTGACGCGTTTCGAAGAAACAAACTTCTTTCTCAAAGGCTGGTGTTAGTAAAACAGGTAAGCACAGGCTGGGTCCTGACCACACCCTAAATACACCAAATTGCACATCACATGATGGATAGCTCGTTATGAGACAGCGCAGAGTGTTATGGGAGTGGAAGTCCCAGTGGGAAATTGTTCCATTTGAAAGTGACAAATGTACTGCCGGTAGATTGCAAGCCCATGAATGAGCCTCAGCAGGCGAGCGTATCTTTATCCTTGTGTCGACGTCCCACGTAGCAGAACTGTAGAATCACAACTCCAGCGGTCCCCTGAATTCGCGGGGTGGTGCTTCTCGGCGGCAGGGCTGCCGCCAAAATATTATGCTCCAAGTCTGCTCACGCAATGAGAAGCACTCTGATACCAGCACTGGCTTCAAGCCCTTTATTGGTACAGGTTCGATGAGCCTGCTGATTCCTTAAGCAGCTGTACACCACATACGCCTGACGCGTTTCGAAGATACAAACTTCTTTCTCAAAGGCTGGTGGTAGTAAAACAGGTAAGCACAGTCTGGGTCCTGACCACACCCTAAATACACCAAATTGCACATCACGTGATGGATAGCTCGTTATGAGACAGCGCAGAGTGTTATGGGAGTGGAAGTCCCAGTGGAAAATTGTTCCATTTGAAAGTGACAAATGTACTGCCGGTAGATTGCAAGCCCATGAATGAGCCTCAGCAGGCGAGCGTATCTTTATCCTTGTGTCGACGTCCCACGTAGCAGAACTGTAGAATCACAGCTCCAGCGGTCCCCTGAATTCGCGGGGTGGTGCTTCTCGGCGGCAGGGCTGCCGCCACAATATTATGCTCCAAGTCTGCCCACGCAATGAGAAGCACTCTGACACCAGCACTGGCTTCAAGCCCTTTATTGGTACAGGTACGATGAGCCTGCTGATTCCTTAAGCAGCTGTACACCACAAACGACTGACACGTTTCAAAGATACAAACTTCTTTCTCAAAGGCTGGTGGTAGTAAAACAGGTAAGCACAGTCTGGGTCCTGACCACACCCTAAATACACCAAATTGCACATCACGTGATGGATAGCTCTTTATGAGACAGCGCAGAGTGTTATGGGAGTGGAAGTCCCAGTGGAAAATTGTTCCATTTGAAAGTGACAAATGTACTGCCGGTAGATTGCAAGCCCATGAATGAGCCTCAGCAGGCGAGCGTATCTTTATCCTTGTGTCGACGTCCCACGTAGCAGAACTGTAGAATCACAGCTCCAGCGGTCCCCTGAATTCGCGTGGTGGTGCTTCTTGGCGGCAGGGCTGCCGCCAAAATATTATGCTCCAAGTCTGCCCACGCAGTGAGAAGCACTCTGACACCAGCACTGGCTTCAAGCCCTTTATTGGTACAGGTACGATGAGCCTGCTGATTCCTTAAGCAGCTGTACACCACATACGCCTGACGCGTTTCGAAGATACAAACTTCTTTCTCAAAGGCTGGTGGTAGTAAAACAGGTAAGCACAGTCTGGGTCCTGACCACACCCTAAATACACCAAATTGCACATCACGTGATGGATAGCTCGTTATGAGACAGTGCAGAGTATTAGTGCCTACGATCCCTCCAGTGGGTAATTGCGTACCTCTGATGGCTTTCCAAGCACCAACCTTAATTCTCACTTGTTCCATCTTGTTTTGAAACGCTCCAGTGGGCCTCCGCTTGAGATGCTGTCTCCCAATTTATATATATATATATATATATATATATATATATATATATATACACACATATATGTCTAAACCCTAATTCTTCATATAAAAAGGCAACATAATATGGTGGGCTAAATCCAAAAAGTGGTCTCTTTTGCATTAATATTGTCGCACTAACAATGCTAAAAGCTTTTGGTGTTTAGTTAATAATATTAGCTTTAGCTATACTTGAGCATACAATTCAAATATTAATGAGGACATTTGTATTACCTATGCGGCCAATCTGTATGGTATTGGTTTTACAGCTCCAACTTTGGAAAAGCACGACATTTGCATGACTGATGCAAGTAGTCTATTTTCACAGTTAAATTTTTTTTAAAGAATTATCAAGTGAAAACAAGACATTGCTCCTGGCCAAGGTTATTTACCTGCTGCACTTTTCAAGAAGGATGTTGAATATTGACCTAAAGTCCTTACCTCATTGTTTAACAGGTGTCTTTTTATTAAACTCCATCCCAGACAGCACACACCTCTCTGGCAAGGCACGTGGTTAAGAGAGGTGGCAGCACTCACGGGGTTCAGACAATGGGACCACATAGGTATATCACTGTTGGGCGACGTTTGGGTGGGCAAGCACATTTTAGGACGCTCAAAGACCTAAAGGAGCACTACACCCCCCACACCTCACAATTGTATAAATATCTGCAGCTCCGTCATGCCCGTAGCGCACACAACTCAAAAGGCATGTCTCTTCCCAAATTCAGCCCACTAGAATCTCAGGTCATGATGGGGAACCTGGGGGGGGAGGGGTGTCCCAAATATATCGTATCCTTGTCAGCAATGGCCCGGCAACTCTCGATCTGCTCCGGACCCGCTGGGAGGGATGGTTGGGTTCCCTGGAAGAGGAGGATTGGTGTGACGTCCTTATGGCTCCCAAAACCATCACAACCTCAGCCAGACTCCTCCTAATTCAATTATACTATTTGCATGCTGCCTACCTCACCCCAGCACGCCTACACAGGGCAGGGTTGCGTCCCTCCCCAAACTTCATTCACTGCGGCTAAGAACCGGCGGATTTCTACCACATGATTTGGACATGCCCTAACCTTGCCCCGTACTGGTCAGCAATAGAGTTCAAACTCACACAGGTCCTGGGCTCAGGAGGCACAGAAGACGAATGCCCACCGGTGTTTCAGTAGAGTTGACGGTGACCTTGGAGCCGCAGCTGTGAGGACCAGACGATGCTGTGGAAGACCAGGAGCTGTCACGAGCTGCCCCACGTCGGATGTTGAGAGTTGAGGGGTCGGTGTCCGTCGGGAGAACCTACAAGCCTTGGCAACTGCAAACAACACGAACAGCAAAGAAGGTGCAGTGTCAGGAACCCCAGGGTCCAGGTGACTCACTGCAAGCAGGGGAGTCATGGCAGACCCGAGCAATCAGGGTAGCCCACTGAATTCAAAGTAGACTCTCGAGAGGACCCACAGGCCGGAGACACTGGAGTCATGAAGGGACCTCAAGCAGCTCACCAAAGATGCAAGCCCACGAGGCAAGAAATGCGGTCAGGACAAAGACCTTTGTCACAGGAAATGCTTGAGGTTGGGGCAGCTTGGATCCCGAAGATCTTGGTGGGAGTTAGCCAGCAAGCCTTTGCAACTGCAGGTTGCCTCGATGCACAAGGGTTTGGTTCCTGTGGATACGATGAGGGATACTACCTCAAACTTGGTAAGAGGACAGGGAAGGTCTCAAGGGATGTTAAGAACCACCACCTATGTTGCTAAGCCTTTCGGAGTCCTTGTGAGCCCAGGATCAGCAGACTGGTAAGCTTAGTTGCGGTGCCTGCAGATGCAGGGAAGTGACTCACTCACTTCAAGGGAGATTCCTTCAGGTGTCTTGGAAGTCCGCAGGTCTTGGAAGGTTCCTGTACAGAGAGCAGGCACGGATGTTGGAGCAGACGAGCAGGGTAACGAGACCTGGAGCAGCAGGAGTCTTACCAGTTGCAGTCTCTGTGAGAAGTTAGCCTGGCATATGATGTCCACTAGTTCTAGTGGGCACCTTGCACCAGTCTAATCGACCCTTATTGATGGTGCTCGGGGCTGGGGTTTCTTGTACCCCAATGCACAACTTACTGAGGCTTCAGGAAAGGAGCGCAGGTAGCAAAATGCAGGATGTCCAAGATGTCCGGTCCCAGGCGATGTCGGGTGCTTGAAGGTAAAGAAGTAGAGTTTGTCTCTTCAGCCACGAGGTCCAGGAGGCATTGACGATGACCAGGTGCTGGATTCGAGCTGTCCCACAATGAATTTACATGACTGCGGTGTCGGTATCCGGATTGGATCCAACAAGCCTTGGCAACCGCAACCCATGCAGGATGTTGAGATTGGCTCTGTTGCAGATCAGCAAGGTCTGTGGTGCTTCTCCTTTTCAGGGAAGCTGAAGCAAGCCTGGAGCACCCAGGAAAGCAAGTTAGTTTCAAAATGGAGTCTTCAGGGGGCTTACTAGCCAATTGAAGACACATCAAGCTCAAATGCAAAGGCGGAGCCCACGGGACTCTCGTGGAGTGTGGGGGCCTGGGCTTAGGTGCAAATGGTGCTCGGGGCTGGGGCTTCTCGTACCCCAGAGCACAACTAACTGAGGCTTCAGGAAAAGAGTGCAGGTAGCAAAATGCAGGATGTCCAAGATGTCGATTCCCATGTTTCTCGTGTCCGCCACGGGTCTCAGCTTTTGCTGTGGATGTGGGTCGGGGTCAGAGAAGTCTGGAAGTCCAGTTCTTGTGTCGCAGAGTCTTCGGGTTCCGACGGGAGCCTTGAAACTGCAGACCGGCAAAGATGCTTTTGGTGCCTGTTTGCACAGGGTGGTCACTCATTGACCACAAGGGAGATTTCTTCCGTCTTCTAGTCAGAATGGAACATCGGAGATCCAGGATATGTCTTTCAAAGATTCGTCCAGGATAATCTAAAGTCCTAGGGACACAGCTCCTATACATATACTAAGGATGGGGGTTGGATTACCTGACTAGGTCCCTCCTATGGGTGGACCTGACATGGGGGTGGTTACACCCCTTTGCCTTTGTCCAGTTTCGCGTCAGAGCTGGGGCTGTGTGCCCCAGTAACCTGTTTGAACTGGGCTATGCATGGAGCACCTTGTGTGTCCCAGGCAGTGTCTAGAAGCATTCACTGAATGCAGCCCTCCCTGCCCCAATACACAAAACCCCTGTCTGGGGAGGTGCTGCACCTCCCTGGACAGGAAACCTATTGTCCAGGCCTCCCCTGCTGGAGTTTCGTCCAGCAGCAGGAGGTCAGACTTGTGTCTGTGGCAGCAGAATCCATTTTGTGATGCTGAGGCTCTGTTTAACTTTAACCGGGTAAACTAGTAACTACATGTCTTCTCCCTCTAGAAGGGTGGAATGCTACCCCCGCCACCAGAATTGGCGGGCGGTAGTATTCCAAAGTGTTTGACACCTTACACGACATGTTTTGATAAAGCCAAACCAAAGTTAGCATTAACCACGAGGATTATAATGCACTTAAGAGTATATGGTATGGCTATATCATAGAACAGCTATAAGGAGATGGTTCCAAAAGCTGCAGAGGGGCTCAGCTCATGCTAGGCCACCCTCTCACATAAAACCAAGCACTCTGCCTCCAGGATTGTCGAGGCCTACCATAGGAGTGACTTATAGGTGTATATGTGTCTATATGTAAAGGTAGATATAGGTATACTATATCTAAGTAAGGGGTGATTACACCCCTTTACCCAGGCTGTGTCAACAGACCTGTGGTGTCAGTTTGGAAGGCAAGCCAGGGGTGGCACAATACATGCTGCAGCCCCTGGTAGGCCTAAGGTGGACCTATGCCCTGGGTACCTATGGTACACTATACAGGGGCTCACAAGAGTGACACAGTAACCAATATGGTATGTACGTAAAGTACATGGTTTCAATTTAGAGAGAGTACAGCTGGGATGTGGGTCTGATTAGCAGGCCCACAGCCCCACTAAAGTCGAAAAACCAGAGAATCACAGCAAAAAGTGTGGATGACCATAGGAAGCAGACCCTACTCTCCCACAGTCTCTATACTCAGAGCCAAGTCCAGCAAAGTCCAGAGTGCCCAGACGGTAGAAGAAGTGGTGTCTTGATATGAATTTTGTATATAATATACGGTAGGTACCCCCGAAAATTGCAATGTAGGTCTGGGAGAAGGGGTGAAAAACAGAAAACTGAAACAAACGCTCCAAGAGCATTCCCACTCGACCTGTATTTCTTCAATTCCGGCTAGGAAAGCTCCTTGGGCAGTCCCTTTGCTTATGTCAATACATCAGATACAACACTACTTTGTACATATCATTATTGTTATTTATTTATAAAATTCATTTTTTTTTTTTATTTCAGAGAATAAAAGATAATTTTCAAAATACACATACGTCTTTTTGTTTTTTATACAAAGGAAAAAGAATTTTCTGTTTAACCGTGATTCAATAGTTCAAAATGTACTACATGGTAAAACCTATTTATAAGAAAGAAACCCTTTACCATGGTTAGCCTCACACCACAACTAACTCACAAAACACCACAACCTAACTTGCCACACTCACCCATTCATACTTCACACACCCACTTCACCAAGTTGGAAAGGCATACACTATTCAACACATGGAAAGGACATTTCATTTAGTAGCCATGGTTGCGTTGCCTCCTGGAGGTCCAATAGGTTAGCTCGACTTTATTTGCAGCCACCTACTTCAGGACCTTGTGTTACGGGTAAAATTTATACCGAAGAATAGAAGGGGTGAGTTAACCAGACTGCCTCTAAAAGAATGAGTAAGCCCTATGCCTGGAAAGGGACTCTCTAAAATCGTATTGTGTTTTGAGACTGTGAAAACAGATTATTTACTTATGATACCCCTTCTATTATTCGGTATAAACTGACAACCAACCCAAGCGCACATACACCTCCTGGTCAAAAGGGGGCAGAGATGTTTTAGGTCTCCGTCGCCATGTTGTGGGCTCGGCGCATATGCAAATGGGTCCCATTTGTCCCCTTTTGACCAGGAGGTGTTTGTGCTCTTGGGTTGGTTGTCAGTATGGATGGTTTGGTAGAGTATGAATGTGAATATGACAGGTCAGTTTCATTTTGTGGTGAATCAATAGGGGTCTTATGAAGAGAATTGTATCCTATTTGTAACTATGTACCTGACTTTTTGTCTATTTATGAAATGTACAAAAGAAAAAAATGAAAAAAATCTTCAAAAAATGTATGGTTTTTAACTCTTTTTTTGATACTACGAATATAAATAAGTTTAAATCTCAAAAAAATTGATAAAAATGTTTTTCATTAAATGATGATGTTGTATATATCATGTCAAAGAGTGTACATGGACGGCCCATTGGATAAGATTTAGCCCAAAAAAATCAAAGAAATAGGGGTCAAGTTGGAGGCTTTTTGATATAATATTTGGTGTGCTTGTCCCCCTTTGCTCCCAGCCCTAATTGAACTATTAGAGAGGGGGTTGCCTTTTCTAGGAGTCGTAATGGCTGATGCACTTACAACCTGGGAGAATGGACTTTGAAGGTTGTAGGTGTATGCTGCTCATGCAGGGGCACCCTCAAACTTAGAACCGAGCACCCTACCTTCAGGATTGAAAGGCCTGCTTTAGGGGTGACTTATGGATTTTAGTGCAGTGACCTTGGATATGGCGAAACCTATATCTGTCGTAAGAAGTGCTAGCACCAGCTTACACAGGCTGTATATACAGTTGGAATGGTCCCCCATGGATGAATTAATACATTCTTACGCCCATAGGGGGGCCCCTGGTGTCCCCATGCCCTGGGTACCTCAGCATCATATACTGGGGACTTATTAGGGAACACCAGTATCCATTCTTGGATCTTCCTAAGTACTTACCACAACCAATTTACGGGAGAAAGCACAGAGACTGGGGTCCTGATCAGCAGGATCCCAGTCAGACTAGTCAGAAACAGCATAGCACGAGACAAAAAGACGGGATAACCATAAAAGCAGATCCTACTTTCCTACAGGGAGCTAGTTGTGATTATAGAGGTACCATTGCTGGCTGACCCTGGATTTATCTTCCTGGGAACCCCGAATGATGTTGACGTCAACAGGGCTCAACTGTTCTCTGGCTCTTTAGGTTTGGTGTTGGCCAAGATAGATGTAGCTATGTGGTGGGGTGTAGAAGAGGTCCCCATGGTGCAGGAGTGAAGGAGGGGGATGGACCATATATGGCCCCTAAACATACTACATACAATAGCAGGGGCTGACCCCGAAGGTTTAGTAAAATATGGGGTGCCTGGAGGTGTTACTACAGTCTAGACCTGTTGGACGATACACACATACCCATGTCATCAACAGCTGTATATGCTATCTGAAAGAAACACGTTAGTTAGATTCCTTACCTTAGAATAACCCCCAGGCGTCAGACTGGATCTAAAAAATTTTTGCGTATCAGTACCCCTGCGCGTCGGTAGGCGTCGTCTGCGGCTCCGTGTCCGTCGTCGGTGTCGTTGGCGCCGGGATGACGTCGTCGTAGTACTTAGCCGCTGCCCTCGCGCGCTGGCGTCGGTAATTTTTTCTGCACCAGCAAGCGCAGGTCCGGAGAGAGCAGTACCTTAGTCACTTTTTGACTAACCTTTTTTTCGATCCTTTTGATCTCTTCTCGAGTCGTTACGACTTTCGGTGCCGGTAGGGATGCCCGGGTTCAAGCCCTTTACTGACTGATGTCGGTTACCGATCCCCACCGCCGGTGCCTGTATTGCCTTGGGGCCAACCACGACGACCGGTCGTGCCCAGACTGCCGAGCCTTGACGTCAAAGGCTAGGCGGGAGCGGTCCCGTAAGCGCCTCGAGCTCCGGCAGTCGGCCCGAGCCGCTCAAGGTCCCGGTCCAGGAGGGGGTCGAGGGACCGGTCACGTGGCCACTGTCATCGAAGCTCGACGAGTCATCATCATTCGTCGGACTCCAAGTCCTCAGGTAAGAGGCACAAGAAGTCGAAGAGATGACATCGCTCTTCCGACTCCCCCCGACGCTCGCGCGATGCGGCCGGGGGTTCGGGCGACACCGCCCCCGCGGCTCCGCTGGTGCCGCAGGCTCCGTGGCCAGCTACACACCCGCCGGTCCCTGGGCTGAACGCGACGCTGGAGGAGATCGAGGCGTTCCTCATGGCCATGAGGTCCCTCTCTCCTTCGTTGGGCCCTGCGGAAGCGCCTCCGGGCCCCGCGGCCCCGACTGGGAGTCCATGCGGGCCTGGTGCTTTGGCCCCAGCGCCGTCGGGTGCTTCGGCCCCGGCGCCGTCGGCGACTTCGCTTCCGGCGCCGTCGGCGACTTCGCTTCCGGCGCCGCAGGCTCCCGCTGGATCCGGTTTGGATCCGGGTCGCCGCTGGTCAACCTTACGACCCGCTGGCATCGACCCCCAGGGTGTCGCCCCCGGTGCTGTCCCTGCACGGCGCCGTCCCTGATTCCTCCCTCGGTCCGGATCCGGACGACGCCGCATTTGACGCCGGCTGAAGAACATTTCTTCTTTGATCCGGCTCCATCCTTTGACCCTGAATTTCAGGAGATGGAGGCCTAGGGGGATTGGGAGGGGTCTGAGGACCCTCTGACACGGGAGTGTCAGTCATTTCAGGACTGGACAGATGAGCTAGGGGAAGCCAGTGGTCTTGATACTTCCCCTGACACTGGCTTTGTCTCCCCTCCTACAGTGGCTACGGAGGAGGGGGCTGCTTACAGTGTGGTGCTGACGAGGGCGGCCAAGGCCTTGGCGCTTACGCTCCCCGTCGCAACTGTGAGGTCTAACATCCTCACTGAGGTCCTTAGACCGCAGACAGGCTCTCCGGAGCCTTTGCTGCCGTTTAATGAGGCTCTCATGGACATCCTGTTTGGCACCTGGTCCAGGCGTACTACAGGTCCCCCTGTAGATAGGAACGTCGCCTGGCGCCACTGCCTGGCTCAGGGCGACCCTAGCTTCCTGTCCACCCACCCCAACCCAGAGAGCCTGGTTATCCAGGCCTCCACTTCCTAATCCGCATTCCCGACTGGACCCCCAGATCGGGAATCCAAAAGGTATGAACAGTTTGGCAAGAAGCTGTTCTCCTCCTTCAGTTGTGGGTTGCAGTAAGTCAACACCGCTTGCCTTTTGGGCCGTTATACCCACTCTCTGTGGGATACGGTTGCGGAGGTGCTGCCAGAGTGCCCGGAGGGGGCCCGGGTAAAGCTCGCTCAAGCCCTCGCTGAGGGACGAGACACAGTGCAGTATTCCATACGATATTTGCTGGATACCACGGACTCGCTGGGCAGGGCGATGTCAACGATGGTGGCGGTTCACCACCACGCCTTTCTGAGGTCCGCCAACTTCTCGGCTGATGTCCAGAACACCCTCATGGACGTGCCGTTTGATGGCAGCCACCTCTTTGCTGGCTAGGCAGATCATGCGCTTGAACGCTTCAAGGACTCCAGGGCTACGGCCAAGTCCTTGGGCCTCTCAGTCCAGCATCAGCAGCAGTCTGCCTTTCGCTACTTTCGTGGCCAAGGAAGGGGCGCCCCTTCACGTCCTACCAGCCACAGGGCGCAGTCTAACATCCAGCGCGGCGGCAGACGTGGTAACCGCCGTGGCGGTGCCAGGGGACAAGCCAACATCCACCCCGCAGCATCTGCCTCAAAGCCTTCCTAGTCCGAGCTTTCAGGCCCATTTAATGCCAGTGGGGGGCAGGGTTCGCCATCACATCCTCCACTGGCGCACCATCACATCGGACAGGTGGGTGCTACAAATCGTCTGAAGGGGCTACTCCCTGCCCTTTGAGGCGACCCCTCCAGCCATGCCACCGCAGTACCACGGCGTGTCGGGAGATCACTTGCAACTTCCGCAAGAGGAAGTGTCAGCCCTCTTGGCCAAGGGAGCCCTTGAGCACGTTCCTGGGCGAGAAGTTAGACGTGGTTGCTACTCCCACTACTTTCTGGTTCCCAAGAAGGGCAAAGGGGGCCTACGCCCTATCTTGGACCTGCGGAACGTCAACGGCTTCCTCCGGAAGGAGAAGTACAAGATGCGGACTTTGGCTCAGGTCTTAGCTGCCCCAGATCCCGGACACTGGATGGTAGCGTTGGACTTGCAGGACGAGTATTTCCACTTCCCCGTCGTGCCGGCGTTACCTGCGGCTCATTGTAGGTCACGAGCACTTCCAGTTCACCGTGCTCCCCTTTGGCATTACCAGCGCCCCACGGGTGTTCACGAAAGTGATGGCGGTGGTCGCGGCTCATCTGCGCACGTTAGGGGTGTCAGTCTTCCTATACCTCGACGACTGGCTGTTGAAGGCGGGCTCGCCCTAGACAGTCGTCAGCCACCTCCAGACTACGGCCGACCTCCTGCACTTGCTGGGGTTTTCCATCAATGTGCCGAAGTCACACCTGTGTCCCTCTCAAAGGCTCCTCTTCATCGGAGCGGTTCTGGATTTGGCTCAGTTTCGGGTTTTTCCCCCCGAGCAGCTGGTTCGGGATATTTAGGCTCTGATTCCGATCTTTCAGCCTTTATCCCGGGTCTCGGTTAGGTTGACGCTGCAGCTTCTGTGGCTGATGGCCTCCTGCATCCTTCTGGTGCATCACGCCAGGTGGCGGATGCGAGCTCTGCAGTGGGACCTGAAGTTTCAGTGGGCCCAGCATCAGGGCAACTTGTCCGACCACGACCTGATCTCGGAGGGCACTGTGCGACAGTTGCCGTGGTGGCTCACGGACTGCGATTGGGTCAGCGGCAGATCCCTCTCCCTACCCCAACAGGAGCACGTAGTTGTGACGGATGCGTCCCTCCAGGGCTGGGAAGGCCACATGGGAGAGGCGGAGCTCAGAGGCCTCTGGTCTCCGGCGGAGTCCCGGCTCCACATCAACCTTCTGGAGCTGCGGACAATCCAGCTTGCACTGAAGGCATTCCTTCCCTCTGTCCCGGGAAGTGTAGTGCAGGTGTTCACGGACAAAACCACCGCCATATGGCATTGCAACAAACAGGGCGGGGTGGGGTCGGGGCCCTTTGCCAGTAGGCTCTGCACCTCTGGCAGTGGCTGGAACACCAGGGTGTCACCCTGGTGGTTCAACACCTGGGCAGGGCGGACGAACTCGCCGTCAGTGCATGATGGATCACGAATGGCGTCTGAACTCGGACGTGGCGCAGAGCCTTTTTCGACATTGGGGAGAGCTTTGGTTAGATCTATTCGTCACAGGAGAGAACGCGCAATGTCATCAGTTCTGCGCGTTGGAATTTCCAAGGCGGTGCTCGCTCGGAGACACTTTTTGTCGCGAGTGGAGCTGCGTCCGTTGTACGCCTTTCCGCCTATACCACTTCTGCCCAGAGTGCTGAAGAAGATCGGGCGCGACCGGGCCCAAGTCATCCTTGTGGCTCCGGACTGGGCACGAAGATACTGGTATCCCAAGCTACTCAGCATGTCAGTCGATCCCCAGATTCATCTGCCTCTTCAGGAGGACCTTCTGTCGCAGCAGCAGGGGATGGTCCTCCACCCGAACCTGTCCAGTATCCACCTCCATGCGTGGAGATTGAGCGGCGACAGTTGAGGCCATTTGACTTGCCTCCTGAAGTATGTGATGTGATTCTGGCAGCCAGGCGTCCCTCCACAAAATCGGAATACGCCTGCAGGTGGAATAAATGTGTGGCATGGTGCACAGCGAAGGCTGTGGATCCTCTTTCCGCCCCCCTTTCAGAGGTTCTCCTCTTTCTTCTTTCTCTTGCCCAGCAGGGCTCTGCTCTGGGCACTATCAAGGGCTACCTCTCTGCCATTTTGGGCTTCTTAAGGCTCCCTGATCAGCCTTCTCTTTTCAAGCCCCCTGTTGTAAATAGATTCTTAAAGGGCATCACTCACATGTTTCCTCCAGTTCCTTTTGTGATGCCTCAGTGGGACTTGAACCTTGTTCTGACTTATTTGATGTGCGCTCCTTTCGTGCCACTTCACAATTGCCCTCTTCGTCTTCTGACTCTTAAGACTGAATTCCTGGTTGCCATCACCTCTGCCAGGAGAGTGAGTGAGCCCCAGGCTCTTTCTTCTAAACCTCCTTTCCTTTCTGTCCATCCGGACAAGGTTGTTTTGCAGTCACCTCCCTCTTTCCTGCCAAAGGTAGTCACAGCCTTCCACATCGGGCAGTCCATCACCTTGCCCACCTTCTTTCCGCCTCCGCATCCCTCGAAGGAGGAAGAGAGGCTCCACCGTCTGGACCCAAAACGTGCGCTCTCATTCTATCTGGACCACACACGCCAGATTTGGGTGGATGACCAGCTCTTTGTTGGTTACGTGGGCGCTAAGAAGGGATGGGCGGTGCACAAACGGACCATCTCTCGGTGGGTCGTCTGGTGCATCAAGGTTTGCTACTCCTTGGCGAAAAAGGAGCCTCCTGTTGGGCTGAGGGCCATTCCACTCGGGCCACGGCAGCTACTACTGCCCTGGGCCGGGGAGTCCCCTTGCAGGACATCTGTCAGGCAGCTACATGGGCCTCGCTTCACACGTTTGCTAGGCACTACTGCCTGGAAAGCCAAGTCCGGAGAGATGGCTTTTTCGGCCGTTCCGTTCTCCAGGACATTCTGGTGTGAACTTGGTTCGCAGACCCACCACCGGGATTGGTATTGCTGGGGTATCTATTTTAAGGTAAGGAATCTAACTAACATGTTTCTTTCAGATGAACAAGCTACTTACCTTTGGTAACGTTATATCTGTAAGAAACATTAGTTAGTTAGATTCCTTACCACCTCACCCATCCTCCCCGTTCTGTGAACCAATATCTAGGGTTAAGTTTCATCCCTTTGAGGGCCCTAGTTTCATGCCACCAGTGTCAGTTTTTATCATGGCTCTGCATTTCTGGGGCGGAAAAGCTGTGTATAAGAACTGACGTCAGCACGCGAGGGCGGCGTCTAAGTACTCCGACGTCATCCCGGCGCCAACGACGCCGATGACGGACGCGGAGCCGCGGACGACGCCTACCGACGCGCATGGGTACTGTTATGCAAAATTTTCCGGATCCAGTCTGATAGCATCAAACACTGAAGTCATCACTAGATTAGAACTGCAAAACAACAGTTGATGGACAGAACAATGTCATACATTCACCCCAGTACAGAGATCTGCCAAGCCATGTCTTCCCTGGACCGGAATCAAGCATCCTAGGACCGGTTTCTGGCTATCAGACGTCTTCATCCAGGATAGCTTGACTCCAGTGGTGTGGAGAGTATGGGACTCACGTCTGAGCATACCCATCCCACTCGGGGTGACAAATGCAAAACAACAGTTGATGGACAGAATGCAGAACAATGTCATACATTCACCCCAGTACAGAGATCTGGGCCTCAATCCATTGTTTTTTTGCACTCCACACCACCCCAGTTCAGACATGGCCATATGCAAATCAGCCTTGACCCTGTGCCTCATGGGAACAGTCCAGCCCGAACTGCCAAGCCATGTCTTTCCTGGACCGGAATCAAGCATCCTAGGACTGGTTTCTGGCTATCAGCCGTCTTCAGCCAGGATAGCTTGACTCCAGTGGTGTGGAGAGCATGGGACTCACGTCTGAGCATACCCATCCCACTCGGGGTGACAAATGCAAAACAACAGTTGATGGACAGAATGCAGAACAATGTCATACATTCACCCCAGTACAGAGATCTGGGCCTCAATCCATTGTTTTTTTGCACTCCACACCACCCCAGTTCAGACATGGCCATATGCAAATCAGCCTTGACCCTGTGCCTCATGGGAACAGTCCAGCCCGAACTGCCAAGCCATGTCTTTCCTGGACCGGAATCAAGCATCCTAGGACCGGTTTCTGGCTATCAGCCGTCTTCAGCCAGGATAGCTTGACTCCAGTGGTGTGGAGAGTACGGGACTCACGTCTGAGCATACCCATCCCACTCAGGGTGACAAATGCAAAACAACAGTTGATGGACAGAATGCAGAACAATGTCATACATTCACCCCAGTATAGAGATCTGGGCCTAAATCCATCGGTTTTTTGCACTCCACACCACCCCAGTTCAGAGATGGCCATATGCAAATCAGCCTTGACCCTGTGCCTCATGGGAACAGTCCAGCCCGAACTGCCAAGCCATGTCTTTCCTGGACTGGAATCAAGCATCCTAGGACTGGTTTCTGGCTATCAGCCGTCTTCAGCCAGGATAGCTTGACTCCAGTGGTGTGGAGAGCATGGGACTCATGTCTGAGCTTACCCATCCCACTCGGGGTGACAAATGCAAAACAACAGTTGATGGACAGAATGTAGAACAATGTCATACATTCACCCCAGTACATAGATCTGGGCCTAAATCCATCGTTTTTTTGCACTCTACACCACCCCAGTTCAGACATGGCCATATGCAAATCAGCCTTGACCCTGTGCTTCATGGGAACAGTCCAGCCCGAACTGCCAAGCCATGTCTTTCCTGGACCGAAATCAAGCATCCTAGGACCGGTTTCTGGCTAACAGCCGTCTTCAGCCAGGATAGCTTGACTCCAGTGGTGTGGAGAGCATGGGACTCACGTCTGAGCATACCCATCCCACTCGGGGTGACAAATGCAAAACAACAGTTGATGGACAGAATGCAGAACAATGTCATACATTCACCCCAGTACAGAGATCTGGGCCTAAATCCATTGTTTTTTGCATTCCACACCACCCCAGTTCAGACATGGCCATATGCAAATCAGCCTTGACCCTGTGCCTCATGGGAACAGTCGAGCCCGAACTGCCAAGCCATGTCTTTTCTGGACCGGAATCAAGCATCCTAGGACCGGTTTCTGGCTATCTGGCTGTCACTGGGGGTGAATGTTTTGCCATTGTGCAACATTCCGTCCATCATCTTGTGTGTTTTGCTGTTCACCCTATGTGGGAAGGGTATGCCCAGACGTGGGTCCTGTGCTCACTAAGCCACTGGAGTCAAGCTATCCTGGCTGAAGACGGTTGATAGCCAGAAACCGGTCCTAGGATGCTTGATTCTGGTCCAGGGAAGACATCGCTTGGCAGTTTGGGCTGGACTGTTCCCATTAGGCACAGGGTCAAGACTGATTTGCATATGGCCATGTCTGAACTGGGGTGGCTTGGTGAGCAAAATAACGATAGATTAAACCCAGATCTGTGACTGGGGGTGAATGTTTTGCCATTGTGCAGCATTCCGTCCATCATCTTGTGTATATCACTAGATTAGAACCCATTATGTTGTCACTGCTCTTAAGCCAGGATATGGAACTGGGATTCACCAAATTTCTACAATATGTACTATCTCTAAATGGGTACATCTGTGTTGATGATACTCTCTCCTTGATGAATATTCTTTACGCGACAGAAGTTAATGTTATGAAGACTGGGGGTCTGATTAAGATGGCGGTCGACTGCAACCGACAGCTCGTCAGTTGTGGTCCGACCTCCATCTGCTGCTGCGGTCCGACCAACACATAACAATGCCTATTGGTGCATCAGAAACACTTCCTTAATGACGGCAACTCCGTAGTCTAGACTATGATGTCGGTTTCCAACAGCCATTCCATGTCTGCCCTTCTAACATGGAAAGGCTGTCAGAAAGCGACATTGGGGGCTAGCCCTAGCAGGGCCCCCTACACTCCTAGCCCTCCACTCTAGGGCCCACCTAGGTTCCCCCTAAACATCCATGCACCGTGTGGCGGACACCGTAAGGTGCCTGCCACATGGTGCAGGGGTGTTTTAAAACATTAATTTTTCAATGGAAGCTTGTACTGCGGGCCTTTTCCACCCGCCGCGCAAGCTTCCATAGAAAAATGGATGTTTCAGACCACAATCTGCAACTACATCATAATAAACCAGTTTTTTTGTTTACATTTTTTTATTGGGATTTTGCATTTCATTACATCAATGAACATAATTTCATTATAAAATACATTAACAGATATCTATAATCAGTCAAGAGATCACTGTGGAGAACAGAATTCATCGCTTATTGCATATTCTGACATTTCAGACATGGTACTGTGGAACTTTCTAGATGTTATCCCCGTACCTAACATCTGATTTTGTATTAGTATATTTACTAGCCCTCGGCTGAGTACATTATCCATGGTCGAGGATTACTATGTCTTCCTTTCGAGTTCCGTTATTGTGAATTCTCGCATGGCGTTTGGTGAATGCGTTCCCATTTAAAGGCCATCGGTTTCAGAACCTGTTGCGGAGCTTCCAAAGTTATATGTTTATGTGCTTGGTCGTGGTTTCAGTATATGTTACAACATCGTGTGTGGGGAGGGGCCGTGAAGGTTTGTCCTGGCATGATGGGGGTGTCCAATGTCATCCTATTACATTTCCCGCCCTAGGCATCTGGGTTTGTTCTTATATTATCTTCCGTCGTTCTCCGGGGGGACAAAGGTGGAGTCTGTGATTGGGAAGCTGCCTTTGATGCCGCTTGTGTTGTTTCGTGGATAAATCGGTGCATTAAATGTGCCCACTCCAGAGATATGGGCGTTTCTGTATTCCCCTCACTTCCTCATCCCTTAGTACCTCTTCCTCCGCTGTGCCCCATTTCTTCATGGCCCCTATCCAGGCTGCCTCGGGTGGTCCCGCCGGCCCCGCCAATGCATGGCTATACCCCTTCTTGCTAAGAGAATGGCTAAGGAGGCGAAGCAGCACTGTACCTTTTTGGCTTTCCGCCTACGGACGATTCCGAGGACACTGGCTTCACATGATGACATGGTCAAAATGTTGGTCATCTCACGGAGTGTTTGGTGTATTCTGTCCCAGTATTGCTGAACAGACGGGGCAGTCCCAGAACATGTGTTTGAAGTCCGCCTCAGCCGTCTGACATTGGGGGCAAGCAAAATGTGTGTCAGGAGGCGATGTGGGGTTAGGTTTGCCCTGTGTAGGAAATGTAATTAAATGTTCCTAAAAAATGCATTTCTGGAGACCTTTTTGGGGTACTCTAGGGCTTTTTCCCACTCTTTACCATTAAATGCCCAGCCCGCTTTGTCTTCCCATGTCTGCCGTAGTGAGTCTAATGGGCAGAAGATCAATTCCTGAACGGCTTTGTATAGCCAGGTCACTAAATGCCTACCTGCCCCGATATGCAATGTAGTGTGTATCACCGGGTGTGTCGGGCTCCCCCTCGTTTAGGTCCCAGCAGGGACTACTGCTGTCTAGTAGTTGCCTATGTAGTAGGAACTGGCCCGGGGGAAGGTCAAAGTGAGCAGTCATTTGGGCATATGTCCTTAGCTGTTCGCCTTCAAACAGGGACTCCATCTCCGTGATTGATTTATCAGTCCATACCTGAAGGGCGCAGGCGGTATAATATTTATCATTGCCAGGAAACTCTTCCAGTGGGAGTAGAGGTGAGTAAGGGGGTTTCTCCCTGGATATACAATGAATTTTCAGCATGCATGTACAGGCTATGGATACTTGCAAAGGGTAAGTGCGGCGGTGTTTGGTACCTGGTATCAGCAATCTCCGTATTTCTTGGAGTGGTATCCTCCTTTCTTCCGTGATTTTTTCTTCTATGTGACGCTCCGCTGTCCAGTGAGCCAACTACTGGAGTTGAGCCGCCAGAAAGTATGCTTCAAATGACGGAGCTTCCAGTCCTCTCTGATTTGTGGGCAAGTATAGTGTGGTTAAGGCCAACCTATATCTACCTCCTCCCCATATCAATGTGGTTAGTAGCGTGTCTAATTCCTGAAAGAAAGGGCGTGGCGGTATTACAGGAAGGTTGGTGAAATGGTAGAGGAGCCTGAGGACCATAATCATTTTTGCAAGGACTACTCGTCCAATGGGGCGAGAGACACTGTCTTCCAGAAGCCCACCACCATGCGTATTCCTGTGGTGGTTCCCTTCATACAAGTCTGCAGGTGAATGAATCAGTCTCACCCCCAGATATCTAGGTGCAGCAGTGCTCCAGGCGAGTGTGTGAGCTCCTACAGATATGTCGAGCGGGGCCAAGTGCGGGCTCAGTAGATAAATCGTGGATTTGGCCCAATTGACTTTGAGGCCCCGGAGACTGCCGCAAAGTCACGCAGCGTCGTCCATATTGGAGTGAGGGCACTTGTGACATCTCTGACATATATCAGGAGATCATCTGCGTATAATGATACACAATGCAATGTACCTGCTATCAGAATACCCCTCCTGTCGTAGCCTTATTGCCAATAGTTACACTGCCAGGGCAAATAAGAAGGGGACATGGGGCTCCCCTGTATATTCTCTCTTTCGACCGGGAAGGGAGTGGAAATATATTTACCTATTCTCACCCGTGACGTTAGGCCTTTGTAGAGGAGTTGCGTGTACTTCATCAGGGTAGGTCCTACATTTATTCTACGAAGGACGGCAAAAAAGTACTGCCATAGCAAGATAGCAAGGTATCGAAGGTATTGGACATGAAACAGTCTGCGTAGGTTCTGTGAGGTGTTAGGCCTCAGAACGAATTTGCATTGGTCAGGGTGGACCCACAGCGTGAGAATCTTGGTTCACCGGTCCACTAGGATTTTTCCTAATATTTTACAGTCTGCGTTTAGCAGCGTTATTGGTCTGTACAAGGCGGGGAGAGTTTCCCTGTGGGGTTTGGGAAATGTAAGCAGGATAGATTCTCTCAGCGAACCTAGGAGTTCACCTCTGTCTAGCACATGCATGTACATGGCTATCGCCCGGGGTATCAGATGAGCTGAGAAGGTGCTGTAATATTCGAGCGGGAAGCCATCCATTCCTGGAGCTTTGTTTCGTGCTAGTGTTCTAATGATGTGGGTGACGTCTGGGGCTTTGATCTTTATCTCTAATTCTTTTTTATTTGCGGGCGGTATGCGGGGAATAGGCAATGGGATGAAGGAACTGGTGATTGCGTGTTGATTTGCTTGTGCAAGGGCCCAATAGACTCTCGAGTTATAGTTGTGTAAAATGTGCTGAATATCTATCTGCGAGTGTCGAGGGGTCCCGGTCTTGTCGAGTAATTCCGTAATCGGTTTCATGTCTGTGTCTTGCTTGGCTAGCCAAGCCAGGAGTGTCCCCACTCTATTGCCCTTTTTGTATACTTTAGAGGCATAAGCCCGAAAATTGTATTTGCGTAAGTCCTTCATTGCTACCGCGTGGGATGTTTTGGCTTCTGCTATTTGGTCGGGGTGGCTCCAGCAGCATCTGTTTGTTTCTTGAGAGCTGCTAGCGCCATCCTACACTTTGTAGTGATCTTTCGAGTGTCCTTCGTACCCCGCTATTTGTTGTATGCAATGCCCCCTGGCTGCGACTTTGACTGCATCCCATTCTATTAGTGTAGATGTCGCTGTGCTAAAGTTGAGGGTGAAATGCTCTTGAATGTGATCCCCGTGTTCGTGGTGAAACACCTGGTCTGTGAGACAGTCATGTGGCAGTTTCCAGGTGGGCACCTCGGGTGCGGAGGCCTCCACCTGAGGGTCATTATGTGTGCGTTGTGGTCCGATAGCACCTTACCCAGATAGTCTGTCTGTTGTACTCCCAGGAGCAATGTTGTGGAGCAAAGGAATCTGTTGAGTCACACTCGTAGGTTGTGTGGGACGGAGTGGAAGGAGTAAATTCCAGTGTCCAGATTCCTCTCCCGCCACGGGTCCATCAATGCCCAGTATTTCACCCATGTTTGATATTGGTCCATCTGCTTGTCTGCTGGTGAGTGTACCAGAGGGGGATGGGATCTATCGAGACGGATGTCCAGATCACAGTTGTAATCACCCCCTAAGAGCCACGGGACAGAGGTCTATTGGGTTAGTACTCTTGTGAGGCGCCTCCAAAACGTGTCCTGGTCTATATTGGGAGCGTATATGCTCCTCAACAGAATTGACTGGCCCTCCAACAGTCCTTCTATTAGGGAATATTGACCTTCTTTATCTACGATACGTGACTGTTTCCTAAAGGGGATCCCGGGCCGAATCCGGACTAGGGCACCCCTGGCGAATGCTGAGTATGTAGTGGCACAGACAATACCCGCCATTTCTTACGCAGGCAATCCGCTTCAATCGCGAACAGGTATGTCTCCTGTAGGAGAGCTATCTGTGTTTGCTGCCTTTTTATATATGCATAGACGGCGCAGCGCTTATTTGCTGTGTGCATGCCCCTAAAGTTTATTGTAATAATTTTTAGATCCGTGTTGGGGATCTTAGTAGTCATGTTGTTCGGTGTCTACGATCAAGTCGTGCATTTGTGATGCTCATTTGCCCCCTCCTGTTCTCCCCCAACTAAATGTCAACTGCCCACTTGCATCTTACAATTCCACTAGTTTGCTCAGCTGAGGGTATTTGGGAAACAATAGGGAGCATTCCCAACTGAGAGGACATGCCGTTGGGGGTGATATGTCCAAAGTGTACTTCATGTACTGTCTTTAGTTTGTTATTTGTAGGGGTTGGCTGGGCGGTACCTCCAGTCGTTGGCTTCTCGGCCGCCCGCTTTGTGATGCTGAATCAGAGTTGCCCAAGGATTCCCCCTCACCATTGTCCATTCACAGCGTTCCAGTCTGGCATGTCATGTTTTGCCGCTCTGGATATCTGGTTGCGGTGTCCCGTGCACTTGTAGCAGTGTCCACTGTTCGGGAGATGATGTCGTCATGAATAGTGTACCCTGTGGTCACTTCGCGGACAGTTGAGCCCTGTATCAGCGTATCCTCCGTTTGATGAGTTACTATTGGAGGTGTGACTGAGCCATCTCGGGAGGAGTGTGCATCGCTGACTTCTTCTTCAGAGGTGAACAGATGGGGGCCTTTCTCTCCATCCGAGCTGTCCCCTGTCGATCGCACTACTGCTGCCGCTTGCAAGGCTCTCCTGCACTCTGCTATAATTTGCTCCAGGTCAGAGAAGCGTTTTGTGAGGGAATCAGAACGCGGGCTCAGCTGCGTGTGAGTGATTCTTTTGTGTTGTCATCTTTGGCGGCCAGTTGGCCGATGGCTTTGTGTGCTTCAGTGATTGTCCGGTCCTGATAATCATTGCTCCACCCAGTCACTTGCCTCCGTTGGGACAGTGAAGAAAATGTACAGTTCCGTCATGCAAGATTTTCAAACGAGCAGGGAAAAGGAGAGTATAGCGTTTGTTTGACTGCCAGAAAGGTGGCCCTTTGTTACTGGACGGCGCGGAAGTAATCTAGGAACAGCATTATTTGCTTATCTTCCACTCTAAGCTTCCCTTTCTGTCTAGCAGCAGAGAATAGTGTCTCTGTCCTGGTAGTGAAGCAGTTTCAGTAGGCACGGTCGGGGCTTTGATCCCGGCGGTGGTCTACGGGCCGGTACTCGATGTGCCCTCTCTATGGAAAAAAGCGGGCTCAGGTATGTTGTTTGAGTGAATTTCTTGATCCACGTCTCGATGTATCGGAGAGGTTGGATCCTTCTGACCCCTCCGGCAGATTCAGAATGTGGATATTACGTCTGCGAGAGCGGCCTTCCAAATCGTCCGTCTTGCTTTCCAGGGACTTTACTCGTAATTGGACGTCTTTTATGGCGTCTTGGTGCATCTGTACTTTTGGCTCTATGGTTTGGAGTGTCTTCTCACCCTGTTTGACTTTGTCCGCAAGTTTCCTCTGATCATCCCGAAGGATATTCAGGTCCGTGGCTAATTCCCCAAATTTGTTTTCCATGGTCACCCTGGAATGCTCAATTGCCGCGAGAACCTTGTCCAATTTGTCAGACATGGACTCTGCTCGGGAGGGCTCCCCCTCTGAGTGGGTGATAGTGGGGTCTGGGGAGGTCTGCCTCCGATTCGCAGGCACCTTTGGTGTCCCTGTTATGTGTTGGCGTCTCATATTGTTAGGATATGTCTGATTGCTGTTTGCAGGGAGTTCCGTGAGTCATGCTCGATCAGCGTGTGGTTGACTGACAATGGATACCTATATGCCTTGTCTCCTAAATCTATTGGGTTCACGTGTCCGAGGTGATATTGCTGGTGTGGGCGCTCCATTGGGGCATGTTTTTGGCACAGGACGGTGCTTAGGGGTTGTGGCACTGCTATGTGTTTCTCTCCGTATGGCTCCATTTTCCCCTGACCCCCGCACCCTCCGTTGTGTTGCTCCTTCGTATTTGGTCCCAGCTTCGTAGCGCTTTGCTGTTGCGATGTGGGGCCCAAGTGATCCCCTCGGACTCTCTTGGATGGTAGGGTAGTCTGTCCGTGGAGTGCCCACCCTGGCACGGCACCCTCGTGGCCTGGCGCCGTGTAGCTAGGGCCGGTCGGGGGGGGGAGGTCCTAGGGTATCCTGGAAGGTCAGCTTCTCTCTGTGTTACCATGCCCTGTGTACGTGTGAACGCTCGATCTTCTATAGTTGCCGAAGCAGTGTGGGATCGAGCCGATGAATACCGGTGTCTTAGAGTTATCCCCTTCTACTTAATCCTCTCGACCGCCACACATCTCGGGGTCTGACGCCGTGCGGTCACAGCCCAGCTGTAGTTCTGAAAATTCTGGACTCGTGAATAAAACTTCGTCGTAGCATGACGATTTTTATATCAAAAGACCGAAAATGGCTAGTACACTATGTCCAAGCATTTTCGTCATATTCGAGTGACAATTTCACCTCGAAATCGTCATTTTCGTCTTGAACCCTTGGCTTCCATTTTGTGTACGGCAGCCATTTTGTGGGTTGCCCTCACATAGGCTTATAATACAGCTAAATTCGATTCCCAAGGACACGTACACCTTAATT
Source organism: Lissotriton helveticus (assembly GCF_964261635.1). Lineage (NCBI taxonomy): Eukaryota > Metazoa > Chordata > Amphibia > Caudata > Salamandridae > Lissotriton > Lissotriton helveticus. The sequence goes on from NC_136069.1 coordinate 1,218,788,244, forward strand.
GACTTTTCTCTGACCTGGGCAAGCTGAAACCATTGCCCCAGGCCGAACCTGTTTGGTCAGTTCCTCTCCCAGTGGCCGAACGAGATAACATCAAGGCACAACATGCCATAAACCCTTTTCATCGCACACACACCCTGCCTAATCTTGCTCACACCTGTCCCTGCTCTTTTCTCTCACTTGCTTTATGATGAGGAGGTGCCCGTTTTTATTGGGGGTCCACCGATGTCTGATGAAACTGTTGGGCCTTGCCGGGTAATTTGTTGTGGGCTGGACAAACTGAAATGTGGGCTTGTCATCATGACTCTGCTTTTCCTTTGTAGTGGAAACATGTGAATAGTATACTAAAATGTGGAGAATGTTTGCCTGAAGCACTATATTTCGTATAAAAAGAGAAGCCTGACTTTGTAAGATTGAGCAGTCTCCTGAGAATATACATCCCGTGTTGTTGTACTTCTAGGACGCCTGTTACCTTGGTTGCAGCCAATAAAATCGATCCTTGACTTCACCTAGAAGACTCTGAGTTTCTGTGGTCTAAATCAGGAAAGTACTCGAGGTCTTTGGGTGTGTACCCTGACACCACTGGGTTACCGGTTCGGTACCGGTTCTGAAAAACCGAGTACCTCAGTTGGCGCCCAACGTGGGGCGATACCAGCAGTACCGGTCCAGCCAGAGGTTCGTGAGGAGCTTCGTGTGAAAATTCTGGAGGAAGGCCAACCACTTCATCGACCCCTGCATGTCGACGTGGTCCGAAAGTCTTAGCTGCGAGGTTCCTCGCTTCCCGACGGCTACAAAGGACTGCTGCCCTGGCTATCGCCCTGATTTGGACCCTTGAAGTTTGGTAGAGCAAAACGATAAGACGAGTCTTCTGGTGACGTCATCGATTTCTCAGTTAAGTATAAGTGGAGCGTCTCCCAGTCCTTAGTTGGTCTTAGTTTGAGTATCCCCTTTGGGATCACTTTGTTTGGAACTTGCAAGTGCCAAAGCCGAAGGACTCGTGTATTCACGAGAAATATCGTAATCGATAATCCTTTGAAGTTTGAAGCTAGACTAGAGAGCGAAGATGCCTGGTCTTAGCAGACTTGGAAATTTGTTTTGTTGTGGTAGTAATAGGGATTCCCGATTGGAGGACTCGTGTCCGGTTCCTCCGATTGGAACTCCAACTTATGAATTATATGTGAAACATGGAGTAGGCCCCATCACATATAATGAAGTATGGATCCGATACACCAGAAAAGATGGTGTTTTAAAATGGCCCCAATATGGTAGCTTTGGCACGGAAATCTTAGACAATCTCGAAGTTAAACTTTTCAAGAAGAAAGCCCGGCCGGCGATGTTTGACTCTTTCCGCCTATGGCGTAAGGAAACCAAACAGAAGGAAATTAAATTAGCGAAGAAAAATAAGAGAGAAAGGGGTATTTCGATAATGCAAGCTGCTATGCAGTTTAAAGACAATGAAGAAGAACAGATGAGTGAGCAATTGCACAGGCAACGTAAAATGGTGATTGATAAATGCTATCCAGTTTTGCCGCCTCTTCAGCAAGATGCAGCAAAAGAGCTTGAAAAAGATCCATTAATGGCGCATTTGTTAAGTTCGCCACCCCCCTATGCCCAAAATGCTACGGCACCTCCGCAAACCTTTAGCTGCGCAACCCGTGGTTGCATTGCCTCTTGCTCCTCCACAGCACCCACCAGCTACTCTTCAGCTGGCTCCTGCTCCTCCGGTGCAGCCTCCTCAAGGGCCACCGACTTTGACATCTGCTCTGCCTTTACCTCCCACAACTTTAACTATTATATCGACCACCACTCCTGGTACTTCTCCTGACACTGCCTCTGCATCTGCCTCGTCTCACCCTGCTTTCCCTCTTGTCTTTTCATCGACTTCTCCTTCGGTTCGTCAGAGAGTGGCTAGTACTGTCGCTAGTTTTTTGCATCCTCTCTTTGGTGCAACAAGTGTAACTCCTGACACAGAGCGCAAGCAATTGCGTAGTCAACTGCCTGATTCTAGGGAGAAGGAAACGTTGAATTGTTTGGCACATAAATGGGTTGCTGACCCGGAAAAATATGATTTAGAATGTGTTATGGATGTCTTCACCCAGTGGGAAACATCGAAGCAGAGATACGTTTTTGAGAAAATGTGTATTTTCCTGTGTGAAGATTTAGAGGAAAATGATTTGGACTCTAATCCTCCTGAGTTGAGCCATGTACGGTTCGAGTTTTCAAAAGGCGCAATTGTGGGTTCAGATGTTAGGAAAGCAGTTGCGACGTTGTTGTCACTTAGGACTGAAGATGTTTCTAAGTCGTTGTTTGAATCTGATTCTTCTGGTAAAAAGAAGGGAAGACAATATCCCATGAGAGAAGTTCCTCCGGTATGGAAGGAAGAAGTAGCAGCTGGTCATAATAATATTCCCCCAGCTATACCAGCACATTTTCAGCGTGTGTGGGTACATGTTCCTTGGAAGCAAGCTGAAGTTTTGGCTCTTAAACAGACATTGCCTGATCCCCGTAAAAATCCTGCAGGGTATTACAAGGAGTGGTCACAGGCTGCTGTGTCATGTATCATGAATTTAGCGGATATAGACATGTTGTTTGGGAACGTTGTTCCACAGCCTTTATGGGGAAAGATTCGTCATGCAGATCATGATCAGGAGTTAGGTGACTCATGGGCTAATATTGCTGCTGCAGATGACCGACAAGTTGGTGGTGCTAAACACGAGCCTTTAGTAGCAGATCTCCCTGGTAGGATAATTAATTACATGAAAACTTTAATGCCCGCGATGCGTGTGAATTGGGATAAATTGTCTGCGTGTAAGCAGAAGAAAGATGAAACGGTCTCAGATTTCTTCACCAGGTTTGAAGAAACTTTTGTCGACCACAGTGGTCAAGATATGAGCACAGAAGGTGGTCAGCGACTGTTCGTCAATAAATTTGTACACAATCTGCTTCCAGAGTTGTGTAAGAAGTTGAAGGATTCAGAGAGTTCTTGGGCAGTTTCCTCTTCAGCACAGATATTGGCTACTGCACAATATTACGAAAATCGAGATAAAGATGAGAAAGATAGAGCAGAGAAGAAAACTAAAGAGTTGAAAACGAAGGTTTTGTTACAGAAAGCATATCCGCCACGTGGTGGTCAAAATAGTGGTGCTCAGAGTAACTATCAGAATAATTATCAGCAGCCTCAACAGTATCAGAGGAACTCGCAAAGAGTCGAGTATACTCAACCACGTGTCCCTGTAGGCCCCAATCAGTGTTCATATTGTAAGGAAGAGGGTAATTTCAAGTATAGTTGTCCTATTTTATTACAGCGTGCAAATGGTGCTTCTGGTATAAGGGGTCGAGGTGTTCAACAAGCATCTAGAGGTAGAGGACGTGGAAATTTCCCCCAGAACACACAGTCTCTTCCACCTCAAAATTCGATGAATAGGTTCGATCAGCAGAATAACGCATCTGGTAGGACGGCTCAGTACTACGCTGATGATTACTATGCAGAAGATGAGCATATGGAAGGTAATGATTGCTAGGACAGCCATAGGCAAAGAGAGGGAGTTGTTTCAGTTCCAGTAGATCAGAGTGGACCATACGTTGAGGTGATTACATCAGGTGTGTCAGAGCCTTTTCTGTTGGATACTGGTGCTACAAAGAGTTCTATTATGCACTCCAAACTCCCTGGCGCACCTTTGTCTGGCAAAACGAATGTATCAGTAGGTTTTTCTGGCGCCCCAGTTAGAAATCCGATTTCTGACCCTTTGTCCCTTTCTGTTGGACCTTGTGAATTCGAAGCACCCCTTATTCTGACAACAGGTTGTGGTGAAAACTTGCTAGGATTAGATCTGTTAAAAAAGATTGTATGCGACTTTGTACTGTTCTCCTTCAGGAGTACAACTTACTTTAGGTAAGAAAGTGGTTTCTGCAATGTATTTGTCAAGGGATAAACTTCCAACAGAATTGTCGTTTCTTCCTAAAATTCTTTGGGCTACCGGTCCTAATGATGTGGGTCTTTTGGAAATACCACCATATGTTGTAACATTGAAAGCCAATGTTAAAATGCCACGAATTCCCCAATATAAAATTTCTAGTGAAGGTGAGAAAGCTTTGCTAGCGATCATTTATGATCTGATTGAAAAAGATGTGATTGAAGAGACAAGAGGCAACGTTTGCAATAGTCCTGTTCTGCCTGTTTTGAAACGAACTGATCCCTCTCAGCCACCTGTGTACAGATTCGTGATTGATCTTAGAGAGGTGAATAAAATAGTTGTGCCACAATTTCAATTTGTCCCCGACATTACTGCCCTATTAACTATGATTCCAGCTTCTGCCACCTGGTTTTCGGTGATTGACTTGAAGAATGCTTTCTTCTGCATCCCGATTGCTGAGGAGAGCAGGGATATTTTTGGCTTCAGTTTAGGAGGACGGAGCTTCCGCTTTAAACGCGCTCCCCAGGGCTACTGTGAAAGTCCATCAATATATAGTCAAGCTTTAAAAACACAGCTTGATACGATTGTAATACCTGATGGCGCTACCCTCATTCAGTATGTTGATGATTTGCTTGTTGCTGCAGATACTGAGGAAATCTGTAAAGAAGCCACGTTGTCATTGTTGCGTCATTTGTGTGATTTGCATCACAAAGTGTCTCTCTCAAAATTGCAATATTGTCGACAAGAAGTGACCTACTTAGGTCATCTCTTATCGAAGGAGGGAAGGAAACTGACCCCAGAAAGAATTCAGGCAATAGCGAAATTGAGTGTGCCAAGAACACAGAGAGAAGTGCGTGCTTTCTTGGGCATTATATCATATTGCAGGCAATGGATACCAAATTTTTCGTTATTAGCCAAACCTTTGGTGGCATAACGTGTAAAGATACACCCAATCCCGTTCCTTGGTCTGAAGAGTTTCAGAAAAGTTTTTTTGAATTGCGCACAGCATTATGTTCGGCTCCTGTGTTAGGTACCCCCAACTACAGTAAGCCCTTTACATTGTATGTCCATGAGAAAGAGGGTTGTGCATTATCAGTGTTGACTTAGTTGTTTGGAGACGAGCAGCGTCCATGTGCATATTTTTCGTCGACTTTGGATCCTGTAGCTAAAGCATTGCCGAGTTGTTTAAGAGCTACAGCGGCAGCAGCTGTTTCTATTCGACAGTCTGCTGGTCTAGTGATGAATAACATGTTAGTTGTGATGGTTCCACATGCAGTAGACACGTTGTTAAACAGAACCAAGACACAGCACTTAACTAGTGCTCGATTGTCAGGTTACGAATTAACCTTGTTAGCAAGTCATGTGCACATAAAAAGATGCAACACTCTCAACCCAGCTACGTTGTTGCCAATTGTAGAGGAACTAGATGCTTCTGAACAGCATGATTGTTTTCTTAGAACAGAAGAAGAAACAAAAGGGAGAGTAGATCTCCAGGATACTCCTCTTGCTGAATGTGATGGTACATTATGGGTGGATGGTTCATGTTTCAAGCTCCCGAATGGTGACACGACTGCAGCATATGCTGTCACGACTTTGCATACAATTGTTGAAGCTGCACGTATCCCACATAATTCAGCTCAAGCAGCAGAATTGATTGCACTTACAAGAGCATGTGTGTTGTCAAAAGGAATGAAAGTGACTGTCTTTACCGACAGTCAGTATGCATTTGGTGTGGCTCATAGTTTTGGACGATTGTGGAAAGAACGTGGGTTCCTGACTTCGCATGGAGCTAAGATTTAGCATGGTCAGTTGGTGAATGAGCTTCTTGAATCACTGACCTTGCCTCTGCAAGTGGCGATTGTGAAATGTAGTGCTCACAAGAAGGTGACTGATGATGTTGGTCGTGGAAATGCATTTGCTGACGAAATCGCGAAAGAAACTGCAAGGAATGTGATGAGCCGAATGTATGTTGCAGGCCCTGCAAGATGGGTTGGTGATGTTGGACACGATAGAGAGTGTGAAGTCTATTCAAGCTGAGGCTACAGAGAAAGAGTTGAGCATGTGGAGAGAATGTACGGGCAAAATTGATGCAAATGGTTGTTGGATTGAATTGTCAGAGCATCAGAGATGGTTGTTACCCGATGCATATGTGCTTGCAGTGGTTACAATGGCTCATGGAATGGCTCATATCAGCGTGAAAGAGATTTGCAAGTTGTTGGCTCCAGTAAGGCAACATTTAGGAATTCCCAAGTGTGCAGAGAATGTGGTCAAGAATTGCATGGTGTGTCTGAAACACAATCCTGGTAGGGGAACCCCAACTCCAGCTGGTCATTTTGCACCTCCTACGTATCCGTTCGAGGTTTTGCAGCTAGATTTCATCCACATGGAGAGGTGCAACAATTTAAAATATGTGCTCGTTGCTGTTTGTGGAGAAGCGTGGCTCAGTGGTTAGAGGCGGCAGACCCGGAAGCTGAGATCGACCGTGGACCAGGGTTCGATTCCTCGCCTCGGCGGGTCTCTGGCTCAAAATTCCACGGACTCGACAATTCTCACTCTGGTGCCTACTCAACTCACGGTGTCACACTCTGCGACTCTGGGCAATAGCTTGCTTAATCTCCACTACGGCCCCTCGCGGCGGGATGCCTGGCTTTCACCTTGTGGACACCCTGCTGGGGTTTCTCACAGGGGAATACCAGGACGGGTTCCCTAAGCAAGCGCCGGGACGCTTATGGGCAGCTGTGCGCTTTACAAGTCCAGCACATTTACATTTACATTTACATTCAAGATGGGTGGAAGCCTACCCCCTAAAAGACAACACTGCCTTATCCACAGCTAAAGCCCTTGCGAAAGAGTACTTCCCCAGATTTGGAATGCCTAGAATGGTCTGGAGTAACAATGGGAGTGAATTTGTGGGTCGTGTGATGAAGAAAGTATGTGAAGGGCTAGGCATTCATCAGAAGTTTCACGCTGCAAATCACCCCCAATCAGCTGGACTAGTAGAATGTTATAATGGCACGCTTAAGTTAAAACTAGCCAAAATTCAAGCGAGCACTGGTCTTAAATGGCCTGATGCTCTACCCTTAGCACTCCTATCCACCAGAATGACTGTGCATTCGCGAGTGGGACTTAGTCCATATGAGATAGTTTTCGGCCGCCCGGCCAACATATGGGGAGTGCCAAGGCCCACAAAGTTCAGTGAAATCGAACACCCTGTTTTGCTTGACTATTTGTACGAATTGACGGCTAAATTGCGTGTTTTACACCAACAGGTCCACGACACCCTGCCTCCGGTCTCCGAAACTCCAGGTCACCCCATCGACCCTGGATCCTGGGTTCTCGTGAAGAATTTCCAGCGAACCAAGAACGACCAGTCCAGGTGGACCGGACCGCACCTCGTCCTTCTTTCCACGAGATCAGCTGTTCGAGTGGAAGGGAAGAAGCACTGGATCCACGGAGTCCACTGCAAGAGGGTACCTTTACCTCTGCCGTACGACCAGTGGGTCCAGAAGGGTGTCGCCGACTCAGAGACTGAAACTGTGCCTCGTTTTCTGCCTTTCAGTGATGCACGAGTAAAAGGAATACTTACTGAACAAGAGAGTGATAACATTTTGCAACCAGTTGTATCACCATCAGTACGATTGGACACTACAGAACCTGAACTCCTTTTCCAAGACCAAACAGTACCTGGGAGAAAACGTTATATTTTGAGGCCGAGACCTATGGACAAATAAATAAAATTTTCCTTTTTGCTATTTTTGAAAGCGCAGCTCTCCCATCTGAGAAACTTGCTTATTTTTTGTTTTTCGAACCGCCATCCGGGTACCGCTGCTAGGGCCACGATTCTCCAAAGTCTTTGGGGTGCAGCTGATGACGTTAGGTCGACAGTTCTGGTTGGTCTAAGGGAGTTGCCCTAGAGTGACAGAAGCATTCCTTAGCAGAAACAACCTCCCATCGCGGGCAGCACTTTAGAGAGGATGGAGTTTTTTGAGATGGAGAGACCTGCCAAAACAATGAACTTTAAAGCCAGGATACGTAAAATAATGACAAAGAAAAGCTTTTTGATATTGTGCATTTTCATGTTATTCAGTGTGATGATATTTTTAATAAGTTATGTTTTATTCTCTTTTCGAGTAACATTTGCACCCACTACATCGCCCATACCTCCTCCTACTGTTTCCTCACACTCTTTTCAACCCCTTCCTGAACATGAATCAGCTAGGAGATTAGAGTTTATTAATAACTCCTTTGTTCAGCTCTTGCACCAACACCAACTTGTAATGAACACGACTAACTGTTGGGTGTGTGGTCTTATGCCTCACACAACGGATAAAGGTATCCCTTATCTAGTCCTGCCATTCAGCCACTGTAGTGTAGCTCCTATTTTCCCAATAGGCTCTGCGCATTGGAATAGTACCTACAGCAGTAAAGGCCTAGGCCAGACGTTAACTAGGTCTACTACTGTCGATACTAGACTTAATTTTTGGGTTTGCCAGCTAAGCTCAGAGTTCGCTAGAAACTTTCTCGAATGTTCAAGGAAGGAATTAACTCCCCTGATTAGACAAGAAGGGATTTAGTTTCTGACAACCATAGAACATGACAACTTTGCTCTCCCCTAATCAAGAGTCAATCTCGAGAGTCGTGTGAGCACAAGGCAATTATTTAACTCAGTCAGTACGTGCATTCTTAGTCTCATCAGATTGTAGAGAAAAGGAAGAGACGGGCGTGTTCAATAAAAAGGTGTTATTTATTGATCAGTCTCTTTTCTCATACATGAGAAATGGATCGATATTATTGCAATACTTATAGTTAAGTAAAGTGCATACATTAATAGCAATAGTATAAAATAATACTGTAAAAACATTGATATGGTTTCTGAGCCATATGATGTTTAAAATGATTAAAATATATTTACATACACATATACATTTGACTAAACGTGCTCAACTGGTGTTTCTAAATACGCCTACCCCGTGTACCTGACCTAAGTCTAATGCGTGGGCGGGAATAGAAAGTTACAGTTTAAGTTAAGTTTGTTTTTGCCAAGTGAATAACTAAAGAATTCTCTGTGAGGGGTTATTCAGTTCTGTACCTGGAATTTAGGATGGATGAGGAATAGTATCTCTTTCTCTGCTCTCGATATTCCAGGCTGCCTGCGAGGGCTGCCCAGAAACGCCGGTGCTGGGTCTCTCGGCTTGAGATAGCAGCGCGTCTCTCAGCGCGTCAGGAAGGCGGGGCTGCTGCCAGCGGGGTCTGCTTCTGCTCTCGGCTTCGGCAAGTATGGCTGCTCCGTCTTGTCACCACGCGTGTGTTTGCATAGGGCAAGGTCGGCAATATTTATACCTTAAAGGTGCCGAGATTGACGTAAGGATGGACATAGATACGTCAATAAAGATGTCATACGACTTGCTCGTTAGCACATTCTTTACTAAAGTTCTCTGTGAAATCAAAACAATGGCCGCACGGATTATCCAGGTTGTCATAGGTTTGATTTGTTATGAGAACGTCGTATGCCTTATCAGGGGCTGGAGGAATGTCGCTTGTCTAATTAGATCTCAAGCGTTATGACCTAATCAGATAACACGTTCCTGTGCCGTAGTGTGACTGCGTCAGATAACGGTATCTGCATCATGGGGGTTTTCTTGCCTCATGGGCTGACTGTTAGTTAACTTGATAGTTAGTTTAACCAGAATAGGGTCAGGAATAGGGGGACTGATTCAGAACCTATAGAAATACACGACACCACAATGGTTCTGTGTGGGCATACAGAACAATGTTCATATATGCACACGAAGTCTACCCCCTACGTTCTGTAACAGACAATCCTAAGAATAGTGCTCTAGTTAAGGGTATAGTAGATATGATAAAGGAAGACATTTCCTATGAGACTATCCCGAGAGATGAGACACTAGTATACATAGGATGGAACGTAACCGGATATGGAGCTACTCTGAGTGAAAAACAGCAAGCTAAGAGATCCCCGATTTGGATTGTACCCCATCAGGGTCACCTGTGTGCAAGGTAATGGCAAGAATCCCAGAGCTCAGTTAGGGAAGAATATCTGCACTAAAACGTATGTTTTTGCAGCCCAGACTTCCCCTTCGTTTTTAGCAGCTAAGGGTACCTATTTCATCTGCCATGATAGAGCCTATACATGGTTGCCCCCTGACTTTTCGGGCTCATGTTTTGTTTCGTTCCTGTTGCCTCCCACCTACACAGCAGCGGCAGATTACCACAAGACAAGGATAGTTAGAGGTGTCTTGAGTAAAGAGGACACTGCAGGACAAGAATTTGGGGACTTCGCAAAGGGTTTTCTGCCGTTCTGGGAACCCATGGTTAACAGCAGGAACATAAGGCAATTGACAAGGGTGGTTGAGTCCACCGTAATTGAAACTGCTGGTGCCCTTAGTAACTTGACTGCTGCGCTCCAGTCGGATCGTCTTATGACCCTTCAGAACAGGGTCGCATTAGATGTCATACTTGCAGACCGAGGTGGGGTATGTAGATTGATCCAATCGAGTTGCTGTGTTTTCATTCCAGATAACGCTCCAACAGTGTACCAGGCCATCTCCAAACTACATAAGATTTCCGAATCTATTCATGTGGATAAAGGAGATTGGTCTTTAATGGGATGGTTCTGGGAACTGATATCCGCCTGTGGATGGAAAATTCTGATGGTCATTGGGATGGTCTTAGCCATTCTTTTCCTGTTCTGTCTGTGCGTGCAGTGTGCTCCTGCAATATGTGGCCTCTGTGCTACATCATGTGTAAGGAAACCTGTATCAAAAGACAAACTAAGTAATAGAATGATGTTACAGCAACATCTCAATGACTTTAGGAATATAGACCTGGACTCAGATTAGCATGAGGATAGGTTAATTGCCTATGTAAGGGCAAAAGGAGGGTTTGTAGTTCTGAAAATTCTGGACTCGTGAATAAAACTTTGTCGTAGCATGACGATTTTTATATCAAAAGACCGAAAATGGCTAGTACACTATGAACAAGCATTTTCGTCATATTCGAGTGACGATTTCACCTCGAAATCGTCATTTTCGTCTTGAACCCTTGGCTTCCATTTTGTGTACGGCAGCCATTTTGTTGGTTGCCCTCACATAGGCTTATAATACAGCTAAATTCGATTCGCAAGGACACGTACACCTTAATTGACTTTTCTCGGACCTGGGCAAGCTGAAACCATTGCCCCAGGCCGAACCTGTTTGGTCAGTTCCTCTCGCAGTGGCCGAACGAGATAACATCAAGGCACAACATGCCATAAACCCTTTTCATCGCACACACACCCTGCCTAATCTTGCTCACACCTGTCCCTGCTCTTTTCTCTCACTTGCTTTATGATGAGGAGGTGCCCGTTTTTATTGGGGGTCCACCGATATCTGATGAAACTGTTGGGCCTTGCCGGGTAATTTGTTGTGGGCTGGACAAACTGAAATGTGGGCTTGTCATCATGACTCTGCTTTTCCTTTGTAGTGGAAACTTGTGAATAGTATACTAAAATGTGGAGAATGTTTGCCTGAAGCACTATATTTCGTATAAAAAGAGAAGCCTGACTTTGTAAGATTGAGCAGTCTCCTGAGAATATACATCCTGTGTTGTTGTACTTACTTCTAGGACGCCTGTTACCTTGGTTGCAACCAATAAAATCGATCCTTGACTTCACCTAGAAGACTCTGAGTTTCTGTGGTCTAAATCAGGAAAGTACTCGAGGTCTTTGGGTGTGTACCCTGACACCACTGGGTTACCAGTTCGGTACCAGTTCTGAAAAACCCAGTACCTCACAGCGGCTCTGGGGGGAGAAGGCGAGGTTGCCAAATTCAATCGAGGGGGAAGGTCATGAGCATATGGCCAGCAGTCGACTTCCGATATTAGGTGAGAGTTAGATTTGACATTTGGTTGCGGTGCGCAGCCAACTAATCTTTCTGCATCTGCTGGGAAAGGCCGGGGGTCCCAAACTGTGAAACGTTGTACTGGGTTACCTTCCATTGTCCCCGACCCAAGGTCTCGTGCCTTGAGTCCTAACCCCAATGAAGGGAGGAAAAGGGCCTCTGCTTCCCGGGCATGTCGGTTGTGTTTTCTAGTGGCCCCAGTCGTCGTGGGCCTCGGGGGCTGGCGATGTGCAGACAGGGTCCCGGGACCCAGAGAGAGAATTAGAGCCTGTCAGCTTCTGCCAAGGTAGTAGACCGCTGTTGAGAGGGTACTCGGTGGCCGCCACAATGCCAATGGCCGTTGGTGCTGTCTGGGTGTTGGGAAAGTATTGGGCACCGGCCCGTGATCTCGGAGCTCTGATATGATAGACCGCTCCTCATGTGCCCCCGGCGTGCTTGAGCCTCTCGCCGCGCGCCTCGAGGCCTAGCGCCGAGCAGGGGGAGGTCGCCGTGTTCGGGTGTGGGTGGGTGACAGATGCAGCACCTCACGTTGAGGGGTCGGTAACCGGCTGCTAGTCTGAGTTCGCGCTTCGGGCTGACCCTGGCTTTGGTCGCTATGGCCTCCCGGGGCTGCGCTGTCCCAGAGGCGCGCTCTCACCTGTTGTCCCTGGGGCTGTAGGGGCACCTGGAGGGGCTCCCGTGATCACTTTCCCCGCCGTCGGGGTAGGAAACACCGGGGGACGGTGCAACGGGGCTCGTGATCCCTTCCGTCCTTACCACGGGCGTTCGGCGGGTGCCGCCATTTTGTTCTTGCTGCTGGGTTGCCAGAGAGGCTGTGTACAGTTTGGGGAGAGCTGCTCAGTCCCCAATTCCGAGGGCAGCCGGGGTCCTGGAGGGTGATGTCAGCTTTAGCATATGGTTCGGTGGGATTGGAGGGGGTTATGGCATTGTTGATTGCGGATTGCGTGGGCTGCTGGACGGAGCACTAGAGAGGCACATCTGTCATCTTAGCTAGCCAGGCCATGCCCCGTAATAAACCCCTGTATGTTTGTTATCTAAAACATCAAAATAATAATAAAAAATATATATATTTTTTTAAAATATTGCATGCCTTAGAGACATTTCCATTTAATTGCTTTATTTTATTCGTAATAATCCTGTAAAGGTTTTTGGATTAGTAAAGCGGTTTTCTGATTTTACTCCCTTACTGCCTCTGTAATGTGTTTTCCCTAAATATTGATAACCTATGCACCATTTTAAAAAGGATATCAAACCGAAAGTAAATGGTGCCTTTCATAGGCATTGATGTGTTTTTTAACTTTTTTTGGAGTAAAGTGTTCTCTCAATTTCAAAGATGTTCCAGGGATCCTGTGCATAGGCAGATCTATTCATTGTTTATGAATGTAATACCCATACCCTTGATAAAAAGCCAGTGTTATAGATAAGTAACTTAAATGTTGTCGGTTAACCTACTCCATCGCAACGGCAACATTATGGTCCAGCCGCTGAACTTAAAAGCAGAAGGACCATAGTTTGACCATGGAGGAGGCTACTCCTTTTTGCTTATATATGGCCACCCACTCAATTAGGATGACTGGACATAGAGCCATATTTTAACTTTCCGTCACTGCCCAGCAAACCATAGCTGGAAGGGGTAGAATAAACAAAGAATGCCTCTCTTGCCATGCCAGAAGACTCCCATAGCGAGGGTTAAAAAATATATATATTTTCAAAATCAAAAATACCACTTTGGGACTTTCTTTTTGAGATAAAAAAGAAAACAGTTTGGTGTACTAAACTGTGAAAAGCATTAACAGGAACCACTGTGATGGCGATTCCTGCCAATGCTTTAGAAATTACCACCAGCTTGTCGGTCATTTCATGATTTGGCATGCGGTGTTTAACATATTAATACACTAGACATCCCCAGGTCCGGGTGTGTACGACTACTGGTTAGCAGGTGTCCCGTGGTGTCTGTGGCGTCCTGTTGACGCGTGCAGGCCCACTCCAAGAAAGGACTCCATATATCTCTTGGCTGGGAAGCCGATGGCATCAGCTCCCAGAAAGCAGACAATTGTGTTTGACTGAATGTGACATCTGGAGTCCAGTCTTTCATAGAGGGGATTCCCTTCCTTCCGAAATGCATAGCAACCCTCTGCTTGGCTAACAGCAATAGCATAGCGTGTAACTTACTGGTACCTTTAGGTGTGTTTTTGACGTAACCCATAAACCCAATAGGGGATCCGGGTCTCTAGGTGTACCGATGATCTTGTATATAGTGTCAAAAATCGTAACCCAGAAAGTGACTAATTGAGGGCAGTCCCATGCCATGTGCAGAAATGTGGTTGGTGAGTAGCCACATCTCCAACAGCTGTTGTCTGCCCTAATCCCCATAAGTTGAAGCTGAGAGGGAGTCCTATAGAACTTATGTAAACATTCAAAATTAATTAAGCAAAGTTTATTGTTGGGGGACAGTGCCGTTAGTTGGTTGCAACAGAACCTCAATGGTCCTCAGATAGAGTGGGCAGGTCCGTGTTCCAAGCTTGAAGGGCTTTGGGTGTCAATATGGGTGCAGAGTGCTGCATGTTGTTATAAATTCTCATATTAAGTCTGCAGGGTGAGTCGTTATTCAGCACATTTTCCAGGGCCAGCAATGTAGGAGGTGAAGTAGGGAACGAGCCGTGAAGTGATTTGCACGTGGCCCTAAGCTTGTGGTGGAAGAATTATTCAGAAAAGGACACTGTGCGCCACTCTGTAGGCTCGGGAGGAGCTCTGTGCACCTCTCCCGGGTATAGGTCTCCAAAGGTACGTATACCCATTTTTTTTTTTTTTTAACAAAGACCTTTATTTCGTCAAGTGGTTACACAGCGTAATGCCAACAACCTAACAGGCTGGCCGCTATATCATGTGTTCCTGCTTAACACCGCATCATAAATCATTGAGGAAATTGTCAATAGTATACATTGTAATACGGTTCAACTAGAATGAGGTGTGGCACCCGCAGCAGTTTCTCAGAAGGTAACGGTCTTTGGTGTTTCCAGTGTTCATAACAAAAACAAACAAAAGAACTGTTAGGAACAATCATGTGGTCATTCATATATCAATACTTATTGGGTCTAGATATCTTCTCCAGATTTCTCACGGTAGAGTCCCCCCCAATCTCGGTACCTATCTTACGGGGCGTGTACAAGTGCCGGTATGGAAGCCCTCTGTGTGGTATCCCTCACATTCCCTGCCCCCCCAACTTGCGTGACATTGCAGAAAAGGGCCCCATTCCCACCCTCCGATCTCGCCCCCATCATGAAGCGCACCCTCCGTTAGCCCTCCAGCTCTTCGTCATCCGACTCGTCTTGGACATCTTCCGGTAAGGGGTCGCAAATCCCCCCTCTATAGTCATTCCATTTGGTCCAGATTTTATTCCATTTTCTCGGGCAGGCACGGTTCAAGTACACTGCCCTCTCTGTCAGCATTACCCTATCCATGTTTAAACACCACAGTGAGTTGGTCGGCGCTTCCGGCACCCCCCAGCGCTGTGCGACATCTCGCTTCGCTACCATCAATCCTATCGTTACCCAGAGTTGCCCATACCTGGAAAGGTCTGTAGGTTCCCATACATTTAGAAGGCACCTCTTTGGTTCTGGTAATAGTGTAGTTTCTAGTGTCTGTGAGATTGTTCGCAGTACCTGTTTCCAGTAGTCCTGGATTCGGGGGCAGTCCCATATGGTGTGATAGAATGAGCCCTCCTCCCCGCAGCCTCGTAGGCAGTAAGGGTGTTCAATCCTGTTAATACGGTGTAGCATTGTCCTTGTGTAATATACCCTGTGTAGTATTTTGAGTTGAACTAGCCGTAGTCTAGCGGAGATGCCTACCTCCCTAGGTGACGCTAGAGCCCCATTCCATTCATGTTCATCCATGTCAGTAGTGTCTCCCTCCCATTTTGCCTTCAAGGTCAGTGTTGGGTCTGGCATGTTGTTGAGCAATTTGCGGTATACAAGAGAGGTTGCACGCTCCGCCATAAATTCTGTAAGGAGGCGATCCTCCAGCGGGGAAGATTCGGGCAAGTCTGTATCCATGGGCAGAGCTGCTAATAATGCGTGCCGTATCTGGATATATCTGTAGAGTTCCCTCATGTTGAGTTCATACAGTTCTCGCAGTCTATTGAAGGGCAGCACCTCCCCCCTGTCCCATAGATCGCCCACCGTAGATATTCCTATAGTGTCCCAGTGTGAAAATCCCTTGCTATTCCTCAAGTGACCAAGGACTCGAGAGTCCCATAGTGGAGTCAGTTTGGTGATTCTCCCTTGCCATCCCAGAGCAGCCGTCGCTTTATGCCAGAGTGTCACCGTTAGTCTGGTGGGTCCTAGTAAGGTGCGGATTTTACGACGGTCATATAATGGTGCCAACAAGCTGTCATTGCCCAGCTGCCCCCTGTCCGCCTGGAACGCCGGTTCCGCCTGAGAAGCGTGAAGCCATTGGTTGATGGGTTTAAGGTGCGCCGCCCAGTAATACAGTTGGAGGTTGGGTAGGGCAATACCACCGTCAAACCAGCCCCTGTGCAGTTTGGATTATGCGGGCGGGGAGGGCACCCCATAAAAGGTTAGAGACCAATGCAGCGACCGTTCGAAAGAATTTAGGTGGTACCGGGTAAGGTGTGTTTTCTAGGACATACAAAAATCTTGGCAAGGCCATCATTTTGTAAAGTGCAGCTCGCCCCAAGAGCGTCAGCGGGAGTCCCGACCAGAATTTAACTTCTCGCTTGAGCCTCTCTAAATGGGGTTTCAGGTTTTTATCTATGAATTCCATGGGGTCCTAGTGACGTGGATGCCCAAATATTTAAACGACGAGCCCGCTATCCTCAGGGGACAGTCCGCGTCTAGGGCTGGTTCCCGTCCTTTCAATACATATAGTTCCGATTTGCCCCAATTAAGTGTATAACCGGATATCAAGCCGTGAGCATCACAGAGATGTAGTAGGGCCGGCACCCCGCTGTCAGGGTTAGTTAAGTAGATCAGCATGTCGTCCGCATATAGGGACACCCGGTCCTCCCAGCCCTCTTTCCAGCAGATGCCTCTCAAAAGGGGCGAGGTTCTAATAAGTGTGGCAAGGGGTTCCAGGGAGATCGCGAACAACTGCGGTGAAAGGGGACAACCCTGTCTCGTTCCTCGCCCTAACGGGAACTCCCGTGAGATATGGCCATTAGCCACCACCCGGGCAACCGGGTCAGTGTATAACAGTTTGACCCATGCAACAAAGCGGGGACCAAAACCCATGCGGAACAGCGCCTCAAATAAATAAGACCATTCCACAAGGTCAAAAGCCATTTTGGCATCGAGGGCTAAAATCACTGCTTGTGACGTGACCGAGTCTGCCTTAGCCAGGACTCCGTGCAATCTGCGCAGATTTAACGCCGTATTTCTGTGTGGCATAAACCCGGACTGGTCCGGGTGTATGAGAGAGGACAAATGGGGTAAGAGTCTCATCGCTAAGAGCTTGGCCAATATTTTAGCTTCCGCGTTCAGCAGCGAGATGGGGCGATATGAGGAGCATTCGTCAGGAGGTTTGCCTGGTTTGGAGACAGCCACTATAGTCGCTGCTCTCTGGTCTGGCGGGAGGCAACCCTTCTCTAGACATTCTTTAAACATCTCCAGCAAATGTGAGCTGAGGGTTTCAGGCATTGTTTGATACCACTCCACCGGTATCCCGTTAGGCCCCGTAGCCTTTCCTGGGTGCAAGGCATGAATAGCTAGTTGTATTTCATCCGCTGTGATGTCCGCTTCCAACTCACACGACACTTCCGTTGTCAGCGTCTGCACCTTAATCGGCGCTAGTACCTCCCTGGCCATTGCAGGAGTAATTACATGCTCAGGGGTGTACACCCTTTCAAAGTGGGACGCAAGCAGTCCTACAATTAGTTCCGGGCTAGTATGCAGCGCTCCAGTTTCGTCCCTCAAACATTGGATTCCCCTCGAGTTCCCCTCCCGTTTGTCAAGCCATGCCAGGAGTTTCCCCGCCTTGTCGCCTACCTCGTAGATCCTATTTTGAGTGTCTGTCAGTTGCCCTTTTATGTGTATGCGCAAGTGATCATTATATAGCTGTTGTAACGCCAGCGCATGTAGGGAGGATGGAGTGGGGTGTTTTTCGTGTTCCGTCGTCAATTTCTGTAAAGTTAAGTCCAGATCGTCTAGTTCCTGAGAACGTGCCCTTTTGTAACCTGTAATGGTGTTTATAGCTTGTCCCCGCAATACTGTCTTAAACGCCTCCCAGAGTACCTCTGAGGAGCGCACGGAATGGATATTTTCAGTGAAATACTGTGTTGTTGCGTGTTGTAGAGCCTCGCGGACCTGGGGTATCTTGAGGTAAGTAGCCTGTATGGGATATATTCGAGTGTTTGTACGTTTCTGGGAAGAGAGTGTGAGGGTTAGTGGGGAATGGTCCGAGATTCCTCGAGGGTGAAGCGTCATAGTATCTACGTGTCGAAGTCCTTCCCCCAGGGTCAGGAAGTGGTCTATCCTCGATAGACTCCCATGTACCGCAGAATGGAAGGTGTATTGTTTCGCACTGGGGTGGAGGTGTCTCCAGATGTCAATCAGGCCCATGGCTGTCAGGAATCGTTGGAGGCGGGGGATCCCCCCTGTGGGTATCGGCGTCGGAAACCGGTCAAGGTGTGCATCTAAGATAGCATTGAAATCCCCCCCAATAATAACCTCCCCCTCAGGAAGAGCCAGAAGAAAGTCACCCAGTTTTGGGAGGTGTACCGAATGTAGTGTCGGTGGAATGTATACCGAAACTAGGTTGAGGAGATTCCCCTCCCACTGCCCCTGCAGGGCTGCGAAACAGCCTTGATCGTCGGTTTTAGTGAGTAGGGGGATGAATTGTGTGTTTTTGCGTATCAGGATGCCGGTCCCTCTGGATCCCGACGTAAAGCCCGAGTGGACTATCATCTTGTAGCCTCGTCTATCCATGGCCTTAGTGGCACCCCCCGTTAAGTGAGTTTCTTGCAGTAGCGCTATCGTGGGTTTTAGTCTCGTAAGTGCGGTTAGTACCAGCCCCCGTTTCACCTTGTCTCCCAGCCCTCTCACGTTCCAGGTCATGAGGCGCAATGAGTGTTTTAGTGATAAGGTTAGGAGCATGGACACTGTATCTTTAATAGCTCTTGGGTCTCCCCTTGTTGTTAATATAGTTGCACGGCGGCTCAGCCGTAGACCCTTAAGTGTTTCTCTCTTTTTTCACCTCTCCTTTGTGAGTTGGCACATTGGGCACATCCGCATTTTTAGGTAATGTTGGCCCACCTCGTGGCCACACATTAGTTACACCCTTGCCTGGTTTATACTACCTAGACCAGGCGTCAACACCTTGAGCAGGCGCTCCGAGATCGGTTCAGGAATTTTTCCTATTTTTTATTGAAGACTGTACATTTCCCGTATACATGAGAGTAGCTTCGGCATAGCCATTTACACTATGATAACATGTTTATAGACCAACAGTTGGTTATAGTTTGGGCGGCAAGGTTCACTACTGCATTTATGAAATAATTTTTTCAACTTTCCTTGTGCTTCAGGAGCACGTATGGATGCACTTTGTAGGCCAACACCGGTATACCTACAATATTTGGGTCAGTGGCCTCTAATTAAGTATCCATTGCGCATGTGCTGTAAATCAGCCGTCCCACCCGAGGACATGCGTTTCGGCTCCTGTGCTCTTGCGCATGCGCTGAACCTTGCGAGCACCATTCCGTCCCCCGGAAAGGGTTGGTCCTTGAGGGTCATGCCCTTTCTTTCTTCCATTTTTAACTAGCTCCGGATGCCGGGTCTTCTTGGCAGGCATCCGATACGACTAGGTTCACAGCTGGCAGCCCCTTGAGAGCGACGTAAGTACAGAGCGGGTCCCTCTTGTGGGATCCCGGCCGCGAGACTCTGGGATGCTTTTGCACGAGTCGGAGGCTGGCTCATGGTTGTTCGCTTCAGCTATTCTCTTGTTTTTTCATGTTTTCTATTGACTAGTGTTTACAAACTTGCCAACGAGTCCGTGCAGGATGCTCACGCCATGCCTGACACTCGTCAATGAGCAAGGTAAGCCTGCTTTTTGTTGCTTTTTTTGTTGCTATTTTTGTTGCTAATTTTGTGATTACCACTCGTGAACAAAGTCTGGTTTCCCTTCTTGGTCCAGCCAACACTCCCCTCAATTAGTGAGACGTGTTTGTTTAATTTATTGAACTATCTAATCTTTCCTTGTTTTTTGCGCCTGTAAGGTAGTCCCTCTAGATCTAGAGCCTTCTCTTAAAACAACCACGAGGCATTTAGTTCATTATCACACATGTGATGGTTGAGCCTATCTTGGGGCGATTCTGCCTTATTACCCATGCACTCGTATATTTATATTTTTGCGGTGTGCCTCTTGTGTACAGCTCACTGTTGTCTCTTTTTTGTGAAAGATGTGCACCATTGATGGCACACGTTATGACATCAAGTTGTTACTGATGCATACACAAGTATATCTTTGTCTGTCTCTTTGTCCTAGATACTATACAGGAGCGGGACACATTAAGAAGATGTAGCCTGAGTCTGGATACATAACCCCCCTGGCCGCCCTGTTAAGTTAAGTTGAGAGGTTTTTTAATTCACGTGCACTTATAAGTTTTTGGTCCTGACGAAATGCCACCGACCTTTTGGCGATTACGGGCATGAAACATGTTGACCCCTGATTCCTTGATTCATCAGGTGAATATACCTATTAGAACAAGAACGTCTTTCATAGTTACTACTGCTTGAGGTATATCATTACGACATATTGTTGCGTATAAACCCTCCCCATATTTTGATTTTTCACTAGGCACTGGTTTTTCCCTCATCTTACCCCATACCTCCTTTTCCCCGCACACCTGCATGCACCTTCCGGCTGTCCTAAAAGATCTCCAGTAAAGTGTCCCTTCTTGGGGCCCGTGGGGGATTGCAGCGCCGGCCCCACGTGGAGCTACAGCCCGATGATGAAGCATGACATCCTATTGGTGTATGATGAAACATGATATCCAAAGGGTGTGTGAGGGCAACTAAGGACAATATTTGCCTTTGTTACGATGGGTGTTCATACCTAGGCTTCTTTGTCTCCTTCCCCCCTTTTCTTCCTTCCCTTTAAATTGTTTGTTTGGGTGACTTTTTGCACCCCTACGTTTCAGGATGACTTTTTGCATCCTACGTCCTAGTTGCAGTGTCCCCTTTGTGTTTTAGCAATGAGGGACACCGTGTCTCAACACCCACTCCACTCCCATCAGGAATTGGAACGCCAGCCATGAGATATTATGGGGTTCATAGTGCAACTATGGGCAAGTGCGGTATCCGCGCCCTGAGCGCAGTCGGTTATGCAAGTGACAAAGGTTCCGCTGGGAGCAATACATCCCCTCTCGCTCCTCTCGCCTTTTCTTGAGTCATATGGAAGTCTAGTTCCCTTCTTTGACCGTGTAAGTGTGTTCCTAACTTTAACAAAACCATTCCCCCCCCAACTCCCCCTCCCTGCATCCCTGCCTAACGGACTTTCAACTGCCCGCCTCCCCAACTGAGCAGAGCGCTTTACCCATCCCACAACCAGAGTACTTGCGTGTATGGGGGAGAGTGTCTCCCCGAGCAGGCGGCATCCCCGCGTGCTTCCGGAGTAGTTTCGCCAGAGTCCAAAAGCAGCTTCTAAAGGATGCGTCGACGATCAACAGTCTGCACCGAAGCCATTATCCGAGTAGGGGTCATTCCCCTCCGTCAGCTCCCGCAAAGCCATGCGAGGGCGAGCCCTCTGCTCCTCCTCGACCGGATGATTGTGAGCCTGTCCCGCTGGTCCCTCCGCGGTCATGATTCTGTCTGGGTGGTTTCCGCTGCCGGTCCACGGTGCGCCATCCCTCCAACCAGTCCCGGGCAGCGTCCGGGGTGTCGAAAAACCACACTTTCTTGTCCGCTACAACTCTCAAGCGGGCCGGAAATTGCATCGAGTATTGTAGTTCCTTTTCCCGCAGTGTTTTTTTAACTTCCAAAAACGTCCTCCTCCTCCTGGAGACCTCCGCCGTGTAGTCCGGGAAGAACGCTATTCTCGAGTATTGGATCTGGATGGCCGGCGCCACTCGTGCGGCCTGTAAGATGGCGTCGCGGTCTCTGAAATTGAATAGCCGTGCCAGTCCTCCCGTCTTAGGCTTCCCCCCCGGCACCCTGTGGGCCCGCTCCACCGAGAAGAAATTTGACAGTCCCTTGGGCTGAAGCCTGGTTTTGATCATGTCCTCCACATAGAGGTCCATCGCCCCCGTATCTTCCGATTCTGGTACCCCCAAAATTCGGACATTATTGCGCCGAGAGCGCCCTTCCTGGTCATCCAGTTTGTCACGAAGCAGTTTGTTGTCCGTCTGCAATCGTTCCATAGCCGTCTGCAGTTCGGATACATCTTCGACCAAGGATTTGGTGACAACTTCCATCTGTTTGACCCTTTCGGACATTTTGTGGAGGTCTGCCCGTATCAAGGTGACCTCGGTAGCTGTAGCTCCCACTGTCGCTTGCACCTGCGCCAATGCTGCCAAGACGTCCTCGATAGTGGCCTTTTTGTTCCCCTCCGACTCCGTCGTCTTCCCCGCCGTCTTGCGTTGCTCCTGGGGTGGAGAGTGCCTTTCATAGGCAAATTTATCCAGCTTGGCCTGGGTGGCATTCTGTCGGGGGCCTCTGTGTGCCATGACTCAGTGCGTGCCCGGGTCAGGGCAGGCCGGACACCCGCCGGTTTGCAAGGTCTGCTGTGAGGGGAGACAATCACTCCTCTTGCGCCTGTGGTTGCTGGATCTGTCCACAATCGCCACGCGGGGTAATGCAGGGCGCTGTGCACACGAATTGTAAGTGGTGCGGTTCCTCACCCTGCCGCAGATCAAGTCACGCTGTTCATAGGGCCTATGTTTGGCGGGGCGTTGCGGGTCTGGAGAGGTTCCTGGGCGCGTCCCCGTGTGCCACTGATATGA
This sequence comes from Lissotriton helveticus, assembly GCF_964261635.1. Classification (NCBI taxonomy): domain Eukaryota; kingdom Metazoa; phylum Chordata; class Amphibia; order Caudata; family Salamandridae; genus Lissotriton; species Lissotriton helveticus. Next base: position 1,218,811,004 of record NC_136069.1, read on the forward strand.
GGCGCCCCCCCGGCGTGTGTGTCTCTGATGGTCCCTCTGCCCTGGACCGGGTCGTATTAGGAAAAAAAGGGGGGGGTGCTCAGCCCCCGCCGATCGCGGCTGCCGCTGGCCGTCCGTCCTCGAGGGTGAGTCCGTCCAGGTCGCGGAGTCCCCTGCACTCACTCGGGACCCCGGCCCGACCACCGCCAACCGGGGGCGCTGCTTCAGGGTGATGGCGCGCGTCCTGCGCCGAAAATGGCGGCTCTGCTTTCGTGACCTGCGGCGTAGAGTGCACCCCTGGGTCTGTTCCTTCGGCCGCCGCGGGAGGTGGCGGAGTTTCCGCCCGTGCTCCCGGGCTCCCGTGGAGAAGGTCTCGGATGTCTGGGCACTACTTCCGGCCAATCACGGCCGCCGAGGGTCCACTTCCGGCCGGTCACAAAGGTGACTGCAACTCCGCTGCTTGCAGGCTGTTGTTAGGCCCCACCTCTCCTCAGGCTTCGTCGGGCTCACTGGGTCCGCTGACTCGCCGTGTCCGTCTCAAAATTGCAGCGCTGGATGCTGCAAGGACTCCGGTTCTAGTCCACCCCTTCTGGCACCTTAAAATTCAGGATAGCTGTAACGGATTTAAGCGGGAAGCCACCGCGGCTCGGGAGCCTCACTAATCTGCTGCCGCCATCGTTGGCTGCTAGCCACGCCCCCCACGTATACCCATTTTGAGTGCTATTGCTCTACTTACACCTTCTCCCATTGTGGGTAGCATCGAGTTGAGAGCAAAGGGGATGGATGGGGCATACAAAATCGATCCACTGTATCGATGTCACCACGAGGACGCTTGCAGGTTTGGTACAATGCCACTTGCAAAAGAACAGGCGCCGCAACGTCCATCTCCACCACCGTATGCGGTTGGAAGGGAGTTGGGTGCGCCCAAAAATGTAAGAACTGTGCTTGCGCACTAAAAGTATACAGCTGAATGTCCGGGGCACCCATCCCACCCTGGGAAAGTGGTAGTGTTAACAGTTCCCACGAGACCCACGCTTGTCAGCCCGCCCAAATCATAGAGGTCAATAAGGAGCGAATTGTGCTGAAAATAGTTTACGAGAATGAAAGCGGAATATTGACAAAAAGGTAAAGCAATTTTGGCTGTAGCACCATTTTTGCAATGGCTATTCCCCCAGCCAGAGACAGTTGGAGGCCGGCCAACGTGGTGACCTAACTTCTAACCACGACACCGTACACCCACATCTCCCATATTTCTTGCGTGTCTCAGCTGAGCCAAATCCCGAGATATTTCACCAGGACATCTGCCTTTTTAGTGGGTAGTCAAGGGAAAAGGTGTAGTAGCGTCAGTTAGAGGAAATATTGGAGAATTCGACCAAGTTATCAAAATTTCAGAGACCACTACATTTTAACAATTCCCAGAGAATATGAGCTGTGTTCGTCTCTGGGTCACAGAGGTACAGGGTGACATCGTCAGCATATAATTAGATCAAGAGGCTTCTCGTGCTGAACCGCAGGCCACTGGCTGTATGATGCTGCCTGATGCGGGCCGGCAATTGCTCCATCGCAAAAGTGAAAAGCAGGGAAGACAACGGGCACCCCTGTCTCGTGCCCCGCGAAATAGTGAATGAGTCATATAGCATTCCGTTTACACTGATTCTGGCCTAGTGTAGAGCAGACGTACTAGGCATAAAAACTGGGCTAAACCCCATCCTTTCCAGGATTGCAAAAAGAAATGACCACTCCAGCGAATCAAACGCTTTTGTGGCGTCCCAAAAAATGACAATGGTCTTAGAGTCCGGATTGAGATAATGCACAACAGAGAAAAAAGTACGCAGATTTTGAGATGTAGAACGCCCAAGGATGAAACTGGATTGATCAGGGTGTGCGATTAATGGGAGGAGAGGCTGCAGTCGATTAGCAAACAGTTTTGCGAGGGTTTTAAGATCCACGTTAATCAGTGACAGTGGGCGGTATGAATCCAGTTCATCCTTCGGTTTCCCTGTAATTATAATGGCCTCTCGCATGGATGGCGGTAAAATTTCTGAGGTTTGAGCCTCCTCGTAGAGCGTTATGAGGTGCAGGGCCAGTTCCTCCGCATAAGCCTTGTAAAAAGCTGTGGTTAACCCGTCAGACCTAGGCGCCTTATCCGGTGGGAGGCTTTTGATTACTTGTTTTACATCCTCCACTCTAAACAGAACATCAAGATGCTCCCTGTGCCCCTGGCCGAACCACAGCAACTCAAGAGATTCTAGATATGGCATAAGCGTGTCCTGAACCGAGCTATGGGTGGATGTATATAATGAGGTTTAAAATTATGTCAATTTGTGAAGTATGTCTAGCAGACCACTTGATACAGTTAGAGGGTCGTCCCTGATCTCCCTGATGTAGGCCTTCATGCGCAGGACGCAGAGCATTGTCGCAAGGGTCCTCCCAGGTCTGTCGCCCTCCCCATACCTCCTGGCTTGTATATATTTGCCTAAAAACGTAACTTCGCGCTGGGCCTCTTCCTCAAAGTCCAGCAGTGTCTTCTTTAATTTTGCCACAAGAGTGGGGTCATCAGCAGTAAAATATTGTGTTTCAAGCTTCTAAACTGCTTCTCCAAGGACTCAAATGTGCCCCTTAAGGCTTTCAGCACCCCCGCTTGACGGGCTATGCATTGTCCCCTAGTTACTACCTTCAATGCCTCCTCTAAAGAGGCCTGGGTGGAAACTGAGTCAGCATTATTATCAAAGTAGTCAGTAATATCTCCTCTTATCTCCTCCTTAAATGCCTCGTCGAGCAGAGTATTAGGGGGGAGTCTTCAACTGAACATTTTAGTGGGGGAATTTGGTAATGGAAGGCACAATAGACTTGGTGCATGGGAGATGAGATACTGCGTGTGTCCATGTTGCTACATCCTTTGACACCAACCAATAATCCAGTTGTGACCAAGTATGTGGATTTCAGAGATGCATGTACCCTCCCTTGCTAATCAGTGCTTAGGGCACCATATGTCGATAAGATTGCTGTCTGAGATAATGGCTTGCAGAGCAGCAGTTGTGTTGGGGTGTAGGGAACGAGACTGTCCTCTCCTGTCTAGTGCATCGTTCAGTATTGCGTTTAAGTCCCCCCATATAACCGTGTTGCATTCTGTTGCTCTAATCCTGGCCCATATATCCTGAAAAAAGGTTGGCATGTCTGCATTCGGCCCATAGACGGCCACTTTGACCAACCGGTTTCTCCCCAATGCTCCCTGCAGTATGATGTACCTACCCTCATGGTCCGAGAAGGAGCCTCCCTCATTCCAGTCCAGTCCCCACCTTATCAGCACCGTTACTCCACGTGAGTAGTTAGATTATATAGTAGGAAAGATGTGCCCCCAGCATCTGTGCTGTAATCTAGTGACTGGAGTGGGTTAAGATGTGTCTCCTGCAGTAGGCACACATCGATGTGGTGCCGTACTGAATAGGAATGAACCAGCCATGCCTTCCTGTGATCGTTCAAACCACGAATGTTCCAAGTTAAGAAATTAAAGTTTAACATCACCAATGATTTAAATTCCAGTAAAGTGCCAGAGAATGGACCCCATGAACGCACTACCCTACAGAAACAATGCCATACGGTGGAATGATACAGTCCTCTAGAAGCCAACCTTTCAAATATACTATATGTAAAGCAAAGGAAATATGCATTGTACAGACAGTGCCCACAAGTCCAAGAAGCATTTATCTGGCTAAAAACGGTGCAACAACCCCCCTGCCCCCACCACCCACTCCAACCCCCCCAAACAGGTCGTGCATTATCCACCCCTGCCAACAACTTACAAATAAGAGGTGTACCCCAGAAAGGGCACAACATCAATGGGAGATTTCCCTAGGGGCACAGTGTAGCCGGCATGCAACCCCGCAAATAATGCAGGGTGGCCAGGAGTAAGGTGGAGGGACAACATAATAGTATATAACACAGTATACATTCCCTCATACGACTCGCTGCTAACATTTCGCAGACCCACTGTACAATCATGACTTGTTCACAGTCATTACGTCTTTATTTCGAAATAAAATTCATAAAAGACAGCATACAATACATGAAATATTGATAAAACCAACAGTCATAAACCTTATTATTTAAAAAGTTGTTAGACATTCGAAAAAACTTTGCAAAAAAAACCCCAAAAAATGGGACCTTCATACATTATCATTTAAATTAAATAAGTGTTCAATTTCCTAATACGGATCAACCACGCCCCCCCTAGAAACTTGGCCACACAAACCACAACGAACTCAGATCTAATATTTCGAAACTTCCGCAGGGCTTCAAGGTGTCCCCCACTATCCAATCTACTACATAAGGGTTTCAGCCATTTTAAGCGTGGGGCTCGATAGGCTGGACAGGCAAAGAACAAATGGCCAATACTTTCCACATGATCCGGGCACCAGGGACACTTGTTATTTACATTCCCCGCCCACTTTACAGTAAAGGAATTGATGGGAAGTGTCCCTACGCGAAACTGATGATACAATTTCCGATCAAAGGTTTTGCATATCAAGTCCCAATAAGGCTCGAGGGAAGGTGTCAATTTGTGGGTTAAAAAATGCCCTGTTAGATTAGTGTCTGATGAATGAATAACTGCAATTGATTTGACCGATGCCCAAAATAGGTCTTTAAAATCTTGTTTTGAGGGGAAGATGGAACACCCCGGATTAATCCACATCTCGGAAAGACCCATTGCATACAAAACGTGTTTAACTTCCCTGAGCCAGGGGATTCTATGGGCACCCCACAGTGATTTTACCTCCTCCAATTCATTAGCAAAAAGGCTGAGCTCTGGAGTCGTCCAAAGCCGTCGCCATAGTGCCACCAAACGAAACCGGGCCATCTCATTTAGGGGTTTACAGCCTAAATCTAACAGCAGTGGTTTGGTAGGTGAGGACTGGGGAAGCCCTACCAGATTCCGCAAGAACCTATTCTGGGCTGTGACCAGAACAGACAGATCCTTGTGACCCCAGATGTCAGCCCCATACATGACTTGTTGAACCCAGATATATACGGCAGGATTAAAAGAGAAAAAAATACTACAACAGTCTTACATTGACCCATCATGGACTAAACATTGTCACTTAGCCTGTCTCCTGCCGCCTCTTTGGAACCCAGAACCCGCATCTGCTTCTTCTTGCCCCCAACATGCTTAGCAAATTTGAGGGCCGATTTGGCATCCGTGAAGAAATGAGCTGTGCCCTTGTGGGACACCATGAGGTTTGGCAGGGTATAACAACGAGTACGGGATATTGGCCTGAAGCAGGATTTTCTTTGTAGGTAGGAATTACCAATGTGCCGTCTGCACTGCAGGCATGAAATCCGGATTATAGGATATAGAGTTCCCCTGATGGGTAATGGACCCCCGCTCTCTGGCCAAACGTAGGATAAGATCATGGTCTTGATAGTTCAGGATCGGAGCAAATATTGGCCGAGGTGGTGCACCACCAGGAGGCCTAGGACTCAAAGTGCGATGGGCTCGCTCCATCGCGAACACTGTCGAAAGGGCAGGAACGAATAGTTTGTGCAGTAGATCAGCCACATAGTTCTCCATTTTTGATATAGCCATTGTCTCCGCAATTCCCGTGATCCATAGGGTATTATGATGGGAGCGGGCTTCCAAGTCCTCATTTTTAGATCTTATCAGACCTAGAACGTTGTTCATGTGCAAGAGCTGTTCTTTAGTTTCGACCTGGAAATTGTGGGAATCCTTTTTGCGATTTTCCAAAGCATCTAGTTGCGTCTCGTGTGCACCCACCTGTTTCTTAACTGCATCCAGACATAAGCACATCTAACATTACATCTATGGGCTGAAATGCATTTCCAGCATCAGTGTGCGAAGTTCTTCACCATGATCCTCGGTCTGCGAATCAGACTGGTGTTCCGCGCTCCCCTCCTGATCCTGCTCCATTGTTCTGGTGGTAAGTCTTTGTTCAAAGGTTAATTTAGATTGCTTTGCATCCTGTTTGCCCATTATTGTAATGTTGGCGACACCACACAGCTGTGGGCAACGATCTCCAACTGAACGCTTCGCAATCCACCTCCTGGCAAAAACACACTGCAAATGTTCCCAGATATCAATGCTACAGTCACCAGCCCACAGAGATAACTGGCAACCAGGCCGCCGGTGAAGCCGCACCCGGTTAGATCAGCGCAGTCTTCAGTCCATAGAGCCGCTGTGAGTTAGTGTCAGAATGTGTGCTGTGTGGCCCCAATTGTTTGGTGGAGTTCTGTGCCTGCAGAGAGGAATGTCCCCGTCTGGGGAATAGTGGGCCCAGTTGCACTGGCGTCGCAGTTAAGCAGGATCGGCAAGGCCTCACTGGTAATGCCAACAAGGCAGCTCACCAGAGCTGCAGCCACGCAATGAGGCGAGGATACCCCCCCCCCTGGTGCTGGTCGTGGGAAGACACTCTCGGATGCCGCTGTAAGGGACCGCCCTCGCCGAATGCGGCAGCGGTCTTGCCTCCTCAAGGTGCCCAAATCGGACTGTGCCATCGTCCGGAGTATCGCCAACGACGGCGGGCCACCAGGGCACCGGGAAACAACAAGAGTGGGCAGAGGCCCTGACAGGCCTGGACCGCGGGAGATTACAGAAGGGAGCCGCAGCACGGGGTCACCAGACCTCTCCCAGGCGCTTTAGCGGCCCCGCCACACCAGCGTCCCTGCGCGGCCGCAGCAGGTCCCCAGGGGCTCCAGCAGCTCGAAGCGGCACTCACCCGGTCAGCCTCGAAGAGTCGTAGGATTGGTCCACCAGATGCACGGCCCGCGGCTCCAGGCGGTGGCAGCGAGGCCTCCCACAAGGCTCCGGACACCCACGTGGTGCTCTCGACAGCAGGGAAATAGGGATGGCTTGTAGCCCCAGCACAGCAGTCTCCTCAGTGGACGCAGGCCTCGGCCCTCTCACACAGGCCAGCTCGGGTCCGGGCTCCAATCCTGGCGCCGATGCCCATAACCCTCCAGCGACAGGCTATTTCGGCAGCCCCCGCAGCAGGCGAGTGCAGGGGCTCGTTTGCAGCTAAGTGGACCCTCCATTGCAGCAGATAATAACAGGATTAATTACCCGGCCGGCAGAGCTCGCTCAGAAAGTGGCCATCTTGCTGCACAGCCAGACCACGCCTCTATACAAATCTTCATTGATGTCATAAATGACTCACTTGCTTCCCCGCTTCCTTTTAATTAGGTGGCTATAGGTTTTAGAGAATGTGGATGCTAGAGACTCTTCTGAAAAACAGTTTCTTTGGTAACTGTCAGTTGACTGCATAGTTTTAGTTTGGCACTGCTAACTACCTAGTAGGATCTTTGTTGTGCATTAATTATCCCATGTGTTTACATAGTTTATTCTTTTTGCAGGCATTTTAAGGTCCTTGTACTACAAGGTTGTTTTACGTATGGTATTATTTCAGTTGACAAAGCATAGGCTATCTGAGTTACAAATGACAAATTTCACCTCAGCATACTACTATTTATAATCAATGTATACATTAAAAGTGTTCCAGATCTGCATAAGCTAGTAGGTATTATTTAGTGCTTATGGTGTCAGTTAAAATACCTATGACGCAGAACTAGGATTACAAGGCAGTTTCATTTCCTAACTTACTAAAATTATCAGCTACCACGAACTCTTAACAGAGGTATAGCCTGGGCTTGTGGATTGTAGCCACCCATGTTAGGAGTACCACTTTGGGTGTACTACTATTGAGCAACAGACACTATCTATCTGTTGTTGCGCAACAGACAAAAGTGTGTAAAGTATTTGCCAGGAGACTTGTGAAATGGATCTGGTGCACAAGAAAACACACCGGTTTAGCCAAAATCTGAAAATTAGAAGCCGGTTGTTACTTGTAGAATGCACCAAGAAGTGCCTATCCTATGCTAGAAGGAACAGCAAGAATAAGGCATGCAAAGCTTTCCCTTGTTATCCAATATGCACATGCATTGCCAAGCACAACAAAAATAAATGATTTTCTTTATATGCTTAGGCCAATTTTACTGTATCACATCACTGACACTAGATTTTTTGGTCAGGTTTTTATTTTTACACATTGCAAGTATGTAACTGTTCCTTGCATACAAGTATATGGAAATCTGAGCCTTACGTTACTTCTCCCTTTAAAAGCGTAGATTACTTGTCTCATGATTGTAGTTGTGGATTAGAATTTAGGAAAGAGGTAAGTGGATAGTTTAAAAGTTCCACAGTTGCCCTGAAAAGGAGACATATTCTGATGAATTTTAGATTGATCAATATTATATGGTAAGCAGCTTTGTTTTGAAATATTTGCAATTGTCGGACACTAAATATTGTTTACTGGGCGCGTTCTCTTCCACCGTCAGGTTGGAAGTTCAAACAGTGCTTAGACCATTAGTTTCAGAAGAAGGTAACTTGCTCCTTAGCTTAAAAATTCATTTGACCCCCATTGTTTAAGTAATTCATCTGATATGGAACACTGATGTATCGTTATGTATAACATTATCTTTTATAAAGCCACCTACATTATTTTTTAATCCTAAACAATCTTACTGCCTAGAGATTGATTGAAGAGCAAGTTGCAAAGCTTCAAGGAATAAATCTAGTACCACAAGACCCCATCGTGCAGTTGAAGGAAGACCTCCTAGAAGAAGGGAAAATCCATTTTCAAAAGAAAGTGACAAGAGGAAAGAACAGGTATGAAATATAGTTTCGGACTGACTACAATTCTGCACTGTTGAACTTGTTGCTTGTATATTATCAAGTAATGCTTAATGCAAATTTAAGTTATGAAAATGCTAACTCTTAACTTATCTTCAAAGATATCTGGATATGTTAAACAGAGAATTAGAAAAATTGGAATTCATAGCAGAGGAACAACGCAACTTGCGTCTTACAAAAGAAGAAAAAAGAGAACACGACCAGTACAAGAAAAAAAAAATTCTTCGGAAAAAGTTGGAAGAGGTCAGAAACAATCAAAATTGTGTTAATAATCAATATAAAAATAATGATTTGGTGATAATGAAGTTGCATAATATCCAGAAAGACTTCTGCAGCAAGCAACCTTGTATAGATTGTGTATCTTGTGTTAGACTCTTCCAAGAGGGTTACAACTGGTACATTTTGTATGTTCATCCTTAAAGGTATACATTGCTTCTAGGTCTGGCCAAAATTTTAATTATGGCAGCAAATTCCTGAATATCGCTTCACACGACATTTCAAAATTATAAATTATAGAATTTTGGTTAATTATTTTTTTAAACACGTGCACCTCGTGCATAAAAACATTTCAAGATACCAAGTGGAGACTGGGTTGCACAGAAAATGTCTTGCGGAGAGACATTTTCTGGTTGAACCTTTTTCTTGCCGGTATCTTGAGACTTTTTTACTCAACATACTGCATGCTTAAAAAAATTAAGATAAATATCGGTCAACCACATTTTGCTCTGAAAGTTAGACATTTGTTTTTAAAACTATGCAGTTTTGCTGACCTTCCAGCATTGGTTCTTTTAGGTTTAAAGCATTTTATTGAGTCGTTTACAGAAACAAGAAACCATAGTCACAAAAAGGTTTGTGTTACGTTATCGCCATGCTGAAGTGCATTTGGTGCATAAAGTCTCTGCAAACGTAGTAACCAGCCGGCTCCATCATTGATACTTATACAGCGACAACAATACATCATAAACAATCCCCATTATGAACTCCCCCATCCCTCCTCCCCTTCCTATTCCCTCCCCACCCTCCCCCGTCCAGTGCTTAACGTGCCTCCCTGTGCACTCCTTCCTCCGCCGCCCTCTCCTTTCATCCATGCCGACCTACACTCCATCAGTCAGTGGCATCTGCAGGTGTCGTTAGTCTCAAAAGTCTAAGATATCGTGGACATGTGAGTTCTTTAAATTCTGTGACCAACAGTGAGTGAAACGGTTGCCACAGTTCTCTGAATTGCTCCACGTCACCCGCCACTGTGAGCGACAACTTCTCCATGCCCAAGACATGCCATAACCTATGTAGCCAGCCCGTGATAGAGGGGAGTGTGGTGGTGCGCCAGTGTATGAGGATGTTTTGAATGGCCGACCCCAGCGCAATTGCAATCTGTCTGCCTCGTCGGGACTTAAGGGGGTACATCAACCGGTTAGGGAGACCCAGCAGTACATACGCAGGGAAGCGTGGCAATTCAATATCAAAGTGCTTGTCTATCTCGTCCAAGATCTCCTTCCAGTAGGGGCGTAGCAAAGGGCAATCCCATAACACATGCGTGAGTGTGCCCACCTGCCCACAAGCCCGCCAGCATGTGTCTCAACACTGTGATACATTTCGTGCAATCTCTCTGGGGTGTAGTACCAGTAGGTGGTTACCTTTGTGAATGTTTCGGTAAGTCCGGTGTGGTAAGCGGAGTGTCGTGCCCGGTATGAAATCTGGTCCCACTCTGCATGACTCAATGTCCTCCCCAGTTCCCTTTCCCAACGCTCCCTACCCGGATTATAAAGATGAGAGGAAGGGTGCTGCAAAAGTTGGTAAAGATCTGAGATCAACTTTGCATCCGAAGTGCGTGTCACAAGCCACGTCTCGTAAGGTGAAAGCCTTCTGTCCGCTGAGTCTCGCACCTGTGGTTGCAACGCCCAGTGTCGCACCTGTAAATATCGCATTCTCTCCGTTTCTGGCAGGTGATATTCGCGTTTGAAATCCTGAAATGAGATAATGCCCTCTGGGGCATACATATGGAACAGCGCTCTGCACCCCGCCGTCCGCCAACTCTGAAAGGCACCCTGTTCCATCCCGGGGGGGAAATCCGGGTTCTCGACCAATGGTGTAAACGGTGAGGGGAACGTGGTGAGGTCATGAACAAGATTGGTGGCATCCCATACCTGCAGAGGGACACGCGTGATGAAGGACGCATATAGATTGGGGGGGCGGTGTGTTCTGCGCAAGAAGGGCACCTCTTGTAGAGGCCTGCCTGCTACAGCTTGGTCTTGGAAGAGCCAGTGTTTGTCTGACTCCCATCTGCTCCACTCAACGAGATAGCGCAGTTGTGCCGCTTGAAAATACTTGCGCAAGTCCGGTATACCCAGACCCCCTGCCTCCGGGGCCAGCGTGGTGAGGGCTCTCTTCAGCCTGGGTTTGCGGCCCTGCCAGATGAAGCGCGCAAGGTCCGACTGCGTCTGTTGGATCCACCCCTTGGGGGGCATGAGCGGCAGGGCCCGGAACAAATAGAGAACCTGTGGCAAGATCGTCATCTTAACTGCTGCTACCCTGCCCAGCCAGGACAGAGTGCCTTTGTCCCAGCGCCCCAATTCCTCCTTAATTTTCTTTCCCAACGCTGCATAATTGGCGGTCACCATAGCGGGCAAGGTGGGTGCCAGGAGGATGCCCAAATAGGGTACAAGATCCGAGGACCAATGCATGGGGAAGAGGTTCTGAAGTTCAGTTCTCGTGGCCACGGTCAAGGAGACGTCGAGGGCCGCGGATTTCCCCATATACATTTTGAAGCCCGCAAACGCCGAGAAAGCCTCCAGCTCAACAATACACGCCGGAAGCGCTCCCCTCGAGTTAGCCAGCGTCAGTATGACGTCATCAGCATAGAGGCTAATCGCGTGGGTATATCCCCCCATTCTCACCCCCGTCGCAGCCGGGTTCTGACGTATCCTTTGAGCCAGAGGTTCCATATATAAAGCAAAGAGCAGCGGTGATAATGGGCACCCCTGCCTGGTGCCCCTCTCTATGGTAAACCTTCTGGAGCTACAGCCATTCACCCGCACTACTGCCGATGGGAGTCTATAGCAGTTGAACACTAGGGTGCGGAACTTCTCCCCAATCCCAACCTTAGCTAGGACCCGCTCCAAATAAGGCCAATGGACCCGGTCGAATGCCTTCTCCGCGTCCACGGCTAACAACATTCTTTCCCCAGGGATCCGGGAGGCTTTCTCCAGGAGGTGAACCACTCTCTTTGTGTTGTCCACCATCTGACGTCCTGGGATGAATCCCGCCTGGTCCGGTTCAATCAGTCCAGGCAGGTGAAGTGCCAGCCGAGCTGCAAGGATCCCGGTGTATAGCTTGAGATCGACGTTCAGGAGGGAAATCCGTCTGTACGAGCCGCAGTGAGTTCGGTCCTTCCCCGGTTTGGGGATAACCGATATAGTCGCCTGAAGTAAATCAGGTGGAATAGCTCCAGGCGCGGAGAATGAGTTGAAAAGCCTGGTAAGGACAGGGGCCAGCACAGAGCAGAACGTTTTGTAAAAAAGCGAGGTGTATCCGTCCGGACCCGGGGCCTTCCCATGCTTGAGATGAGAGATGGCCGTGATCACCTCTTCAATCCGAATGTCCCTTTCAATGTACTCTGCTTGCTCCGGAGCTAAGGAAGGGAGATCGACCGAGTCCAGATAGTTCGCCTCCGCACATGGCGTCGGGGGCTCACTGGTGTATAGGTCTGCATAGTAACGACGGAAAGTTTCCGCTATCTGGTTGTCTTCCGTGACCGTCTCGTCGTTCGAGACCCGGAGCTCCTTCACCAAGTGCCGCTGCTGCACCACTCGGAGCTTGTTCGCCAGCAGCCGGCCACATCTGTCCCCCCCGGTATAGTACGCATGCTTCAAACGCAGCGCCGCATACTCTGCTCTGTCCATGTCTAAAGCCGACAGGAGTTTCCTCGCTGCCTTAAGTTGCTTCCAAACCCTAGGGGCTCCCGTGCGCTGATGTACATGTTCCAGCTCGCGGACCTTGTTTGTGAGTTCGTCTCGTTTGAGCTGTCGGTCTCTATTCTCCGCAGATGATATTGCTATAAATTCGCCTCTGAGCACCGCCTTTAGGGCCGCCCATTGCGTTGCTAATGAGGTGTCGGTATTATCATTGTGGGTCTTATAATCACGGATCGAATCCGTGATATGCTTCACTACTGTCGGTTTATGCAGCAGTGTGTCTCTGAGGCGCCAAACCCCGCGTGATGACAACACCGGTGGTAAGCGAAAGGTGCCCGTGACTGGAGCATGATCTGATAAGGAGAGAACCCCCATTTCAGATGCTGTAGCTAGGTCACATACTGGCCCCGTGACCAACAGGTGGTCCAGTCTCGCATACGTCTTATGCGCATGTGAGTAATAGGAGTAGTCCCTGTCGGTGGGGTGGAGGCGGCGCCAGAGATCGTGAAGATCTAGGTCCTCTAGTTGGGACTTGCCACCTCGTGAAATCTCTCCCGTTTGTGGATACCTCTGGGCCGATCTATCTAGAGATGAGTCGAATACCATGTTTAGGTCCCCCCCTATGATGATGTGTCTATCTGCGGTGGCTGTGACATCCACTAAGACTGAGTGAAAAAAACGCTCTTGATGCTCGTTAGGGCTATATATCGACCCTATGGTGAACACTAGACCTCCCGACCTAACCCTGTACTCCAGAAGCCTCCACTTCTGCTCTGCAAACTTATGTAAAACCTCCCCTTTGAATGTTCGGGAAATTAAGATTGCCACCCCCGCTGTCTTGGTGGTGTTGGACGAAAAAAATTGTGTAGGAAATTTGTGGGATCGCATCCTATGGCAATCACGGGCCAGCAAATGGGTCTCTTGTAAGAGACAAATATCTGCCTGGGTGTTCTCAAGCAAGGACAAGACCGCTTTCCTCTTCACGGGATTATTCAACCCTTTCACATTAAGGGTCATCACCTTAAGGGTCGCCATAATTATAGGGACAACTGTAGTGCAAGCAGTGAATCGGGACCCAGGAAGGGCAGCTCTGTGCTAAATAGTGTATGGAAGCTCTTCCCGGCCCAAGTAGGTGCCTTAAAAGCACTGGATGATCCCCACCCCTCTCCCCCCCAACTCCCCCTGAACTCCCCCGGCATTGTCCCCACCCGTCCTCCCCTCCCACTCCCCCATTCTTCCGGTAACAACCCCTAAGCTAGAGAGCAACAAAAACCACCCCAACATGCCCCACCACCCTCCTCCCCTTCCCCTTAACAAGTCCCCAGTTCTCATAGTCCCAGTCCGGCCCCTCAAGGACCGGACCATGGTTGGTTACTGTAGTGGACGTCCGGCCACTGCACCCCTGTCCGCCCCCCCGTACCCCCAAACCTGCATCATAGAAAGGCTGCATCACTCTCCCCCCGGAGGCTTCTTAAGCTGTCAGCGCTACGGCATTGGTGGCTGCGCCCCTGGCTGCCTCCTGCACCGCTCTGTCCATACCGGACCGGATAGTGGGTGAGTCTGGACGGGTGGATGAAGCTGAGGATCGGCGGTTCGGGATCCGCTGCCAGCCGTCCCTAGTGGTGCGCCTGCGACGCGGCGTGGGTGGGTCTTCGTCCGATGCGGTGATGCCTAATACCTCGCACGTGTCCTGGAGGGAGCGTAGTTGGTGCAAGGTGCCGTTCCATCGGAAGATAAGCCGGAAAGGGTGCCCCCAAGAGTACTGCGTCTCATGGCTTCTCAGAAAGTCAGTCGCAATCTTAAATGTCCTGCGTTTTTGAAGTGTAATCGCCGACAAGTCCTGGAAAAGCGCGATCGAGTGCCCCCGGAAGCTGAACGACTGTTGCTTCCTAGCTTCACGGAGGATGCGCTCCTTAAGCGGGTAGTCCGGCAGGAAGGCCAGGATGTCTGGTGGTGGCGCAGAGGTCCGCCTCGCCTGGCCCACTCTGTGCGCCCTGTCTATTCTGATAGGAAAGTCCTCCGCTTCTCCCAGTACTTCCCTGAACATGCACTGTAGATAGGTGGCAACGTCCTCTCCTTCTTCTTTGGACGGCACTCCCCGGACACGGATGTTGTTTCGACGGGACCGGTTCTCAACGTCTTCATTGTGTGCTTGGAGGTCCAGTTGTTGGTCCTGAAGACGGAGCACTTCCTGTTGCAGGTGTTCGATCTCCTCATCTCTGGAGTGACCAGCTCCCTGCATGGTAGCCACCCTCTCGCCCAGGCTATCTACTTCTCTCCGCACTTCTCTGACTTCTCCGGCTACTTCCTGTTTCAGCGTCTGAAAGTCATCCCGCAGTGAGCTGAATAGAGATTCCAGGAAGGATCTGGTGACCGGCGGCTCTCTTTCTTCCGTTTCCAAAGGGCTTCTCGAGGGGCCTGGCGAGTGTTGTCCTTTGTCAGGTTTCGAAGTGCCCCTGTTCAACATCTCGGGCAGTGTCTGGTCCCCCTTCTTCGGCCCCCTGTTGCCCGCCATCACGGGGGTGTTGGCGCCCGGGCAGGGCTGGCCGGGCAGCAAGGCCTGGACACGGGGTGGCCGCGCGTCGGTTAAAGTCCAGCCGGGGAGGGCAGCGTCCTCGATCCTCGTGTTGCAGCCTGCCTCCCCCGTTCGAGGTTGTAGGCCAACCCCTCTCTCTGTGAGGTCACCAATCCCCTTCGGCTGCAGTCTGCCATTTAGGGAGGCTAAGTCGGCTCAGTTGGCACCCTCGAGTTCACCTTCTCTGCAGATCGAGGCCTCCGATCGATGCCTCGCGGTCTCCCAACGCCTCAGCAGCACCCTCTCAACAATGCGCCGGTAGTCCCCTCTCGGGGTTGAGGCCTTCAGTCTCCGCCCGTTGAGTCCCTTCAAAGTTCCGCGCCTGGGTGCCGATAATGTCTCTCCGGGCGCTCAATGTGTCTCTTCCCCCATTGATACGCAGGTCTGTCTCGCTTCTAGCCGCGTTCCTGCCCAGTCCCGCGTCCACCCCGGCCGCCGTGGGCCTAGACTCCGGGGAGCGCGGTCCCTGCAGCCCTCCTCACCGTTGCGGGATCTTCACTTGTCCTTCTCCGGGATGGCGTCTGCTCAGATCGAGGTGGGGGTCGTCCCGTTCCAATGGTAGGCCGGGTCCCCGGCCTCGCGTGAAAGCCTCGCGCCGGCTGCGCCGCGTTGTACTCCCGCCGGCCCTCTCTGGTCGTCCCTCGGGCCCAGGGACCCTCAACCCACCGGTGCTACACTGCTACCGGGGTCAGGCCGCGGCTGCCGCTCCCCGCCGTCCACTGATGCTCAGGTGGATCAAGCGGCCAGTCACTTCCCTGCGGGCCCCCCGAGCTCCACGCGGGACGGGTCCCGGGGCCTCTCCTTCCGCCAGACGCCGCCGTCGGGCAACTCACTGTGTCCCTCTCGAGGAATGCTGACTGCGGTGCCCCTCACACCCGCAGGTGTAGCGCTGTGTGGCAGCTTCGTGATAGCCTGGTCCGGGATGCTCCAGCAGTAGGCCGCGACCCCGACCTTGCGTGAGTGTTTCCGGTTAGGCGGGTCCCCTCGACGTCGTCTCTGTTAACCGCTCCCGGGCGTCACTCCCACCTCCGACTCAGCCCGGGGGTCCACCGGCGCCCGTGTCCAGGTGTCGAGCTGCGTGGGGCGCTCGTCGCCTCTCGGCGTCGGCCTCGTCGCCTTCCGCCACCCAGCCGGCCTCGTGTCGGAGCCGCGTCAAGGCCACGCTCCAGGAGTCGCCGCTCCACTGAGACCTCCGGTCGCAAATCACCTGTAGGATAGCCGTCCAACGATGGGCTGTCGGTAGATGTGTGACTCTGCTATCTGACCGCCACTAACCGGAGGGAGATTAGTGCGATTTCATGGCTTAGGGGCCTGAGGTCGGAGGAGCTCGCGGAGAGTGCGTCGGCTCACCTTGCCATCTTGGCCACGCCCCCATCGCATTGGTTCTTTTAGAGATTAATATGCATTGTTCACTGTCTTAAAGGTGTAAAGTTTCACAAGAGGTATTAAAGAGATGTGTATATATATATATATATATATATATATATATATATATATATATATATATTTCAGTGATATGTGCTGCCTACCTATCCACCTTTTTCATTTGATCTGCTATGCAATCAGTGAGGTGGAGAGACTTGTACTCCACCCACTGAAGGTCATTGTTATTTTTTCCTCTGTGATGGGAAACAAATTCTCAGACCAAACTGTGCACTTTTCACAATTTATTCCATCTGCTATCTTATCTTCACAGCGATCCTGATATAGCTTTCTGCTTAGGATCCAAGTAAACGCCTCCCTGTACTCCTTCTAGAATGCTTGCCACCGAGATGCATTTCCCATTGATGCACTCACTACACTTCAATCTTGTCAACATGGCTTTAAATACTGCCTTGAAATAGGTGTAGCCTAATGAAAGTATATTTCTGATTGTCATCATGAGGAATATAATCCTCGCTCCCCAAGTATTTTCTTGTGATATTTGTCAGTCATTCTCCAATAAAACATTATTGTCCCAGTAACTAGTTGCAAGTATTGGGGCGGATTTTCAGCAGAGAAAATGTGCATGCAAATTTGCTGTTACCACAACGTAAACCCTCCTAGAACATACCAATAACAAGTTAATCGCCTTGGAATGTGCAATTTGAGTGTAGGACAAGTTTTACCTACAATACAACCAAATAAAGTTTCCAAACCCGTGAGGTTTAGCATATACATTTACCACTGACTCGGAGCAGGTGATAAATGTATGCGGAGGGCTGTGTGCATAAACAGAAGATGAAGGCTGGAGTTTGGGGGGGTTGAGGGAGTAGAGGAGGGAAAAGGAATTTGTTTTATAGCAGGGAAAGTAATAGCTGCTTCAGGGTGTTAGAAAAAAAAACACACAGAAATGAGACTTTGGTGCTCCTGCAACCAAGGTTTTGTGGGATTTTTCTGACCAGTTTTAATGGTTGAGAAAATCTCGTCTGGTTTTTCCAACCTGGATAAAACAGTTGTGGAAAAACTCATAATAATCAGGCCAAACAAAAAGAACGCATGAAAAGATGTGTTAATGTCATTCTGTCTGACTCACAATAGGACCCTAAGACCCAGAGGCAAAGAGTGTTCCTTTTCTTTTTACAGGAGGAGCCCAGTTATCTGGCGGTTGCTGCCCCATAAGTGCCCCTCAGCTTCTCTGGCTAGAAAAAGATTTAAGAGAAAATGTGCCAATCCCTTCTTGTGGGAATAGAATGGTGGAAGTCTCCGACCTGACCCAACCTCATA